>NW_026622852.1:53909290-54627693 GCF_023065955.2 Ursus arctos | reverse complement strand
GGAAGCAGGATAGCACGGATGAAATGAAGAGTTTCCCCGGCGCCCAGCGATGGGTCGGCTCGGAGTGCGTGCAGCTCTGTTACCATGATCCCTGGAAGGGGAAGGAGGGCTGCTGGGTTATGGGGCAGAATAAGACAGGCGAGGGTTTCGGATGCAGGCTCTTGGGCTCTAGCCTGTGCCACTCAGGAAGGCCCAGGCACCTACATTCAGAAGGAGGGTGGCCTCAGAGAAGCCTGCCCTAGTGGTAAAGGGCATGGGTTCGAGGCTGACCTAGGCCCGACCCCGGCTCTCAGCCCCTCAGAGCCCCACTTTTCCCACCTGGTGTCCAAGGCCGGATGGGGAGAGGGTGGGGCATGTGGCCGGACCCCAGTCCTGGAAAGACCTAGGGCTTGGCAAGAGAACCCCAGCCTGCTGTCTGTGGTGGCTACTAGCCCATAAGTGGGGCCGTCTCTCCTGCCTCTGTGGTGTCCGTTTGTCCTGGCGGTGAATGGACTTGAGTCTGGCACCCGGTGACGCGGGGCATTTCCGGGCAGGGGGCCCCAGCCTCCACGATACGCTCACTGCTCACCCCGGCTGACCGCCTGCCCTTGCCTTCCCAGAGCCCACCGGAATGACATGGAGACCATCTACCCCTTCCTGTTCCTGGGCTTCGTTTACTCCGTCCTGGGGCCTGACCCCTTCGTCGCCCGGATGCACTTCCTCGTCTTCTTCCTGGGCCGCATGGTGCACACCGTGGCCTACCTGGGCAAGCTGCGGGCGCCCACTCGCTCCCTGGCCTACACCGTGGCCCAGCTCCCCTGCGCCTCCATGGCCTTGCAAATCATCTGGGAAGCAGCCCGCCACCTGTGACCCGCCGTGGACACCTCCTCAGCCACCAGACCACGGGCCACGAGCCACGGTGACTGTACCTGGGGGACTGGGCATCCCTTCAAGATTGTGATAGGCCCCGGGAACCTGGCTTCTTGGCAACCCGCTGAACATGGGATCCTGGGCGTCGCGGGCCTGTGTGTGTTTGCATAAGCGTGTGCACACACGAGTGCGTGTGTGCCCCTTGGATTTCTGGGGGAAGTGGCTGTTGGACCACGTAGAGAAGTCAAGATTGGTAGAAAACCTTCCACTCAAATACCAGAACATTAAAAAGCACATTCCTTCTTCGTCGCGAAGAGCGATGGGAGACTCAGTCCAGGTTCCTAAACCAAATGACCTTCCAGATCCAGGGCTCTAATAAAGGCAAATTTCTTAGACCCACCCCAGAGAGTCCAGTTCAGCTAATTTGGGGGCGGGGGCCTGGGCATCTGCATTTTTAAAAAGCTCCCCTGTGTCCCATTGATGGCCAGGCCTGGGAGTCCCTGCCAGTTCCCTCTAGAAGCAGGGCCCAGGGTAGGGTAGGGTGTGCTTTTGCAATTTCTTTTATGGTGAGAGTTTGGTGAGGTGTGGGTGGGATTATGTTCCTTTGTGTCCGGTCAACACTCCCTGGGCTCAGTCCCCATTCCTTTACTGGATCGTCGTCTCCGAGGTGCTGGTGCCGGTAGGAGGGGCCCCCAGGACAGTTCACTGCTCTTCCCCAGGAGTTAGTCTCTCCTAAGGGCTGTCAAGCAAGGACAATGGGGCTTGAAGGACCAACCACTGAAGGAACTTTCTGGCCCCCTGCAGTATCTACAAGGTGTGTGTCTCCCAGACTCTTGTTCTGAGATATATGTGGCTTTCGTCATTAAATGGAGAGTCTGTCCCGCTTGGCCCACCACCTTGTGACATCTTGCCTGCCAATTCCTGGGGTGCACCCCCCCAAGTTGATCATTTTCGCTGGACAGTTTGTTGGTGGGCGGGGCTGCCAAACTGACAGGACAGGGTCCTGGCAAACACACAAACACAGCCTGATCGGGGTATTAAGCCATGCAGCAAACAAGCTGCTCGGACCCCCAGCCGCCGCCTCCCTCGGGTGAGTAAGAGGGTCTATCAAGTCCGTGTTCACAGATGAGGACACTGAGGCTCCAGGAGGGGAGCACCGGAAGCGCGGGGCCAGCTCTGCAACTGGCCTTCAGCTTCTGAAACCCTGCTCTAACCACTGTCCCTACTGCCTCAATTCCCCTAACTGCCGCCCCTTCTCCCCAGGATCTGGGGAAGCCCCTGGGCACGTCTCCCTCCCAACAGCCTGCAGCCCCTGAACTTCTGCCCTCGGGGGCTGATGGACCTGCTGGGTGGGGGCCTCAGGGAGGCTCAGGCCACCCCTGGCCTCACTAGAAATCCCGGACTAGCCCCTGCCCCCCCCCCCCCCCCCCCGCGCTCTGTGCGCTGCGCTGGGAGGGGGCAACACTGTCCCCTAGTGGACCGATGGGCGTCAAGTTTCAGGCGGCCGCTGCGCGTCTGGAACCGAAAGGGCACCTGGGCTGGAGAGCCTGCTGTTTGCTAAGCCTTGATTGGGCGCCGTAGTGACCATCTTTTTTCACTTATCCTTAAACCGATCCCAGGGGGGAGGCATTTCTGCTTTTTGAGGAGGGAAGTAAGGCTCAGAGGGGAGGAGTCACTTGCCCAACGTCCCTGAGCTGGGGTATGGTTAAGGCCAGAGGGACAGACCCAGTGTTTTTATATTGTAATATTTTCCTTCCTGGGGCAAAGAGGGGCTGAGGGGGCGCCGTGCCCAGTGCAGAGCTGGGCGACGAGGGCATCTGACACCGACGGGAACCTTGTGAACTCAGGGCCTGCGTGAAGGGGGTGGCCCCATGGAGCCCCTGTGCCTTGTCCCCCATTCATCCACCTCTGTGGAATCCCCTTAGGTGTGGTGCCAAGCAGGGGAGGGGGGCAGCAGGATGACAGATGGTGACAACCCCAAGTGCCAGCACCCTAATGGGGGAGATGGGGCAGTGGGAGCACAGGGGGAACCTTAGAACCCTGCTGGGGAGGAGCTTCCAGGGGGAGGCAGCAACTCACCCGAGAATGGAGGTAAGACAGATTTGTTTTAGGGGGAATATCCAAGCTGAGGAAATTGAGGGGCAATGCTGAGCAGAGCTCAGTCTCCTGGGGTCTTGTGGCTGGGAAGTCGAGGGTGGAGGGTTGTGGGAATGGAGGGAAGATGGGGGGATGGAGGAATGGGGGGAGTTGGAGAGGAAGGGGCTGAGGGAAGGTGGGGTGTGTGGAGGGGAGGGTGGGGTGGAGGAGAGGGTGGGGGTGGAGGGAAGATCTGGGGATGGAGGGGAGATGGGAGGGGGAGGGGTGGTAGGAGGCATAAGGAAGGTGGGAGGCAGAGGGGAGGAGGGGAGAAAGGAGGTGAGGGGTGGGAGGGAGAAGAGCGAGGGGAGGTGGGTGGTGGAGGGAAGATAAAGGAGTTGGGGACATGCAGGGAATGAAGCTAAGCAGGTCAGCAGCAGTGGGGCTCATCTGAGGCTTTGGGGCCATGTTGGGGACATTGGAGGGGATCAGTGTAGCTGGGTCTGTGTCCTAGGAGGCGCTCTGAGAAAGCCAGCAAAGTGGAGCTGACGGCCAGGCAGGGGTCCTTGCTCACTGAGCGCCATGGACAGTACCCCCCTGCCCGCCCGGGATCGGGAGGGCCAGGGGAAAGGCAGGTGTGAGCGGAGAGCAGGGAGGGGCCCGTCCAGGGTGCTGTCAAGGGGCAGTTGGCAGGAGCTGCAGGGTTTTGCAGGGGAAGAGGACGCCCAGGGCCCTGTTCTGCTCCTGCCCCCTGGGCGGACACAGTCCAGGAGAGGGGAGGGCTGGGAGCAGCCTCCTGGCAGCAGCTGCCCTGAGGCTGCACACCCAGGCCCCGGGAAGCCAGCGCCTGTTTCATAGCAGGCGAGATGAGCCAGGCAGGGCCCCTGAGACCAGACCACACTGCTGAGCTGGTGCACTCGACCACCCCCAAGGCCGCCTAGGGCGCCAGGTACTGAGTGCGAGCTGTCCTGCCCTGGTCCCCGTGCCTGCCACCACCCGACCTGACTTGGGCCTGCTCTCTGGAGCTACTCCACCCTCCTGACCCAAGCTTGGGATGGGGGGGTGAAGGGTGGGCTGTGGGCGAGGGCTTTGCAGGAAGCCCAGGACAGGTGATGGCTGGTGGTCTCTGTCCCATGAGGTCCCCCGCCAGGAACTCCTGGGGCTCCCTGGTCCAGTGGATTCCTGGTGTGAGAGAGACCTAGAGTCACAGGCAAGTGTTGAGAGGGCAAGGAAGCCTGATTTCACCATCCTGGAGGCAGGGACAGGATCTGGCGACCCCCTGCAGAAGTAGAGCCCAATTCCCACGGGACCCACAGAAGCCTCTGTGTGTGTGTGTGTCCCTAGGAGGCCACTGCCCTCGGGAATGGGCTTCCAGGCTGGCCAGGGCAAATAGACCAACCCCTTCTAGTTCTAAGGGGGCTGGGCCTCAGGCAGTCACAGAAGAGGGGGTGTCTGTCCGGCAGGGGGAATCCAGCCAGGCTTCCCAGGAGAGGTATCCTTTGAATTGGAACCTGAAAAGGGGATGGGTTTTTTGTTTTTTGGGTTTTTTTTTTAGCTGTTAATTATATGTATGAGGAAGGGTCAATGTTGAAGGTTCAGAAACTCCAGAAAAGCTCAAAGAAGAAAATAAACACTTTCCATACCCCTCATACCCTCAGCATGCAGGGGCCGTCCTGGGTCACGCTCCGGGCGCTCCGGGACACTCACTTGTGCCCGAGGTCATGGGGGCCTGGGTCATAGCCGGATCCTGGAGCCTACCCTGGGACCCCACGGTGCACTCCCCACCCAGAGCCAGAGGCTTCTCCTGTGTGGCTTCCAGCCCCCTCGGAGGGAGGCTGTGTTCTCAAGAGGCTGGCCTCTTCCTGATCTTCTTCACTGTTGGTCTCTTCCCCTAGACCGTGCGCCCCTGGGAGTCAGGGGTTTGGGTCCCTGCTGTTTCCTGCTGTGCCCATGTCCCCAGGTCTTGGAAGAGTACCTGGCTCCTAGGATGTGTCTATGAAGTGAATGAATGGCATGTAAAATGACTATCTCTGTGTGCGTGTGTGTACATATAACAGAGATCGGGACTCACAAGTGCTTTTCTCCGGCGTGGGATCCTCGACAGAAAGTGCTTGTGAAGGGTTTCTCGGCACTGGGGAGACGGTGTGTCACAGTTGTGGGTGGCATCAGCGGCTCACAGTGACACCTGTGGCTCCCCGGCTTGCAGCCAACAGGTCAGACTGGCTCTTTTGTCATCACTCGAGATTTTCCTTAACGGATCTCTGCGTTTCCTCCCGGGGCTCTCTATGGTCAATAACACGAATTTTAACAGCTCCCTGGTATTCCGTCATCCTGGGTAACCTTGTCATTTATTTGATCTGCCCTTACTGTTGGAGAAATTAATTCTCCAGGCTGCGTCAGCATTAGCAGTACCGTCATGGGCATCTGCGAACAGAAATCTCTGTGCGTGTCCGTTTCTTGAAGGTACGTATCCAGAAATAGAATTACTGAGTGGAAGGCATGTGTTTAAGGTTTGTGGCATATATTGTCCTCCAAAAACATGGTTCCAATTTGGATGGGATTTTTAAAAGAGTTTTGTCACGTTTTAGTATCCAAGTCGGGAAATTTACAAGTGTATATACAAAGACCAGAGACCACCCACAATCCCACGTCCCTGAGAAAATCACTGTTCACATTATGGTTTATTACTTTCCAGATTTTTTTTACAATGCTTATTACGTATATGCATATTATATGTAATAGGCATAATATATTTATGTATCTATGTATATTAAATACATATAATATGCATCTAAATACATATAATATTTGTATGTATTTAACATGTATAGACACAGATACACCATGTATCAGTGTGTGTGTGTGTGTGTGTGTGTGTGTGTGTGTGTGTGTATAATATCTCCAAAAGAGACTGTGAGGTAGGTCATGTTTCTGTACCTCTGGTCCTTGGAAGGCCTGCCGTGTGGCCACTCACGGGACAAAGGTTGCTCCCCTCGGTATCTGTGTCTGCCAAGAAGACTTGGAGTAGCTTCACTTTTTAAAGTGTGAATTATGAAAATAATAGGGTTTTTCCTCTCATTTCCAAATAAAAAATTATAACATTAAATTATTCTTTTTCAAACTACACAGAACTCCCCCAGACACACGGAGCTATCTTCTGACTGTCTAGAATTTGACTTTGCACAACATTGTAACCCTTGTTGGAATGTATGTTCAAGGCCACAGGGGAACAGCCTGAGGAAGGAGTGTGGCAGGGAAAAGGGACTGTCTGGAGGGATTATCTGGAGAGTCTAGGGCAGGGGGCAAGGTGGGGCGGGGGGGGGGGGGAGTTGAGGCTGGACAGGGAGAGCAGGGCCAGATGGTCGAGCCCCAAACACCCGGCCTGGGTGATGGAATGTTGCCGAAAGAGACCTCGGGAGCCACAGGAGGCTTTAGACAGGGGAGGGATGAGATCAAGACTGGGTTTTAAGGCAAGAAATCTGCCAGCTTGTGCAGAATGGCCTGGAAGGAGGTAAGACGGGAGGATCTCCCTGTGGCTTGGCAAATAATTTGAGCAAAGGCTTCGTTTCTCCTGTGTAGTGGGTCTGGAGTTGTTGGGTGTGTCATGGGCAGAGGAAGGCCAAGCTCAAGGTGGACGGCCAAGCTCCATCTCCACCTGTATTTGTTTTCTATGCCGTGTAACAAGTTGCCACAAATATAACAGCTTAAAGCAACACCCACTGATGATCTTACAGTTTCTATAGGGCAGGACATGATCATAAAGTTTCTATAGGGCAGGAGTTGGGGCACAGCCTGACTGGTCCTCTGCTCAGGGTCTCACCAGGCTGCAAAGAGGCTTTGGGCTGAGGCCCCACCTGGAGCTCAGTGTCCAGTCAAGCTCATTCAGATTTGGGCAGAGCCAAGTTCCATGAAGTTGGTTGTAAGACTGAGGCCCTCCACGGCTGGGGCCCGCCCCTCCACAGGCAGTTCACAACAGGGCTATTGGGCTATAAGGCCGGCAGGCAGGAGAGCATCTCTGTGCTCTAAATCCCTTCTTTCGGGAAGACCTAACTCTCCTTTAGAGGGCTCACCTGCTTAGGTCAGGCCCACCCAGGATAATCAGTCTCCCTTTCGATCAGGTCAAGTCAACTGATTAGGGACCTTAATTAAATCGGCTAACTTCTTTCGTTGTTTTGGTGAGAAGCAAGTCAGAGTTTCCACCCACACTCGCACGAGGAGAGGGGGCTACCCCGGGGTGAGAATCATAGGCCATTTTAGAATGCTGCCTAGCACCCCACCTCTTCTCTGAGAACACCTTCTGATCTCCAAGTGGCCATCCTGACCCCCATCTCTGAAGCTCAGTGCTTCTGCGGTGTGAACTAAGGGTTAAGAAGCTCTCTAACACACTCTTTGCAATACAGAAAAGAGTTACTGATGACCACAGATCTTCAGGACCTGGGGGACCGAGGGTGCAGTCACAGCTCAGGAAGGGGGCCGCTCCCTCACAGGGGACACGGCGGGGAGCAGGCACATTTTCTGTCTTTGAAGAGCTCTTTATGCAGTTGAGACACTGCACTGGCCTGCTCGCTCTGTTTCTCTATAAGGTTATTAGCCACAGGACAGAAAATACGCAGACGAGCGGATTGCAAGCCGCGATGAGCATTTAAATTATAATATTTACATTTGGGTTTGTGTGCTTCCCAGAGTTTTCACATTACATAGATGAATGTCTGCTAAACAGCTCAGCACATACTGGTGTTCCCCCCCAATGTTGGATTCCTTCTCGAAGTGGGGCTTTGAGATGGAATTACTGGTGACAGCATGTGAACGTTTTCACGACCCTTGGGACATTTTCCGGAAGGCTTGTGCCCATGTTGACGCTGTGACCCCTGCTGGTGATTTGGGATTTGCTCGTTTCTTCGTCTTTCGAGAGAAGGCTGGGTCAGGCGCGGCAGCGAGGCCGGATGGTCGCCCAGCTCTGCGCCCAGCTGTAATCCCACAGCGCCCTCCAGGGGTGGGTGACAGAGGTGCAGGGGCTGGGCCTGCCATTTTGCTGGGGTGCTCGCAGAGTGTGGGCACCAAAGGGCCCCTGAACTGTGTGTGCTGGGTTCTCGGGGCAGGAGATGTGCTCTTGCACCCCAGGACGGGAAGTATTATGACTTCCTCCAGCTCCAGTCTGTGCCTCTCCACCGTAAACACCAAGCGCTCGTTTATAGAAGGTGACTCTGTGCCCACAATCCCGGGAAGCGGCTTCGGTTCTTATTACCCGTTGTTAGCCCCATTTTACAGAGGAGGACACTGAGGCTCACAGGGTGCCTTGCCCCAGGTAAAACTGGTCTCTATCTCTCAGGTTTGGGGTTTTGCGAGAGCCCAGGCTGCCTTTTTTCTCTTTCTTCCAATCAAGTTCTTTTATTTTGCACAAACAAACAAAAAACCAAACAAACATTAGCAAAGGCAAGCAATGGCCTCTCCCAAGTGGGCGTGGCCAAATGGGCAGAGAGAGTCGGAAGGAGAAAGATTCCAAGTTCTCCCAGCCTGGGACGGGACCTTGGATACCTTATCCTCATAGAAAATTCTATCCCAGGACGGGGTGCCCAGGGGCCTGCCCATGCAGCTCTGCAATCAGGGGGACACTAGCGACAGCCTGTTACAGGGAGGGCTGCTGTGCCCCGGAGCAGCACGTGTAAACGATTAAGCCGGTTTGTTTTCTCTAGCATGCTTGGGAGGAAGTGACGTTGACATCCTTGTGGCCCAACGGCACTGCCAGTGCCTCCGTGGGAAACAGGTCTCCAGCTTTTTCTGAAGCTGGTGTTCTTGGGACCCGCCTTCTAGGCCCCAACCAGAGCCTTCTGCCCAGTGTGACCCCGTCTCTGCTGTGGGCCACCCCAACCTGGAGATGCTTCATGGCACCCTCCTTTTGGATGAGAAATAGAAAGACCGCCATGCCTCCATCTGAGCACTGGCGCTCTGGCCGGTGCCTGGGCTGGCCTGTCGCCTGCTTTCAGCTCAGTGCTTCTGGGGAGGAAAGAGGCCTGCCTGCCTGGCTGCCAGGAGGGCACTGCTCTGGTCCCCCATGGGCCACCGGCCTTCTGCTGGTGCGGATTCCTGGGTTGGGGGGAAATGGTAAGCTCCTCACGAGGGAGGAGGCTGCTCAGGCCAGGACGGCCCCCAGCTCTCGTCTTCATGGAAGAGCAGGCCAGCATCTTCCCGACACCCCTACCAGGCAGTTCCTGGTTCCAGGGTCTTCTTCGTCCCGGGCACTTCCATGTGCCTAAGCCAAATCCTGGCCACCACCTGGCCCCCCTCGTCTCCCTCAGCCCATCATCCGGTCCTTAACCCCTGCCCCTGCTGTGTTTGGGACACTTCCCAGACCTGCCCACTCCATCCCCATCTGGCCCAGGTGCTGCCGCTCCTCCCTGGACATCTGTCCTGGCCTCTGCAGGGGCCTCCCTGCCTCCACTCTTAGCCCTATGGCCACTCCTCCACACAGAACCCCGGGGGGCGGGGGTGTCCCTCCACCGAGCCAATCCCCTCCATGGCTCCCCACCACCAGGATAACATCCAAACTTCTAGATCTGGCCACACCGGCCCCACCTGAGCCAGCTTCTGCTTCTCTCCACCTTCATCCTGCACGGGGAGATCCAGCCCTGGAATTGTCCCCGCTGGCCCAAAGACACAGCTTTTGGCTTGACCCAGGGCCTTTACACAGAAACACTTCTGTGTAACATTCTTCACGGTTCCCTTAGCCAGAAACACTCTTCTCTCCCACTCTCTTTGTCTGGCCAACTCTTCATCCTTCCAGGACACCTCTTCCAGGAAGACTGCCCAGATGCCTTAGACTAGCTTTGGGGCTCCCTGTGTTTGGTGTGGCCTCTGCAGCAAGGGACCCCATATCAGTTCTCTGCTCTCTCATCAGGGCCCTGGAACACAGCAAGTGTGTCCTATTCATTCAGTGAATCAAAGGTAAATGGAGGCCCAGAAATCACTTAGCCAAGGCAGAGGCCAAACTGAGCAAGCCAAACCCCCCCCCACACACACACACCGTCCAGGGCACAGTTATCTCCCCTGCTCAGGCTCTCGTAGTTAGAGAATGCCCCCTCTCCACGCCTTCAGCCAGAGCCCCTGCCTCCCCCACCGTCACCGGCGCCTCACACTCTCCAATTGGCCAGCCACGAGGAAGTCACACGGTGAGCGTCTGGGGCTCGTGTGCACATGGGAAAAGGGCAAAGCTCAGTGCCCAAGAACCCGGTATTCACGGTGAAATCCCAGACAAAGTATGGGGAAGAAGATCTCGGGGTGAATGGGGGAGAATGGGGAGGGGTCCTCACCTCACCGAGAGGTGTAAGTACTGTACCTTCTAAAACAAAAATGGGGGTTGTCTCTCACGCAAGGGTTGTCACGAGGCTGTGACCTGTTTGAGGTGATCTAGGAGACGAAGCCACGGGGGGAGGGCTGACACTTTGGGGCGCTTTGCTGCAGCATGGGCAGGCAGACTGTGGGAGAAGAGGGCCCCCCGATTGGCTCCATTGGGGTGTGATCGCTGTGTCACAATGAGGGCCATCACCAGGAGGGGCTGGTCATCTTTGTGCCCTCTAGGGGTCGGAGAGTGCTGTCCTACTTGCTGGGGGCTGGTTGAGGTCACTATCCACAGAAATGCCTCTGAACTTCCCAGGAGAGTGTGTCCCACAGAAGGGGCCGTAGGGGGCCAGGCGGAAGGGGCTGGCTTCAGACCACTCCCTTCACCCCGGTTTCCTGCAAACTCCCTATGAGTGATGTCATTAGCTGGCGGTACGTGTGTCCTCTGTCACCCCCAGTTATCATTTTCAAAAGGTGGGTGAACTTGGATAAGGTCTTCTGGTGCCCTTGCCTGTTAGGACCACTCTTCTGTCTTTCGAAGCCGCGTGTGACCTCCACTCTGCACCCCCACTTCCTGGGCCACTTGCCTAGTAGGCCCCTCTACGATCAAATGCCCAGGAAGGTCCCATACCTTCTGCATGCCCAGAGATAAGGCGTTTAATTCCAGCATCTGCCCCCCCCCAGTCTGGCCAGCCCAGGAATCCATGGTCACCCACCCTGCCCCTCACCGTAGGGCAGAGGGGACACTCCCTGCCCAGACAGGGAAGGGATCCTGCCCAGGGTCACACAGCAGGGTTTCTCCTAAACACCTAGGTGCTATGGGGTCCAGGACAAGCCTCTGTCCTCCTCCCCGAGTCCCCACCCGTGGGGCTCTGCTGGATGATGGACGGCTTCATTCATAAAAAGGCTCAGACATGACGGCATCTGGCCCCGCCACGCCTGCTGGTCTGAGCTGGGCCCAGGGCGGTCCCTGAGCCTGCCGCAGGCCAGAGAGGCCCCCAGAAGGCCATCCACTCAATTGCTTTGCTGCCCTTATCCGCCCTCCCTCGAACTTTTTGGGGCTTAAAATTTTTTTTATTTCTTAAAGACGAAAGCTTTTCGGTTTTAAAACACAAAATAAATGCAGTCCTTCATGGCCTCCTGCTCCGCCTCTGGCCCAACCCCCCCGAAGGTCATGGGCCAAAGTCTCCCACGCTGTAGACAAGGAGCTGCCGGCATCTCAGTTGCCTCTTGGGCCCAGGAGTCCGGACTGGAGAGAGGGGCCAGGAGAGCCCAACCCACCTGTCCTGGAGACAGCGGACAGGAGAAGGTCACTTTCATGTCTGCCCTCTTTGCCGTTGCTCGACCAGGGAAGCAGCGGGGTCCTGGGGGGCCGGCCGTCAGTTCACCGTGGGCACCTGGCTGTGGTGCAGGCTGAACTCCTTGGCCTTGAGACGGAGGCTGGCGATACTGTTGGCCATGTTGACTCCCGGGGTCGCAGGGCCTGAGCCTCCAGGGCTGTAGGGCGGCACCGTGCTGGTGGCGACAGAAGGCACGAGGACATGTAGCTATGGCTGGCATGCTGCCCCAAGCTGACCACTTCTTGCTGCCAGCCCTGGACCCCAGCCTCCCCTCCTCACCTGACTCGCCTGGGAAGCCCTCCCCCCAGGGGCCGGGCATGACTGGGGCTGCAGGATTCGGGGAGGAGTCAGAAACACCCACAGCCGGCACCGGGACGCAGAGCAGCCTCTGTGCGCTTGTGGGCATCCCTCCCTGGATCAGGGGCTCCTGAGAGCAGAGCCTGGGTCCTGCCCACCCCCAGTGCCTGCGCTGGGCCTGGCACACAGCGGGATGCAGGTGGCGGGAACACACACCTGTACAGAAGGGTGCCTGTTCGTTCTCCTGCTCCAGGTAAGGACAGGGGGGAGAGCTGGCCACCACAGGCATCAGGAGGTCTCTGACCCCACAAGCCGGCCTGCTGGGTCTCGCCTCCCCCAAGACCGGGGCTCCAGCAGAGCGCCTCACACAGACTAAGGGGCAGGTGGCGCCCCCTGGCGTTGTGGGTACGGAAACATATCTCCCTGGCACATCTTCCCTCTTCCCTCCTGCCCTGCCTCCTTTTTCCAGCTTTGATCAGGGCAACACTGCCCAGAAGTTAGCACTGGACCCCGGCCAGGACCCCTGGGCTAGGGAGGCCATTCCCTCAGCCCTCCCAGCTAGGGAGGTCGACCCAGGGCCCTGGGGCTCTCCTGCCAGCCCAGAAATCTTCCTCCTGGTTTCCAGCGTCCTCAGGGTGACAAGGGTTCTTCCTGCCCCCTCCGGACGGGCTTCATCTTCTTGCCTCTACACATTCATGCACACAGGCGTGCACGCACAACCGTGCACACGCGTATCCCTACACACCCACACCCACGCAGGCACACTCATGAGCATGTGCACCTACTGATGTGGAAACACTCGTGTGCACACGTGCTCACACTCATGCAACACTCACACGCACACGCACACTGACTCACACACTGAGGCCGACCCGGGCTTCAGGGTGCCTGCGCACCGTTCACAGCTCCCCGCAGATCCTCAGAGGCATCTGGGCCCCAAGAGGCCCCGCCCCCTCCCGACCGGAAGGGGCTCCTGCTCTCACCTGTAGGGGGACGAGGCTGTCCAGGAAAGATAATCCGGACTCAGGGCGGTGGGCCGGGGAGCCACGGGCTGCTCGATGGCGGCCTCCTGGCTGTAGGACTTGAGCAGCGAGGCGGAGCGGTTGGCCAGCATGGCCCTCTCGTTTCGGCGGAACTTGGCCCGGCGGTTCTGAAACCAGACCTGGGGGCGGGGGAGGCGTGCTGAACCGGGTGCAGCAGGCGGCAAAGGGGACCCGCATCCTTTGGGAGGCAGTGCGTGCCCGCTCTGCCACCAACTCTGGGCTGGCAGCTTCCCCTCTCCGGGTCTCGCTTTCCTTGTCTGTAAAATGGGGATCTTCTGCTGCGGGGGGCGGGGGGGCGGTAGTGTGCGTCGGAGAAAGGGCGAGGGAACGCGTGCAGGAAGGCGAACACGAGCTCTTCGCTGTTACAAGGTGGTAACCAGAGAGGGGCGAGCTGAGCACTGGGCTCCGAGCCGGCACCGAGCAGCCCTTAGCCCTTGAACACGACTGTTCCGTATCACAGCCTTTCACACCAGGCACTGCTCTCCGTAAGCCCTTGACAAATATGTTACCTCCTTTAATTCTCCTAAGAGCCCTATAAAAGAGACCCACGTGGTCCTCACTTTCCAGGGAGGCACCTTCAACACAGAGAGGTTAAGTAACCTGCTCAAGGCCACACCGCTAAGTGGCAGGGCTTGGATTTGAACCTCAGTCCTGGCCTCAGATGCTCGGGCTCTTCCATGCGTCCCCCCCGCAGCTCCGTAGCCCCAAGTGAGAGGTGGCCGCGCGCTCTTCATCCCCACCCCCACCCCGCCCCAGGTGCGCCGAGCTCACCTGCACGCGCGCCTCGCTGAGGTTGACGCGCCGGGCCAGCTCCTCCCGCACGAAGGCGTCGGGGTAGTGCGTGCGCTCGAACACGCGCTCCAGCGCCTGCAGCTGGCTGCTGTTGAACGTGGTGCGGTTCCGCCGCTGCTTCTTCTTCCTCTTGGCGCCGCCGCCACGCCCCGGGCTGGGGCACTCACCTGCGGAGGGGCCGAGGGTCAGCAGGTGGGCGGCCGGCCGGCAGGGGCCCGCCCTGCGCCCGGAGGTGACGGTGCCCAGAGGCTCGGGACACAGGCAGTAGCTCGGCAGTTGGCACGAGTGCTTCCTGGTGTGTCCCCCTCGCGGATGGATGGATGGATGGCCCAGCCCCGGGAGCAGCAGCAGATCCCTTGAATCCACACCTCCCTTCATCCCTTCCACTCGTATTAACCGAGCACCTACGATGTGGCAGGTGCAGTGCCCACGGGAAATAGAATAGTGAACAAAAGCAGCCGGACCCCTATCCTGGAGCCAGGGCACAGGCTCCCGCTGCCATAAGGGACAACGGACCTGTCCAGGGAGGCCCAGGAGACCCCTGAGTGTCCTCGGCACCAGGCCCAGGCCCTGGGGCACGGTAAACCCTCCGCGGATATTGGTTGCGGACCTCGAACCCATAACCAAGAGCAGTAAGAGTCACAGTTCCGCGGGCCCACCGCTCACAGGCTCTTTAGCACCTGCGATCTTTGCCGGCAGCAATCCTATAGAGACAATGGCTGCCATCCTCATCACCCCCCAACTTACACGGGACGAGGGAGGGGGGTTCAGGGAGGCCAAGGTCTCTGGCACGAGTTCAAGCACCCAGTCAGTGGTAGAGGAGGGATTTGGACCATCAAGCTGGCACCAGAGTCCTGGTCCTATTCACCAAACCCACCTGGCCGGCTGCTGAGAGCAGCCTTCTAGAAGGCCCCCAGTGCAGAAGGGCATCTTTCTGCACCCTGAGCACCTGCTGTGTGCCAGGGGCTGTGCCGGGTACTGGGGAGAGATGGAGCAGACGGAGGGAGACAGGCCCCAAATAAGATGCCCAGTGCTGGGGGACAAAGGTTACACCAGGATGCAGGAGGGTACTCAGCTCTGGCGGGTGATGGGGAGATGATCAAGGAAGGCTCCTCAGAGGAGGTGATGCTTGAAGTGGGTTTTGAAGGACGTACAAGAATTTTCCAATCAGATCAGAGGGAGGAAGGGAAGGCATCTGAGGCAAGGCACAAGAAGTGGGAATGACGGGGGGGGGGGGGGGGAACAGCCACTATTGCCACATTTCCATTTTATCGGGGGCAGAACTGGACTCGACTATTTGTCCCTGAGGGCCCAGTTCATTGCCCACTCCTCCAGGGAGCCCTCCTGACCACCTGAGTCCACGTGGGATCCCCTGCAGCACTCATCCCCCACACACGCAACACCGCCAAGCTCAGCACTTCCTTATGTATCTGATTTTATTAAAAATGGATATTTTAATAACCAAGTAATGTCACTGCTTGTCACAGGAATAGATTCAAATACCAGAGAAGGCTGAGACGTAAAACAAAATACTCCCCTCTCCCCAGCTCCACTCCCCACGCTTTACAAGATTACAAATGTACATTTTTAAAAAATTTACAAGCATGAGATCATGCCGAACACCCTGGTGCTTCAACCTGCCTGTTTTGACCTGGTAATAGTCAGATGCCATTCCATCTCGGCACAACAAACATAACCCTCTTTATGGGGATTGTTCCCCACACTCTATTTTCTCTCGCGTTCCCTCCCTCCACCCGGAGGAACATATTTTTTATTTTATTTTTTCAAAAAATTTTATTTATCTGAGAGAAAGAGATATCACGAGCAGGCAGGAGGGGCAGAGGGGGAAGCAGGCTCCCCAGTGAGCAGGGAGCCCGGACGCAGGGCTCGATCCCAGGACCCTGGGATCGATCATGCCTTGAGCCAAAGGCAGACGCTTAACCCACTGAGCCACCCAGGCGCCCGGAACTTATTTTTTAAGGCAGTTTTTGCCTTATCCTTCCGGCATTGCTTTTTGCAAATATAATAAAATGCGTATAATATTTTCTCCCCCTCTTCTAGCAAAAAGGATAGCAAGTACTGCTCCACACCTCACTTTTTCCCACTTAGCAGTAGAACCCGGGGATCCCTCCATCCAGTGCGTGGAAATCATTCACACTCCTTTCCACAGCTCCCAAGCACTTGGCTGGGGGACTCCCCTGTGGTTTATTCTCCTGGAATCCTATCGATTGGCCCCTGGAGCGTTTCCAATCTTTTGCCACTAAAAGAATGCCACGATGAAGAACCACACGCAAACATGATTTTCTATTTTTGCCAGTGCATATTTGGGACAGATTCCTAGAAGCGGGATCACTGGGCCAGTGAGAAAAATGCCAGAAGTGGCCAGACTCCCCCCGCCCCCAAGGCTTCCCACCAGTGGTGTTTGGGAAGGTCTGTTTTGCCCAGTATGGACAACAGACCATACAGTCAACCTTTGGGCGTTGAGTCCATACTTTGTATTTTTGCCTCCCCAGTTACACATTCCCTTAACACATCCAATATTCTTCCAACAATGCTGGGTATGTGCTCTGCTGAGCATCTAGAATATTCCAGACCCAACAACAAATACCACTCAGTCCCTGTTTTCAAACAAGCTCCCACGTTAGCCGGGTTTATTGACTCTTGAGCGACAAGCTGATTCGACTGGAGGCCGAAGCGTTCCATGAGACTGGTAAATAATGATCGTGGGAGCAGATGGGGGTCTTGTCAGGCAGGATGCAGGGCGGGGCCTGGGGAAAGATGACCTTACAGCTGAGTTTGGACGGTAGCTCTCAACGGAGTGCAATTTTGCCTCCAGGGGACACCTGACAGTGCCTGGAGACATTTTTGATGGTCAGGACTGGGGGTGGGAGGTGCCACGGGGGTTGAACGGGTAGAGGCCGGGGCTCCTTCAAGACAAGGACAGGCCCCCACACCAAAGAATCGTCTCGTTCACAGTGCTTACGGCGCTGGTCTAGCGGGACGTTCAGGGCTGTTGCAAACATAGGAGTCACATGTGGGGGCAGGGGGGTGGGAGCGGTGGCAGGGAACCCGAGTGGCCCCAAGGGAGCCGCCTCGTCCCCTGGCCGGGCTCCAGCCTTCTCTCCTCACCCCTCTCCTCCAAGAAAAGGCGAAGATGGATGAGAATGTCTGGTGCCTGAGAATGTCTCTCTGCCCCGCATCCCTGCCCCCTGGAGCGGGAAGAAATCTAAACCAAAACAACAAACTGAAAACCGGGTGGTGATCAATAGCCCGAAAGCAGGATGGAAGCTTCTAGAACACCAGCCATCCCAGAGACGATTTCCGTCCCCCTCCAGGCAACACTGTTTGGGCACACGCCCAATGCAGAAAGCATTTCAGCCAAAAAAGGAGACTTTTTCGAGAAGTTTCTGAGCAATTCAAAACGGAGGGTGTTTAAATGAAAACCATTTTGCAGCTTTCGCCCCGCCAAGCGGGCGCCGGAAGAAACAACTCGGCTCTTTCGCCAGTTAAACTGTGTGGTGACTTGGAGCCTAAACCCTCACGCAGAGGCATTCAGCGCCGGGCCCCCCACAACCCCAGACCTCCCACACCAACACCAGCTGCTCTCCTCGCGGGTCTGGGGTCTGCTCTCTCCGGGGTCACACCAAGGGCGCTCCGATGGGGCACGCTCAGCAAAAGCTGGTTTGGCCCACGAGTGGTGACAAGCGTCGCCCATGCTTCCACCCACTGAGTCTTTGGGCCCGCAGGCGTTACCCCACTTCCCGCACAGGGAGACTGAGGCCGAGGTGGTACCTCTAGGTTGGAATTCCTGTTTGTCAGAAGGCTCCGCCGGCCCAGGCTGTGGGGGTCTCCTCCCTCACCCACCTTGCTCCTAGGGAAGGTGACACAGGGGTCTGTCGCAATCTCAGTCCTGGCTCTAGGAAGCCTACAGCCTCACGTCACCTCCCTGGTGTGGAAATGCCCCTGGATCTCCATCCCGGCCTGGGGCGGGGGGGGGGGGGGATAACAGAAGTAGGTCCCTCGTCCCTCGGCACCTCTTTGTTCCAAAGCAAGACCTCACCTCTGGGAGCTGTGAGGGACAATGGCTTGCCCAAAGTCACACAAAGTTCCCATGAGGAGCAGAGTTTAACTGGGTGCCAAGAGCAGAGGAATTGCTCGATACATGGTCACTGCCCTTAGCCTTGTTGCTTCTGTGCAAACGGCTTTGTGCCCAAGGTCAAGGGTCTTTCTCCCCGGCCCTTTGGTCCCCTCGCCCTAGTCCGTGGTCCCCGCTGCGCGCAGAGGCTGAGAGGCCGCCAAGGACACCTCAAGCAGCGTCCTGAAGGTGACCCAGGATTCGAACCCACGGGCTGGCCTCTGCTTCCCAGCGAATGTGCTGGACATTGGTGACCCGACGTTCCTGAGCCACCTCCGGAGAAGCGGATCGTGGTGGGCGTGTGTGGCCCTCGGGGGTGGGGGAGGCCCAAGTGAGGCCTTTCCAGCATTTGGAAAAGAAATACTCACTAAGCCTCCGGCCAGCGATTGCTGGGGCCCTGCTCTTTCCAAGTCGGGCTGTGCCCCAAATCTCCTTTTGTTCAGTAAAAGTCCTGCTTTTTTCCGGGGTTCAAAATTGAAGCCCGAACCCGCCCGCGGTTACAAGGGCTGCTTAGGTGCCATCGCGAGGGGCCGGATCGGGCGGGAGAGAAATGTATTCGGATGGGGGGAGGCCTGCCGCACTCTCTTTCCCTTAAAACCAAATTACTTCGTCCCCGATTACATTAGGATACAAAAAAATGACCTGTGCACAGTTTTCTGCCATTAAATTATTTCACACATACCATTTATTTGGCTGACTGCGGGCCAAAGACTTTTAAAAACTCTGCTTTCAGCCAAATGATCGAGTGTTCCTGGCTCCTCTCCCCTGCACCCATGGTTTTTCTTATTCCGTGTAATTTAAGGGTCTAAATAGTCTGGAGGGAATTAACTGCAAATTCTTCCTAAGACAAATAAACCCAGGCTCTTCGTTTCTGCCTTTCTCAAGCTGTTGAGAGACACTCTCTGTTTGTTTTTGCTTCAAATAGTCAGTTTGCGCCTGACCCCGGGGCCGCAGCGAGCTCCAACCCAAATAAATAACTTTTATTAATTAGCATTTATTCTGACCAAATAAGCAGCCCCTCTCCCCCCTCCGATGTGATCTCTGCCAACACGTTCACAAAAATAAACAGCGGGTCCCCAGGACCTTGATGTGGATTTAACAAATTAACACCGGGCCTTGGTCAAAGGAGCTCCAAGCTGCAGAAATATTTACAGCCAGGAAAGTCGGAGGAAGGAAGTGGAGGTGGAGGGCCCGGAGGGCCTGCAAAGGCTTCAGCCCCCACTCCCAGGTCTCCTGGAAGAGATGAGGGTTCCTTTGAAGGACCCCTGGTTCTGCCTGGTCGGGCTCAGACGGGAATTCTGGAAACTGCCCTGAGCTGTCACTGAGTGCCACTAGAGGGCGCTGAGGGTAACCGCTCACCTCCTTTGGGGGAGAAGGGAGAGGCCGGACTGCCCAGTGGTTGAGGCTGAGGCCCGGCTCAGCTCCCCAGCCGAGTGGCTGAGGGCAAACCTTTGAACAGCTCCCAGCCTCGGGAATCTCACTGAAAAATGGGAATAACAGGAACTACCTCTCTGGGTTTTACAGATAAGGAAACTGAGGCTCCCCGGCTTAAGCAACATGCCAAAGCCATCTGACTAGGAAAGGCTGGAGCTGGGATTTGAACCTACAGGTGGGCACAGAGCCCAGGCTCTTGGCCCCTTTGGCATGGGGCAGCCGGCCCTAAGAGAGCCTGCACCGCCATCCCCCCCTCCCCGTTCCTCCTGCAGGGGGGTTCTGACGGTCTCTCCACGGGCTTAGGGTGAATGGTACAGCCAGGAGGAGGGAGACTGAAGGCCGCAGAGGTGTTTCTGGAGCTGGGTGGGGTGTGTGCGGAGCTCCCGGGCACACAAGCTGGGGCCTGGAGTAGCACGCCGGAGGGAAAGGCATGCAGGCTGCCCAGCCGGTAAGACCTAACAGGGCAGGGCCAGGGTCAGGCATGGCACTGAGTCAGGCCAGCAACATTGGAAGGAAGAAAGGAAGGAGTGACAGGAGGAAGGGGGAAGGAGAAGAAGCATGGTCCCTGGAGCCCTTCCCGAGGCGGCCAGCCCCACTCCAGCCAGGATCCCAAGCAAGGAACGTAAGAGCTGGTTTCATGTCCAGCCAAGCTGGCCTTGGTCCCGAACACTGAGAGACCAGGCCTAAGACACAAAGGAGGGGCTCAGGTCCTCTGGGGAGATCACACAGGCAGACTTCCTAGCATCACCTCCCTGGGGGCCCCCAACAGCCTCCAGAGGGGCAGGCAGGGCTGTCTCTGTCTTAGAGAGAAGACAGAGGGAAGCCCAGAGAGGGGCCAGGACCTACCCAGGGTCACACAGCAAAGAAAGCCCATTCCCCTGGCCCTTTCTTTTCTGGATACATCCCTGGTAGCCCGTTTCCAGGGAAAATGGAGAGAGGAGGTAGGTCCAGCCTCCAGCCCAGCCCTGGGCATGGTGAACACAACAGACTGATGGAGCCTTTCTCTAGAAGGCCTTTCTGGCTCTATCCACTGGATGGGCCCGGTGCTCAGGAGGGCTCAGGGCTGCTGTCCTGGGTTTGTGGCCTCCTTGAAGTTGGCACTCACATTGGACATACACAACCCTCACTTGCAGACCCCGTGTATACCGTTCCTGGGCTCACAACCCTTCCTCTCTCCCTCCCTGACTCACCTTCATGTCTCAGCAGAATGCCACCTCCTCCGGGAAGGCCTCCCAGAGCCCCTGTCGTAGCTGTGTCACACTGTAGAGTAAATGTGGGGTCATTTGTCCAACAGGGCCTGGAACTTACTATTTTATGTCCCTCTGGAACCCAACACAGGGCCTGGCTTAAGGTAAACATTTCACAAATATTTTTTGAGTGTTGAGTAAATGAATGAATGAACAACCTGGGACTCTGACACCCAGACTCCCCTCCCCGCCCCCAGGCCAGTGACCCGGGTGGTTACCAGGGGACCTAAGCAGGCGTGGGCTGACCCTGGAGTCTGGAGGAGACTAGAAACCATGTGTTTGGGTCTCTCTGGGGTCTGGAGCCTGTCCCTTCCATCCACAAAGGCCACGATGTGCTGCATACACTTCCACAGGATGACCGGACCCCCTCAGAAAACCCAGTGGAGGGGCCAGAGCACCAATGGGATCTGCCTTACCAGACGGCATGGGCTCCTACCCACCGCAGGGCCTTTGCCCAAGCTCTTCCCTCTGCCTGGGGCACTGCACCAGTTCTGCCTGGCTCAGGCTTACCCAGTCTTTAGTCTGAGCCTAAATTCCCCGCCCTGAGAGGCTTTCCCAGCCCGCGGGGCAGGCCAGATCTCCTCGCTACAGGCTTCTGGGCCCTCTCCCTCTCCCACACATTTTGTAACAAAGTCGGTTTTCTGTTTTGGTTTATCTACCTCGTGCTTGTCTCTTCATTTAACTCAGCTCCAGGAAGGCAGGGACTGGGTTTGCCTTGTCACCTCTAGATTCCCAGGACCGGGCAAGAAGTTTGGTTTCAAACAATATTTCTGAATGCGTGATTCTTTAAATGAAGGAATGCCTCATTCCAGAAAACAACGGGAAATCCCAACATCCAAAGCCCGTTTGCCTTCCCCTCCGAAAGGCCGGACAACGGCTACTTAGATGTGACGCCCAAAGCACATGCAATTAAAGAAGGAAAGATGAATTGGACTTCATCCAAATTCAAACTTCAGTCAACACCAGCAAGAAACTGAAAAGACAACCCACAGAATGGGGAGAAGGTTCCCAAATCATATGGTTGGTGAGGGGCTTGTATTCAGATGATGTTAAGAACTCTAAGACTCAACAATAAAAAGACAAGTCACCCAATTAAAAATGAGCAAAGGATCGGGGCACCTGGGTGGCTCAGTCTCTTGATTTCGGCTCAGGTCATGGTCTCAGGGTCGTGGGATCGAGCCCCTTATTGGGCTCTGCTCAAGGTTCTCTCCCTCTCCCTCTGCCCCTCCCCTAGCTCATGCGCGCTCTCGCTCTCTCTCAAATAAGTAAAATAAATCTTCCAAAAAAGCGAGCAAAGGATCTGAATAGACATTTTTTCCAAAAAAGATAAATAAATGGCCAACGAGCATGTGGAAAGACGCTCAGCGTTAGTCACCAGGGAAATGCAAATCGAAACCACAATGAGACATCCCTTCACACCCAGTGGGTGGCTAGCATCGAAAGACAGATAATAACAAGTGTGGGCAAGAATTCGGAGAAATTGGAACCCTCGAGCACCGCTGGTGGGAACATAAGATGGTGAGGCCACTTTGGAAAAGAGTCGCGCAGGTCTTCAAAACGGTAAATAGAGAGTTAGCATCTGACCCAGAAATCCGGCTCGTGGGTATATACCCAAGAGAAGCGAGACACATATCCCCACGAAAACTTGAGTACGAATGAATGTCCCTCATAATAGCCCAAACCTGGAAATGACCCAAATGTCCATCAGCCGATGAATGGGTAAACAAACCGTAGTCTGTCCACACGAGGGAATGTTTCTCGACTGTGAAAAGGACTTAAGTGCTGATTCATGCTATGACATGGATGAACCCTTAAAAACATGACTTATGTTTAAAAATATGATACCAGGTGAAAGAAGTCAGTGCCGTGCATGAAAGACTGCATCATGTATGATCCCAATCTTAAGAAATGTCCAGGGGCGCCTGCGTGGCTCAGTGGGGGAAGCGTCTGCCTTTGGCTCAGGTCATGATCCCAGGGTCCTGGGATCGAGCCCCGCTTCGGGCTCTCTGGCTCAGCAGGGAGCCTGCTTCTGCTTCTCCCTCTGCCTGCTGCTCTCCCTGCTTGTGCTCTCTCTCTCTCTCTCTCTGTCAAATAAATAGATAAAATCTCAAAAAAAGAAAAGAAAAGAAATGTCCAGAAAAACTAAATCTATGGAGACAGAAAGTAGGTCAGTGGCTGCTAAGGCCTGGGGGCGGGGAGGGTTGGAGTGGGGAGGGAAGGAGGATGACTAAGGGGTGCAGGGGTTTTTTAGGGGCTGATGGAATCGCTCTAGTGATGGTTGCACAATTGAATATATTAAAATTCCCTGAAGGGCCCACTTTAAATGGTATGTGAATTATATCTCAATAAATTTTCTTTAAAAAGAAGTACACAGGAAAAGGCGGAGGGGCAGAGAGAGCCACTGGGATTAGCAGAGAGTGGCAAGGAAAGGAGCCCATCCCTGGACGTGTGAGGGGGCTCTGGGAGGGGCGTGAGAGTGGGGGACGGGGCTGGGTAAGGCCCAGACGATGGCTCCCCCATCTTTGCGGAAACCCTCAGTGGAAAGCTGCACAAAGCAGATTCCTGGGACAAAGCGTCTCCACAGGGGGGCTGCCACGAGCCAGGGGGCAGGTACAGGTGGGGCCAAAGCTTCTTTGGCCCAGGAGCTTTTGAAAAATGGGATCATTGGGCCCAACAGGGGGAGCAGAGACAAAGGTACAGGATAAAGAGTACCCGTGTCCCATTCTCAGGCACAGAAGAGGGCCAGGAGGTCAAGGCCAGCTACAGCTGACCATCTCAAAGGCTCTGGGTTTCCCGAGCCTCCCCTCGTGCCCCCCAGGCATCTGGGTTCCACCTCTGGCTTCAGCAGCCCAAGAGCCCAAGAATCCAAACTTCCAGGCTCCTCTGGACACATCTGTGGTCGGCCCAGGCTTCTTCACTCCCCAGACCCCAAAACCACCTCCAGAAAGTGGGGGCACCTGGCTGAAGTGGGGCCCCAGGGGGGTTGGGAGTCAGGAGGGAGAGGAGCAGCCCTCGGCTCAAAATTAGGTCTGAGAAGGAGGTTAGCGTCTGTCCGTCTGGTTTTAATCTAAGGTTGGTGGCCAAATGCCAAATTTATTGTAAGACCTACATTTTAATAAGGGGTTGGTATTTGGAGGAAAGCTGCCCCCGTTAACCATTTCCAGACCAGGGTGAAGTTGTTGTTCAGGGGCCAGCGTGGGGCTTTTGCCTCCCAGTTATGAGCCCGGTTCAGACGGCCTCTCGAGACCTGGGACCAGCACGTGCTGGGAGTCAGGGTGAGCGCTGGTGGCCGGGAAGCGAGATGTGCTGACTTCCCATAGCTTGGTTCTAAAACCCGCCAACAGCTCTTGGTGCTCAAGCCTGTGACTCTTGTTTTCTCAAGGACCCAGACCTGAAGGGACCTCACAGATCATGTGCCAAAACCCCTTATTTTTGCAGATGGGGAAACAGAGGCAAGGAGGAGGGGGCACTCCCAGCAAGGCAGTGGGATCCCAAGTTCTGCCCACTGCAGTCCCACAACTGAGGATACACATTTGTCTCCTTCCTGCTCCCTCTGTCCTGGGTTGGGGTGGCTGTGGGGGTTGGGGGGGACTTAGGAGCTGACCCTTGACCCAGCAATCGGGCATGCTTGGGGGCAGTGGGGGACAGGCAACCAGCAGCCCACCCAGAGAGCAAATGACTGCCTCCCCCTGCCCCCACATCTCGGAATGAGGAAACCCCCCTCCCTTTGGGGCCTCAGTTTTGCCACCTGTGCAGTGGGGTGACAACAGTGACTACTCCTCCCAGTCAGGGCGGCACAGACAGGACGGAACAGTCTAGGGCTTTCCTGAGAACGTGCTAGACGCGGTGGGGCTTTACACAGACAACCGTTCTCCCTCTAGGATTCTTCCCAAACGAAACCCAGGTCCTGGCTCGCTGGTTCTTCCCCTCTTTCGCTGCTGAACCCCTTGAGGAATCTGAGGAATTCTATGGGCCCGTCCCCCAGAAAAACACAGGTGCACACACCATTTCGCATGGAACGTTCGGTGATTCATAGACTCTGAATCCTGTCGGCAGACCCCGCCCTGTAAAGTCAGGTTTCTTTGGCCCCAGAAGAACCTGTCCCTCTGTCCCTGTTCCATCTGGGGGTCCCCAGCAGCTCCCCCCCAGCAATCAGCCAAGACTGAGGCCAGGGCCATGGGCCCCTCCTCGGGGCTGGCGGGAGCTGGCGGAACCCTGGCTCTGGGACCACGCTGTGCTCCCCGAGAGGTTGACCTTTAAAGCATCGCTGGAGGGTTTTTATGACCCGTTTGTGAGTTCCAGGCGCACTGGAAAATGTGTTTGAGGCTCGGCTCTGAGGAGCTCCAAGGGCCGTCTGGAGCGTTCCTGCCTCTCTCCTCACCACAGCTGGGCCTGCGGGTGAGACAGAGGACTCCTTCCCCACCCTTTTTTTTTTTTTTTTTCTGGCTTGGCCTCCATTTACTTGACTTTATTACGTGCCTGGCACTGGGTTAGAAAGTCCTGCCTTCTGAAATGGGGAAGGCACCGTCATTAAGCCTCGTTCTCAGCGGGGGACAGTGAGGTTCAGAGAGGTGAGGCAAATGACCCCAGGGTCACAGTCATGCAGCCAGGCGGTCCGCAGCTCTCTGGGGGAACGCGGCTCTGGTTAACCATTTCGAGACCAGGGTGAAGGGTGACGCAGGGCCCAGTGTGGTTCTTCTCTGCCGTGGTAGAGCCCGAGGGCCTGGCAAGGCCTGGAGCCAGCACCTGCTGGGGGTCAAGATGAGCTCCACTGGCCAGGCGCGGGGCTCTGAGGTGCTCCAGATTCCTGCAGCTCCGTGGGCCTCTCTGCTACGGGAACAAATCTGATCCCTCTGCCCACACCCGCTCACCTCAGGGGCCCTGGTGCCCGCAAGGCTGCCGATGCCCTGCCATGTGTCAGCGGGGCGCTGCCGGCCTGCACCCCAGCGTCCGCAGGCCTCACCAGCAGCGGGCACACTCAGCACCTGGGTGCAGAGCCACCTGCGACACCCCTAGCGTGTTCCTGGTCCCACCCCCGGACAGCCAAGCCTGACTCTAGAAAGTTCTCTGCTATGGTGCGCCGTAATCCGTCTCCCTGTGGGTCCTCCCAGTTGTCCGGGGTTTATGCACGTGGGGGCTCTTCTCCAGAAGGCTGCTAACCCTGGAAGGCAGTTTTTCCAGTGCCTTCACACATGACTCTGGGAACCTGCGGGCCCCTCCCTGCCGGGGTGCCCCGGGGAGGGGCGGCAGACGCCAGATCTTCCTAATTTCTCACAGGGGTGCCCGCTGACAGTTTGTTTCAGAACTTTCGGGAAGCTTGTTAAAAATGGACATTCCCAGGGGCACCTGGGTGGCTCCGTTGGTTAAACATCTGCCTTCGGCTCAGGTCATGATCTCAGGGTCCTGGGATCGAGCCCCACATCAGGCTCCCTGCTCAGCGGAGGGTCTGCTTGTGCCTTTCCCTCTGCCCCTCCCCCACTCATGCTCGCGCGCGCGCGCGCGCGCTCTCTCTCTCTCCCTTTCTCTCTCTCTTCAATAAATAAATAAAATCTTAAAAAAAAAAAAAAAAAAAAAGGACATTCCCATCCCATCCCACGAGATTCCAATCCAGCAGGTCCCAGTCCAGCTGGGAAACTGCAGCAGACTTTCTCTCACCCATGAGGTTAGCAACTGGGGACTTCAGGACCGCAAACGGGGAATGACACGGCCCGACATGAAAGCTACGGATTCAAGCTTTAGCTCTGCACTGTCCCATGCGGTAGCTGCTCCCTGCAGCTGTCTAAATTTACATTGATCGCATGATGACCGCATAAATCCCGTTCCTCAGTCTGCCTAGCCCCATTTCAAGGGTTCAATAGCCACAAGTGGCTAACGGCTCCTGCACCGGGCAGCGCAGATAGGGAATATTTTCACCAGTACAGAAAGTCCTATCGGATGGAACTGCTCTAGAATTCCAATTTTCCTTCTTCTTTTTTTAACGGAGAGGAAACAACCACAACAAAGACCAGCATTGGAAGACATTTGAGAGGAGAAAAATCATCCCTAAATCCGAAAATGTTGACACATCTGCTTAATTTTTTGTGGACTTTTCGGTCCATGTCCACATGTATCCAGCTTGCACATGAGTCTACGAACAGTGTGCATGAATATCATTTCCTTTTTTGGATGGGACATTGGTGAAAAGGCCAGCATTAAGATCAGACATACCCAGGGACAACATGTATGGTTGCACAGGCTGTGCACTGCACAACTCCAAGGGCACCATCTGCACAGATGATACTGTAGCTGGTGCCCCCTCTAGTTATGCAGTGGACAACCCTTTAGACCATACCTGCTTTCTGGAAATACCTGCATTCAAGTTCTGGCCTCATGTCCCTCCAGCTACGTGAGCTCTGCGGACAAGTGGCTTCACCTCTCTAAGTCTGGTTTCCTCACTGTAAATGGGGACGGCAGTACCTGCAGTGCTTAGACAATACCCGGCGCCTAGGAAGCACTCGAGTCTCTTCACTCTCATGTTGGTGACTATTACTACCTCACGATTTTTTTTAAGATTTTATTTATTTTATTTGATACGGAAAGTGAGAACACAAGCAGGGGGCAGAGGGAGAAGCAGGCTCCCCACTGAGCAGGGAGGTGATGTGGGCCTTGATCCCAGGACCCCAGGATCGTGACCCAAGCCAAAGGCAGACGCTTAACTGACCGAGCCACCCAGGTGCCCCTCTACCTCACGGATGTTATGGACCAGACCAGCGAGATAAGGCAGGTGCAATGCCCTTGGCGGGGAGTGGCACGGACCAGGGCTGAGCCCATGTTGCCTGATGTTCACTTAACCTCCACCGTCTTCAAGCCTCATCTCACCTGGGGGTACCAAAACTGCTTAACCGTCATTCCCCTCCTGTGGCCGTCTACGTTCTCTACAACTTTTCTCTATTGCAAACGATGTGGAAATGGCTGTTTCTTTGTCCTTCCATTGGCTTCCCAAACCCCACCTACTTTAAGAAGTTCTCACGGCCACATCCTCCTCTCTGCCAACACCTTCTGGCTCTTTCTTGCCACCGAGTCAGCCAGAACAGGCTCCCCACACAAGTATAAAGGCTGATTCATCCAGCACAATGGTTAAGAGCCGGACTCTGGAATCAGCCTGCCTGGGTTCTAATCCCCGCCTCACTGCTGTGTGACCCTGGGTAAGTTACAACCTTTCTGTGCTTCAGTTTTCCCATCAAGCAAATGGAGAAAATAACATAACCCTCATAGAGCTGGGATGAGGATTAAGTGAGTTAACGCACAAAGAATTCTTAAAACAATGCCTGGGACCTGGTAAAGGGCTAAATCACATTAGCGTGTTTATTTGGAGTCAGATGGGTCTAGGTTGGAGTCCCAGACTTGCCATATATTGGCTGTGCAACTTTCAGCAGGTTGCTTAACCTCTCATGTTTGTGTCTGTGAAGCGGAGTCTTTGGCTAATGAGAGGGTCACAGGCAACCGTGTGCCTGGCACACTGAAGTCTCACTCCGTAACAACAGCGGTAGGACACCTTTTCCCCAGAGCCAGTGCACACACACGCACACACACACACAGAACAGAGGCTGCCCTGAAGCTACCCCAGGAGTCTGTCCTTCGTGGATGCTTCCAGAGAAGCTGGGCTGGATCCAGCAGGAAGCCCTGCCAGTCACAGACTGAACTGGCACATAGTAGGTGCTCAATAAACACTGAAAGAAAAAATATATGAATGGCTGACTGCATGCATGCATGCCTGAATGAATGAATGGAATTTGGGTCCCAGGGGAGGTAATCCCAATTCTGCCCCCCCCAATACACGAAGATTTTTATGCACTATAGATTGGGATTACGTATTATAAGATTTCCCACTTTCTTGACCCTTCTATCTGTAGAAACTAATTTACTGAGTTTTTCTAAATGTAGGAGCCAGAGCATGATCCAGAGAACCCCACCCCCCACCCCGCCAAGGGAAAGGCTTCAGCCTGGCTTTGCTGGCACTCAAGGTCAAGGGAACAGGGGCATCATTCTTCTCATAGGGGAGGTGCGTAGTGGGGGGCTGCAGCCATATCTGCTTGCCCTGAAAGGCAGAGACAGCGGGACTGGACTGGAGGGGCAGGCAGCTGGCTATCCCGATGCCCTCTCCAACTGGGTCCAGCATCCTCCTTTCCTAAAATTTGGAGACCACCTTGTTCCTTGAGCCTCCAAACACAAAGGAGATTTGATCCCGAGCCCCAAGTTTGACCTCCAGAGTCCAACAGGCTGGGCTGGAATCCCACCTCCACGTCGCAGCTCTGTGGCCTTGAGCTCATCACTGCTCCTCTCTGGGCCTTGTTTTCTTCATGAGTGACGTGATGCGTTCCAACAGGATGGCAATATTGCACAAGGGAACGTCCACTGCAGCACTGGCCAACAGCCGGAGCTTTGGCCCTCTAGGTCTCACCCCCTCCACACCATCCTGAGCCCCTGGAGAGGGTGCAGGAGTCCCCACCCCACGGGCACGTACAGGGGATTCGCCTTCCAGCATTGATGGGCAGGGGCCTGACACTCCCTTCCCCCACTCAGCATCCCAGCTCCCCACTTCCAGAACAAGGAAGGCTGCAAGGCCTGGAACATCCACTCTTTCCACGTATCTTCAAAGGTTTTCTATGAAACACTCTTCCCACAAGTCCGGGAAGGACTGCAAACCAAGGGGACCACCCCAAACCCCAAGGCCCTGGGTGAGGCTGTCTCTTCTGCCAGACTGGGCTGGCTCAGACAGACAGCACCACCCTGTCCTGCGAGACCTCTCTGCTCTCAATGCGGCCTCCATCTAGGGGGACTAAAGTGCCCCCTTCCCATCCCCCCCTCCATCGTCCTAAACCCCCCTCCCCCCCCCCCCCCCCCCCCCGCTGCTGGAAGGGGTCCTCTCCTGCTGGGAGGGGTCGCTGCCAAGGCCCTCCTGGGAGCCCGCGGGGTGAGACTTGAGAGCTCTGAGCCCAGCTCCCTTGCTCACCACAGGACCCCAGAGGAGGCCCAGGGAGGGAAAGTGGTGGTCCGGAAGAGCAGGGCACCCCAAGCCGCCCCGAGAGGGGTGGGGCAAGGGCCTGACCCGCAGCCGGGGCTGAAGACCGTCGTGTATTTGACGCAGATTTGGTGCCAAGCTGGGACAGGCCTCGGTGAAATCCTTGTATTTACCCCGGTGGGTGAAAAAGCCCCCTTGCGAATCCATGCGTTTAAAAGCCGCCAACCCCTACATTTTCTTTGCCCCATTTCCTGCTCCCCTCCCCCTACTCTGGCATTTCTCAGTATGGCCCCAACTCCTCATCTTAAGGGAAGCTCTGACTCAGAACTTTAAAAATCTTACACACAAACTTAAGAAAACAAACTTGGGGGTGGGGGCGGGAAGAGTCCCCGGTCCTCGGGGGTGGGGTGGGGTGAGGGGGTTGGGCTGGGCTTTCCAAGAGGCCATCCTTTTCCTCCCGGGGATAAGGCCAGCGGGCTGGGCGGACCCCACCCGGGGAAGCCCAGCGTCCAGGGGGTCCGCCGGGGCGCGTCGGCGCGCTCGGCGGGCGGGTGGGGCCCAGGGGGTCGCTTGTACGCACACGCGGGTCGCGGGTCGCCCCGAAAGCCAGGGGGTGCCCGGCCCGGCGCGCCAGCCGCCGCCCGCCCCGCCCGGCCATGTGCGCGCCAGCCCGTGCGTGCGAGCGCGCCGCGCCGGTGGCGGCCAGAGCGGCGCCGCGGCACATCTGGTTCCAGGCGAGCCCCTGGCGCCTGCCTCGCCGCAGACCCGCGGCCCAGACACACAGACGTTAATAGATCGGCGCGCCCAGCCCCGCGCGGCCCGCGCCCGCCGCCGCCAAGCTGCTCAGTGGGAGTGCGAGGCGGCCGCCCGCGCTGGAGGGTGGGCGCGGGGCGCGCGGGGGCCGGGGCGCTGCGTCCGCCCTCCCTCCTCCTCCCTTCCCAGCCGCGGGTCTGCCCTCCAGCTCCGACACCTCCCTCCCACCTCCGCCCTCCAGCCTCCGCTAGGTCCCGACTTGGAACCGGGGCTGCCCTTTCCCATCCCGGGAACCCGAGTTCGCGGAAATCCACGCCCCGTTAGCGACAGGCATTGCCCGCTGGCCCCGCGCGCAAGGCGGGCCGAGCGCCGGGCCGGGCGCGGCGAGGGCGCATCTGCGCCCTCGATGGCCCTAGGACACAAGCTGCTGCCGCCATCGTCCACCCGTCTCACAGTCGGGAAGACTGAGGCTGGAGCGGCCACTCGCCCCGGGTCACCCAGCAAGAAGGCAACAGAGCTGGCCTTCAACGGGGCGGTTGGACTCCAGCCCCCCAGGCAGATCCGCTCCGGGTTTTGCCCTCTCCTCAACTCCTAACGCACACACCTGGAACTCAAGGTCACTCAAAGTCGGTGGCAACTGTAGGCCCTTACCTGGGGCTCCCCCCCACCCCTCCCCAGAAAACCTCTCGTCAGCTGCATCCCAGATCCTTTAGCTGAGGTCCCCCGACCCGAGCACCTGGAGGCGGTGAGACTGCCGGGGGACTCCCCCAGCAATTTAGGTGGATTCTTTCTCTTGGCAAGATTCCAAGACGGTTCGCATTCAGAATTGCTCCCGGGGCATCAAACCCTGCTCCGGAAGGGTGCACTCCAGGCCTACCTTGCCCTGGGGAACCGCTCTGCTTTGGAACCTCCTTTTTTATTACTCAAGGGTGTATGACACGACATGTTTTGCTTTTAAAGGAAATTCTGATCTTTAGAAACTGTCCGGGTACTAGATTAAAGGATCTCCATCTGAGTGGGCTGAAGGGGCTCAGTGAGTGGGTTTCTCTCCGTCTTTATACGAACGTACATACTACGCCTTTAGCCCCTAGGGGTGAGCACATGTGCTTGCAAATGGCAAGTAATTTGTTGGCTCCAGGTTAAATTTTAGCATTTCCCACCCCTCGGAGGGGACTTTATAAGAAAATGGACCCACATCAAAGGACCACACTCACCCTTAAAAGAGGAGAATAGCTTTTTTTTTCTGAGCTCCTTACACCATGGAGGAGTTCTGTTCAGAACTTTCCCATTAATACCTTCTGAATTCACTTGGGGGGCTTGTTAACTTGGGTCATCAGAAATTCTAGGATTTAGAAGAAAACCACGCTTTTGAAAAAGTTCCCAGCCGGAAGGTAATGGGCTCTATGGCCTTGGTGAATGTGTCCAGGCGTCGGAAGCCCGTCTGTTTTTACTTTCCAGCCAATTCCCATGTTAAAGTTCTGGGCTGGTGGGGCTCCCGCCCCCCACCCTCACCACCCAGAATGCGGGGCCAGGAGAAGAACAGCGTGGTGCAGGAAGGGGAGGTTCCAGCCAACTGGGGGCTCCTGACCCAGCTCCCAGGCCTTACTTCCCCCTCCGGTGGTGAGACACCCCCCCACCCCACCCCCCAGCCCCTGGTAAGACATGCTGAGTGGGCCTGGGAGCCGGCGAAGGCCAGGCCACTGGCCAGGACGAACCAACACTGCTTCCAGGTGTAAAACCCAAACCAAACAAGCAAACTGGCAAAGTAGGGCCTGGAAAGTGACAGCTGATTTGGGGGGAAGCTGGTTCTACCAAGCGTCTGCCCCCTCAGCGCCCTGTCCCTCCACAAACGCAGTTTCTCCTGCTCCTAGAGCTGGTGGCGTGCTCTGGTCACAGAACTCTGTCCCTTTGCCTTTCCTTCCATCTGGTCGCCTCCCCTTCCTCCTCCTCCGCCCGAAACCTGTGAAGGGGATGCCCCTTGCAGGGGCTCGGTCCATACTCCAGGGTCAGGGGTGGAGGTGGGAGTTCCAGAACTTTCAGGCCCTGGGACTTGGTGAGGCCCTGGCCCCAAGCAAGCCCAGCCAGCGGTCTGTGAGGTGTTGCGTTCCCCCCGGACTGCCGGGTGACCCCAAAAGATTTACTGTGGGACCCGCGGCCCTGCGCCTTGATTTGTGTGGCCTGTAGCATACCCCATGTCTTCTGTATGCTGAGCCCCTTCCATCTGGAAGCTGCAGGCACACAGAGGGTGCGGGGGGGCTGGTGGGAGAAGGAGGGTGTTGCTGGCAGTGGGGGAGGGGCACTGAACCTCCCCAAGCCAGAGGCTTGGCCCAGCCATGAGGCCTTTGCCTGACTACCAGAGGCTTCCCCAGACACGATACTAGTTATCACGATTCTGGAAGGGGCTCCCCAGCTGCCCTCCACGGAGACCCCGATGTTGCAGCTACTTTATGCACATGACATGGCAGAGTCCTCACACCCGCAACCCCAGGAGACAGATCCTTATCACCGACCCATCCTGCAGATGAAGAAACAGGGTCTGAGAGGACTAATAACTTCACTAAAGTCACACAGCCTATTAGTGGGGGACTAATCAGGCACTCACACCCCCCTGATACACCAGCCATCAGCACCCCAACTCCTAACCCCTGAACCACACTGCCTCCTGGTGGGACACGGTCCGTGTTCCTGCGGAGCACGGGTGAGTGTGCCCACACGTCCTCCCCAGGCAGCAGCCCGCACAGAGTCAGGGTTGCAAGGGGCTTCGGAGAGCACTCAGACCAGGGCTGACTCATGGTGGTGTCATCCCCACTCCCCACCCCCGGTTCTGATCACCTGCTAGTAACCGCTTGGAACACTGTGTTAAGGAGATTCGGAGGAGCCCTGGTGGGTCTGCCTGGTTTGCCACGGGCTCGGGAAGGGGGTGTTCCAACAAGAAGGTGAGTATTTGTCAATCCTGAGCCTGGTTCCAGTGTCCTGGCTTTATAGACGCAGAAGATGGAGCCCAGAAAGGAGGCACGACTTGCTCAAGGGGGCTGGGAGAGTTCCGAACAAAGGGGGGCATGGGTCTTGCTCCCCTCTTGGGGCTCTTTCCACCTCAAGAACAGTGTTACAAAGTGCCACCATCTCGCTGCCCCTTGGCCCCTGACACATTCTTTTGGGAAGTTCCACGTAAGTTGCAGAAGTACATTCGAAGAGAGAGATGTTCAGTTCTGCCTCTTTAAGGAAATAAACGAGCAGCAATCTGGCATCTCCAGGAAGCAAACTCTTGTCCGGGGCCTCCGTGGCGGCAAGAGAAATCATCCTACCTCCTTTGACATATTTATATGAGGGACAATATTCTGCCTCTCGTACAGAAATATCACACTGCTAGGTCACGTTGGCAAGGCAAGTTTTGCCCGGAGAGAACAATTATTTTTAAGATGCTACCATGAGAGGGGCGCCTGGGTGGCACAGCGGTTAAGCGTCTGCCTTCAGCTCTGGGCGTGATCCCCGCGTTATGGGATCGAGCCCCACATCAGACTCCTCTGCTATGAGCCTGCTTCTCCCTCTCCCTTTCCCCCTGCTTGTGTTCCCTCCCTCGCTGGCTGTCTCTATCTCTGTCGAATAAATAAATAAAATCTTAAAAAAAAAAAAAGATGCTACCATGAGAAAATCTTTTTACAAAACTAAATTAGAAAAAACCCGATTTTTTTTTTAATGGGCCAACGACCTTAACAGACACCTCACCACAGAAGGGATACAGATAGCAAATACGCGTAGGAAAAGATGCAGAACATTACGTGCCATTAGAAATCACAAGTTAAAACACCACCACCACCACCACCACACACTTACTAGAATGGTCAAAACCCAGGACACTGACGACATCAAATGCTGGCAAAGACGTGGAGCAACAGGAACTCTCGTTCATGCTGGTGAGCTTGCAGAACATACAGCCGCTTTGGAAGGCGGTTTGTCAGTTTCCCTATGAAACTAACCCTACTCTCGCCAGCAGTCATGCTTCATCGGTATTTACCCAAAGGAGTTGACAATGTACGTCCATACCAAAAGCTTCACGTGGATGTTTATAGCAGCTTTATTCATAATTGCCCAAACTGGGAGACAACCAAGACGTCCTCAGGATGCGAGCAGATAAACCGTGGTCCAGCCAGATAATAGAATAGTATTCAGTGTTAAAAGAAACGAGCAACTGGGGGCCCGGGTGCCTCAGTCGGTGAGCATCTGACTCTTGATTTTGGCTCAGGTCATGGTCTCAGGGTCCTGAGATCGGAGCCCCTTGGTCGGGCTCTGTGCTCATCAGGACGCGTACTTGAGATTTTCTCTCTCTCTCTCCCTTCCCCACCCCCGTTTGTGCTCTTTCTCTCTCTCTCTAAAAAAAAAGAAAAAGAAGAAGAAGAAAAGAAATGAGCTATCAAGCTATGAAAAGACATGAAGGAACTTTAAGTGCATGCTATTATGTAAAAGAGGCCAATCTGAAAAGGCCACGGGCCGTTTGATTCCAACTATATGACGTTCTGGAAAAAGGAAAACTCGGTAAACAGTAAAAAGGGGTTGGCAGCAGGGGAAGGATGAACAGGTGGGGCACAGGATTTTTTAAGGCAACGAAACTATTCTGTACGATACTATAATGGGGGATGTCTGTCATTATCCATTGGTCCAAACGCTACGGCCTGGGTGACAATGATGCCCCAATTTAGGTTCATGAATTGTTAACAAACGTGCCAGTCCCCCGCAGGGTGTTGATAGTGGGGCAGACTGTGGGCGTGAGGGGAGGGGTTATGGGAACGCTCTATACTTCCTGCTCGATTTTGCTGTGAACCTGAAACTTCTCTAAAAAAAATAATAAAGTCTATTTAAAAGGGAAAACAAAAAGGGGAAAAAAATTAACCATAGCCTGTGGTGTGCTGCTAAATGTTTAGCAACAGGTTCTCTATGAGGAGGGACCCTGGATTTATGTTTGCCAATTCCTGGGTTAGAAATACTTCCACCACAGCCAATTTCTAGCTACAGCGTGACACCAGTGAAGGCTAAATCGGGAGGACATGCGCAGAAGCACCCCAGGATTTAGTATTTGCACCGTCCAGATACCATAAATGCAAATAACCCCAAGCCTATAAATCATAGCAAATGTAGTAAAATGGTTAAGAGGTGAGTTTCCAGTATATATCGCCTTTGTTTCAAAGCTTGTGTCATGTAAATTTATATAATTTAACTTTTGATGACATCTGTATTTGACAACCAGCTTCCAAAATCCCACACGCTTCCTAGCGGGCACGCCACTGCAATTTTTTTTTTTTAAGATTTTATTTATTTATTTATTTGACAGAGAGAGAGACAGCCAGCGAGAGAGGGAACACGAGCAGGGGGAGTGGGAGAGGAAGAAGCAGGCTCATAGCGGAGGAGCCTGATCTGGGGCTCGATCCCATAACGCCGGGATCACGCCCTGAGCCAAAGGCAGACGCTTAACCGCTGTGCCACCCAGGCGCCCCGCCACTGCAATTTCTGAGCACCCAAGGGAGGTGGTCTCAGTTTGGCCGGTTTCCGCGAATCCTCGTCCATGCGCAGGCGTGTTTTGTCGGAGATGGCATCAGGGTGTGCAGCCCATTTCGGATTTGGAAACCAGGTATCGTATGGGTGGTGATAGCCGTGTCTGTCCCCCCAGAACTGCTGCCTTGGGTGGGGGGCTGTGATGCCCCCACCTCCTGCTTATAAGCTCGCCAGGGTTTAGAACCTTCCCACTGACCCGACGCCACCTGTGTGCCTAACGTCGCCTGCTCTGAACACCGAGGTCTTTTTTAAGTGACTCATTACCCTCAAGCGTGTGCCCAGAGGGCTGAAAAGTTCTTTCAGAGAAAACTCAGGTTTCATGCCAATTATCAGGGAAAGAGGATGCACCCCCCAAAACAGGGAAGGGGAGGATGTGCTGGGTAAGGCGGGGGGAGGGATGGAGACAGCAGGGGGGACCTGGGGTCCTCATGGTAGGTGCTCAGCGCAATCCCTAGGTGGGGATTCAAAAATAATATGCCAAGCCCCGCCCAGCCCTCCACCCTCAAGAATCTGACTCAGGGCTGCAGTCTGGCCATGAGCATTCATCCAGCATTCTCCAGGTAAAGTTATCGTGCAGCCGGGGGGGTTGAGAACCACTCACTGACAATGCCAAGTGCATGGTCTTGGGGCATCAGACTAGCCTAGTCGAGCCCCAGCACTATGGCCACAGGCCAATTGGCCAAAATGAGCCTATTTCTCCATCCGCAAAGTGGATCGTCACAGGCGGTAACTCAGGTTACCGAGCACCACGGGGCCGGGTATAAGGCGGGGAACGAGCAGTGATGGAATCTGTACGCGTGTGAGGAGCAATTCCCATGTGCAGGGCGCGGAGCCAAAGGCACCTGGGAGATCGCCACTATCATTGATGCCCCTTTTACAGACGGGGAAACCAAGGCTCAGGGACAGTGAGGACCTGCCTGAGGTCACCCAGCTCGCCAGTTGGCAGAGTCAGGATTCAGACCAGAGCGGGCAAGCTGATTGCTCTAGACGTGAGTGTCTTGGGAGGTCCGAGAAGACGGGGAAGCTGCAAGAGGAGAGATCTAGAGAGGCGTGGGGGTGTGGTGAGGTGTGCCACGGACCCAGCACCCCTAAGCCGTGGGCCTCTCAGAAAAACAACAAGGTGGAACATTCCTGCCCTGTGCACACTTCACCTCCTTCCTGGGAGACCCTCACTGTCCATCACTTCCGGGGAGTCTCGGCAGAGCGGACACTTTCTGTTCCGTTCTACGCATGAGAAGGGGGGGAGATGGTCTAGATCCAAAGCCACGGCGGCGGAGAGTGGTGTGGACCATCTACTCATCTTGTAAGAGTCCACATGAAAAGCGCCCCCCCCCCGATGCCCAGAACCCCTTATGCATATGTCGGCTTCAGCCTCTTCATGACTCGTTTCTAGGCTTGCGCCCCTGTCCCAAGTCCTACGAGGCTGTGAGCTCCCAGCTGCCTCTGTGGGTCCAGTGTGATTGAACGGAGCTAGGCGGAGCAGCTGAAATGTGGACCCAGGGAGCCCTCCCGGCCTTTCTCCTTCAGGGTCAGTTAGACCTCGTCCTGACGTCGATGGTGCTCCTTAGAGAAGACATGAGGTTGATGTCTGGGGAGGGGGCAGGAAGGCACAGAGGGAGGGGCAGAGCCGGGGGTGGGGGCAGCTCACCGTCTGGGCCCACGGCCTGGGTGGAGGCTCTCCAAACAACCCCCCTTCACATCAGGGGGCCCTTGAGCCCTCGAAACCCTCTCTCATCCACCCTTAGAGACGGTGCAAGGGGGATACAGTCATGAGCTTGCTTTTCCAGAGGGGAAACAGGTCCAGAGAGTCCCTGGGGCCTGCCCAAGCTTGCCCAGCTGGGATCTGTGCTAGAGTCTCCCTGCCCTTAGCTCCTGGGCCACACTACCTGGCTGCTTCCAAATCTTGAGTGGGGATAATACGAGGATACCCTCCCCACGGGGTTGCTATGAGGATTCCATGGACTCGGGTACAGTGGCCAAAAGGGGCTGCAAATCAGGCTGCTGGGTCTGTAACCTTGGCAAATCATTTCACAGCTTTGTGCCTCAGTTTCCCTGTCTGCGTAACACATGATTCATGGATTGTTGTGAGGATTCCGTGGGATGACGTCTGGAAAGCGGTCAAGATACAGGACCCACAAGTGTCACTATAGCTGACAAGCATGAGGTGGGCCCTCTGTACACCTCACCTATCCGGAGGGGGTGGGCTCTACAGGCCAAGCTCCCTGCCAAGCCACGAGGCCCATCTTTGCCCTTCCCTGCCACGAAGCAACCCTGAATGCCCGATATAAGCCACATCTGGCAGGCTCCCAGGAGTGAGGAAGCAACCTGCTCCCCCACCCTCAGTCATATGTCCCCATGCCCCCCTGCAGGGGGCTGCATTGCAGGGGGGGGGGGCTGTCCCCCAGCCAGTACCAATCAAATATGGAAAAGAGTGCCACGGGCTGGACACATTTGCTTAATTCTACCCTAGCCAGGGCCTGGCCCCCACCTGGGCAGCTCTGATTTCATTAGCATTCTGCTGAGACCCTCCCCCCCCCACCAGACCCACCAAGGCCCCACACTCACAAAATCAGGACACTGGAGTGTTCTCAAAGAGGAGGGGAGGGGAGGGGGCTGGGGAAGGGAGCAGGGGCTGCTGATTGTGAAGACAGTTTGAGGCTCCTGAGCCGGGGTGGGGAGCCCGCTCAGACATCCGCCCTGCCCTGGCTCAGCCCTGGCAGTGAGCGCCTCCTGATATCTTGCGCCCTGAGTGCCTCGCTCTCCTCACCCTGGTCCTGAGCGGGACCCAGGGAAGAGCCAAAACGCCAGACCAGTCCGGATCCCGGTCTCAGGACCTGCGCCCCCCCTTCCTGAGGCTCATCTGGTTCCTTGCCCGCCCCCCAGAAAACTCCCACCAGCCACACTCTGTCACTTCCTGTCTTTGTTCATGCTGTTCCCTCTGGCTAGAACACTTTTCCACCTTGCCTTGAAGCCCAGCCCAGTCTTCACCTCTCACCTTAGGCACCACTTCCGGTAGGAACCCTCCCCTCCCCACTGCACAAAGGCTTGGGGGTCTGTCTGCCTCCCCCAGACACGTCTCTATCACTGATTAAACTCCCCCGGACCGCACCAGCCTGTTTCCCTCCATCCCTCTCCAGGGCTGTGTTGACAGTGGTGCCTGACACAAGGCAGGTGCTCAGCAAACACTGGACTGAATACGGGGGTGACTCACAGCCCAGCTCTGTTTAGCCTTTAGACCCACAATGCCTAAGGCCCAGGAAAATGGAAGACCAGAAATACAGTTTTTTTATGGGTTCCAGAATACAGTGTGGGAGGGTAATGAACAAACGGGTAATGACATACCGATCACACATGATGGCATGTCAGCTGCACGACCCAAATCCACCAGTACTCCTGGCTGTGGAGAAAAATGTATTTGCCACGGAGAGTTTGATGTAATGGGAGGGGGATGCTGCGACTGGAAGGGGGGCCCATGCCCAGCAAGACCCTAAGGTGCCCAGCTCCCAGGCAAGGGCAGTGATCAGCCCCTTCTGAAGCTACCTCCATGGCTTCCTGCCACCAGCCTTCAGCCCAGGACACAGACTGCTCTGACTCTGAGGGAGCTGGACAGACCCGCGGGGCCACACCGACACACTCTGCCATGCGGGGCCTCAGTGACATAGCTGCCTGCCCTTGCGGCAGGGGACAAGATGGCAGAAGGGTGGTCCCAGGGCCAGCTGCCCAGATCACCTGGATGGGCGTTGGTTGCTTTGGAGGTCATGGTTGAGTTACGGCTCCTCCACCCACAAGCCAAGTGACCTTGGGAAAGTTACTTGACCTCTCTGAGCCTCGGCTGCCTCATCTATAAAGAGGGCATATAAAGGTCCGTCTGTGTTTGGTGAGATAATACATGTAAAGCACGTAAAGCAGTCCCCGGTGCTATTTGGGGGAACCCTTCCTTATAAACGTAAGCTCTGCGACGCCAGGCAGCAACCCCTTGGAGAGCAGCCTCTCTCTGTCCTGTGGGTCCGAGGGGTTCCGCTGAAGCCCAACCCACACAGCGCTGCCCTCGGCCAATCAGCACTCAGCTCCTCTGTGATTGGCTAGGGGATGGGCAGGGACCCAATCCCGGCAGAGCAAGAGATGCCGGCTGCCCCAATGTTCAACCCTGGATCGAGTAGCGCCTGAAGTCCCGCCCTGGATTTTTTAGGGATGCGCATCATTATTTTACTTTTGCTTAAGCCACTTGGGGCCGGTTTTCTCTCCTTTGTAGATGACAGCACTGACTAGCACACAGCTGGAGCCTCACCCGCACCTGGACCCTCGTCCTCACCCTGGCAGAACTAGAGCGCTGCGCCCCCCACTAGGGGAACCCCTCCCCCAAGTACAGCACCTGAGGGACTTGTGGACCCGCCTTTGGGATGCTGTCTCCTCTGCTCCCAGCCCTGACCCTGCCACATGTGCTGTCGTGGACCCCTCTCTCAACTAATCTAAGATGTGGATCTTTTCAGCTTGCTGGGAGGGGCTCTCATCAGCCACAGCGTGGCACCCCACCGTGGGGAGAGCAGGGATGGGAGGGCTCCGGGGTCTGATTTCACCTCTGCCACGTGCTGGCTGTGCAGCCTTGGGATGGCAACTCCTGTCTCGGAGCCCCAGGGGTCCCTGTGCTCCTCAGCTTGGTGGAATTTACTGGCACTGCAATTCATTACCCGTCTGTGTCATTATCAGCTAATCACCTGTCGCCTGTAACCTGGGAGCACCTAACGGCTGATGGGTGGGTGTCTGCCCGGTGTCTGCATTGAGTATGGGGCTCAAGAAATATATGTTGAGAAGAGGAACCTCTACTTCTCACCTGTGAAATGGGGATGTTGATGGCCTTCTATAAAGATCGGGGGGGGGGGAGATGTGTGCCCTGGTCTTAAGCCCAAGTGGGAGCTTCCTCGGGAGATGATCTGTTACTGTTATGAAAGGAGTCCCCACAGGGGCTCTCTTCCAACAGTGACTTCACCCAAAGAAGTGGCCTTAATGGGGAGCAGCGGGTGCTGGCACAGGCAGGGGAAGAGGGGGAAATGCAGGTAATGGGTCTCCAGAGGGGGCTAGAAGCTGTTACCCACCCCCACCTCCCTCCCCTGGCGCTGCTCCTGACCCCGCTGTGGTGGCCCAGGCTTCTGGTGGTCTGCTGTGTCCACAGCCGGGTAGCGCTGGTCCCCTGGGATGGACACAGACCCTGCTGAGAAAGGCGTGGAGAGGCTGCCCACACCCCCTCCCCTCCACCTCACCCCGAGGTGCCAGCAGACAGTGGGAATAAACAAGCCCCCTCGCGCCCTGCCCTGCCCACGGTGGGGCTCAGGGTGGAGGGGGCGTTGTTGCCTTAATATGGAACTAGTTTGGGCTGGGACAGTTTCTGCCCCTTGCGGGGGAGATGAGGGTCCCTGGGGACCAGCAGCTGCCAGGGGTGAGGCTGGGTCCTCGGCCCATGCTCTCAGGGACCCCCACGGGAGTCGCTGGCTATAGCCACGGCAGTAACAGTCCCGGGCCAAGGGCCTCCTACTTCTGCGTCCTCACAACCCACGTGTCACTATCCTTCCTTTGCGGATGAGGAAACTGAGGCCCAGGGGCACCTGGGTGGCACAGCGGTTAAGCGTCTGCCTTCGGCTCAGGGCGTGATCCCGGCGTTATGGGATCGAGCCCCACATCAGGCTTTTCTGCTGTGAGCCTGCTTCTTCCTCTCCCACTCCCCCTGCTTGTGTTCCCTCTCTCGCTGGCTGTCTCTATCTCTGTCGAATAAATAAATAAAATCTTTAAAAAAAAAAAAAAAGAAAAGAAACTGAGGCCCAAAAGGGGAAGCCCTTTGCCCCAGGGAGCCATGTGAGCTGGGTCTGACTCAACCGGCCCCACTCTGGACCTCCTCTCCGTGGGGCCCTTTGGACACACAAGGCCACCAGGCCCCAGCCCTTGGCTATGAACTCCTCAGAACTGCTGCCTTCCTAACGGGGGCCGTGCCCCCTCCTCAGAGGCCTGCCTGTAGCAGGGGAAGGTAGAGACAGAAATCTGCTGTGCAGAGGACACCGGTTTGAAGAGAGCAGGGAACACTCGCCACCATCTGCAAAGTCCAAGAAGCTGCTACGGAGCTCTCCAGAACCCTGAGGTTCTCCTCTGAGGATTCCAGGCCGGCCCCTGGGGACCAAAGGACACACACCCCACCTCTGGCCTCTTTGGAACGGGGCTTCCTCGGCTTTTCTCCCCCCTCCCTGCCTGGGGCCCCCTCCCACGCCATCTACCCTGTCCACGGACCCACCATTCACTTAGATTTCCATCTGGTTCTGGTTTTGCAGAGGCGGAGGGAGGAGAGGGTTTAGGGAGAAGCTGAGAGCTGGCACCCAGTGGAGGTAAACCTGATACCTTCCCTTCTTTTCTTGGCGCCCCAAGCTCTGTGCATTTCCCCCTGCCATCTGCCTACAAACCCAGATCCACCCGGAACCGGCTTCTGATGGCCGCTTGGACACTGGGGTCCTGGGCAGAGAAAGGAGCCAGCATCAAGATCAGCTTCCCCATGAGCGCAAACACCATGTCGACACCAGCTCTGCCGGAGCCCGGGATCAGTTGAGTGTGTGTGTGTGTGTGTGTGTGTGTGCGCACACTCATGCACACGGAAGTGTTCCAGCTATGTGGCAAGAACCCATCTGCAACCCCTGAGGGAGCATATCTGAATATCTCAGCCCTTCTCCCTGAGCCATCTTATGCACAGAACTTCTAGAAGTTGCATTTAATCGCTAATTTGAATTTTTAACCTCAAATGCCACGTTATAAAAATAGTTGTGTTGTGTTTTATAGGCGGTATTTGTCATGAAATTATACATGGTGACAGTTCGTGCCACAGAACATAAAGCAAGATGCTCGTTCCGCATGGGAGAAGCGGTCAGTACCAGCCAGGCTGGGGCTGCAGCAAACCCACGCTGTCCTTCCAGAGAGCGGACCCCAGGTCACCAGGCGGGGTCCTGCGGGGGTGGGGGAGGATGCCCAGGGCATCTGTCCCTAATCTGTCCCCTCTTTGGAAAGCAGAGTTAGGTACCAGCAGAGGCTGCTAGAGCTAGCTCGTGGGACCCGGAACTCTGTTCCTAACCTCAGCTGCTTTTCCTGTGGAGCCTTGGGAAGCTTCGCTCTCCTTGGTTTTTCCATCTGGGGGAGGGCCTGGCGGTCCGAAGCTGGGCATCTGGCCCCTCCTCCCAAGCGTCAGAGAGAGCAAAAGAGAAAACAAATTGGCCATGTGGGCGTAGCACTGAGCCCTTGCCTGCCTGATTTCATCAGCTCCTCTGAACAACCCAAGCTCCGGGTGTTATCATTACACCCATTTTGCAGATGCAGAGAGTTGAGGCTCAAGGAAATAAGGTGCTTTCCCAAGATCATCAGAAATCAGAGATGAGGTTGGGGCCAGAATCCCACGGCCAAGCCAGGCCCTAAGAGCAGCATGCCCTGCCCCCGAGAAGGTGAGGGACCCACTGGAACTCTCTGGGGCCAGCTCCGTTTCTATACCAGTGCCAGCACTGAGCTACACAGGGGACCAGGGAGACTGTCCCTATTCCAGGATCCCAGCCCCCCTGCCCGGGTCGAGCTGGAGCATCGGCTCCAGCATCATGGTGCCCCTCGTCCATCCCTTCCTAAGCAAGCCTGGAGAGTCCGGGTGAGGTTGGAGTGGGCGCAGCCCCGGAGGCTCTGGGCCAGCCAGGCTGAGGAGCGTGCCGAGGACAAGGGCCTCAGACCTGGCACCCCCATGTCCTCTCTACAGAGCCTGTCTTTCTGAGCCTCAGCCTCCTCGACTGGAAAATAGGGCCAGAGGACTACTGAGCTCCTGGAGTACCTGGGAGGAATCAATGAGATGAACCGTGGGCGGTTTAGCACGTATTAGCTGCACAATAAAAGGTCCTGATTGTTGGGATCTCGGTGATGATGACGATGAAGGTGAACAGACCTGTAAGTCAGCCAGCTCCACTGCCCCGACTCAGCCCCGAGCACCCCACATTCCCTCCATCCCTCCAGGGATGCGGGATTCGCAGCCAGGGGCCTGGGCCAACCTTCCTCGCCTACTTAACAGGTCTGCTAATGAAGCTTCCATCTCGGGGTCATCGTGCCCTGTGGCATGAAGCTCCAGTGGTGGGTCCATCCGGCAGATGGCAGGTTGTTGAGCCCGATGCTGGGAATAGGACCCGCCCCGAGTCTGGTTCTGAACGGCTCCTGGAGCCGCTCCTCCCCACCTTGGGATTTTTAGATCTCAGAGCTGCTAGCCCAGGGCAGCCAGTGAGGGCTTGTGATCAGCTTCTTTGGAGACAGGGGCACCCTGGAGGCTCTGGGCAGCTAGGACACATGCTGTTGCAAAGTTAGCCACCCATTTCCCACACGACAGGGAATACTGGCTCAGCGAGAAGCTACTGGGGAGGGTCCGGCTGCTCTGGACACTCCAGACACCCACAGACGAGCAGAAAGCACTCCCACTACTCTTAATACAACAGTGACAAGTCTTGGACCAGGCCTTGCTCATTGGCTCACTCCCACGGTGCTCCCTCCCACCCCTCTGCTCCTGGAACAGCCAATCTCTTTCTCACCTCCAAGCCTCTGCATCTGCTCTTCCCGACACCTGAAGCACCCTTCCCAACCTCTTCTTCTTCTTCTTTTTTTTTTTTAAAGATTTTATTTATCTATTTGACAGAGAGAGACAGCCAGCAAGAGAGGGAGCACAAGCAGGGGGAATGGGAGAGGAAGAAGCAGGCTCCCAGCGGGGAGCCCAATGCAGGGCTCAATCCCAGGACCCTGGGATCACATCCTGAGCCGAAGGTAGACGCTTAACAACTGATCCACCCAGGTGTCCCCCCAACCTCTTCTTTTGCCTCACTCATCCTTCAGGTCCCATCTGAAATTCCACTTCCTCCAGGAAGCCTTCCCTGAACCTCCAGACCAAGTAGGGGGCACCATTGTCTGTTCTCATAGCAGCCAGGACATCTCCTTCATGGCAGGGACCACACCTCCCTGATCCCCGCTGGGACCGCAATCTCCAGCCCACACCCGACACGGAGTAGGTGCTCAACGAAGCTCTGTGGAAGGAAGGAAGGAGGGCAGCGTTCATGGTGTGCTCCCCCATTCTTTCCCCCGAGATGGAAATCAGCCCCTTGAAAAGGCCGCTGTCTTGGGAGCTCTGCTCAGCCCAGACCTGAGTTCACGGCAACAGCAACAGTTGCCTGAAACAATGACCTTGCTTTCGGCCACGTTAGATCTTCGCCTTTCCTTTATTCCTTCCCAGTGAAACCAGAGCAGTCCGTTTTTCCTTCTTGTCTCCAGCAATTTCCCGCTTTGAGCCCTGACACTCTCCCCGCCCGGGGTTGTCGTGGCTGGGCAGCCGGGGGAGAGGCTGGCCTTCCAATTAAAACACGATGTCTCTGGAAACACGAGCTTCCCAAAGGCTGGGGTCCCTCCCCAGCCCCCAGCCCCAGCCCCTCCGTCACCGCACAGCCCCGGGGTCCTCCTGCCTGACTGCTACGGGGCAGGCTCTGAAAGACGGTGTCCCTGGAAAAGCAGTGCCTTCCTCGGGGCACCGCAGAAGTTTCTGGGTGAGAATAGGGAAGATGGGAGGCACAGTCCCTCCCTGGAAGGGCCTGGGATGCTTCCAGCAAGAGGTCACTGCGGCTCCTTGGCCATCTGGGGTCCTGGCATGGGGTGGCCAGCTTTGTCTCTAGACTCTGGGGATCACTGCATATTTCCTCAGTGGCTTTGGGCAAGTCACTTTGCCTTTCTGAGCCTCAGTTTCCCTATCTGTAAGGGGGAGGCAGGCAGAGAGGAAAGGCTGGACAGGACGGCGGCAGCAACACAGCCTTCTTGGTCCACTCCCTGGTAAGGGGCCAGCTCTCGCCTGTCCCCTGGTGTTTTCCCAGAACGATGTCTCAAAACAACACACGTGTGCACCGAATGAATGAGCAAATGAATGGATCCCATCCAGTGTTCTTGGAACCCCAAGGCAAGGTGTCTCTTGGAGGGGGAGGGGGACAGGGAGGCATGGGGTTGAGCAGTCTCTCAGGGAAGGCAAAAGGCCTGTTTTCTGTAGCTTCACCATGAGGAAAAACAGGGGACCGAGTGCCAAGCGGTCTTCTCTCCCACTCTTGGGATGTTTTTCTGGATGGCCGGCTCCTAGGGTGGGAGGCAGCCCTTCCTTCTCCAGGTCTGAGGCCAGAGGATGGCGCTCCAGGTCCCGGAGAGGCGGCCAGGTCTCCAGGCCCCCATCTGGGAAGACGTGGCGTCTGGAGGCCCCTTGGGCTTCCAAGCCCATGGGGTGAGTGGTGGGGGCTTTGAGGGGATGTGGGGCCTCAGTGAGGGCAGGGTCAGCCCGTGCTCTCAAGAGAAGCTCGTCCTCCACCATCAGCTGTAGGGAGGGGGTCGCCTTTCATCTGTGCGTCTCAGCATCGTGAAAAGACGGTGGACTCGGAGGCTCTAAGCCTCGCTTCTCCACCTACCATGTAACTCAGGCCAGTCCCTTACCCTCCCCGAGCCTCTGTTCCCCCCACTGGAATCCTAACCACAGATACCCTCGCTGAGCACAACTCCCGCGCCCACCTGCGCTCAGCCTCAGCAACCCCCTAAATCTCTAAATCCGCCCTGCAAGGAGGCATGGGCCTTCCCCTCGGGGATGCCCAAGGCGCTCAGAGAGGGGAAGAAGCCCGCCCAGGTCACACAGCTGGTGCGGCACGGTCCCCACGCCAATAGACCCTCGGATGACTCACTGTCATCAGCAAGAAGAGAGTCGAGTCAGAGCGGAGAAGGAGGCCCCTGGGTGCCGGCGGGCGTGGGGGCAGGAGGCCCAGGGGAGATGGGGGAGGGTGCCGGGTGCTCCCGAGGGCCCCGCACCCACCCTGGGGAGGGGGCGGCCAGAAGCTGGGCCCTGCGTGGCCCGGCTGCCCGCTGCCTGGACCGGCCGCCCGCAGCACCATCTTGAGAGCATTAGGGGCTGCTGTTAACAGATGTTTTCTGTTACGTATTATTTGTTAGTCTAATGAAAGGAGGTGCACTGGCTTTCAAGACCTCGGCATTCTGCGGGGGGTTTTATACGGGAGGCCCGCGCGGAGCTCTGGTGGAGGAGAGGCCCGGGCCCCTGCCAGGCGCGCCCGGCGGCTCCCGCTTTGATTCCGCGGGTTGCAGCCATCCGCGTGGTAATTCCAGCTCTGGTTAAATGTCACTTTTAATAACGCCATCCCGGGCGTGGAAATGTCTCCGCCCACGGCAAGAGGGGAGGACTGACAGGGAGGTGGGATGGGGGGGCCGGTGGGCCGTCCCTGGGGCCGGTGGACAGCCCGCCCCTGGGGACCCCCGCGAGAGAGCAGCAGACCGGCAGGATGCTGGCAGGGGGCTTTTGCAGTGACAGGAGAGGCACAGAGCCCAGCTCCGCAGTGAGGCTTCTGAACCTCCCCCCCACGCCCCACCGCTGGGACGCTTCCAGCAAGAGGTCACTGACGCTCCTTGGCCATCTGGGGTCACGGCATGGGGTGGCCAGCCTTGTCCCTAGACTCCGGGGATCATTGCATACTTCCTCGGTGGCTTTGGGCAGCTGGAGGGAGTCAGGATGCCTGAGAAGGAGAGAGGAATCTTCCCCGGTGGCCACACCCCCTCGTTCCAATCCCTCAGGCTGCCTTGGGCTGGTATTCAGCAGGTGCTCAATGAATGCTATGGACTGTCCGCAGCAATTGCTCCCTCCCGGACTCAAGACTCAAGTCGGGTCTCTGGAGATGCCCCGGCAGCTCCCTCCCCTCCTGGACACTGGGCCCTTCCAGGTGCTTCCTCCGGGCTTCCCACGGCGGCTCCACCTGGCCTCTCGTCCTCCGCGAGGACCATTTTCCACTCCGGCAAGCCAAGGAGAGTGGTAGAGGTGCAGGGGCCGTACTGGAAAGGACCTGTGAGAGTCCAGTGCTGCCCACCCTTCAGCGCACACTAAGATGACTGGGGAACCTGTTCAATGCAGATGCCCAGGCCCCGCGGGGCATCATTCCATGGGTGGGGGTGGAGCCCAAGAACACGTATGTCAACCCGCTACCTGGGTGATTCTCATGCCGTGATTTCTGGGACCACGGGTTGACCAACAGATGGCCCAAACCCCCTCAGACCAGGCCGTGTCTGGGGTCCCACCTACGGCCTCCTGGACAGCAGTGTCACAGAGGAGACACCCCCTCACCCGGTCAGTTCTCAGGCAGCAAGGTGCTTGCTCAGCTCTGGGTGGAAGGGCCCTGTGTAGAAGCTTCCAGTCTCCCTGCCCCGGCCTCCTGCCCTTTCACTGCCACCCACCAAGGACCTTCCCCCAAAGACCACAGTCTGCCCAGCGGCTCCTGTCCACCTCTTGGCCGCCAGGTCCGAGCTTCTCTAGAACTCCTTGGCCCCTCTGCCCGCCAAACCGGAAGGTCCCAGCTGCCCCTCCCATGCACAGAAAAGCAGAATGGATCACGAGAGGGACCAAAAATAATGTCTTCCAGAGCCTGCTTCGTCTTTTAGGATGCCATAAAAAGATATCACTGGTTGTAAAGGACCCCATGTGGACGGCGCCTGTCATCACGGTGGCCCCTTGGAGCCAGGCTGGGGACAGGCAGCTTCCCAGATGTGGAAGGGACACAGAGCAACGGGCCAGACGCGTAGGGGCCGGGAGAGCATCTGGGTTGATCCGTGACCTTGAGATTCCACGACTCCTGGGCGCTGCTCCCTGCCCCCCCCACCCCGTGCCCTCGCCGAGCCCCTGGAGCACCCCGACTGCTCAGCCTGGGAGCTGGCCAGATAACTCCCCCCTCTTTGTCTAAACAGGAAGCCCCCCTCCCCCGGTGCTCTCCTACTCACCACCTCACAAAAGCCACTTAACCCTTGGCCCATTCCAGAGCCTTGCGGCCACTCGGCCACTCACTGGCTGCCTGCGGCCGCCCTGCCCACCCAAAGCCTGGGCTTGATCATCTGGGCCAGGCTGGAGCCCCGACAAAGGGGGGTGAGGGTGTGGGTGTGGGTTCGAGTGGTGAGGGTGTGCAGGGGCGTGTCCGCGTGTGTTGAGGAAGGTGTGTGCGCACAAGTGACTGGCCTTGTGTATGAATGTGTGAGTGGGGTTGTGTGTGTGCGTGGGTGGGTGTGTGTGTGCGTGGGTGTGAGTGTGGGGGGTTGTGTGTGTGAGTGAGTGTGTCAGTAGGGTTGTGAGTGGGTGGGTGTGTGCATGTGGGGGGGTGTTGTGTGTGGGTGAGAGGGTGTGTGTGTGCGTGTGTGTGAGTGTGAGTGTGGGTGTGGGGGCGTTGTGTGTGGGTGAGAGGGTGTGTGTGAGTGTGGGGGGGGTGTTGCCTCTCTGTGTGTGTGTCTGGGAAAACCAGTCCACCATGTGGTTCCCAAACGCCAGCCCATGACAAGGTCTTCACTGACCTACCACAAAATGAGAAAAATAGAGGCAATTTGTGACTTTTTTAGCGAGATGAAGTCGGTTCTGAGGACCAGTGTTGACCCTGAGATGCTGCAGGTTTCTCGGATAAACAGCTGGAGGCAGCAGGACGGCGGTCGTTGGGAGTAAGCGCTTTTCTGGGCAGCTCTTACAACCGGCCCCTCCGTGCTCGTCCCTCGCAGCCCCTGGCAACCTCACAGGGGCCTGAAATCTGAAAGTCTGAGCAGGCGGCAGCAGCTCGAGGCCTGCCGCATAGTCGGCACTCAGAAAAGGATCGTGGAGGGGGCGCCTGGGGGGCTCGGTCAGTGAGGCGTGTGCCTTGGGCTCAGGTCATGATCCCGGGGTCCTGGGATCCAGCCCCACATCGGGCTCTGTTTCTCCTTCTCCCTTGCCTGCCACTCCCCCTGCTTGGGCACGCTCTCTCTCTCTCTCTCTCTGTCAAATAAATACATAAATAATCCTAGAAAGAAGGAAAGAAAGGAAGGAAGAAAGAAAGAGAAGGATCGTGGAGTGAGTAAGTAAGCACGGGAGCTGGGCTAGACTGGGACAGGAGGCAGTCCTGTCAATGTTCCTCAGAGACAGGGACCCTCCACTGCTCTCTTGGGTCCAGGAGGCTGCAGACAGGCCTGTGGAGGGTGAGGGAGGCCATTCTAGATGTTTCTGGGCAGCAGGGGTAGAAGACCCCCCGCTCACTTGACACCTTCTCAAACCCAAGCTGGGCAGCCCCCGACACTGCCAGGCCTGCCCATCTGCCCGAGCCATCGAGGAGACCCCTTGGCTGGCCGCCTCACGGCTCCCTGAGTGCAGCCCACACCTGCCTGGGAGTGGCCATCCCTGGCCAGACCACCGAGCATTCCAGGGGCTCCAGGCATCGCTTCAGGGAGAGGCAGAGAACAGGGGCTTCAGAACAAGACAGAACAGGACAGAACTGGGCTGGGACCCTAAATCCGCAGGAAGATGGGACCTTGGCCAGTGGCTCGTGTCCCTCCGCATAGAACGGGGATGATGGAAGGACCCACTTCCGTCGTGGGTGACAATGGGGCTGAGGCAGGTGGAGCCCTGGGGGGCACAGAGGGAGCACCTGGTTAATGTGCCTGTGAGGGCCGCTGGCCACTCTCCCCCTGTCCCCTGTCCCCTCCCACAGCCTCCAAGCCCAGGCCAGCCCCTGGCCAGGGTCCAACCCTGATGTGCCACTTGGAGGATGCATTCAGGGGACCCACTGGCTCCCCCTTAAGTCACCCCCAAGATGCACTTCCACCTAGGGTCAGCCACCGTCCTTTGGGTCTTGGACACCATGAAGCCCCTCAAGTTTCACCTCCTCCCATCTGACCTCACATTTCTGCCTAGGACAAGCCACCAAACCCTCTCCTTGTCTTCGCCCATTTAGAAACCCTGAACACGGCACAGGGCCTATCCAATAGCCCCACTCTGTGCGGCCCGCAAGGCCTAACCCCTCCTGCCTCTCTCCCCCCTTTAGTTCCCCAACAAATCCCACCCCTCCCTTCCCAGCTGGGAGACCTTGGGCAGGTCGCTTTGCCTCTCTGGGCCTCCAAAAATGAGGGATGGCAGATCACTAGCCCTCTTGTAAGCATCTCAACGAGCTACAGCGGAGCCCCTTGATTGAGCACCCACTGTGTGCCGTCTCCCACACCCACTCAGCGCTCACCATACATATAGGGACATCCCTGTCCATGGTGCCCATTTCGTAGATGGCAACACTGGGCCTCAGGATGCTTTCTGGGCCTCGAGTGCGGTGTGCAGACAGGCATTATCACTACTGCTCCAAAGCTACTTTTCCAGAGTCTTCTGGGAGGGAACAGTGACAGCTCCAGCCCTGTTGAGCTTCTGCCCGTGGGGAAGGGCCCTTGTGGGGTGCTAGCTGACCCAAGGTTCCTGTGCCACACCCCCAAGCTCCACGCAGATGGTCTGCTAGAGAAACAAGACCAGCCTGAAGCCGAGAACAATGAACTAAAGCGAGGGCCCGGCCTGCTGACAAGAAGCCAGGGAGGCACCCCTCCCACCAGCCATCCTGGGGGACCCAGCGGTCCTCTCCAACCGAATTCCCCTGGGCTCTCTGCTTCTAGGCCTGGCTCCTCAGCCTCTCACGCATCTTCCTCTCGTCCTGCTCAGGGCGTGTGCCAAGGGCTGCCCTCGCCAGGCCCCGCCGGGACCCAGACCTGGAGACTCCCCGTCCCTGGGGCATTTTCTCAGCCTGGACCAGACCATGATGAAGGACAGGAGGGGCCTCCCAAACATCTGGGTCCTGCCTCCCATTGTGCAGGTGGGAACTGAGCCCAGAGAAGGGATGTGACATGCTCAAGGTCACGCACACAGGGGGCAGCCAAGGCCAGGGCTCTGCGCCCACAGCAGATGGCTTTGCCCCCCTCCTGCCTTGCCCCCCGGAAATGGAGGCAGGGAAAGCAAAGGAAGAGGGAAGAAAAGCAGGCTCGATCTGAAAAAGGCCGGGCTCTGAAGGAACCCTTCTGTCTTTCCCCCCGGCACCTGCCCAGCTCCCGTCCCCGCCGCCCGCTTCCCGGGCTCCTGCCACCACAGCCCCAGGAGTGCGTGGCCACCTGTCACAGCGAGCTGGGGGTGGGAGGTGGCGGAACACTGCGGTCGGCTGCGGAGAACAGTGTGACGATTCCTCCAAAAATGAAACCTAGAACTGCCACGTGACCCAGCAGTTTCACTTCTGGGCGTAAACCCCAAGGAAGAGAAAGCAGGGCTTTGAAGAGGTCTTCGCACACCACGCTCCCAGCGGCATTAGTCACAACAGCCGGAAGGTGAAACACACACGTCCAGCGACAGATGAATGGAGTGTGAAAACGTGGCACGCGCGCGCACGCAAACACACGCGCGCACGCAAACACACGCGCGCGCGCGCACTGGAATATTACTCAGCCTTCAAAAGCAAGGACATCCTCACACCTGCTGCCCCGTGGAGGAACCCAGAAGACGTCATGCCAAGTGACATAAGCCAGACACCAAAGAACGAATGTTGTAAGCTTCCCCTTCCATGAGGTCCCTAGAGTCATCAGATTCACAGCGACGGAGAGGAGAGGCGTGGGTGCCAAGTGCAGGGAGGGGGGGTGCAGAGTCAGTATTTCATGGCTGCAGAATTTTACTCTGGGAAGATGAGAAAGTCCTGGAGACAGAGAGTAGTGATGGTTGCACAACAGTGGAAGTGGGCTTCATGCCCCTGAACTGTGAGCTTAAAAATGGTGCAAGTGGCCAGCCTTGTGTTGGGTATATTTCACCACAATAACTGTTTTAGGACTTGAAGGCAAGTTCTCTAGAACTCGATGGTCCCTTCAGGTCCTCCACTCAGACACTTGGCCCTTCCCGCCCATCACTGACAAGGGGAAGGGGCAGGTCCCCACCCCAAACCAGGCTCACCCTTGGCTTCCTGGCCCTCCCTTAGCAGATGTGGCTGAGGGAGCAGCTCCGTGAAGGGAGCCCAAACCTCCCCCTGGGGCTTGAGCCACCCTGGCTCAGCCTGTGCCCCCAGCTTCCAAGCCCCGGGCTGCCCCGACTCCCTGGGAAGTAGACCGCTTGGTCCTGAGGTCTCCAAACAGGTACCGGCCCTGCAAAGGCTGGGGAGGCCTCCCGGGCTGGGGGCCTCTCCCGCCCGGCTCCAGGGGCTTGTTTATTTTCCCAGTGTGTCCGCATCCCTGTTTCCGCCCTGCCCACAGGAGGGAATGCTTTAAAGAAAATCTCAGTTATTAATGTGGTTTCTTTTGTTGTAAGTCATTGCGAAGGCAGCAAACGAGGGTTTATTTTCCTAACGTGCTTGGCATAGCTCAGCGCCCGGCGCAGATTTCAGCGTTTGATTTGGGAGGAACGCGAGACCCCGGTTTGCTCTGAGTCACCAGTGAAGCCACAGCCTTCCCGGCCAGTTCCGGGGGCGCCTGCTCTGGGAAAATCATTGGCAAGAAGAGGCTACATCTACTGGTGGCTTTGTGAAAACAAAAGAGAAAAAAAATATTAAAAAAAAAAAAAAAAGTGAGCCTTGCTCCCCTGGCAGATTGGAAAATATCGATTTTCGAACTCATGAGTTTCCCCATTAGCCCTTCCTTTTTAATAGGGGGCTCCCCGTCTCTCTTCCGTGTCAGTTACTTTCTTTGAGCCCAGAAACAGCTCCAGAAGCCACAGGAAAACCCACTTCTGGGCATGTCGGAATCTTCAGCGAGGCGCCAGTGTTCCCAGCAGGCCCAGGACTGGCGGCGGAAGTCCCGGCACCCTGAGGCTTAGCTGCCCACTTAGGAAAGGGGTCCAGTGATGCAGGCCGGGCTCACTGAGATGCCTGGAGGAAAGGTTCCTTGTCCCCCAGTTTGGAGACCTCAAGACTCGGGAATCCACGGTGAGTGTTAGTGGGAGGGGGCACCTGCCTGAGAAGGAAGGCTATGGAAGGAGAGGAAGGAGAGCAGGCAGTTGGCCTCTGCCCTCTCTCTACAGGCGCACACCCAGACAGCAGGCCAAGGGGTTCTCACAGGCCAGGGGCAGCCACACACAGCCCCCGCCTCTGCTGCCCCGCCTGCCTCTCCGGGGGAACTCTGCCTGGCGGCGGGCACCCCTGGAATGCGCCCAGTTGGCCTTGGGGAGATGCTTGACTCTATAAAACATTTGGATTTCATGGACTAGTGATTTGCTTCCAATCTAAGGAATGAGTGTAGGGTTACCTCCTTTTAATTTTGCCAAGTAAGGACATTAACATAAAACAATCTCCAGTTATTATCCCTAAGGTCATAAAAGAAAGGATGTTCTAACACCAAAAGTGAGGAAGAAAGATATAATAACCCCAACACAGAGAATCCTTTACACCGAAATGCATAGCTTCCTGAACTCTCCACATTGTCCTGTTTGCTTCAATTTCCAGAGGCCTGGAGAAAATCTCCCTGTGGGCCAGAAGCACTGAGGGGGACCGCCCTTTCCCAGGCACTGCTGGGGTGGGGAGGGTTCCAAGGTAGGAGGCAGCCCTGAGCCCCTCATTGAGCCTGGCCCCGACTCTGCCTGCAGCCCTTTGTCCCTCACAGATGAGGGAGGGGAAGGAAATGCCCACCTCTGGGGGCAGACTGCTGCTGCTCTCGCCCTGTCCCACCTGACCCCACACCCAGTGCCTTCTCTGTCTCCAGTGCCTGCGTACCCCCGGGGTTCGGAAGCGCCACCTGGGGAAAGGCCCCGCAGGCCTCCAGGGCTCTCGTTGAGAGTGGTAGGGCCCTAAGGGGCTGCTGGGGAGGCCCCCTACCCACTGAGCTGCCTGGGGAGCTGCCAGTGGCCCCCTGTCCAGGCACTTATGTCTCCAGTTGACACGAGTTGTTCTGGAACTCCCCAGAAAAACCCTGAGTTTGGAAACCTTCTACGCTGTGCCCAAGAGAAGCAATGCGTTCCACTGTCTTTCCCCACGGCTGGGGGCCAGGGTGGAGACAGGCGCCCAGCCCCTGGCCAGGGCTAGAGTACAGAAAGCCTGTGCTTCCTCCCTCCTCCCCCCATCACTCCTGCACCCCTCTCTTCTCTCCTTTCCTTTTCTCCCTTCGTTCTTGGCTTCACCTTCAGTTTGCTCCTCCTTCTCTCCCCACTCCCAAGGGGGTCCCCATTCATCAGGGTAAAATCAGAGCCCTCTCCTCTCCCCTTAGGGGAAGCCGGCTCCGAGCGAGCTGCGCCTCCCAGGAGAGCAGAGGTCCTGGAACAAACTCAGGCAGACAGAGCCCCTCTCCTCTTGCACCAGAAGGCACCCCACTTTACCCCTGGTCCAAGCCAGACACCTTCCTTCCACTTTTCCATCAGGGAAACCCCAGTTCCCAGGGGTGGGTCTGCCTGCTTCATGCCCCCCCCCCCCGGAGGGTGCAGAGAGATGCTGGTTCGCTGTGGCTGGGGGGCAGTGAACGCCACTGGGAGGGAGCCGGTAACCACCGGACGCAGCTGGTACCAGCTGGGTGCTGTCTGAGGCGCAGCTGTGTGTCAGGCATGCCTCACGTCCGCACGTGCTCCTGCACGAGGTGTCAGACGAGGCTGAAGTCACCTCGGTTTTCCCTGCACCTCCTCTCATCTGAAAAGCAGGGCGTGCAGCCAGCCTGGACTCTTGTCTGAGACCTGGAGGCTGGTGCAGGCAGTGGGGGTCTCCAGGAGCTGGCGGGAAGGCTGCTGGAGTCAACGGGGTGAGCCTTTAGGGGCCGAGAGCCTCCAGCAGGCCAGGCTGCTCTCCAGAGCTAGGGGACGGGGCTGTGGTCTCAGCCATCCTACCTCCTCCGCAGGGTGTAGGGGAGCCGAGCTGCAGGGACTCGGGTCCTCCCTCTCCCCCCACGAAACCATCCAGGACCCGGGACCTCAACTTTATCTTGGTCTTCTCCTGCTCTAGCTTCCCCTTCCCCCTTCTCACCAAGGCTCAGGCCCCTATGATCCAGTGTGACTTTCTGAAAAAAAAAAAAAGCCACTTGGGTGGGTTGTTTGTTTTTAAAGCTCTTTCCTGATGACCTTTAACCTCAGCAGAGGAGAGAGGCCTAGCCGGCTCCTTGGGCTCGGGCCATTCCACCGAGGAAGCTGCTAGTGGGGCAAACGGGAGGTGGGGGGCCGGCATCCGTCTCCGAGCCAAGGAACCCCTCTTAAGACCTAGCAGTAGCTGGGGTGGGATCGGAGGCAGGGGGCACAGTTCGGAACCCAGTTTGGTGACTCGGAGGCTCTGCCCCCCGGAAGCCTCGGTTTCCCTAGCTGGGCCATGGCGATAATCACACCCACTTCCCAGGCGATGCGGCCGCGCGGCCGCGAGGGCTGCCCCCGGGCCGGGCACAAAGGCGGCCCACCTCCCCGCCCTTCCCACGACTGGCGGCGGCGGCTCCGGCCAAAGGCGGCCGGGCCCCTCCCCGGGTCCAGAGCCCTGGTGCCCGCAGCCCACGCGACCACAGACAGACGCCCTCCACCATCCGCTGCGGCGGCGGGGCCGGCCCGGCAGCCTCACCCTCAGCGGGTCCGGCGCCGCGTCCGCGCCAGCGCCCCGATTCCGTGCCCCCACCCCCCACGCCCCGCCCGGGCCCGGACCCCCGCCGGCCGCGCGCCCCGCGGACCCCGTGCTTCCGTTCCCACGCCCCCGGGCCCCGGTCCCCCGGCGCGGCCCTGCCCGGCGCCCGCACTCACCGTCCTGCGGCGCCGCCTCGCTGCCGCTGCTGCCCCCGGACGGCTCCCGCGCCGCGCCCTCCCGCGCCTCGGCCCTGGCCGCGGGGCGCGCCGCCAGCCGCCCGGCCGCCGCCACCTCCTCCAGGTCCAGGAGGTGGCTCACCGTGAAGTTCTTGCGCGCCTGGGCGCAGTCGCCGGGCCCCAGCGCGGGCGGCGGCGGCGGCAGCCCCGGGCCCAGCGGCGGCTTGTCCAGGGCGAAGGCGGCGGCGGCCGTGCTGTCCATGCCCGCGAGGGCCCCGGGGTCGCCGGCGCGGGTGGCAGGCGCGGGTCGGAGCGAGCGCGCCCCGGCCGCCCCGCGCTCGGCCCCGCTGCCCGCCGCCTCCTCGCCCCCCGGCCGCCGCGGCCCGCCCGGCGCTGACGTCGGGGCGGCAAACTTTCTCCCTCCCCTCGGCCGCCGCGCTCGCTCCAAGTTGCTAAAACGCGAGCTCCTCGGGCCACACGCCCCTTCTTGAAGCAGACCTCGCCCCTGCCTCTCCTCCTCCCTCCGCAGCGCCTCGCCCGCCCCCACCCTGCGGCTGCGGGGAGGGAGGGGGGTCCCGCGCCGTGTCCGGCGGGAAGCTGGGGGCGGGGAGAGGGGGAAGGACGGGTGTCCTCCCTTCACCCTCCCCACCCACAACGTAAGGAGTGGGAAAGTGCAGTGTTTGGGGATTTGTTAAATCCCCCAACAAGTGTCGGGGGAAGGCGACAGTGGAGGGGTCAGCACCCCCCCCCTCCGCCGCAGCTTCCATTCACAAATTCCTCTTCAGGGCTGAAGGGGGGCGACTCTGAGATGGTCGACAGGGAAGAGCCGAACTCCCAAGGCCACCCTCATCCCTCCACGCACCCCAACGCCTTCCTAATCTGCCGGAAAGAAGCCGAGGTCCACCCTGTTCACTCTACCTGGCCCCCGGTCCAGAAAGCAGCTCATTCTCAAGCTTCTGGGGTGTAGGCATCCCATGGCCCCCCAACACACACCCCTGGTAGCCCACCTCCAGGATGCTCCAGGTCCTCCCCAAGGAAAATCAAGCCGGTAGGAACGAGTTTTCCTCCAGAAGTCCTAGTTTACACACAGAGAGGATAGACAGCCAGACGACAGCCAGACTGACAGATGGGGGACAAAGTAAGAGAGAGAGGCAGGCTTGGGTCTCTGCTCTTGTTTTTGTTTTTCAAGGAAAGCTCAGAAAAGATGCCCCTGGTGGTGCAGCTGGGACTGAAAGTCCTCCGGATGCCATGGGCCTTTTCCCAGACAGCTGCTGGGGGACCTGGCCCTGTCCTCCTGCCGTCCCTGCACGGCCATCATGTCCGAGTCAGAGAAACAAGCCCTCCAGGAGAAGGCCTTCGGAGTGTCCTTTCTGGGCTCCTACACAGAAAACTGGCCCGCTGTGCACCCCTGGGAGCCTGCAGCCTAGAAGATTTCGTTCTGCATGAGTCACTATTTTTTCCCCCTGAGACAATGGACAAACCCCTAAAATGAGGCCAAGTGTCCCGCAAGTGGTGTTGACCGGGGCAGTCCATGGAGGTGCACACATGGGTAGCTTGAGCGTTCGGAGCTGATAGGGTTTTTCTTCCTTGGAAAGCTGTCCCCAAGGAGTGCCCAGTGCGAAAAGCTGGCCAGAGAGGGGGCAGTGCACACAGTGCGTGTGGCTGAATGATTTTCTGAGGGACCGAGCAGAGTGGGGCTGCTACTCGGCTCTGGGAACTCTCTGTACAGGCCCCGCCCTGCCAGAGCGCCCAGCAAGCCCAGTGGGGCTCATCCCAGGAAAAGGGCAGCTCAGTGTTCCAAACAGCTTTGGTGTCGGAGACCAGGTTCCAGGCCCAGCTCGGCCGTGCACCCCTGGGTGACCTCCAACAAGTCACCTTCCCTTTCTGAGCCCCAGCTTCTCCCCTGTCAGATGAGCCACATGAAGTGCCAGTCTCTTGGGCACTACGGGGATTCCGCAGGTGAAACCTTGGGTCCATGGCTTAGAATACAGGGAGGGTACTGTCAGTATGGGCCTGTGGAGCTGGGAAGGGCCTGAGGGACCATATATGTCCCATTCCCTTGGATGGGGAAACTGAGGCATCAAAGGCAGAGGCTCTTTCCAGAGCTGGGAGAACCACGGAAATTGTTTGGTCCAAGCCCTTCCATTGAACAGGTGGGTAAAGTGAGGCCCAAGGCCGAGAAGTACAGTGGTTGGGTCTCAGTCTTCCTCCATCAGCTCATTCATTCATTCATTCATTCATGCTACACGTACAGAGAGGTCATGTCCTGTATCTCTGTACGATGATGGTGTTGTGGCCCCACGCTTCTGGGTTCAAATCGAGACCTTGTACTTCCTAGCTGTGGGCCTTAGAAGTCTCCTTAGACTGTTTCTCTCAGTGATCTCATCTGTAAAATGGGCTGTTAGGAGAAGTAAGTTGATATAGGTATAGATCAATGGATCGATGGATCGATAGATCGATAGTTCTATCTATATATCGTGGAGCACCTTGCATGGACTGAACACTCAGTGTCAACAATTACTATTTTTGAAACATTTATTCCAAGAGGCGCCTGGGTGACTCAGTCGACTAAGCGTCTGCCTTTGGCTCAGGTCATGATCTCAGGGTCCTGGGATCGAGCCCAGCATTAGGCTCTCGGTTCAGCAGGGGGCCTGCTTCTCCCTCTACCCACCTCTCCCCCTGCTTGTGCTCTCTCTCTCTCTCCTTCTGACAAATAAATAAATAAAATCTTAAAAAACAAAACAAAACAAAAACTCCACATTTATTCCAAGAAGCGGTACAGGGCAGTGATAATAGGAAAGTCAGACTCTGGAGCTGGGGGGACATGGTTGAATCTTTTCCCTGCCACTTACGAGCTGTGTGGCCTTGGGAGGTCACTTACTAGTTCCCTCTGAGGCTGATCCATCATCTGTACGTAGGGATAATAAAGGGACCGACCCAAAGGAATTCCCGTGAATTTGACATCGTCATCATTATTATTGTTGCTGCTGCTGTTGTTGTTGCTGTTGTTGTTGCTGCTGCTGTTGTTGTTACTACCTTTGCCAATCCGGGGGCCGGGGTGGTACCGGGATGGCAGAGTGGGGCAGGAGCCATAGCCTGCTATGACAAAGCTGAGCCCTTGAGCCGGAGCTCCCAGCCTGTTGCAGCCTGGAAATGCACTCAAGGAAACTCTAGTTAACCCCAAGAGGACAGAACTCCTTACCCCAAAGGGAAACAGCTAGAAAAGAAATAATTTCCATGGTGATTTCGATCGATGATCTGATGTTAACGCAGAGCAGGGAACGAGGGCAAACAGGATCCCAGTTGGGAACCTCAGTTCAACAAGGGCTTACAGAACCAGGCGCTGCTCCGGGCAGTGGGGATGGGGAGGAACAGAGGGGAGCAGAGACGGTCCCTGCTTGCCAGAGAAGATTCCATGGAGAAGGAGCTGATCCTTAATTGGTGGCTCTGTTGGAGGCTGGATCCGAGGTCTGACCATGAGCAGGAGTCCGTATTTACCCGCGTCTCAAAAAAGCTCCTGTGCTAAAAAAAAAAAAAAAAAAAGTTAATTTTCTTATCACAGAAATAAGATGTTTAGTGTGGAGATTTTAGAAGATGTAAATAAAATTAAGAAAATAAACTCACAGGGCGCCCGGGTAGCTCAGATGGTTGGGAGCCTGCCTTTGGCTCGGGTCATGATCTCCAGGTCCTGGGATCGAGCCCCACATTGAGCCCCACATCGGGCTCCCTGCTCAGCAGGGAGTCTGCTTCTCCCTCTCCCTCTGCCCCTCCCCCGGCCTGTGCTCTCTCTGTCTCTCTCTCTGAAATGAATAAATAAAATTAAAAAAGAAAAGAAAAGAAAAATCACATACATCCCACTGTAAGAGCTCTCTGACACACAATAAGTATTCAATCCATTTTTTAAAAGCTGGTTTGGGGGCGCCTGGGTGGCACAGCGGTTAAGCGTCTGCCTTCGGCTCAGGGCGTGACCCCAGCATTATGGGATCGAGCCCCACATCAGGCTCCTCCGCTAGGAGCCTGCTTCTTCCTCTCCCACTCCCCCTGCTTGTGTTCCCTCTCTCGCTGGCTGTCTCTATCTCTGTTGAATAAATAAATAAAATCTTTAAAAATAAATAAATAAATAAATAAATAAATAAATAAATAAAAGCTGGTTTAATGAAAGAGATTGAAGATAACCGCTATATTTATTCAATATGGAAGGCCGAGGAAAGCGATAAGACAAGGAAAAGGAATGAGCTAAAAATAATTTTAGAATCTATCTTTCTAGCTTACGCCTGTATTCTAGACAGACAGAGATCATCAGACACGCCATAAAAGTCAAGCTACGATGTAACAACGTTTTATAAGTCGTTGTACTGTGTCTTGTCCGCCACTGTTTTTAACGAAAGCCCGGTGATACACCATTCCCTACGGCTGCACATCCACACTTCTTTTCTTGATAATAAATACCTGGGGTATCCGGGGTGGTAGGCAGATAACAGCCTCTGAAAGACATCCGGGTCGTAATCCCCGGAATCTGTGGATTTGGTAGCAAATGCAATTAAGGCAGCAGATGGAATGAAGCTTGCCTATCAGGTGACCTTAAGATAAGGAGACCCTTTTAGATTACGGGGTAATCACATGAGTCCTTTAAAGCGAAACCTTGTGAGGACCCCCGTACAGTAAGATCCGTTGCACGCCAGCATCACTGTTACTTCCGGCTCCTTGATGTTGTGGACCAGAAACTTCTGGAAGCCACTGGATGGCAGACACTTCTTTTTCTTGTCACTCTTAGAACCACCGTTGGGCATCAAGAACTGCCCCCGAATCTTCTCTGCATCCTGTGGCCAATGCCAGTGACATTTCACGTTGACCGATCAGTCTCATTGGTTCCAGATGAACTTCTTGGTTCACTTTGTGATGATCCTGGGCTTCACCAGGGGTCCGAGGGCAGTGTGATGCCGGGGAGTCGATGGCTGCCCCCTCTGTAGGCAGTGCTGAGCCAGAGTGGTAATAATAATTTATTTTAAATTTTGAAAGGCATTCCCTGTTTCAACCTGTATACATTGAATTATCGCTGAAGGTAAATATTTTTGGTATTTAATGACCTTTTGCATCTCTCATTTGTAAGATGTCTGTGTATGGTCACTACCCATTTTTCTCCTGCAATGCATAGCAATGTTATTCTTTGGTCATGACAACCTCGGCAAGACACTGGGCTCTCAATCACTCAAGGATCAGGCCCATTTCACAGATGGGTAAGCAGAGACCAAGGATGACATGGAATCCTGAGGTTCTTCGGGGTCACCTGATCAGCCCCGGTGGCCACATACCCAGGAGCCTCTTCCAAAGGAGACGGTTTCGCGGGGACGGTACACAGAGACACACAGGCTCAACTGTGTTCACTCTTGCGCGTCTGGGGAATCGTAAACACCGCGGGCTGATGTGACTCAGACGTGACCAGGCATGACCGTGACAGATTGCAGGGTTCTGTAAATATTGTGTCAGGCTGCAATCACAGGGGGGCTCCCCATGCAACCTGGACCCCGGTCCACCCTGTGGGAAGTGGAGCCAAGCCCAACGGGAGGGACATCTGGCTCTCCCCCTCAGCTCACTGCCCAGACTTTTCCCAAGCCTCAGTTTCCTCCCTGGGGATCTCCAGCTGGGATATCCTGCTGAAGTGACTGGTTCTCAGCTCTTGGCAGGGGTTGAAATATTACACCCCTTTGAAAAATGTTTCTGCCTCACCTACAAATCCAAAGATAGAGACACGCTCCGTAAGAGAGGGGTTCACATTTTACCAGCGTGACCGTGAGCCAGAGATGGACCGACCAGACTGTCTTACAGCATCCTAAAAACTACCATGCCAGGAGGGGAAACCGAGGCTCAGAAAGCATACGCTCTGTGTCCCGCTAAGTTTGTGAGGCTCCTAACCATCGCGCCATGTTGTTCCACGAGAATTTAGGACTAGGAAGTTCGGCGTTTCTCTTGAAGAATTATGGTCTCTTCTTAAAAAAGAACACAGCAAAAAAACAAAACAAAAAAAACACAACAAGAAAACCGAAATAATGCGACCTGGCCAATCATTGCATTTCCCTTTTTGCCTTGCCAACCAGGAACCCCAGAGCTAATGTGAAGACGTAATCCCGGTAACTTTATCTGTCCCGATGGCAAGCTGGGGTGTGAGCTTCTCTTTTCTTCTCCTTCCACGTGGCACTTTTTTTGTTGTTGTTTTTAAGCCAAATGCAGTCATGAGAAGAGGGGAAACAGTAGGACAAGAAGCTCCATCCCAAACTGACTGCAAATGAGATAACCTGCTTCCTCCAGACCAGAGTCCACATGGCCTTTTTGTTTTTCCATTCTGGTTTTAGATTTTTGGGATGCAGCGGTCTTGTGTTGGACACTTTCGGGCGGGCGGGGTGGGGGAGATGGGTCCCTTCAGGTCCCTTCACCTCTCTGGACTTCAGTGCCCTGGCGTGTCAGCGGGAGGTAAGGACAGGGCCTACCTCACAGATGGAGAGGGCCTGGCACGTGGGAAACTGTTGACAAACATCACCTACGGGGATGAAGAAAAAGCTCTGAACGGTGGGGCTCTGAGGACCTGCTGTCCGGCTGAGAGCCCGAGGGCCCCAGACTAGACTTGGATGGGCCGGCCACTCTGTTACAACAAACACTTCTTCCAAGCCGTGGGCTTTGGGCTGCGGGGACCCACGGAACAACCAGGAGGAGCCCTGTTGGAGAACTCCCTCTTGTTACAAGTGGAGAAACTGAGGCTCAAAGAGGAAAGGACCCATCCCAAACCGGGGGACCCACCTCACGCTGCAGCTGTCTTCTGGAAGACTGTCCCTGGCACTCCAGCCTTGCCTGCTCTGGGAGTCAGGGGAAGGATGCCCGGGGCCAGGGGCACAGGCTGAGACCCAGGGAGCCCTAAGCCTCCTTCACAAAGGTTTCCGGAGCCCTCAGGCCCTGCCCTGGCTCCCTCCCCGGGCCCTGCACCATCTTGCTGTGATTACTTTGCGGTGAGTGGGGTGGGGCGTGTGGGGCTCCTCATTGCACACAGCGTGGGGGGGCATGTGCCACGAAGCCCCGGGGGAGGGGGCGCGGGGGGGTGCTGAGGACAAGGCAGGGATGGAAGGGGGGACGAGGCTTTCAGCTCACCAGCTTAATTGGGGATATAATGGTTATTATTATTTATAACTTGTTCTTGAATCCACGCCAGGAGAGTGTGTTCACAGCCTCCGCAATCCAGGCAGGCGTTAAATAATTAAACCAAGGGCCTAATCGGCGGCGAAACTCCCCACGGGCTTCTGCTTCCTTCGTTCGCTGATTGCTGATATTTGGGGGCTGAAATATGACCATTTTTACCATCAAAGAGATCAGAGTTCCAAAACCGAGAAACGGAAAAAAGGGTGGGGTGGGGGGGGTTTCTGCCAGTTTTCTTTTCCTCTGACTTAGTGGTCTGGTAAAGTTTCTTTAGACATGCAAAGATTTACACACCTTTCTGCAGGGAGCCTTAAATTACTCCCCGAACCCTCACACGTTTCCCCGAGCGCGGGAACAGTAAGTCATTGAAGAATGAACAGGCTTCCCCATAACGGCTCCGGCGGCTTTTGAGAAGGAGAATGTCTAATGACTTTTTTTGAAGTGGAGGTCAAGGTTTTTTAAATAAAACAATCTGTATTAATGCAATTTCCTTTTTGCTGTAGCATTGGATTCTCCCCCCCTCCTTTTTTGGGGGGGAGGGGGGGAGGGGAGGCGGGGGGGGGAAGGGCATCATTTTTCTCCTGCCAGACAATATGTCCCTAATGAGATACATTTATTTAAAACTCTGTATATCATCACCCTGTCAGGCCTGCAAGAGGGACCTCGCGTCTCCCTCTGTGTTTGTTCCAGATTCGTGGGGCCACGGAGGGCCCGAGGCCACTGGTCTCCTGCTCCTTCCCTTCGTGGAGCCTTGACCATTGCATTTTGTGCCCCTGCCCTGCCACCCCACCCCCATCGAATCACCCCGATCTTAGTACAGCCCTTCGGCCTCAGGTCCTTTCCCTTCCCCAACGCCCACCTGCCTCTCCAGGCTCAGAGCTGCTCCCCGCAACTCCTGGAGGCCTTCCTCCCGGCACCAGGTGGAAATGTGGGTCCGCCCCAGACAGAGCTGAGTGCCAGTCCCAGCTGAGCCCTTCAACCCCGAGACTGGGGGCTAGCAACCCAGTTTCCCCAAACCTTCACTTCTTTATCTGCCAAATGGGGCTAACAAGAGCGACCCACTCTCCCTCCCCGGGGTGACCGGGAGGCTGTAAGAAGTTTCTGCCAGGCGTCCCCAGCATCCGCCTGGTCCCCAGCTCACAGTACAAGTCACTTACATGTCATGGTCACCACCACTGTTACTGCTTCCCTAGACCTAGAAGCAGGACCTGTGTCCCCCCCCCCCCCCCCCCGCCCAAGCCAGCTGCGCCTGAAGGGAGGGCTCAGTATCTCTAGGACACGTTTTCATCTAGTGCCTTCCAGTGCTGGGGCCGGGCTGGGGCACGGGCTGGGGCTACAGGGGTGACCCAGACAGCCCAGAAAGAGAAGATAGAGAAGCGGCAAGAAGATCTGGGGGTCGTGGGGTCATGGGGGGAGGGTGTGGGGAGGGCTTCCCTGAGGAAGGGCATTGAGTGGACTCCTGAGGCGCGAGCAGGATTCAGCACGAGAAAGAGGGCTGGGATCTAGGATGGCCAGGCAGGGGACCCACAGAGCCTCCCACCTGACCTCTTCCAAGGGACCTGGGCCCTGCAACAGCATCCTTCTTGGTCTCGCTGTGACTCACTTTCCCCTCCCTGCCAAGCTCTTGAGCTGGATTCACATGATTACATGCCCCCTGCTCGGAGGGCACCAAGGTCATGAAACCCCCGTTCCACAAACGTGTGCCTCCTTCGTTCCTATGCCCAATGGGTCTTGGGGCTACACTGGGGACACGCCGGTTCCCACCCTCAGGGCTCGCAGCCTGAGAGGGAGAGGGAAGTGGTTGTTGGATCTGAGTAGGACTTCAGCACCCTGGGGTGGGGTGGGGTCAAGGGAGTCCCCCACCCCCACCCCTCCACCTCCGGGCTATGTGGGTTACAAGGAAGGAACTGGATTTGGGGGAAGGAAGGGAATTACCCCAGAGTCTGCCTGCCCAGAGTGGAGGACCATGTGCTCCCCCTACAGCCCTGGCTGGCAGGAGCCTCTGGGAGCCTTGCGTGGGCCTGAGGGCTCTGGGACCTGGGGGGTGGGGGGAGGCTTGGAGACCAGGGGCAGGATTGTTAATGAGCTAAGGTGGCTGAAAGAGGGGACTAGGACTTTGCGGATGGCTCAACCATGGGGTCGAGGCTGGGAAGCTGTCCACTCATCCCCACACCTAGGAGTACCCACTCTGGCCCAGCTCAGGGCAGGGGCCTGGGGCCTGGAGGGTTCTGCTCCACAGGGGCAACAGAGAGACCCCAATGCCTGTGTTCCCACCTCCCCTCTCTCGGCTGACTCATTGCCCAGGCATGGGACCCATGGTAACCGCTGCTGACTGCCCAGGCGAGGTCCACTTGTCCCGGCCCCTGCCAGCACCCGGCACCTCCCAGACCCACTGAGCTTCCCCCCTGCCTTCCATACGGCTGCTCCCCAGGGCCCAGCCCAGTGCCTGGTACCAGCATGAAATAAATAGCCACCAAATGAACTAATAACAGAGTGACCCACACAGCATGTCTAGACAGCATCCAGATAGGCCTGAGATCAACCCCCCCACCCCCCTCCCCCGCCCCCACACTGCCATCCACGTGCTCTGTGACCTTAGGCCAGTCACTTCCCTCGCATCTGTAAATGGGGGATCTACGCCTCAGGGCGTGGGGACAATTCACCCCACAATGGGTGTTTCAAGCAGGACAGGGGCTTCGTCAATGCTGGCCACCGGAGCGACTCTTGGCCCGGTGGGTTGATTTCCGGAATCCTCTGGAATTACACTCTTGGTCCGTAAAGCGGGCCTTTACCTCTTATCACTGCTGACACTTCCACAGCCAAATCTCGAGGCACAGCCTGGCCCCACACCCCTTCTTCCCGGCTCTCCCACCCCATCTCCATCTCAGACATCATCTCTGTTCTCTCCCCTCTGTCTGTGTCCCCGCCTGTGGTTTCTCTCCGCCTCTGCCAGGAATCCTATCCCAGAGGAACCAGTACTCCAGGGCTCAACTGTGTTCCTTTTAGGCAGTGAGATGGGAAGAGGGAAGGAGGGAAGGAGAGGGAGAGAGAGGCAGAGAGAGAGGCAGAGAGAGAGAGGAAAAAAATCAAAGCTCACATATTGGTTCCAGATGTGGTCTTCTCTCATAGCTTTCTCCAGCAATTTAATTAAATTCCCCCAGACAGCCAGGAGGGTTTCTTAATGATCAAATTTCCCGGCTCCCCTCCTCGAACGGGCCCACTCTGTCTCCCTGACGGATGGCCGACCGGATTCTTCCTGCGTCCGTTCTGCCAAGCGGGGCCAGTGGGGGTGGAGTGGAGGGCTTTCTGGGGAGCACAAAGGACCCTGTGCCCGCCTCGGCCCTCCCCCCTTCCCCAAGGGATCCGAGCCCTCCCTTGGCAGAGCCTGACCGCGCCTGGCTACAGCAGCTGGAGGGGGCCCAGGGGTCCCTGCCTTTGAGCTCTCTGCCTCTGGGCTGGCCTGCCAGGAACTGATGCCAACCAGGCACCAGCAGGCCTCAGATGGGAGAGTCTCCCGGATCGGGGCTCTGGGCTCAAGGACCAGCCAGAGATGGGGCAGGCTCAGACCTCCTGGGGACCCTCCCCACACCCATTTGGCTCAGAGAGGGCAAGGCCTGGGCCAAGACCACACAGACCTGCTTGTGAGGGAAGGAGAGGCAGAGGCGGGCTGACCAGCGTTTATGAGGTGAGGATATGTCAGGGTGAGGCATGGGTGCTATTTCTTGGGACGGTTCCCCCAGGTGGAGCTAAAGGTCACTCTCAGGAGGCCCCCTGATTTCTGGAGCAGGAAGACATGGAGGCAAGCCCTGAAACCACCATCCTTTTGTGGTGATGGAGACAGTGAGGCTGAGAAAGGGCCAGGCCAGAGCCTGGGCCCCAGAAGCCCTCCTGTCTTGGGGCGAGGGGCCTGAGGGGCTCCGTATGGACTGAATGTCCGGGTCGCCCAAGCTCATATGTTGAAGCCCTAACCTCCAAGATGATGGTGTTAGGAAGTGGGGCCATTGGAAGGTTATTAGGTCAGATGAGGTCACGAGGGCAGAGCCCCCAGAAGGGGATCTGTGCCCTGGCAAGAAGAGGAAGAACATTCTTTGCACGCGCCCACAAGGAAGAGGGGAGCACGTAGCAAGACAGTGGCCACCTACCAACCAACAGGAGAGGCCTCGGGAGGAAACCTGCCTTGCTGGACTTGATCTGGGACTCCCCAGCCTCCAGAACTCTGAGGAATAAATGGCGGTTGTGTGAGCCCCTCAGGCTATGCTGTTTCGTGATGGCAGCTCGAGCAGCTAAGACAGGCTCCGAGCACCTTCTCGGCCTCTCCACCTGGGTTTCTGAGGCCCTGAGGACTCACCCCATCTGGAAGAGCCAGGCACCAGGACCGCCTGGCAGGGTCTGTGTGGAGCAGGGACCATGTCAGGGAGGAGGCTGCCCTTGGAGCAGGGGCTCTGGCCAGCAGGGGCAGGGTTCCTGGGTGCCAGGGTCCCCAAAATGCTCCTTGATGGAAGAGAGCTGATGGAAGGAAGGAGGGAACAAGAGAGTCTTCCCCGGCCCAGCCAAAATCCTACCACCCACTCCTCCCCCCGGCTTCCTGGTCGCTCAGTTTCCCCCCTGAGCCCACAGAGAGTTGGGCCTCTGGAAGCAGAGAATCGGGGCCTTGTCCGAGCAGGCTCAGGTCATGAGGGTCAGGGATCAGGGTGGGGTCAGGGTGTGGGGGAGGGAGAAGGAGAGGAAGGGGGGGGCCAGGGGAGAAGTGCAGACAGGAGGAAGCCTGGGGGCGCCGGTCCCGGGACTGCGGTCCCATTCCCTTCACAAATGGGCCCAGCCCTCCATCTCCGTGCCTCGGTGCCCCTGGGACGTGCCAGGGGCTGAAGCTGGAGGCTGTCCACCAAGCAGAGAAAGCAATATTCGTTGTGGCGGATTGCCACGTTGTCCAAATATCTCACTTGATGGAAACTCAGCCAAATCAGAAGAGGAGAAATAAAAGGGGGGCCTTTCACCCTACTTCCCCCTCAAGGGCCTTATAAGGGACAGACCTGGCTGCTGACAAGGGTCTGGGGTGGGTGAAGGTCCTGGGAATGGAGTGGGACCAACCCCCCGCCCAGGGCTGCCCCCCCCCGCATGTGAGCGTGTGCGTGAGAGAGACAGAGAGGGTGTGAGTGTGTACGATGGTGTGTCTGAGAAAGTATGTGTTCGTGTGAGAGAAGGTGTGTGTGTGAGACTCTGTTGGCGAGAGTGTGACAGGGTGTGAGAATGTCTTGTGAGTGTGACCAAAGTACATGTGTGAGCATGTGTGAGTGTGTGAGCAAGAGTGTGTGCGTGTGCGAGGGCCGGGGCTGGGCCGGTGGCAGGCGTCCTGAGCAGGGGCTCTGAGGAGAGGTTAAGAGCCAGGCTCTGGGTGTGAATCCCGACTGGGCCCCTTGGGAGCGCACTGGCCGCCCGTTGGCCAGTTGTCTCTTGGAGCCTCAGACTGTGACGTAATCCTGCAACTGCTTCCTTCCTGGGTGTTATGACGAGTCAATGAGATCACGCCCGTTGAGCTTCTAATCTAATTCCTGGGATACAGGACGCCCTCAACCAAAGGCCGCCATTGTTCTCAGTGTATCACTCCCCATCAGGCTGGGCCCTGCGGTGCCCCAGAGGACCGGGGAAGAAAATGAATGAAGTGCTAATCCAGGCTGGGAGGGCCCAGAAGAAGGGGATGGAGGGGCCCTCCAGGGCAGATGACCTGTGTGCTGGGAAGGACGTCACCTGACGGCGATGGGAGGAGAAAGATTCTGTGGACAGAGAGGGGCCTGGCCCCAGTGCTCACAGCCTTCCCTCCAACCCTAGGTACAGGAGGCGTGTGCAGGGCCTGATTCCCCGCCTGTGGCTGATTTAGTGTCTTCAGTCTCAGGAAAGACCCTCACCGGTAAAAAGGTAGAAAATACATAGAAACACAAAGATCAAAGTGGCCCGGATCCCAGCACCCAGAAAACAGCCGCCACTACTACGTTAGTATGGGGCCATCAACGGTGAGCCCTGCTCAGGACCCGTGCACACATGGGTACACACCCACACACCACTTTTCTTCCTACGTGGGAACCATTCGGTACATACTATTCTCCGACTCGCTTTCTTGAACTGCTACCGAGCAGAGTCTCACGTGAGTCAGTGGTATGCCATTACCACTGTCGGTGTGGACAGCTAGAGAATCCGAACTTCTCTCCCCGTGCTTGTGAACAGGTTTTCATCCTTTGGGACTCACCTGTGCATGTCCTTCACCCATGTTTCGATTAATGTTTTTGCCTTCTTCTTGTTGATTTTTAACAGTTCTTTATATATTAAGGTTATCCCTCTCTGTACGGCGGACAATCAGAGGGACTCCCAAAACTCCCTGGGGCAGGGGCAGACCCAGCCAGAGTCTGAGCACTGGGTGCTTGGCTCCAGGACCCCCAGCCCGTCTAGGATCCTGGAATTCGGCGGCAGGAAGTGGCTAGGCCGGTAGGGCAGTGAGAAGCAGTGGCAAGGAAAGAGAGAGAAGGTTCAGAACTTAAATCAGAGGCTCTGAGTGACAGAGCCTTAATGGGAGACAGATGGAGGAAACAAGGTTGCCCTTGCTGCCAGGAGGGAGGTCAGGGGTCAAGGAGTTTTCTAAAGACAGGAGCCTGGGCGACAGGCAGGCGGCAGGGCCTGGCTCCACAGTGTGGTGCCCAGGGGCTGTGACAGAGCAGGGGTCAAGTCCTCACTGCTGCTTGTGCAGACCCTCTCCGGCCCACACCCGGAGGAGCTGCAGGACACGCCACCCCTGGCCAGATGTAAGGAAGAGCACCCCCACTCCAGACCTGGGTTGGAGTCTCAACCTAGCTGTGCCACATTAGGCAAGCCTCCCAACCTCTCTGAGCCTGTTTCCTTGTTTGAAAAATAGTATAATACCATCATTTACTTAATGGGATGGATTGAGATTAGCACAGTGCTTGACACATCAGAAAGGTTCAGTATATAAATGTTAACTCATTACTGTTCCTTTATTGGTCACAAGACTATTAGAGTTTTCTTGTGGGCAGAGCCCACCAGCAACATCAAGGACCTCTTCACTGGCTCTAAGACTGTCGGAGCTGAAGGGCCTTTGGGTTACAGGTGAGGAAACTGAGACCCAGAGACCAGAAGGGCCACGCCTAGGGTCATCCATCAGAGCGGTCTTAACTGTGTCCTCCAAAGAGACATGTTCAAGTCCCAGCCTCTGGTACTTCTGACTGTGATCTTATTTGGAAATAGGGGCTTTTTGGTTGGTTGGTTGGTTGGTTTGGGATTTTTTGCAAATATAATCAAGTTAAAATGAATTCCTACCAGATTAGGGTGGGTCCTAAATCCAACGACTGGTGTCAGTTAGAAAGGACAAGGAGATTTGGACAGAGCACAGACACAGGGAGGAAGGCCACGTGAACACAGGAGTGTGCAGAAATGGGAGTGCAGGGGCGCCTGGGGGGCGCAGTCGCTGGGCGTCTGCCTTCGGCTCAGGGCGAGATCCCAGCGTTCCGGGATCGAGCCCCACATCGGGCTCCTCTGCTGGGAGCCTGCTTCTTCCTCTCCCACTCCCCCTGCTTGTGTTCCCTCTCTCGCTGGCTGTCTCTCTCTGTCAAATAAATAAATAAATAATCTAAAAAAAAAAAAAAAAAGAAAGAAATGGGAGTGGAGCCTCCACAAGCCAAGGAAAGCCCGGGGCCACCGGAAGCTGGCAGAGGCAAGAAAGGAACTTTCCCTAGAGTCTTTGGATCCGAGCGCCGTCCCTGCCTGCTGACGCTGATTTCAGGCTTCCGGCTCCCAGAACTGGGAGAGAATATGTTTCTGCTGTTTCCAGCCACCCAGTCTGTGATGCTTTGTTTTGACAGCCTTAGGAAATGAGTGGAGCCAGGCAGAAGCAGGCCTCAGCCCAGGCGATCCCCTCAGGTCTGTCCTGGACCCACTCTAAACAGGCCTCCTCACCACATACCTAGGGGCGCCCCAGCCCCCTGACCTGTGCCACGGAGCAAGTGACCATGAAACAAGTGGGAAGGGCTGAGAAGCCTCTGGGTGGCCTGTCGGCTGCTACACCACTCAGGACCTTGGGATCGAGAAGCAGGGTGTGGACCCTTAAAATAGGGGTAGACATTTCCCAACCCCCCCCACCCAGGGTAACACCTGGGGAGACTGAGGCACACCGGAACAATTGCCCCATTTAGATGCTCATTGTTGCCAGATGGGAGTTTGGGTCCAGGTTCGCAATCATCTGATTGTAATACAAGATAAGATGGAAAGGTCCATTATCAGCGGGAGCAGAATTTCCCAATGTCACTCAAGAAGACACTTCTTGGGGTGTCTGGGTGGGTCAGCCAGTTAAGCGTCTGCCTTCGGCTCAGGTCACGATCTCAGGGTCCTGGGATCAAGCCCCGCATCCGGCTCTCCACTCAGTGGGGAGTCGCTTCTCCCTCTCCCTCTGCTGCTCCCCTGGCTCATGCTCTCTCTCTCAAATAAATAATAAAATATTTTCAAAAAGGAGGGGGGGAGGGAGGGAGAGGAGGAGGAAGAAAATACTTATTTCCTGGAGGGAGAACCCAGGGCAGGCACTACCGGGAGCCATGGACCGGGTGGTCTGCAGGCCCCTTGTGCCAAGCCCAAGCTGCCCACCCCCACCCCTCCTTCTGGCCCTTCTACGCAATAGAAGCAGAGGCAACAAGGTGTTTTGAGTGCCCAGTGGGGACTTTGATAGTTCGTCATTTGATCTGCACAACAACCTTGTAAAGGTAACAACAATAATAGCCAGCTTAATTATGCAGTCCCTGCTGCATACTGGCCCCTGCTGGGTCCCCATAGCCAGACCTGAGGGAAGTGCTTTGGCTTGGGTTTCCTTGGTAAATCTGGTCTGCTCTTGGCGGGGGGGGGGGGGGGGGGGGGGGGGGGGGGGGGCAGAAGGGACACATCGGATTGTCTTCAAATGCCTTTCTAGACCTTTTCTCCTTACTCAACAACTCTCACCTCTGGCAGGTGTCAGACGGGAGAGACTTCCAAAGGGCGCATTGGCGGGGTGGGCCAAGGAGCGAGGTGAACGTTGGGATCTGCACGCCTGTTCAGAAAGGACTTCTCAGAATCATGAGGACATCAGGGCTCCCATGTGGGACTCGAGGTGGTCGAGGTTCGAAGTGGGTGGCCTAAGGGAAGATAGATGCCTAAACCCCAGAAAGTGGCCCAGGCCTTGGGTTCCTTCCGGCTAGACTCCACGTCCCTGACACTCAACAGAGCTCTTGATCCAAGATCTTGGGTGGGTGCGATTACTCCGTTTTACGGATGAGTATATTAAAGTTCATGAGTCCATCAAGGCAGAGAAGTGGAAGGAGCTGGCAGCCTGCAGGGCCAGGAGCTCCGGGGGAAAGAGAGTAGGGAATTGTCCCCGCCGCCCAGCGGGGTGGGTGGGCGTCCACTCAGCGTGCGGGGAGGCGAGAGCCAGGCCACGCCGGAAGGAGCCCCGGTCCGATCCGAGTCCGGGGCGGCTCGGAGGTCCCCGGGATTCGAGTCACCTCCACCGCCCAGGGAACTTGCGCAGCGGCCCGTCGGGGCGCGCAAAGGGCGGAGCTCGGACGGCGCCCAGCGGCCGCGGGCGGGATCGCAGGGCGGAGCAGGGCCGAGCAGGGCCAGGGCTGGCAGAGGCGGGCCTGACTTGAGCCGAGATCAGGTTTACCCCCGGGGTCCACACCCTCCACTCCCCCATGGCCGGCCGGGAGGATAACCCCCGGCTCACATTCCGGGTCGCGCTGCGGTCCTCCCAGCCCACAGGGGGCGCTGTCGCCAGAGGTTCCTTTCCTGGCCGGCGCGGGCCGGAAGTGTGAGGGTCACTTCCGGCGCGGAGAGCGGGGTGGGCGGTGGGGCGCGGGGGCTGGACCAGCAGAAGCCAGGTCAAGCCCGCGGCCGCACGGTCGCGCTCTGTCGGCTTCTCGGCCTCGCCCGAAGGTGCGGCTGTCCTGCCGCGCCCCAGGCCGCCGCGATGCCGTTCCTGCACGGCTTCCGGAGGATCATCTTCGAGTACCAGCCGCTGGTGGATGCGATTCTGGGCTCCCTGGGGATCCAGGACCCCGAGCGGCAGGAGCCCCTGGACGGGTAACTAGCTTCCTTGGCGCCGGTGGGCCGACCCGGCGCTGCTTCCCTTTAATTGTCACCACCAGCGCGGTGGGGGTGGCTGTGTCCCCACTGTACAGATGAAGTGGCCGGCGGAGGCCCGAGCTGGGTTGCTTCGAGCGTGAGCCCCTGCACCCGGCCCAAATCTTGCCCTTTGCAGGGCGGGGGGCGCTCCAGGCCCGCGCAGGGAGGCCCGGGGGGGTGGAGTGCTGACAGGGCCTCCGCCTCGGTGCCCCACCCAGTGCCCAGCCTGCCTGGTGCCAGTTGCAAGGGAGCAGGGTGGAGTCTGTAAGGGCCTCAGTTTTTACCCCAGAGCAGGGCGAAGACGAACTCTGTAGCTGAGTTTGCATTTTACGTAGGCAAGAGCAGGTGTGCCCGCGAGCCTGCGGGAAAGGTGTTCAGGGATACCGCGGTGAGCTAAACAAACCCCCAGCGTCGGTGATGCTTATGCTTCAGAGCAGAGAGGCACGAGCATGAGTCAGGTGCATGGACTTTCGGTGTAATGGAGACAAGAGCAGAGGAAAGCAGAAGGAAGCAGGTGTGTGTTGGAATTTCAAAACACAGCGGGTATATGCGTCTTTCTAGGGACTTCGGTGGCAACAGGCTTGCTTCATCTCTGCTCTGTCCACTTTGAGGCTTGTTCTGAAAACACAGTGTAAGGCGTTTCCTTAACGCTGAGGCTGTTCTGGGGGTGAGGGCGGGACAGCAGAGGGGGTGCCGCATGGCATCTGGTAGTCCCAGAATTTTTGCTTTGTATCCGTGGTGCAGTGGGCACCCTCCCGGGCTGGGAAAGAGAGCCCTGCCCCAGCAGTAAGGATGGCACCTGGATCCCGATAATGGAAGGGTTGCAGACGGACGAGGCTAAGGGGCGTGGGGAGCACTGGTGAGGAAGGGAAGACTCGCCCAGACGAGGGGGGTGGCGGCCTGTGAAGGAGCTGCGTACAGGTTCACGGAGCTGTCCGTGGGCCTGACCTTTTGGGGAAAGGCACAGCGGTTTTGGACGTCACTGCTGGGGGGCAGGTAGGGTGGGGGCTGGGGTGTGAAGGGCCATGTGTGCACTCAGCCTTCTGCGGACGTGGAGCTTAACTGTCTCTGAGTGTGAGCGGGGAAGCAGGGCCTGGGCTGCCCCGGCTGTGGGGGTTGCCTGGTCTGGTGTGGCCTCCTGGGCAGCTCAGGGGTGGTCAGTGTCGCGGGAGGGGGTGTCACTGTCTGCTTCTTGCTCCTGGCTTCAAGGGCTCCCTTCAGGCCCAGAGCCCAGCTGTGTGAGGCTTTGTACCCGAGTCAGGGACCAGATTGTCTGGGCAACAGGGGAGGAGGCTGGAGACAGCCCCAGTTCTTTCTCAGCAAACCCGAGGAGTCAGCAGGAGCTAAAAGATCCAGCCTGCTCTCTCGGTACCACAGGCCTTTTCCAGAGACTCTCAGCCCCACAGAACGAGGGCCCTATTTTGGACGGAAGGGGGGTGATGACAGCAGGAGACCACCCACCCACAGGGTGCCCAAGCTCGCTGGTCCCACAGCTGTCCCCCCCACCTCAACTGGTCCACCCCTCTCCCGCCCCAGGCCCAGTTATGTCGCCAGCGAGGAGAGCCGAATCCTTGTTCTCACTGAGCTGCTGGAGAGGAAGGCCCACTCTCCATTCTACCAGGAAGGCGTGAGCAATGCCCTGCTGAAGATGGCCGAGCTGGGCCTGACCCGCGCGGCCGACGTTCTCCTGCGCAGCGGGGCCAACCTCAACTTCGAAGGTCAGCTGGAGCCCAGAGCAGCTGGGGGTGGACGGGCAGCTTAAGTGTGGCTCTGCCTTTCCTGTTCTCTTGGGAGCCACTTCCCTTAGTTCTGCCGTGGGTGGCGACTGGAGGAACCCCACCCCCCGTGGGCTTCCAGGTGGCTCTGAGCCCCTCTGGTCCAAGAGCGAGTCTGTTGCTGCTTCTGCCATGTGACTGATCAGCAAACTTACCCAGCCAAATCCCCGCTTCCATTAACGGGAAAATGCGGGTGCTGGCGCTGTGCCCAGAGCCCAGGGGGGGCACTCTTCTGCCACTTACTCCGAGCCGTCTCGCATTTTTGCTCACGCCACAGGGAGGGGGGGAAAACACAGAAGTGACACTGGGTGTAAGTCACGGCAGGGCCCAGTTAGCTTCTAGCCTGGAGGTGCCCGGGGACGGAGATGGACCCAGTTTCCTTTCCTCTCTGGCTTTCTCACCGGGGACGGCAGGGTCAGCCAGGAGACAGGCAGGGCTGGCTTGTGACCGGTGCGGGTCTTTGAGCCGACACAGGATGTGGCCAGGCTCAGAGGGCGCTCAGCTCCCGGCGGGGCTGTTAGGAAGTCAGTCACCTGGGGACTTGGACAACATGGCCATTACCGCCAGGCTTCAGGAGCCGTCACTCCAGGCGCCTCTCCCAGCAGCCTGGGAAGAGGCGCCCTGTTTTTCCAGCTCCATTTTACAGGAGAAACTAAAGCGCTGCCCTCTAGCCTGCCCCCCGCTCCCCTGGACCTGCCCGAGGCCCCACTCCAGCGCCTGTGCTCTGGCCTCTGATGGGGATGGCTGTCCTGACCCCTCATGCTGCCAGAAGCCTGGGTCCCCTCGGGTGGGAGGGCCGGGGCTGAGCTGCAGGCCGGGTGCGGCCGGGCAGGACTGACACGGGCCGTGTCTGTGCCTTCAGACCCTGTCACTTACTACACGGCCCTGCACATCGCCGTCCTGCGGAACCAGCCGGACATGGTGGAGCTGCTGGTGCGCCACGGGGCCGACATCAACCGGAGGGACCGGGTAGGAGCCGGGTCCAGCCTGCTCGGAAGCAGGGGTGTAGTCGGGGCGGGGGGCACGAGCAGGCTCCCAGACCCCCTGGGCCCACTCGGCTGTGCTTCTTGGCTCAGATCCACGAGAGCAGCCCCCTGGACCTGGCCAGTGAGGAGCCCGAGCGCCTGCCCTGCCTGCAGCGCCTCCTGGACCTCGGAGCAGACGTTAACGCGGCTGACAAGCACGGTGGGTGCCTCCCGCGGGAAAGCAGGGTGCCGTGTGAGGGAAACCAGAGCACCCAGGACAGCGGCTAGGTGTACCGGCTGGACGCAGCCTGTCTGATGACACAGCGCAGCCAGGCTCGCAGGTGCATTTTGCTGACCCGCAGAGGCTTTCGGGAAGTGGTGCAGCCATCAGCCCCATGCCAGCCCTTGGAGGTCTGCCTGTAGGAGGAAGTAGGGGCTGCGTACAGTCAGATTTGGGGAGGTGGGGGGCATGACTTCTTGGCAAAGCCTCAGCCCGAGTCTCAGGTAGCATCTGAGTGTCCTGAAAAACCCCACCTCTTCTGTCCATTCTGCTCCTGGTTTTGTGTGGGTGCAAAGTTCCCTTTGTGGGGGCACCTGGCTGGCTTTGGTTGGTAGAGCCAGCGACTCTTGATCTCAGAGTTACGAGTTCAAGCCCCACGCTGGGTGTAGAGATTACTTAAAAATAAAATCCTTGAAAACAACAAAAAAATAAAGTTCACTGTCTCATCCTGAGCGGTTTCCCCTGCACCTCAGGGGTTGCCCCGACCTCAGCTTCCTGGTCCCCACGCCTCCTCATCATTCTCTTCCTTCTGCAGGAAAGACGGCCCTGCTCCACGCCTTGGCCAGCAGCGACGGGGTGCAGATCTATAACACGGAGAACATCCGGCTGCTCCTGGAAGGAGGTGAGGCTCATCCCCAGGCTGTTCGCAGGCCTTGCCCTGCCCTCCCACCAGGACGCAGGGAGCAGTACTTTGCAGGGGTTTAAGACCTCCTCTCGTCTTCTCTTTTCCTGACCGGCTCTCGCAGGGGCAGATGTCAAGGCCACCACCAAAGACGGGGACACCGTGTTCACCTGCATCATCTTCCTGCTTGGTGAGACCGTGGGAGGGGACAAAGAGGAGGCCCGGATGATCAGCCGCTTCTGCTTCCAAGTCACGCAGCTGCTGCTGGCCCACGGGGCCGACCCCAGCGAATGCCCGGCGCACGAGTCCCTCACGCACATCTGCCTCAAGAGCTTCAGACTGCACTTCCCTCTCCTGCGCTTCTTGCTGGAGTCCGGCGCGGCCTACAACTGTTCCCTGCACGGCGCGGCCTGTTGGTCTGGCTTCCACATCATCTTTGAGAGGCTCTGCTCCCACCCGGGCTGCGCTGAGGACGAGAGCCACGTGGACCTCCTGCGTAAAGCCGAGACCGTCCTGGATCTCATGGTGACTAATTCCCAGAAACTTCAGCTGCCGGAAAACTTCGATATCCATCCTGTGGGCAGCCTTGCGGAAAAGATCCAGGCCCTTCATTTCTCCTTGAGGCAGCTGGAGAGCTACCCTCCGTCCCTCAAGCACCTGTGTCGCGTCCGCATCCGGCTCTATCTTCAGCCCTGGCCTGTGGATGTGAAGGTCAGAGCCCTACCTCTGCCCGACAGGCTGAAGTGGTACCTCCTTAGTGAGCACAGCGGCACCGTCGAAGAGGACATCTGACCGCTCCCGCACCGAAGGGAGCGGGGTCTGGGCAGCCCGGCCTGCTGGTGGATTTTGGTACCTGCGGCAGCCTTAGGGGAGAACCTTCCGGCTTTCGGTCAGAAGGCAGAGGTTGGGAGACGAGACTTGATCCTTACTGCGTCCCAAGAAAACCAGGTGGAGCCCAAGCAGCTGCAGTCATTCCAGTGGGAAAAGGCTCGGTCTTCCAGGGGAACTGCCCCCCTTCTGTTTGGCAGAACCCCCAAGTCTCAGCCACATTGGGAAAAGGGACCGGGTTTAGATTTGGGACGGGTGTGCACCCTGTTTGTCTGCGGGGAGCATCGGGCAGGGTAGCTCGGAGTCTCGGTCCTCTGAGAGCTGCAGGAGGCTGGTCTGTCTGGCACGGGGCCCAGCTGAAGCCAGGAGGAAGTGGGGTGGGCCTGTGGGGGCACAACCCTGCGGAGGCCCTTCACGCCACTTCTCTCCACGCTAGATGAGGTCACTTACAGAAATGCTCTCGGTGGGCTAGGGAGAAAGCTGAGCTGACCCCTGGTGCCTCTGGCCACTCTCGGGCCAGGTCACCTAGAGCCCAGCCCACCCAGGCACGGGACTGGATTCCGGTGGCAGCTCTGTGCCAAACCTGGGATCTTGGGGGACCGTGCCTTCTGCTAAAAAGCAATCCTGCGTGACCAGGGACAGTCCTTTCCAAAATGTCTGTTTCGTGAGGGGTTCATCTGATGACGAAAGCTACCAATACTGCACGCTGACCGTACTGCCTACGCGGAGCCCTCACGAAGCCAGCTCTGTCACGTGGGTCCTTGTGAATTGTGTGAGTGCCGGGAAAGCAAGCTGAGGCAACTACAGGATACATTATAAAGTAAAGTATTTCTCTTGGGCTTCAAGGTCCTCGTATGGCATTTTGGCCCCCTCCCGCACCCTTCCCCAGCCTAGGACAAAGGCTCCCAGCGCAGCCATTAAGAGGTGAGAGGCACGAGAGGACGGCAGCATCTAGTGGGGACAGTTTCCAAGGAGCACCGTACTGCTGTCCCAGTAAAGAAGAGCACCACTCCAGACCAGCTAAGGCCTTCCCAGTATAGGATTTTCCCTCTTCTTTTATTTATTTTATTTTATAGGATATTCCCTTTTATCTTAAATGCTCACCAAGGAGGAGCCGCAAGGTACAGCCGAGAGTGAGGCTGCAGGGTCCCTTGCCGTAGACCATTGTGATGGTCCCGTTAGGGACACCAGGGTGCCGTCACCAAATAGGCCTCAGAACGTGAGCATCCTCGGCAGCTGCAGGCCCCACAGCCCGGCTCCTCTCCTCCCCACAAGGGAAAAAGTCCTCAACAACCAAGAGTTCTCTTCCTCTTAAGGCACCCAGGCCAATGGCTGCAAGGCCGGGTGGTGGGAAGGGAGATCAGAGAATCTCTGCTTCTCATGGGGTCACTGTATTCCCACGTGGGGAGCACCAGGGGCCCTGGAGTCCCACAGTCTGCACCGCCCGGTCCCTGCCTCTCCAGGCCGCAGAGCCAGGCTCCAGCCTCACTGCTCCATTCAGTGGCGCCCTCCCCGCTGGGTCCCGTTATGCCTTTTGAAAAAGAGTCTTGTGACGGACGGCAGACAAGTATATTTAGCAGCCTCGCTCCACACTCCCGAACCGCCATCATGGAGCCTCGGGGTGTTGTCCGGCTGCCAGCCCCCCACCCCACACTGGTCCCTTTCTCCTGCCAGCCCCTGCTCATCTCAGGGCTAAGCTATAGACGTGGTAGATCTCATCGGGGAGGTTCTCCTGGCGCTCCTGGGCTAGGAGGTTGAGGCCTGCGCTGCGGACGATCCTGTGGACCACGTCGAGGTCCCGGCACACGCTGCTGTCCACGTCGTCCAGGATCACGCCCTCCTGGGCCATGTTGTCTTTGATGACAATGATGCCATTGGGGCGCAGGCCCTGCTTGCAGCGCCGCAGGAACCCGGCCAGGTGCTGATCAGTGAGGTGGCCTGGGGACAGCAGAGACTGGGGTCATGAGGGAGGGAGCGGCGCCAAGCACGTACGTGCCACTGGCCGTGTCTCAGCCTCCGCTCAGACTTGCTGAGCTCTGTAAACACACGGGGCCTCCCTCGCGCTCGGCAGTCCGGAGAGGCTTACCAAATCCCAGTCCGTGTACGAGGAAGCCGGCTCAGAAACCACTCACCCAAGGGCTGTCACAAAGTACGCAGCTGGGATTGCGCTCTGACCAGGCAACTTCTGGGCCCTGCTCGACACCTACGCTCCAGGCCATCCCCCTCTCTGATGCCGGGATTAGGGGGTGCATACCAAACCGTTCCTTCCCTAATTAGAACTCCAGGCAGGCTCTTAGGGACCACAAAATACAGGGCCAGACCCAGTGTATCCCCAGCAGGGCTATGGTGTCTGTTGTTGAGTGGGTGGCCAACTGCAGGTACAGTGGCCCGCCTGCCAGGTCAGCAGCCCAGGAAGAGCACCCTGGGCGTGCTGCTGAGCTCAGTGGGTGCAAGATGGGACGGCAAAGCATGGCTCACTCGCTGTGAACAGCAGGGGCAGCCAAGGCTTCACTTTTTCCTCTTATTAAAAAACACTTACTTACAACAACTCATTTCCAAGTTATTTGAATGCAGTTATTGGTCATTTACATTTTTTCAACAAAAAACTGCACCCAAGTGGGTCACAACAGGTACTGACAAAGCATGGAAGGCGAGCCCAGGGAGGACCGGAGAAACCCCCATGGTCCTGCCCGCTGCCAGGAGCACTGGGGCGGTGGCTCCTAAGGCCCCAGGGGGGACCCGCCTCTGCAGCGGGAGGTGTGTGGAAAGGGTGTGGAAGGTGGAGAGGGCCACGGAAAGCTCACCTATCACCCACTGGATCCAGATGACATCGTAGGAGTTAGGCTCGGGGCTGAAGTCCTGGAGGCCGCAGCAGAAGTAGTTCCTCACCCTCTTGCCCTCCTCCCCCAGGTACGTCCTGGCTTTGATCAGAAAGTCTTCGGTCACGTCCACCATGTCCACCACTCCGAAGAGCGGCAGCAGCAGCCGCTTGGTGATTCTGCCTATGCCGGCTCCGCAGTCCAGGGCGCAGGAGGTCCCCGTCTTGTTTGGGCCTTCCTGAGAAGCAGGGAAGCAGACTCAGTACGGAAGGCTCAGAAAGCCCAAGGGACCCTGTCCCCGAGAAGGGGCTGTCCCTCCCAAGCTCCCAGAGTTACTCAAATCAGGACTGGGCCCCGGCCGGGGGCTGGCATGTGGGGTCGCCAGTGGGTAGGACCGCGGCACATTCTTGTCCCGGGCCACACGTTCCTGGAGTGCAAGCAGACTTCCACGGAGAGGTGATTACCTAGACTAGGTGCACTCTCTCCTCTCACTCCCGACGCCCCAGTACAACAGGATGAAAACAATTCAAGCAGTGAAAGAACGGAAGGCAGGCGGTGACTCTCTCAGACCGGGGAAGGCGGAACGTGGGCGGGCAGACGCCACGTAGCGTGGGGAGCGAGCACCAGCCTCGGATGCGGGCCGGGGAGGCCGCAGCCAGGGCCACGCCAGCCCGACCCAGAGGAGGGCAGAGCAGGTGAGGAACTAGGAGCCTGCCTTCCGCAGAACAGCGAGCACCCACGGCCCCACCGCCCGCAAACATGGCGAGAGTGAAGGATTCGCCCCTGACAAAACCGAACAGTTAGAGGAAGACTCCGTTCTGGTGGCTGGGAGCCCTGGTACAGCGGCCAGCTCCCACGTGGCAACCTCGAGACAGAGGCCCCGGTCCACACGCCACCCATGCCCCACCCTTTGACGCTGGGGTGGTTGATGCCAACTGACAACCAAAGGCCCCGCGGTGCTTCGTGTAAAAGGTGGCGCCCCGTGCAGACCAGGCCGGGCCACCAGGGCCGCATCCTCTGCTCCTGGACGGCACGCCAGACCTGCCTACCCTCAAAAACCTCTGCAGGAACTTCCGGGAGCTGCTGATGTCGATGCTGGAGATGTGGCCATACCCCCCGAGCATGCCGTCCACTGTGGGCGGGACTTCCTTCCAGTACGTCTTGGCCTTCGAATAGAACTGCTTCTCGTCTTCTATCACCTCGCTTGTCATGCTGTCACCAACCGAGTCAGCTCAGGCACCAAACTCAGCAGCAGTGCCTCCTGAACAACAGAAAGGGGCCAATCAGGCAGGTCAAGGGCCCCGGTCTCACCACGCTCCACAAGGTCACGCAACCCTGCCTGATGCAGAGGATGTCCAGTGTCCCCAAAACCGCTTCGATCCCTTGGATGACAATGCCTTCTGTCTCTCGTATCCAAGTGCAAAGTGACCTTTGTACTAGAGGAGGAGACCCAGAGTCCTGGGCTTCTAGTCCTCTCCTTATTGGCCATGGCACCTGACCCGAGGGCTTCTAACCCTAGGGTATAGAAACTCCCAACCTACACGGGAGGAAAGTGAAGCAAGGAGCCCCAGCCTTCTACCGGGGATGTTCCAGCTTGTCCTAGGAGAGGCCTGGGGAGTCCGCAAGCCTCCCTCTCACTCGCGAGCCAGAATGAAGCTCGCTGTGGGGTCCGGACCTTGGTTAACATCGTGCCTGTACCGTGTGCCGGGCACTGTGCTGGGAGGCGAGCAGACAGCTCCATGCACACGCCGGCAGCTGTGCGGGGCCACAGACAAGTACGAGATGCGGACACGGCACAGCCCAGAGGAAGCGCTCCTCTGGGGAGTCTCCATCCCTGCGGAGGACGACAACAGCTGAAACGGAGGACGAGGAAGAGCTCACTAAGCCATCGGGGCGAGCCCGCTCCAGGAAGACAGGCGTGAAAGGCACACAGAGAGCCCCTGCAACTAGAAACACAGGGTGGGGGAAGGGGACACATTCGTTGATTAGACTTCTCGCTAAAGAGCAGTGAGCTGGAACTACTCTAGGGTAAGCAGGGAGTGACAAAGGATGTGTGTTTCTGGAAGACTGTGCTGGCAGCTGCGTGGGCTCCAGGGTGACAGTGAAAGCAGACACAACAAGAGGGTGTTACGAGAACAGGTGGAGGGGTAATGACAAAGCAGGAGCCAGGGCCCGGGGTGGGGAGGGCTTGGCAGCTGCACACCCAGCCGGCCCGGCCAGTCATGCCGCAGAGGGACAGAAGGGTCACAGCTCTACCCTGAGGCACTGGCCCCCATAACACATTTGCCATGGGCGGGTACTGTTCTAGCCGCTCTGAGGCTTGCTGAGATACCGTCTGACCCTCTGGGAGCTTCCAGTCCAGCGGCAGACAGAAACAACCAGAACCAACTAACGCACAAGGCAGAAACAGTGAGGACACTCACTGAGCCCGAAGTACTGCGGAAACTCAAAGAATGGCGGACTCCATTCCGAATGGCAGACAGGGCGGCAGCCGAGAGAAGGCAACCTGAGCTAGGCCCCTGAAAGACAAGGAATGCTGGGGGAGGGGGGTGCTGGCACGAACAGAGATTGGGGGGGTAGGGCATGTGCGCCACCCAGAAGGCTGTTCTGGTGATGGCCTGGACTGGCTGGAATGCAGACAGAGGAAGAGGGTGTTATAGGAGACAAGCTTAGACAGGCAGACTGGGCCTGGATTACGGGACGCCCCAACAGGCTTCGGGCCATGGGTCTACCCTGTTGGTAGTGAAAAAGCAATCAGCTGAGAGTTTCCGAAGGGCCCAAGGTGTGCCGGGATGGAAGCTGCAGTGGGACCAACAGGCAGATGGGCACAGAGTGGGAACGGCAGGAGTCAGGCTGGCAGTCAGGACAAGGAGCAGCAGTGTCGTGGGCAGACAGCTCTCAGCTCAGCGGTCACATCCTCAGAGGCCCTCCCTGACCGGCCCAGCTAAGGTGGCTTCCTCCAACACCCCGATCCGATCCCCACGTTTTCCTGCCTTCAGAATGTGTATTTCTATCTGAAATGACACTGTTTACTTACTGTCCAGCCTCCACTGGGATGGACAATCCAGAGGCGTGACCTTGCCTTTTCACCACTGTGTCCCCAGCACCAAGCCCACAGGAGTCCCTCAGTGCAGGGGTGAAAGCCCCCTAACCTGCCAGGAACACTGTGCATGACTGCGCTCCTGGGGTGTCACTCGTTCCACCTTTACACCATTCCCCTGGGCGGTAGTTAAGTCACTGATTCCTGGAACACAGGGCGACACCGAACGCTTCAGCTGGGACCCCGGGATAGCGCTAAAAACAAGTGAAAAACCCCTAGGATGGAGGAATGCCTTAAGGGCTTCAAGGTAAGTAACCGGATGGGAAGGAGAAAAGTGCCTTGAGGAGAAGCATACAGCCCTCGATACATAATTTAGAGACTGACTATAAAGAGAGAAGGAAAGGGAACAGAACACGTGAAGAGGTGAAGAATTTTCACTGGCCATGTTTGTTACTAGCCCCCAATGCACAACTGCACTCTGAACTTGTGCTAGAAGACAAGGAACCTTCCAGAAACAGCAGACCCACCTCAGCCCGCCAACTCAGAATGCTCCCCACTGATGCAATCCTGCTTCCGCCACAGTCAGCCCTTTCCAGGGAACCCAGCTAGCCAGCCGAGGCACCGGGGGAGGGCCCTCCTCCCCAAACCCCTGGCTCCTTCCTGGATTCGGACATTCCTCGCGACAAGGCCACACTGGCCCTCTGAGGAACCAGAAGAGAAGCGACAGCATCCACGTGCCCTAGCAGGTCCAGTTCTTAGATCTGTGACTGTCACTGCTTCCGCCCTCTAGAGCCCTTCTGCTGTGTGGAGAGAGTCCTCCAGTCCCCTTCGGATTCTTGAATTGGCTCTCGGGCTGATGCTCCCACTTCCCTGATCAGGTACAAGGGTCTGGGACCACAGTGAAGCCAAGTGCCAACTGCTATGTCACTCCATGGGCCCTTTGGGAACCAGGCCGGGGGGGCCTGGTTCTACATACAGCATGCCCTCACCCTGGCTCGCCACCATGTCCCACACCAGTGTCCTAGCATCTGAGGCTATCCCCACCCCGACCCCAGACAGAGAAGTGGCACACTGCTCGACCAGAATGAACGTTCACTCCAACCCCGAGTCACACGGTAAAGCGAAAGAACTCGGAGACCTGCCGATACCCAGGAATGCCAGCTGTGGGGGAGTGGACGTCACTGTAGCTCCCTGAGAGCTGACAGGAAAGAGGCCACCGGCCTGAATGTCACCACGGAGCTAAGTCTGGGGGCTGCCCAGCCCCCCGCCAACAGGCCCCACGGCCACCATGTCACAGCCTCTCCACATTACCCTGGAGGAACGGCCTCGAAGCCGGCTCTTCCACTCGGCACTCAGACGGGAGCTCGGCCACACCGACCCTGTCCCCATCACTGCCCACCAGTCTTGGCAAACTATTGGTTCTGTCTTCTTATCTATCTTCCCACGGACCTGGGAGCTCCTTGGAGAACAATGGCAACGCTCTGAGATGTATCATTGTACTTGCATCCCACGTAGCATTCAACGAAAAGTTCACTCTCCACGAAATGAACAGAATAAATGTGGGGACACCTCCCTGGCTGTGCTCTCTCTGCCTGTCTGCCTTCCCTCCCCAGGAGGTCAACTTCCTGGGGACAGGACATGACCTCATTCCCGATTCGCCCAGCACCTGACACAGGGTGGGGGTTTGCCTGTTGATTGTTGAATGGACCAAAGAAATGAGCTTTGTGTGGCTACATTTTCCACTTTTGAGAAAATACAACAAAAATCCAACCATTCAAAACTGGTAACACTGAAGGCCGTTACCGACAATGTAATTTTTTTGCTTTACCAAAAGCCGTGCGACGTGATTTCTTTAAATGTCGAGGTCCTCTGAATAATCTAATTTACAAGAACTCCACTTACAGGCAGATTCTAGGAACAAGCCAGGGGCAGAACATCCAGGCCGGGAAATGGCAAATATAATTTTGACATTTGTTCCAACAGCTGATGCATTAGTAAACGTGACTCTTTGGAGCCCTGTCTATACTTTGTTTCCCGGTGTCCAGATTGGAGTGGGCAGGAGGTCCCTAGGTGTCAGAGGGATCAGTGGGGTTGTCAGTCAAATGGCAGTAAGTCCTCCTATACTCGGCCAGGCTGTGCTGAGGAGCTGCATGGCTGCGGGGCGCGGGGCGGGGGGGGGGGGGGGGGGGCTGGGCACAATCTGGCTTTGGGTGCACTCTCAGCTGGCTTGGCCGGGAGGAGAAGCCCTTTGCTCACAGCGGACCCTGCTCTTCAGCAGGCAGAATGTGTCGTGTATTACCCACGGTCACCTGGCCGCCTCCTCTTCCCCTCCGAGGTGTTTAGGGGGGACAGGTGGGCAGCCGCCACAGCTACTACTTCTCCCAGGATCCGCGGAAAAGAATGGTGTTTAAACTGTCACTGTCACTGCTCTGGGGAGGCACCACATCCTCCTCATTTAGCAGTCTCTAAGAAAAAGCATGGAAGCAACAGGAGGCCAGAGCCTGCCTGAAGTGACCTCCTCCCTCTTGCAGCCTGCTGGACAGGGCCTGTTCTCCCTGGATCTGTGACAGCGGCTGGACATATGGGAATGGCAAGGTGCTCTATGAAAAAGGAAGGGAAGGAGGAAGTGAAGAAGACTAAAAAAGGCTGGAGGCGGAGGGGAGATGGAGTGTTTAAAAACAAACCAATGAACTACGGCTGAATCCTGGCTTTGCTTTCTCTCCGGCTGTGTAAGCTCAGATAAGATACTTACCCTCAATTAAGTAAGTTTCTTTATCTACAACATGGGAACAGCAATGTTGACTTTACAAGAACGCTGTGATGAGCAACGGTGGGCGTGAAAGCACCAAGGGATCTGTACAATGGCAGGCACATATTATCTCGTTTAGAAATCTGCCAGATGAGATGTTCATCAGTTCTCTGCCACTTGTAGAGGTGAAACGGGAAAAATGCAGTGAAACGCCCTATAAACTGTAGAGGGTCGGACACACCTAAGGGATTATTACTGTGATGCTGGGGGTCAATCCAGCAGAGACAAACAGCGCTGCAAACGTGCAGGAGAGGGGAGTGAGCTTCCCGTCCGTGCAAACACAGAAACACTGCAGTGATTCTGGAGACGCTATCTTTGTGACTCTATGGCTTCTGGTCCCCACCAAAGCATTCCACATGTAACTCCAACCCTCCCCCAGAACCCAGTTGAGGGATAGAAAACTATTCTACTAAAGGAGTGATGTGCCTTAACACACACACAGGAAACCAGGAACAGCGGAAGGAGGGAATCCAGACTTCCTAACACGGTCAAGGCCCTAGTCCCTTAGGGGCTCATCCCCTCTCTCTGGGCAATGATTCTATACATCCAGACCACCTGCAAGACTGCCCCACCCCACCGTCAGGGCCTCTGACACCAGCTGTGTCTATCCCGGAGAAGATCCCGCCGTTGATGGGCAATAGAGCCTGGGCCTTATGTTCGATATGGCAGCCCCTCCACGAACTGGCTGACCTTGGCTCCAAGGGCTCTCGGCGGCGAGCTGTCTTCTGAGCGGCACCAGTGTCGAGCCATAACTGGGGTTGGGTCCAAGGTGAAATATGATAGCAACTCCCATGCAACGGGCACCATTCTGCGCCCGGCTCTGACCTGAGCATTGTACTGCATCCTGACACCTACCCTCTGAGTGCGTGCTCTCCTTAATCCCCGTTTCTCACAGGGGAAACTGAGGCTCAGAGAAGGCAAAGGGGTCTAGCTGCTGCCCCAGGACGGCGCGGTAGAGTGTCCCGTCCGGAGTCCGGGCTCCTCGGCCTTCCTCCTCCACCCGCCGCCACCGGTGGCCCAGGTCCGACCACCCCGGAGCGCGCACGTGGGGCTCGGGCAGATCGCGCTGCGTCACGTGACGAGCCGGGGCCTCAGGGCTCCGAGGCAGTTGGGGGCCGGGGCCTCCCTTCCCCCGGCGGCCACCGCTCCCCGCTCCGCCTCGCACTACTCACCCCGGGCGGGGGCTCCCGGGACCCGGGAGAAGAGGACGGGAAAGAGGAACGGAAGGCGGCGGCGACGGCGAAGAACACACAAGCCCACCGCCAGCTCCGTCAGACCACAGACAAACGCGAAACCTCGCGGCGCGCGCTGCCTTTGTCCGCACACGTCACTTCCGGGCGCCCGGGGACGGGGCCGCGGCTAACTCCGCCCCGCGACCGGTTCGCCCCGCCCATGGGCGGCTGACCTCAGTTGACTTTGGGGTCCCTGGAAGGCCCTCTCGGACTTAAAAGAGCTTCAGCACTGAGCCTCTCCTGCCTCCAGCACATACACCAGTTCGGTTAGAGGCTGAAGGCTGAGCTTTTAAAAACGAGCGTTCTGTGGATTTTCCACTCGGTAAAAAGGGGCGGGGTGGGGGGAAGCCTTATGCTTCAAATCGTACCCATAACAATTCGCATCTTAAAATAATATACAGATCCAAGAAAGAAAGAAAGTAATACCCTTGACAGTGCCAGGGGGTTGTTACCCCAAATAAACAGAACAAGTCCTTGAGGTTTCCATTCCAAAAAGCCTGCCCTCCCATAGGCTCCTTCCATATATAGAAATTTTGGAGGGGTCCCTGAAACAAGCTGGAGGGACTGTGAGTTTGCAGGTGGGTAGGCCTCATGAACCTCTCCAAGCCTGGGTCTGCTCTTCTGCCAGTATTACATGTGCAGGGTATAGCAGGTGGAGCCTTCAGCCCTGTGCCTGCAGGGGGCTCTCAGGAAATAATATTTATCATAAGTTCATTTTTCCTCAACCGATGCCCTGGTCTTAGATTGACAGTGCCTTCCTCTGGGTTTTACACACAGGAGGTTCTTAAAAGTGTGTTTACTGGGGTGCATGGGTACCTCAGTCAGTTAAGCCTCTGCCTTTGGCTCAGGTTGTGGTCCCAGGATCCTGGGATCAAGCCCCGCATTGGGCTCCCTGCTCTGCGGGGAGCCTGCTTCTCCCTCTCCCTCTGCCTGCAGCTCCCCCGCTTGTGCACTCTCTCTCTGTCAGGTAAACAAATAAATAAAATCTTTAAAAAAAAAAGTGTGTTTGCTCTAACAAAGTGAAAGCTAGTGGCGGGGGGAGGGGTTGCTGAGTGCTGTTGAGTCCTCCAGATCTGTTTAAGTATATATTATGTGGCATCCTCTCCAGAGTATCCAAGTCAGAATTGGTTCTCCTGGCCTGGGCCCTCCTCCCAAGCTTCATCGTCCATGTCTCTAAGGGAAGGGGAGAAATCCTGAACTATCTTAATTGCTGGGTGTGTCTATAAACTTCCTTTGGGGACAGCTCTGAGCCCAGCTCTTTTAGGGGTGCCCAAAAATCCACCCCTACCTTTTTTTTCCTGTCAGTAGAAGAGAAAGTCCCTTTCCTACACCTGGACTCTGAGGCCTTTCCAGATCTGGACAGCCCTGACCTTGATCAAAGCCTCTTAATTCTCTGAATTCCCAAGCCTTGCACATGGTAGTTGGTCAAGAAATGTTTGCAGCATGCAAGAGCTAGAGGCCTCCTTAGAAATCATCTAGTTAGTCCGGTGTTCCTCATTCATTTCTTAAAAACTCACATCTCATATGCTCTTAGGATAAATATTTTAAAAAAGGTTTACTTTTCCCACTCAATATTCTAAACTTCCCAAGGAGGTATATGCCCTTCCATCCCTCGTTGAGGAGGGATTTTGCAGAGAATGGACGGATATACGCCGGCAATGATGCCTCCTCCAGGCAGACTCATGAAACTGTAACATGATACCATGCCAGTGAAATTGCTGGTCGGAACAATCCTTCTCCCCCACTCAAGTGTCACGGGACAAGCTTCTCCCCTGCCTTGTCCCAGCTGAGAGTCACAGATGGAGCCCTGAGAACAGACAAACTTGTCCAGCATTGCATAGCAAACAGAAGTAGAGCCTAGATTTGACATCCGTTCGCTTAGTTTCCAGGCCCACTGCATTCTTACTGCCCTGGCTTCTGGTGGAAATTATACTTCCAGAGCTGCCCAGCCCAAACTTGACCCACCTGGGCCTCCCAGATCCAGAGAGGGCAGTGGAACCCTGGGCCCTCCACTCCTAGCTTGCGCCTGGCTGCCCTCGTCAGAAGTTCCACCATCCCCTTGTGAGTGCAGCCTCGACCTCCTGAGCACAAAGCCCCACCTTCTGTCTCCAGGCCTGGGAGCCCACTGTTCCTCACATGGCCTTGGGTGAGGGGCGGATCACAATGACCCTGGAGAGGCCCAGGAGGCAGCAGGGAGGGTCCAGCAGAGGGACCAGGCTGGGAAGATGGGCTCTCCCAACGACCGGCCCACCGATTAAGGGGCTCTAAACTCACCCACCCAGAAGTCCCACTCCGGTGAGTGCGACACCAGGAGCCAGCCCAGAGCTGAAAGCAATCTGGGAGTGGGGTGTGATAGGGAGGAAGCAGGCTCCAAGACCCCCCAGTGTCAGAAACTGGGGGCAAGTGGGGGCTCTGTCTCCCAAAGGGCAAGTTTGTTAAAAATATGTGTCCTGGGGCTCCTGGCTGAGTAGCTCTGGCAGAGCTTGCCACTCCTGTTCTCGGGGTTGTGAGTTTGAGCCCCACATTGGGTGTAGAGATTACTTAAAAATAAAATCTTAAAAAGAAAATACGTGTCTTGGCCCCACCCCAAACCTACTGAGTCAGAATCTGGGGCATTTGTATTTTCAACAAGCTCTCCACCCAAGGGGCCCTGAGGCCCCAGTCGGACTGGGCGACTGCCGGGCTGGTCTCTCCTTTTCAGCTGGTTCCTGGCTTCCTAATTCCCAGTGGAGTGCTAATAGCATAACAGGACTTGAACACCCCAATGGGCTAAGTCACCAAGGAGCAGGTGCTCAGTTATCCCCATTCTACAGATAAGGGCATTGAGAGAAGGTCATCAATTGGCTTGTCGCAGGTTGCAAAGCTAATACGTAGTGGGACTCAGACTAAATCCTAAATAATAATGATAATTTTAAAATAATAACAATAGTAATAGCAGCTCCCCTTTGTTGAGCACGTACAGCGTGCCTGGCACTGTTCTATGCCATTTACCTGTGCTCGCTCACCTAAACGTCACAGCAACTCAGAAAGGTGTGTACTCTTACGTGACCATTTGGCAGGTGAGGAAACAGAGGCTGGGCGAGCTCTGGCCTGAAGCCACTCGCTGCCTGACGAGGCAGCAGTGTTACCCCCAAACCACAAGGACCCCCCTCCGGGCACTATGTCCTGGGGGCTGGCCGATGCCCTCCTCTTCACGTCGCACGGCACCCCTCGCCCCCACTGGCCTGGGGATGCCCTGAGCTGAGCGCAGGGCCAGACATGCCCCGGCGTCCCCCCAACCCCGGGGCCCAGCAGGTGGCGCCCAAGGGGCTTCCCGGCGACGGCGCTCGCCCAAGAAGGGACCCGCTGCTGCCCAGGCTGCCCCTGCCCCAGCTCGGCGCAGTCCCCGGCGCGAGGTCCCCCGGCGGTTCGTGGTGGCCGGACGGGTCCTCGTACCCAGAGCTGGGGCTGGGCGTCAGGAGCCCCTCGCCGCGTCTGCCCTCCCTGCCCGCCCTGGCCCAGCGGGCGGCGCAGAACCGGACAAGGCTGAGGTCGTTCCTGCTGCCGCCCCTGCTCCTGGCCGGTGCGCCCTCCGAGCTCGCGCCCCGGCGCCGGGGGCCTGGAGAGCGCGAGGATTCCTGCAGGGGCGCGGCCAGGGAGGGGCCGGACTCCCTGCTCGCGCTCCTCGGAGAGCTCCTCCCCAGCAGGTGCCGGGAGTTCCTGCACCAGCTGGGGGCAGAGGGCGCAGAGCCGCGGCCGGCGAGTGAGGCCCCGCCCGGGACCCCAGGGGGCGCGGCAAGAGCGGGCGGAGTCATTCCCGGGGCGGACCGAGCTGCTGGTAGTGGCAGGGTCCTGGTAACTACCCCTTGAGGGCGGGTCTACCACTGCCCCTATTATTCAGTTGAGGAAACTGAGGCCCAAGGCCCTATAACTAGGAAGAGCCTAGTACGCACTGTCCCCAAGCGAAGGCTCATAGCTGTTTCCACCTCTTCCTGGCTCCCAGCACCCTCAGCATCACGACCAAAAAGGAGTGTGTCAGAGCACTGCCACCATTCTCCCCGGTGTCCCCACTGTTCCTTCCTTCCAGACCTGAGGTAAGTGTCAGTGACCCGCTGATGGGGACAAGGTTGCCAACAGTGCTCTGGGGATGGGGGACCCTGACCACTCATGCCAGGTGTGGCTTGTTTGTCTTCAGGGGCCAGTCATCGTACTTCCAGAATAGTCTTAAGAAGATTTTGCTCCATCAGATACCTACCCTGGGGACCCTGAGGAGAGATCACTCACAATTCACCCTCAAGAAGGCCAACCAGTGAGTTACAGGAGGTTGGCCGTAGGGGGATGGGGAGAAAAGGCGTTTCTTCTTTTCTTTCCTCTTGTGTTTCACCCATGAATTTATCCATCTCTCCACCTATACATTCATCTATGTGTCTATCTGTGAATCAGGTCTTCTGACAAACCATTCATAGTCCATCCATGAATCCATCCATCCATCCATCCATCCATCCATCCAACCATCCATCCATCCATCCATCCATCCATCCATCTATCCATCCATCCATCCATCCATCCAACCATCCATCCATCCATCCATCCATCCATCCATCCATCTATCCATCCATCCATCCATCCATCCATCCATCCACTTATCTGTCAATACATAGATCTATCCCAGAGCAGGTCTCCTCCCAACCTAGCCAAGGATTATCCATCAGCATCTATGAATCCATCCACCCATTCATCAGGTCTTCTACCAACATATTCATAACCCATCCATGAATCCATTCAGATATTCCTGCTCCCATTCACCTATCCATCCTTGCATACATCTTCTCTCTGAACCAGGTCTTCTATAACCCATCCGTGAAGCTCTCCACCCAGCCAGCCAGCCAGCCAGTCATCCTTCTAACCACAAACTCTGACGATGGTATCCGTCCATCCATGAAACCAATGATCAGTCATCTACAAATCCTTTCACTTGTAAATCCAGGCTACCGTCCATCTATAATCTTGTCACGAAGCCATCTACAAGTCCACGTACCCATAGCCAGAGGCATTCACCCGCCGTCCACACATCTACCATCCTCCTAACATCCAGTCCTTCCATTCAGACCGTTTCATTAACTCGTTCATGAGTCCATCCATCCATCCATTCATCCATCCACCCACCCAACCTTCCATCCTTTTACCCATCCCACCATTCATTCATCCATTTCTTCCTCTAACTTTGATTATTAGGTTTTGCTATATGTCAGATATTGGGAGAAATAAGATAAGGGGTGGCGGTAGGAGAAGAGCCTGGCCATTAGAGCTTACCTGGACCTCGATGCCGTTAGAGTGAAAGGGAAAAAGAATGCAGAAAAAAACTCCTCCAGCATAAACAGGCTTAAACCGAGGTGAAAAGCGAAGAGCATTGCCCATGAGTTTAAAGACCAAGGAGAGTAAATACACGACAGGCACACCATTCCTTCCCCTTCTGGACCCACGGCTGACAGTACTATTTGATCCTGGCATTTTCCCCCCACGGGGCCTCAACCCCTTCCTGACACAGTGCTCCGGGCAGACACCACCAATGGCTCAGAGCAGGTGCCAGAAATGAGCCACATTTGCCAAGCTGGGAACTTTTAATCAATCAAATAAACACACTACGTCTTACGAGATATAATAAAGAAAAGTATGGATTTCATTATCTCAAATATGACAAACAGCAGGGTGGCCACAGTCTCGGCGTTTCGCATTTAAGAGCTAATATGTGAGCGCCTCATGGTGTGCGAGAGTCCCTGGGAGGCCCCGCAGGGAACACCAGGTTGCATTGGAATAGGCTCCAGCAGCCTCCGACAGGAGAAGCGGAGATCTCAGTCCCCTGGGCAGAGCCTGGGTGCACCTGTGTCTGACCCCGAGGCCAGCACACACCAGGCGTTGATAAGCTGAGGACTGTAGGATCACTAGGTCCCGATGGCTGTAGCCGTCTGGGCATCTCCTGGCTGCCTGGCTCTTCAGTGGGCTGCTGAAAGCATCCCTTCCGTGTCCACACAGACATAAAGATGCAGTCAGATGAATGGATGCAGATGCATCAATAGGTGCGTCCTTAAGGTTGAACGGGGCGTTTCTGAATAACAGAGCCATGGATGGATCAAGCAGGCCCTCCCGCAGCCTTGCCCTTGAGGCTGAAATTAATAAATGTAACAACAACAGAATGCCCTTTCCTGAGCGCGGGCCCCATGCCAGGCCTCCCAGACGTTATCTGATACTTACCAAACTCTTCTCAGGGTGCTATTCTCATGCCTACGCTGTATAATACATAATTGAAAGGGGAAAACGGCTAAATGGAGGACTTGAGTGTGGTCTGCCTGGGAAGAGGCATAGCTGAGACTGGTGATTGTAAGAACAGCTGGAAGTTGCAGGTGTCTGCTCTGGGCACCCCACACCCTGGGGGGAGTGCTTTGGCATCCGTTTCATCTCGCCACCCCGTGTGGTGGGCACAAGGCTGATCCCCATTTTACAGATAAAGAAACTGAGGCTTAAAAGAGTTAGGGTTGAAGATCCAAATCTTAGCTCAAAAAAAACAAAACAAAACAAAACAAAACAAAAAAAAACCTTGGCTCTACCCTTGACCAGCTGTGTGACCTTCGGCCAGTTGCAAAACCTCTCTGTGCCGCAGTTTGCTCATCTGTAAAATGGGAGTCATGATCCCGTTTCCCGGGTTGTGTGGGTGTGACGGCCTGATGCCTGAAGCCCTCCCAGAGAAGGCCAGCTACTGCGGGTGTCAGGATACACAGCGAGCCCTGGTGGAGTGGATGTGTGCTGTCGGGGCAGAATGTGCGGCTGGGGCTCAGGCCCTGACCCTGCCCTGCCCCTCTCGTCTCTCTCAGCAGGCCCCACGGTGCACAGGCCCCCAAGCTCAAGGCTGTGCTCACCCACAGCTCCTCCGGGGAAAGCTCAGGGCAGCGTAGGCGGGGCTGCCCCTTCCGAGTGCGATTCGCCGATGAGACCCTGCGGGACACAGCGCTCCGCTACTGGGAGCGCAGCTGTGCGGGTAAGCAGCCAGGGCAGGGAGAGCCCCAGGACTCCAGAAAGTTCCGGCCTGGAGCCCAGAGAGCAGAGACTGTGGCCCTGGGTCCTGGGAGTAAGGGCCGGCCTGCAGAGGCCAGGAATCCACTGGCCCTGCCGAGAAGGGGCCCGAACTGGCCTCTCCAGAGAGTGTCGGGGGGGCCTCAAAGACCAAGTAGAGGGTCGGAGGTCCTGCAGAGGCATGCCAACGTGGGTGGCACCAGGGAGCAGTCACAGTGGAGGAAACAATGGCTGCCCAGGCCTGGCCACCACCGAAGGCCTTCTTGCTGCCACGGGTTCCCACGCCCCGTATCTGCCCTCCTTGGAACAGGCACCCACAGCCTCCCAACCCCACCTCTGGCCCCCTCCATGGCCTGCAGTGGCTGAAGAAGGTGGCAAGGCGCCTAAAGCATCTTCTTCCCATACCCATGAAGGCCTGCCTGGCTGAGGAGATGCCCAGAAAAGTCCAGAAGATCAAACCTTCTCTCTGGGGAAGGCTGGCACTGCCTGGTCCAGCAAAGAAGCTAGGAACCACAGGCCCGGGTTCTGGGATGGAAGTGTGCTCTCGGCTCCTTGGGCATGGATGTGGTGGTGTCCGGTTGGGCACAGTTTCCAGTGTTTTCTGAAGTGGGTGTCAAGAAGCAGGTGGGACGAATGCGTGTCCTTGCTCTGGTATAACCTTTACCAATCCCCCCGCCCCTTTCTCCATCAGCCCGGCCTCTTCACTTCCCGGGAACTAGCAGCCCTAGGGCCTCCAAGAGCTTGCATCTCTTTATTGACCAACTACTGTATGCAGTTTCAGGCAACGTGGCTGCTCCAAAGCCTAGCTGTGGGTAAAGCCCTAAAATCCAGGATCTTGGCTGATTCAGGAGGGACCCTACCCAGACCCCTTAGGGTCACAGGAAGTTGGGAATAGAAGCTGCAGTTTTTTCCAGCTTCTTGTTGTTGGAGGGGGAAGCCAAAGCCCTAGGAGCAGGTGACACAGCAGCCGAGGAGAGAGGCCAAGGTGCCCCCCGGGAGAAACAGTTTCATGGGAATGGCAGCTGGCTGGCTGGCTCAGGAGAAGCTTCCTAGTCGGCCATGGCCGCGGGAGCTGTGGTCACGTCCCAGGGCACCAGAGTGGGGCGCTCGGCTGACGGCTTCCCAGTCCTTTCCATCTGAGGCAGCTACTGGGGAATTTGGGGTCCCTGTCCAGCCAGAATGGCAGCTATCGGGCAGGAAAGATTCCCCGCCCGTCCATCCCTGCAGAAGTCTCAGCATTGTCTCTGGATTTCCACGGTGGTGTGACTGGCCTTCCCACTATGGGAAAGAAGGCCCGTTGGGGGCTGCAGCAGGAGTGGGTATATGGGGGGGCATAGTTTGGGTAATAAAGGCAGAAACAGTCACGCAAGATAGTTTTAAAACCTGAGCCTTCTCTGGAGGCAGCTGTAAGGCACTGGGGAGCCTTGGGTTGCCATGGAGACAGGGTTCTGCCCGGCCTTGCCTGCCAGAGAGGGAGGAGGGAAGAGTGGGGGTGCCGGTGCCCCCCCCAGGTAGAGATCTCACTGGAGCCCTCTCTCCTCCAGTCCGGCAGGGTACCATCGAGAATGGGATAGCTCCCCCGTCAACGACATCAGAACGGGTGTTCGGGAGTGTCGGGAGATGGCTGCAGAGTTTGCCCAAAGGCCTGTGCCCCAGGGCCGAGGAGGAGGCCATGGCCAACAGCTCATTCGGCTGGGACTGCCCCGGCCTGTGAGGCTTCAGGGAAGGGGACAGGACTCATAGGCATTGCCAGGCACCCCTCCTCATGCTGTGGACGACCCTGTCAGCAGCGGGCAGGCTGAGGGTCGGGGCCTTGAGGGCCCTGCCAGCCCTGGGTGGACGCGGGATTCAGGGTGCGTGCAGCTCACAGGCTCCTGTCCCCCTCAGGCCCACCCAGGAGCCACCGGGTCACCTCTCTGAGGATGCCTCCATGAAAAGCAGCTTGCCCTGCATCCCCAGGGCCGCCACACAGAGGCCGGGAGGTGACCTCCAAACCTTGCTGGACACCGACAACATCCCGGGGCAGGTGGGCAAATCGCCCTGCTCCTGGGGCCAGAAGCTGGTGAGCACCTGCTGGCAGCCGGCCACCCGGAGAACCTCTGCCCAGTGGGGCGGCTGGGGTGCCGGGCGAAGCCTCCTTGCACTAAGCCTGGGCTCTCGCTCTGAGCTGGGTTCAGATTCCCAGCCCCACACTTGCAAGCGCTGGGGTCTTTTTGCATTGGCACTCCCTCCTCTGTACAATGGGGCTGATCCCTGTGCCCGGCCCCTTGGGCTGGGGTATAGAATCCCCCTGGGCCCAGGGAGCCTCATCTCCTGCCCAGAGGCCCCCGCAGTGTCCAGATGGTCCTGCTTGTCTCTCTAGGAACCCTTCCTGCCCGGCTTGGTGCTGCACGCAGTCCTGAAGCGAGGCTGCCCTAAGGGCCACCAGCCCCTCCTGCCTTCCATGACACCACAGGGGGCTCCCAGGTGAATGGCTCCTGGAGCCCAAGCCCATGGGAGGACATGGGCAAGGGGGTGAGGAGAGGCCTTTCTCGCCCCACAAATAAACATGCATTCTAGATGGCTGGGACCTGCTACCACGTCTCACCCCACAAGCCTCTCTAGGTGCCAGGTTGCTGGTCTCCAGGGGTCCTGGACCAAGGAGAGGGAGAGGACAAAGTCATGGCTGGGATGAGATAGGGAGGGGGCAAGTTCCTCAGGGGCCAGGGCTTGTTCCAGGCAAACCCCTCTTCTGGAAGGGGGGAGGTCCTGCCACACACTTCAAACCTGGACCAAACCTCTGTCAACCTAGATCAACCCACACCTGAAACAGGCCCCTGCCCTGAGCCCGGGCCCCAGCTTCCATCTTTGACTGGAACCAAAGGCTACTTGCTGACCTCCGCCATGGGATGAAGGTGTCCAGACTCCAACGGGGTGGACAAACGTTTGTCTTCTGCATTCCCCGGGGTCCCTGGAGGGCAAGCATCCGGGGTGGGTGGGGACCAGATGTTTCTCTCCTAGTGGTGGGGGTAGGAGAGGGCAGTGTTCAAAATCACATCAGGAGCTGACAAACGACCAGGTGGCGTTGATCTGACCGCTGCACTGACCCAGCATTGCCAGCCCCGTTGGCCCTGCCACACCTGGGTTTCAATCTCCTGGGCAGAGTTTAAGCCCCTTCCCCTCTGTCCAAGCAGCGCCATGGCCTCAACCCCTCGCCAAATCGAGGATCCAGGTCTTTATCGCCACCTCCTGGCCAGTGAGGAAACAGCCACGGAATCCACACCCAGGCACCCTGCAGAATAGGAAAGGATGGGATGGGGGGTCCTGGGCGGGGGTGGGGGGGGGGACAGGCTGTGGGGATCTTAGGGCCCGGAGGGTAGTGGATGGGGAGGATTTGCTTTGCAAGGGTACCCTGCCTCCTGAGGAAAGGCCACAGATCTAGGCAGTTTGGAGAAACCCTGTGGGGGGACGGAATGGGGGCAATGCTACAATTCCCCTTCCCTGGGGACTGGAGAGGGTTTCGAACCCTGGGATGCCTCCCCTCCATCCCCTTTCCTGCGCTCTCACGACACCCCCCAGCCCGCCCTGGTATTTCCATTTCCTGCAGAGCCTGAGGGTCTCAGAGGAGGCCTGATTCTACTGCGCCCCCACCCCGGTGACCTTGCGCCGCCCGCCTCACCCTCTCTGGGCCTCAGTTTCTCCCCAGGGGCCGCGGCGGACCCTTGCCTCGCCGCCCGCTGCAGCGCCGCGCCGCGCCCACGCGGGGGCAGTGTTGGCCTGGCTTTGGCGCCGCCCGGCGCGGCCGAAACTTCTCAGCCTCCAGCTCCGGGGTCGGAAACTTTTCCCCTCGCGCAGCGCTCGCGTCTCCCGCCCGCGCCCTCCTCCCGCCGCGGGTCCGCGCCGCCGCCTTCCACCTGCCCCGGGTTCGCGGCGGGCCTGGGGGGACGCCCCGCTCCCCACCCCCCAACTTCTCCTTGCTGCTTTCTGTTGCCATTAAGCCGAAAACTGCTAAGCTGGCAGCAGCTCTGCCAGCGACGAGCCTGGAAATCCAGGCCCGCGTGGAGCGCGCGGGGGCGGGGGCGGGGGGCGGCCGCGAACATCCCCCGCGGCGTCTGGGACGGGGAGGGGGCGCCCCGCTGCGACCTGCACCCCGGGCCCGCCTCTGCCCGCCTCCTGCGGCCTGCCTTCTGTTCCTGGCCTCTTCCCCGCGCGAGGCTCTGCTCCTCGTCTCCGGCCAGCCTGCTCTCCTCCCTTCTCTCCCCTCTCGCTCTTTCCCTGCTCAACAACATGGATTCTGTGTCAAGAGGACCTTGAGCGTGGGCCCTGAGCCTCCCATCCTGCCACTCACAGCACAGACACGCAGGGACACCCGCCCACAGGCCCACGGGACGCAGGCCACACAGGCCACCCCGCCCCCCCCCCCCCCCGCACATACACACCAAACACACACACACAAACATCAGACACCGCACAGGGACGCCTCACACCCACAAAGACCCACAGCTAGAAGCGCCCTCACGCAGACCCTCCCAGCGACCCCAGCCCCCACATTCCCGGTTGTCTTCCCTACGGGAGTGTACTTGAACGTGGGGTGAGCAACAAGGAAGGGAGGAAGGAAGGGAAGGAGTGCTGCAGGGGGATGGACTCCTTTCCAGCAGTCCCCAGGTTCTCAGTCTCACTCCTCCCTGACAGCACCCAGGGTCCTCTCCCCAGGGGTCCCAATAGGGCCCTTTTGACTGGTACATGTCCACTCAGGCCTGGCAGGTGGCCAGCCCCTCCTGGGCTCCAGGCACAGCATGTGGAGAAAGCCAGGAAAGTGGCTGTGGTGGCTTCTGTTCCCCCATAACATCGGACACCCCCCCACCAATGCCCCCCATGGGGGGGGGGCATGGCAGGTGTACTCCCCCCATCATCCCGGCTCCTCCCATTCCTGTCTGCCCTCTCACCCTGAGCGATCATATCCCCGGGTCCCACGCCATCTCTGCACCACTGACCCTGCCCTGGGCCCTGTGTAGACCTGTCCAGACCAGGTGGGGGCAGTGGGGGCTGGGTCTAGCTGATGGGTAGCAGAGAGGGAGGGATGGATGACCCCCTACCCAGGGCAAAAGGAGTGATTGAGAGGCAGGAAAATCACTGCCCCTTTCCCCTGAGTGCTCCGGCCCTCCCTCCCCCACTGTGAGAGCATCTCCTGAGCCAGGCTTGCTGATAAGGACTCCAAGGCCCAGAGAGGTTAGGGGGCTTTGCTCAGGCCGGCACAGACTGGGAGCTGGAGCTGGGACTAGGTCCGCACGTGTCCTACCCCAGCGCCCAGCCTCCAGCTCTTCTCTCATAAGCTACTCCTAGTATAACCATTCGTTGTCTGGGGAAACAAGGCCCAGAGAGATTAAGCTTTCTCAAGGTCACACAGGAGACAGACCTCAACAGGAGCCCATGTCTCCTGCTGAAAGCTCCACAGTGTGGGCTCCCTCTCCCCTGGTGCAAAATGGGGTGATCTGGAGGACCCTTCCCTCCGGGGTCCATACTCCAGCACAAGGGGCACCAGGGCAAACCAGGGCAAGGTCAGCGAGAGGGAGAGAGGTATTTGGAGCAGAGGGAATTTGGGGAGGATGTGGAGCCTAACTGCAAGAGCCAAGGGCCCAGGGAGGCTGAGTCTCAAGGTTTCCCAGGGGGATGGAGCGGAAAGGCAGTGCTGGCTCCGGGCAAGGGCCGGCCAGAGAGGGGCTTCCAAGTCCCGCTAGCCATGGGGAGCCACTGAAGATGGGAACCAGAATGAAGCCAGCCCCACGGGGAGCTCCGGGGACAGGAGCTGCCCCGTGGACTCATCTACTTTCATTGTGCAGTTTGTTGAGCGCCCACTGTATGCCACCCACATGCTGGGCCCTGGGCACACAGCTGGCACCCGAATGACCAACTCTGCTCTCAGGAGGCCACAGTCTGGTGGGGGACATGGACTCAAGGGGGCAATTCCAGGACAGAGTGTCAAGTGCTACGGGTGGGAGGCCCGGGGCTCCGGGAAGCACAGAGTGGGGGACCTGGGCTGCTGCCCAGGGCATGGGGTGGGCACCTGGGCTCTCCAGGGCCCGGAGGTGGGGGCATGGTGAGACTTGGACAGAGGAGCAGGAAGCCAGGGGAGGGGAGGTGACCACCACAGTCTGTAGCCGGGCTGGTGCCACGATTCTAAACACGGGCTGGGCAGGGGGATGGGGGGCAAGGGGCTCAGGAGGGCTGTTGACTAGAAAGACGGAAAGGCTGGTGTCCCCCAGCCAAGAAGAGCTGCCCACTGCTCCTTCCAGTGCCTCTGCCTTTGTCTGCCATTATCTAAATCCCGCCGCCTGTGTCCTCCCCTTCCCCAACATTTCTGCCTCTTTGGGTCCCTTTGTCATCCTCTTCTGAATATGTCCTAAGTGACAGATGGTCTGCACCTTCCAGGGGCTCCTGTCGAAGGCCATCAAAGCCCTCCACAGAGACAGTGCATGCTGCCACCTCCGGGCAGCCCCGTGTAAGCCTCAGCATTCCCTATAAACAGCCTCAGGAAATCGGGGTGACGCTGGTGGTGGTCACTGTGCCACTGGAACCGGTTTTGGGTGCTGGGCAGAGTCCAACCCAGAAGCAGGGATTGGACCCACCAGGTTGGGCTCTGGAACCTTCCTGAATGGTGGCACTGAGACTCCAAGAGCAGCGGCCAGGAGCAGCTTGCCTGCCATCTCCCATCATGGGGCCTTGGGGACCACTAATGACTCACCCACCAGGGTTTCCCTGGTTTACTGTCTGCACCTGGCAGCTCTGGGGACTGCGGTGACACCCCCCAGCTCCCAGGGAGCCTCCCACTGGGCTCTAGGCTGACTTCCTGCTCTCTTGGCTGCAGCGCCCAGCAAACCCCCAACAGAATCTTTCTACGGGAAACTGCTGGCCCAGGCGCTTCCCAGGCACCTTGTGGACCCAGACTGTGTTCTCCAGGGGAAGATGCCTCCCCCGGCCGGCTCACGGGTGACTTCTAACAGCCACAGCCATTCTGCAATATTAACTAGGGCGAGCAGGAATCCACAGGAGCTGAGAGTGCAGCCAGGAATCACAGAGGAATAATGACAGACATTACTGAGCTGCTACCACGTGCAGATGGGGTCTAAAGACTGCCAGTTTTAAAGCTTACTTATCCAGCAAGGAGGGCACAACTCTGTGACAAAGGAGGCACTGCCCCTAGCCCAGTATTCCAGATCAAGAAACCAGGGCACAGAGAGGGTAGGTCACTTTCCCAGGGTCACACAGCTAAGCTCCAGGGAAGAAACCAGTGGTAAGTGCTGTGATGGGGGAAGGCACAGGCAGGTGTGCTGGGAGCCCAGGGCAGCTGCCTCCTCTGAGCCTGAGCTTTCCTCCTCCTGGAAGCTGGCTCAGATTTCCTCCAGCCCAGTGGGCAGGGCTGTAGCCCTTTGTCCACAGGTGGCTGTGGCTGGCAAACTCTGCCACCCCTCAGTTCCCCTGCTCCTTCCTTCCTTCCTTCCTTCCTTCCTTCCTTCCTCCCTCCCTCCCTCCCTCCCTCCCTCCCTCCCTTCACGGAACACATTGGTCGAACATCTACTGCATACCAGGCTCTGTCCTGGGATCTGTGAACAAGAGAGACAGTGTTCCTATCTCCGGGAGCCCACGTCTTGGAGAGGGAGCTACAGATGGGGCTGGCTTCCCAGAGGTGTGACCCCTGCAGGAGAAGCATCCTGCACCCCGTTTAATGGTCTTCTGGTGTCATCTTGAAATTGTCAATCGATTTTAAACAAGGGGTCTTGCGTTTTCATTTGGCCCTGGGCCCTCGTGAATTGTGTGGCTGGCCCTGGACACACACATTAAACTGTGCAAATGTTGCACGGGGGCCACCCAGACTGCCCAGCAAGAGGGGGTAGAGCCACCTGCAGGTGCACCGGCCTGAAGGCAGGACCCCCCGCCCCCCCGCCCACGTGGGTTGGAGGGCTTGTGGGGAGTCCCAGCTGGCCGGGCAGAGAGACTAAGAGGCCAGAGTGAGGCTAGACAGAGGAGCAGATCCCAAGAGATGACACCAAGGAGTGGGCTTTGTCCTGACCCCGAATCTCTGTCGCAGGTCCCTGGATCCCTCCGGGCAGTGCCCTGGGAGCTGGGTCAGCATCAGGCAGGAGGTCTGGACCAGCAAAGCTCCAGAAAGACTTAAAAAAAAAATACCCCTGGGGGCACCTGGGTGGCTCAGTCGGTTAAGCGTCTGCCTTCTGCTCGGGTCATGGTCCTCAGGTCCTGCGATGGAGTCCCAAGTGGCTGCCTGCTCAGCGGGGGGGGGGGGGGGGGGGCCTGCTTCTCCTTCTCCCTCTGCCCCTCCACCCACCCCCCTGCTCCTGCTCTCTCTCTCTCTCTCAAACAAATAAATAAAATCTTAAAAAAAAAAAATACCCCTGTATCTCTGTACTGGCTAGATAACGCAAGCGTGGGGCACAGCATGGACGGGCACAAGCCCCAAACCCCTCCCAGCCACGCCCACCGGGCCATGGACCCTCCCACTAGGTAACCCCATTTCCTGGGCACCTTCCAGAGATATTCTGTGCACATACAAGGAAGTATAGACATGCCTGTATTTTTAAAGATTTATTTATTTATTTATTTATTTGAGAGAGAAAGAGAGAGAGCGCAAGTGGGGGTGGGGAGGGGCAGAGGGAAAGAGAGCCCCAAGCCGACTTTGCACTGAGGACAGAGCCCAGGGCCGGGCTCAATCTCACAACCCCGAGATCACAACCTGACCAAAACCAAGAGTCAGACGCCCAACTGACTGCACCACCCCAGCGCCCCAACATGCCTCTATTTTTATTTTGTAAGGTCAATTTTACCTACGTTCTGTACTCTACACACTCTTTTGCACTTGGGGTTCTCACTTCACAATCTGAGATGTCATAGAAAGCTCTTTCAAGGTCACTTAATTTAATAGATGGAGAAGTTGGGACTGAGCGTCGCACAGGCAGTGTGGGTGTTCTGGTTGCCCATGCACAGTGCCTGGCCTTGGCCATTCACCCAGGCCTCCCCCACAGCCCCTCTCCTGTCCTCATTGCCAGGACTGCTGCGAAGGGGGTACTGTGTGATTCCCATTTCTACAAGGCTCCGAGAGGTGCAGCCACCATCCTGGGGTCACACAGCCCAACCCAGATGGGAATCCTCAAAGTCCACTGCCTCCTGGGACCGGGCTCGTGCTTCCCAGGGCGGCACTGCCCCCTGCAGTATACTCACGACCTCCCTGATGCCAGATGGGGAAGCCCCTCACTTCAGCAGGTAAGAATTGGGCAAAGGACATTTCTTGCCTGACAGCAGGGCGGGGCTGGATGGGGTGGCCTGCTGGGGGGCAAGGCAAGTGGGGATGCCTGGCCCCCCGAGGCCCCAACCCTAAGGCCTGTGCCTGCCTTCAGGGAGGGCTGGCATCAGCTGGCTTAATGTGCCTGGGGCTGTGATTCAGCATTTGGGTTCCAAGAGTTATTTTTATTGTGTTTTGTTTATTCAAAGCTTGCCTTTGAAGTCGGTTTTCCAGCCTCCCCATCCTGGAGAAAGGAGCTGGTTTGAATACAACTGTGCAGTGTTGTCTCAGCCTGAAAAATAATTCCCCTTGACTTAGGAGCTCATCGTCCCTGCGCACACATGGCCCCCCCATGCGTGGGTGCCCGTGGGGGTCTGCAGAACAGCTTACCACCCACCTGCAAGCAGGCAACAGGCAGCCCCTCAAAAGTTGGATGAAGAGGGACCCTCCAGGCACAGGGGAGGCTGTTAATGCTGGCTCAAGGGTGCTTAACTTTTGAGGAGGGGTCATGAGACTTTGTGATGAAAGCTAAGGACCTTCTCAGTTCAGAAAAACGTACCTACACACAAAGCTTTGCAGTCAATTCCAGAAGCTTCTAGAACCTTCTGAGACCCCCTCCCTTCAGTTTAGAAGCCCTGCCTAAAGGAATCTTATTGTTAGCCTTTTAGTAGCTAAAATTGAGCACTTACTCTGTTTCAGGGGCTATGCTATGGGGTTTCTCAGATTAACTCATTACCTCCTCCTAACTGAGGCACAGAGAAGTTGTGTCACTAACCCAAGGTTACACAGCTCACAAGAGGCTAAGCCAGGATCTAGGCCCAGCCAGTCTGGTTCAGTCTGCACGCCTTTTTTTTTTTTTTTTTTTTAAGATTTTATTTATTTATTTGAGAGACAGGGAAAGTAAGAGAGATCACAGAGGCAGAGGGAGAAGCCGACTCGCCGCTGAGCAGAGAGCCCGATGCAGGGCTCAATCCCAGGATCCTGAGATCATGACCCAAGCCAAAGGCAGATGCCCAACTGACTGAGCCACCCAGGCATCCCCCAGTCTGCACTCCTAACCCACCATCTGCAATGCGTGCTCACACACACACACACACACACACACACAGAGTGCCAGGCATCTGAGTAAACCTGTGGGTTAGGCCCAGAGAGAGACCAAAGTGCAGAGCCCCAGGTTAAGCGCCTAGGCTTGGCGTCTGGCTGAGCAGAGTGACTGGGGTCCAGAACTTTGTGAGGGTCGCATGAGACCCACCTGGAGATTCCCCTGGCCTTGGGCCAGCAAAGGGGCACCCCCATCAGCAGAGTTCATGTTCCTGTCAGGGAAAGAACGGATAGTGCGGGTCACATGGGCAGACATCTCATTGCAGTGACTGCTACCCAGCATGGACTTCTCCTCCCCTTCCTTCTCTCTCCCTCCTCTTTGCCCCTCTTCCTCCCTCTCCCTTCTTCCCCCTCCCCCACCCAGGGCCAAGGACAAGACTTGCACACCCCCATCCGCGGTTGTGCATCCCGCGGTCGAAATAGCCCAACCCTCTATACCGCACACTTCCAAGAAGCCCAAACCAAGTCTGGGGAGCCCCGGGTTCTCCCTGGGAGGCCTCCCCTTTGCCCACATTAGCTGAGCCCACAGGCCAGGCTGGGTTGCCCAATCCAGGGCCTCCTGCTGCCCCATCCTCCTTCCCCGTTGCAGGGAGGACAGGGAATGGCCTCCGTGGGCCTTCCAGGCTGGGATTTCCAACATTGTGGAGTTAAGACCCTAATACTATTTTTCAACAGCTTTTGGTGCTTTAATAGAATTGAGGGTAAGTCTAACTTGAAAATTTTCCCTTTTGATCTCCCTTCTTCTTTCAGGAGCTCAACAGAGCAGGGTTTAAAACAGGACTGGAGGGGCACCTGGGTGGCACAGCGGTTAAGCGTCTGCCTTCGGCTCAGGGCGTGATCCCGGCGTTATGGGATCGAGCCCCACATCAGGCTCCTCTGCTATGAGCCTGCTTCTTCCTCTCCCACTCCCCCTGCTGGTGTTCCCTCTCTTGCTGGCTGTCTCTATCTCTGTCAAATAAATAAATAAAATCTTTAAAAATAAATAAATAAATAAATTGGAAAAAAATAAAAAATAAAAAATAAAACAGGACTGGAGACAGCTCCCTCCTCTCTCCTGCTCCCAGCCAGGGTTCTCCTGAGGTTGGAAGTCCTGGGGTGGTCACTGTGGGCTGGATTCCTAGTTGGCAACTTTGACTCCCACTGCTTGCCTCCTCTCCCCTCATTCAGCACTGACTTGGCCTAGACAGGCTCCTCTAAGCCCCCAGGTCCTGCCCACTCTGCCTCCTCCCTGGATTCTCCCTCCATGGGCTGCCCCCTGCCCCAACTCTTGCAGCAGGCTTCTGGCTTCTTTACTCCCCTGAGCCAAACTCCTTCATGCCCCAGGGCCTTTGCACATGTTTCCCCCTCTGCCTGAAATGTTCTTCTCATCAACTTCACTGACTCCTACTTAAGATCAGGTGTCAGCTTAGATGTCTCCTCCTCAGGGAAGCCCTCCTGGATCAGAATTGAATAATGGTAACATGACTGGCACACTAGGAACCATTCTCAGCAGGCCCTGAGCTCAGGGAACGTAGGCACTGAACAGGCTGCAACACACAGCCGGCCACACAGGAGGATTTTACTAGATGCTGGGCAAGGGAAGGGGATCCTCTTTGTGGGACTCTTTCTGCTGGGGTCTGTGCCTCAGTTTCCCTGCCTGTAAAACGAGGGGGGTGGGTCACACGCCCGCACTTGCCATGAGATGATTCTCTGATGTTCCCTCTGGGTTTCTGGCAAGGATCACGCTCATTTCACGGTATTTGACTTCCTTGATTATCTGATTTTCCAGGGAGGAATTTTAAATCTCCGGGTGGGGGTGGCATCTGCCTGATACCCGGGCACCCGTCCCATCCCACCAGCCTGAGTGCACCTGGCATCCTGGGGAGGCCCATTAGCAGTGCCCCCTCTTGGCAGATAAGGCTGTGCCCAGAGAAGCCCTTCAAGGGCTCTGTGACATGGGGGTGGGGGGAGGGAGGGTGGCGGTGGTAGTCCCCCTCTCTGCCACCAAAGCTATCAAGGCGGGCACTGGGGCCAGACAGGCCGTGTGCCAAGTCTGACTCTGTCATTTCCTGGCCACTGTGGCCCATCCTTCACTTCTCTGTGTCCCGGTCCCTCTGCCGAAGAGGAGGCGCAAAACAGCACCCCCCAGCTGGGGTTCATGTGCTGACTCAGCTAGTTCCTGGCCTGGGGCTGACGCACAGTGCTCTGGGGGTCAAGGGCTCTCTCTGCCTTTCTCACCCAGCCCGAGGACGTGGCTGAGCCTCGAGTCCCTGGAGCCGAAAAACTAGGTCAATACCCAGCCCTGCTACTTAGCTGGCTGCATGACCTCCGGGTGTCTCAGCTTCCCCATCTGTAAAATGGGGGTGATAGATTCACCTTCCTCTTGGGGTGCTGTCTACTGCCAGCGCCAAATCTGTGTCTGCTCTCATGATTCCCAGCCTGGCCTCACCCTGCTCTGCTCCTGCGTGGTGATCCATCCCGGGGCAGCGGGCATGAACGGCTGAGTGCAGAATCCAGGGAAACCAAGTGTATCCAGTCCACCGCTCCTGCGCCTCATTCCCGTTTCCTGGCTGTGTGACCTGGGGCAAACCGAGTCCCTTCTCTGGGCCTCAGGCTGTCCACCTGAGAAAGCATGGCCTCAATCAACCACAATGGGAGGCTTATGCGGGACAGTGTGCGGCTGCTGTCATTCTGACCGTTGTGACATCAGAAAGTAGAGCCAGGGGGCATCTGGGTGGCTCAGTGGGTTAAGCCTCTGCCTTGGGCTCAGGTCATGATCTCAGGGTCCTGGGATCCAGCCCTGTGGCAGGCTCCTTGCTCAGCAGGGAGTCTGCTTCTCCCTCTCCTTCTGCCCCTCCCCCCCTCCTGTGCTTGCTCTCTCGCTCTCTCTCAAATAAATAAATAAAATCTTTAAAAAAAAGCAAGCAAGCAAGCAAGCAAGCAAGCAAGCAGAGCCATTTCGCAAGAAGGGATGTGTTCAGCCTCCACCGTGAGGAAGGACAAGCAGTCTCTGCTCTCTGGAGCGTCTAGGAAGCTGAGGCCAGAGGGCACGGCCGGCACTGGGGGGGGGGAGGGGCCCGCAGGGTGGGAACGCTGCAGGGGGTCTCTGAGACCGCCCTCCCGCGGACCCGAGCCGGAGCGAGGCGCAGGTGCGCCTCCGCCAGCCCCGGCTCCCCGCCCCACCTCGGGGATCCAAACTTCCAGAACTTCCCAGAAGGCCCCTCCCGAGAAGGCCCCGCGCCAAGGCCTCCTGGGCAGGGAGGAAGGTGCCCGAGGCACGGAGAAGGGCAGGGACCCGCCCGAGGCCACACAGCCCCGCCCGGCCCGGCGGCGCAGCTCGCGGCCCTGCGCGGACTTGCCCAGCAGGGACGTGCGGGGCCTCCCGGAGGTCCGCGCCCGCCGAGCCACGGGATGAAAGGGGAATCCGCCGAAACCTGCCTCCTTCCCCGGCTCGCCCGCCCCTTCCGCAACCGGATCTGGCTGGGGGCGCCGGGCTTTGATGTCGGCGCAGCGGCCCCCGCGCCCGGCCGGCTCGGGAGCCTCCGGGAGGCCGACTTGAAAGGGCAGCCGCGGCCGTCCGCAGCCTTCCCCGGGCCCGCCCGAAGGAGGCGGAGAGGCGGGGGGTGGGGGGCGCGGGAGGCGTCAAGCCCCGTCCGAAGAGCGAGGGGGCGGGCTGTCCTCGGCGTGCAAGGCCCTGCCCGTGGGTGCCCTGCCTCTGCCACCCGTTGCCATGCTTCCACTCGGCCCCTAGGTTCGTACAGAATCGCTGTGGTTCCCAGGTATTGCCCCATCTCGGGCCCTAGCACTTCACGTTCCTCCTGCCAGAAACACCCTTCCTGCCTCTGACTACCCGGCCTTGGGATCAGCTCCTCTCTCTGGGCTTCAACTCTTCGTGTGGGCTTTCCCAGAAACTGCACCCCCACCTCCTTCCCAGGTCCACCGCCTCAGCGACCCCCGTAGCGGCACAGACTAGTAATTCGCCACCTGCGGACCCCTAGCTGGGGGTGGGGGCTCCAGGAAGCACCTTGGCAGCCGCCTGCCTGGACCTGGGTGGGCGGGGGCTGGGGGGAAAGGGATAATACAAGTCACGATACTAAGAAGCCCTTGGGGCGAGCCGGTGCGAGGGTGGCGGCAGAGAGAATTCCAGGCGCCCAGAGTACATCACAGGTTCCTGGTTCCCCATATCCTTGGAATACCCAGCTGGGTGACCCTGCTCCCTCACTCCAGGCGCCACCTTGCCCTCACTGCATAGGGCCCCCAGCTACTGTCTCGGCCCTTGCGATCAACCACTGACAGCCCCCAGAACCCTCCAGCCTCTTGATTCCCCGCCCCAGAGCACCCCCATGCTCAACCCTCTGCCCAGTCTGCTGATTTCCACGGCCTCTCCCAGCGTGGCGCTAGGGCTCAGGAAAGACCCCTGCGTTCCTCACCCCAGGCTGGATTCCATCCTAGGACTCCGTTCAGCCAAGGTGCCTGGGAGGGTGAGCCAGCCCAGGCACCATCCTTGGGTGGAGGGGGGGCGGTTTCAGGAAGTTAGACACAGGAGCCAACGGGCCAGGAACCTCAGTTTGGTTCCAGTGTCTCAGGAACCGAGGTTTGCACACACAGAGCCCGTGTCACTGGCTGTACACGCACACAGACCCAAGGGTGGCCTTGAAAGGAGCCCTCTAGCGTCTCCCCAGGAGGAGGAGGGGGAGGGGGGCTCCGGAGGGGGGAGGGGGTGGTAGTGATGCAGGGATGGGTGTGCTGCCCGCAGGAGCTGCTGCCTGGGTGGGCAAAACCAGATGTGAGCTTCAGCCTCCCCTCCCCGCCAGCTCCAGCCTTTCTAGAACCTCAGAGCTCAGCCTTCCCATCCCCAGGGTATTGGGTATTCGGTCTGCAGCTCCCTACCACCACTCCCGCTGCCCCCACCCCACCCCACTCTGCTGTCTGCTAGGCTCAGCAGGCAGAGGGGAGAAAGGAGGGGGAACAGAGGGCTCCCCTTGGGGGCGGCAGGCTGAGAGCTTGACCCCCAATCCCCACCCTCATCAAGCTTCTCCACCTGTTTTCTCTTGCTGCCTGAAGGGCTGTCCTAGCCTCCTTCTTCCTTCCTACCTTCAACAAATGTGCACCTACTATGTGCCTTCCTGTGCAAGGATGGACTCACCATCGAGTGGGAGAAACAGACACAAATAAAACAGATCCATAAATACAGGCTATGATGATAGAACTACAGGCAGCTCAGAGAAAAGGCTGTCACCCAGCCACAGACATCAGGGAGGCTTCCCTGAGAAAGTGGCAAGGCTGCCTTGAAAGCAAAGGCTAGGGTGGGGAGGGTGAGTGGTGGAAGGGGCAGAGGGCACAGTGAGTGGGCTGCATTGTGTGAGTGGGAGAGAGAGGAAGGACCTGTGGGAGGGGGAAGGGGGCAGGCTGGTGTGGCACAGGCCAGGGGGCCACCCGGGATCCAGGCAGGTGGGGCAGGAAGCTGGGCACCCACAGAATCCAGCCCAGGATGCCCCCACTCTTCCGGAGAGGGGACTCACTGGGCGAGACCCACAGAAACAGGAGAGTTCGAGTTGGGGCAGAAGAAAATCCCAGCCTGGACTTCAGACGCCCCCTCTCCCCCCTAATGGGCTGACCTGGCCCAAGGTGGGAATGGGAAAACTGGAAGCTAGCTTTCAGAAGGTGTGCTGACTGGGGCTGGCCCCAAAGTGGACGGGAACTAGAAGGGCCTGACCCATTCGCCTAGAACACTGTTTCTTCCAACTACCTCTTCTAGAAGAGGAGAAAAGGGCCCTTGCAGCTGGAGGTGACCCAGTCCCCACCTCCTGGCTTACAACAATAGAGGTAAAAAAAGGTCATCACCATTTGTCATCACAGCAGACATGTAGGTAGTATTGTCCTTTGAAGTCCTTTACTCAATCCTGTTAGTAACTCAAGGTAGGGAAACTAAGGGGCAGTATTGGTCAAATCAGCTGCCCCTGGCCACCCGGCTGATAAGTAGTGGACCTGGGATTTGAACCTAAGGCCATCTGGCTCCAAAGCTGGTATTTCCCTACCTCTCCAGTGCTCACTTGAGCTGTTGAATGAACAACTGAACCGGTTAAATTTTACTCCTATCTCCATGTGCCCCCTAAATGGACTGGGTGGCCCTCCCTATGGGTTCCTCCCCCTGGCCCTGCCTCAGGACCTGGGCTGAGCCTGGCCCGATCCGAGCGCACTGGGGGAGGCCACCTCCTGGAGCTTTTCAAATCACCCATCTGCCAGGCTCCAGCCAGATTCCCCGCAGGCTCCCAGCCCAGCTTCCTGCCCTTTCCTGCCCTTTCCTGCCCTCCTATCCAAGGTTCCAAGAGAGACCTGAAGGTCGGAGTCAGAGAAATTGGAAGATGCTTTGCGGCTGTCTTTGAAGAAGGAACCGAGGATGGTGGGCAGCGTCGAGAAGCTAGGAAAAGCAAGGAAACATTCTCTTCTAGAGCCCACAAAAGGAACACAGCCCTTCGACACCTTGACTTTGGGATTTCTTTTTTTTTCTTTTTTTTTTTTTTTAAGATTTTATTTATTTATTTGACAGAGAGAGAGACAGCCAGTGAGAGAGGGAACACAAGCAGGGGGAGTGGGAGAGGAAGAAGCAGGCTCCCAGCGGAGGAGCCTGATGTGGGGCTCGATCCCAGAACGCCAGGATCACGCCCTGAGCCGAAGGCAGACGCTTAACCTCTGTGCTACCCAGGCGCCCCTAACCTTGGGATTTCTGACCTCCAGACCGGGAGAGAATAAATTTGTGTTGTTGAAGCCACTGTATTTGTGGTCTTAGTTACAGCCGCGACGGGAAACTGATAGAGAGGGGCTGGACCAGATCTTCTCCAGCTTAGCCAGGGCTTAGCCAGCTCTGATGTTCCAGAAAGAAAAGAAAGAATACGAAGGACCCTGCTCTGTGAAGGATTACAGGGCCAAGGGGCAGGAGTGGGAGCTTCAAGACCCACCTGGTCATCCTAGGGTTTTTGTCTGGGACTTTCCATTTCCAGTTTCCCCAGAAAACAAACCCAGCCTGTCTGGGGGGCTGGGCCTCAGGGCGGAGGCTGCAAGGTGAGCGTAAGGAACTCCAGCGCGTCCTTCCAGAGCGGAACTGAGGCTTCTCTGGGTTGCTGCTGTAAGCCTGCTCTCTCTCTTCACCAGGAGGCCTCAGAGCCCCCCCCCCCGGGGGGGGGTGCGGGGTTCACGAGCACAGGCTAGAAACAGGTTGCCTAAACATGGTGTCTCTGCTTTGTTGAGCCAACATGTGTGTCTCTGGGCAAATCTCCCCACCTCTCCGAGCCTCCTCCATTAAATGCAGAGACTGGGCAGAATCCCCGTGGGGCCTGACTGGGTGCCGGTCTGTGAAGAGCTCTGCGCGGGCACACAGGTGTATGCCTGTGTGTGTCTGGCCGTGCAGGTACTTGTGAACAGGGACACACGCGCAGGCACGCTTGTACAGGAACATGCGTGCAGGTGTATACACAGCCTGGGTGAGCGTGAAATTCACCTTTGACCTGTCACTCCCCTGCTCACTGCCTTCAATGCCCAAGGGAGTTCAAATCTTCCCCACGGCCTGCAAGACCCGGCCCAGTGTCACTCTGGTAGCCCCTCAGTCTTGCCCCCAACTCCCCGGCATGCTCCCCAAGATCCAGCCCTGCCTGCCTTCGACTTTCTTAAGGGAGTCCAGGCCTCCTGTCATGCTGTTCATTCTGTCTGGTTCCCATTTACCTTCTCCTCCTTGTTGACTAGCTCCTGTTCAGTCTTTTGGTCTTGGAAAGCTATCACGTCCTCCAGGGAGCCTTCCCTGACTGCCACTGTGGCTGGGCTGATTGTCTCTCCCATTTCACTGCATGACCCCTCCCTCCTGGGTGCTCCCACTACCTTGTACAATAATGGCTCATGAGTGTCCCTCTTCTTTCTGAGGCCGTGTGCACCCCATGGCAGGAAGCCAGAATGCTGCGTCCTCCCCGGTCGCCAGCACCCAGCACAGGGTCCAGCGCAGAGGAGGCGCTCAGAACACTTCACTGAATGAATGAATGGGTGCGAGTGTCTGGATGCGTGAGCGGGGAGGCTGCGATCACATCCGTGTTCCTGCCATTAGTGATGGGGGGGCAGTGATTTGGCCCCGACTGTGCCTTGGAGGGGCGGGAGCAGGGGTGGGGCCAGAGTGTGCGGCTCCCACCACAGTCCCCTCTCCCCTGCGCTGAGTGGACTTACCGAGGTTGCTTTGTTGTTGGAGGGGAGGGGAGAGCAGAGTGAGCAGGAGGGGGAGGCCTGCAGCCTGCAGCTTCGTGCTGACACATTCTCCTTCCTTCCTCCCTGACCTCCCTCTGACCTCCAGCCAGCCTGGGCCCCTCCACTGAATGGGGGAAGGGGCAGGAACCTCCAGTGTCCCCAGGGGAAGGCACTTCTGGATTCCCCTCTGTGTCCCCCCACCCCCTCCCCCTCCAACCTCAGGTCTGGGGCCTGGGGAGGAGCTGGTCAGGCCTGGAGGCAAGCAGAGCAGGCTCGGTGGGAAGGTGGGGTGAGGGCCTGGCCTGGCCCTCCCTGGTGACGTGAGGTAGGTCACGCCACCTGTCTGAGCCTTAATCGTGTCATCTGTACAATGGTCCAAAGGCACTTGTTTGCAGCCATGTGGCCATTAATGCGATCATGTTTACAGGAGGCTTGACACGGAGTCTGGCAATGGAAAATGCTCAGTAAGTATAGTTTCGTCATCAGCATGATCATTTCCCCGTCTCTCCCTCCCCCTCTCCGTCCCTCCCAGCCCTCAGGTCCACGCAGTTCGGCAGGTGCACCCCGTTCTCGTCCTCACAGTAGGACTGACCCGCCTATTCACCTCTGTACGATCCCCAGCCTCTAGCACGGTGCCTGGCACCCAGCAGGGGCTCAGTCAGTGTCCAATGAATGAACCAGCAGAGCCCTCGGGGACAGGACCGGTCTTGTCCCCGTTCCTCTCTGGGCCTCACCGTGAGTCCACAAACTGGGAATCTCCGAGGTTCCTCCTGCTTTGAGATCCAGACTGGGTGTTTTGTGTCACCACTGTGCTGAGTCTTGGGTCTTTTTTTTTTTTTTTTGAATATTCATGCCAGCTGTCACTTCCCCAAACCCTCTCTCACCTGGATGCAAGCCAACCTCTCGCTTTTCTACCTGCTTCTGTGCCATCACACAGAGCTGGGGCAGGGGTCTTCAAAACACAAATCTCTGCTGAGTAAAGGCGAGAGCCTTTAATGTAGCTCATGGGGCCCTGCACAGCCCGGCCCTGGAGAGCCCGTTCAGCCTTTTCCAGAAACCTCCACCAGCTCCAGGACACAGGCCTTCTCCTCTTCTCTGACCCTCCCTATACAGGCCCTTTGCACATGCTGTCCCCTCCCTCTTCACCTGGTTAACTGCTACGCCTTCTCCAGATCTGCCACTCCCATTACTGACTGCCTTCCTCCCTCCCAGCATCTGTCGATTCATATATATATATATGTATTTATTTTATATTTATATTTTATTTTTATATTATATATTTATATATATAATGTATTTATATGTATATAATGTATTTATTTATTTGAGGGGGGGAGGGCAGAGGGGGAGGGAAAAGCAGACTCCTCACCAAGCACAGAGCCTGATGTGGGGCTCCATCCCAGAACCCTGAGATCCTGACCTGAGCCCAAGGCAGAGGCTTAATGGACTGAGCCACTCAGGTGCTCTGAATCAGAAAGCTCTAGCTGCTACTGGGATAGCTGGGTGTGTTTTCTCCACTAGACCAAAGGCTCTGGGCAGGGCGGGGGGGGGGGGGGGTGTCAGGCCTGGCCCAGTTCCCCTTTCCATTGCCACAACACAATAGAGCTTAGCACCAAGGAGGTGCTCACAAAAGCCCGTCATGGCCCGTATCCCTCCCCCTGCAGTGGGAGTCTTTGAGGGTCTCTGCGGAGCCCCCTTTTGCCTGAGGGGCAGGTGGCCACAGAGGAATGAGTGCGGACTGGGTGGAGGTTCATACTTGTGCTTCGGGGAGTGGAGCTCTGAGGGGCAGGTGGCGGGGGAGGGGGTGACCTCTGGCCGCACTGCTCAGCCCTGCCCTCTGCCCCAAATTGCAGCCTGTTCTCAGGGGAGGGCCTGCGGTAGCCAGGACATGTTGGAATACATCCCGTCCTCTGAGCTTGGCCAGGGTGGGTCCCAGCCCTACCACTCACTGCTGTGTACCCTGAGGCACGGCCCTGCCCTTCTCTGGGCCTCAGGTCGTCCTGTACAGAATGACGACAGCACTAGTCCCTGCTACAGGGGGTGGGAGTCGATGAGACCAGGTGTCAGCACAGCATGTTGCTCAGGTGGGAGGGGACTCACAGGCAGGGGGGTACAGGGAGGGACAGGGTGTGGTCTTCCGGGGGGTGGGGGCATCCCCAAAGCCATTTTGTAGCTAGTTTGCAGCAGGCATTAGGGAAGGTGGTAGAGAGAGCCTCAGAGTGGCTGCCAGAAGGAGGTGAGCACTGAGTGTGTGTGTGTGTGCGCGCGCGCGCTGTGAGTGAGCTAGCTGGTGAGAAAGAGCCTTCAGAGGAGGGGAGACAGGGAATGAGCTGGAAAAGCTCAGCACTGCAGCAGCAGTGAAACCAAAGGCCCAGAGGCAGGGAGCTCGAGAGAGGCCTCCACAAGGACCGTGCAATGAAAGCTTGTGTGTCTGGGTGTGGGGGTAGGGGTGCGGGGCTGGACGGAGGGAGGGGCTTCTCAAACTCTGGAAAGGGGGGGAGGATTTCTGGGCCAGAGGGTCTCACCTGGTTCCCTGGCATCCCCAGCGTCAAGGGCTTACACTCTGCTGCCCAAGGACCCCTGTTTGAATTTGGGCTCTGCCACTGACTAGCCAAGTGACCCTGGATGAGTCCTTTGCCTTTTGAAGCTTCGGTTTCTTTGGCTGTAAAATTGGGATGATGACAGAACATACTTGTGTATTAGTTTGCCAGGTGGCAGTGACGAGGTACTCCACACCAGGGGGCTTAAACAACAGAAACATATTTTCTCATGGTTCTGGAGGCTGGAAGTGCCAAGAGCAAGGTGTGGGCCGCTTCGGTTTGTTCTGAAGCCTCTCTGCTTGGCTGGTAGACAGCCACGTTCTCCCAGTGTCTTCCCACGGTCCTTCCTCTGTGCGTGTCTATGTCCTAATTTCCTCTTCTTAAAGGACACCAGGCATATTGGAGTGGGGCCCAGCCTCGTGACCTCATTGAACCTTAATTTCCTCTTTAAAGACTATGTCCAAATACAGTCACATTCTGAGTTACTGGGGGTTAAGACTTCACCGTATGGATTTGGGGGGACACACTGCCGTCCATAATGCCTGTTTTGGTCTGGGTTCCCTGAAAGCAGGCTAAAGGAAGGGCCTGGGAGTTTGTTTGCAATTATATTCCCAGGAGCAAGAGTGAGGGATGGGGAGGCGGGGAGCGAAACAGGAAAGAGCAGATACAAACATACATTATTGAGCTCACCATTATGGAAGTCCGGGTGGCCAGTCCCCCGGGATTGTCTGAGATTCTTTATGAAGTATGTCTCAGGACCATCTGCCTGAAGAGGAAAGGGGGAGGCTTTTATCCCGTGGCTGTGTTTCCCCTGGATCAAGGGTTGGCCTGTAGGGTGTTGCAGCTGGCCATGTGTGGCCACCGCGTGGGTTCCTGGGGCGGGGAGGGGTGCCCACACAAGGGCATCCGAAAAGCCCCAGGGTGGGAATCGAGACGAAACTCGCAGGCGGAAGCATCATCCTCAACATTATCCTCATCATCGGGCTGTGGCTGCCTGGAGCTGGCCGAAGCCAGCAAGGGCTGTCCACTGCAGCTGGCCTGGATTAAGAGGTTTGAAATTGTGGGCAAGAGATGTTCTCGGCCCCTTGCGGCACTCAGCTCTGTCCCTGTCCTCCACGAGGTCCAGGCTGTTAGACTCCCCTTCAAATTGCTGGCTATCTGCTGACCCTGCGAGACTTTCTGCAGACAGTTTGCTGCATCGGGGATCCGTTGCCCCCGCCTGAACAGTTACCCCCTTCTTTGCCTGCTGATCTCTGGCACAAGGACCCCAACATGGTCAGATGGCAGTCACCGCTCTGAGTTCCGTGAGACCCACGCTGTTCACTGTTCAGGGCTTCCTGGTTTCCCTGCTGCCTCGTCCCTCCTCCTGCCCAGGTAACCAGGACCTCTGACCTAACAAACCTAAAGCTGCAGGGAGGAGAAGCACAAATTCAGTGGGGGAGGGGAGCACTGGAAGGGAGGGGGGGGAGGGCGGCAATCTTGTGTCCACAGCTTGTTCCTGGACTGTGTGTACCAGCTAACGGGGACCCAGCACCATTGATGGGCTGTGGGTTCTGGGCACAGCGTGCGAGAACACCAAGGTGCAGAGAGGCCAAGGAGCCTGCCTCGGCCCCCAGGGGCCCTGGGTCCAGCCTTGACTCCCAATCCAGTGCTCCTATGACCACACTCCAAGAGAAACTGTGGGGGTCATGGGGAGAGGGAGAGGCTGGGACAGGCAGGGACCTTATACCCACTCCCCTCCAGGGGGCCTCGCATACAGTTGGTGCTTACTAAATATGCACTGCAAGACTGAACTGAATATCTGGGTGGGTGGACGGATGGACAGCCCAACAAACAGGTGGGCGCGGCCTAGCCCCAGATTGTTCCAAGTCCCAGGCAGCCAGCCCGGCGCCCCCATCCTCGGCTAGCCTCATCTGCTTGCTAGCAATCTCCCTTTCAATTCTGCGGAGTCACTGCTCTCAACCCCTTGTCGGCGGGGAGTGCCAGGAATTTGGAGGGAAGAAAGGCTGACGGAACCTCAGAGCCTCAACACCACCTGACCTTGTTCAAGATGAGAAAACCGAGGCAGGGGCAGAGTCCTGAGGTTTGCTCAGCCCTTGAATGCCCCACCCCCACCCCACCCCACCCCCCAGCAGCCTGGGGGCCCCCACCCCTGCCTGGCTCACCTACCGCTGTGGGGAAGAAGCCTTAGACTTCTGTGTCAGATTTTGGTAACTAGTTTGCCCTTGCTGGGGCGGGGGCGGGGCCGGGCCGTGGGGGAGGGGGAAGGATCCGGTCTGCAGATGGGGTTCCCTGAGCCCCAACCCGTCATTCGGAATCCTCCCGAAGTTACACTAACACAACCCGTGAAGCTCCAAGGATGCCCTAGCTGGCCTCGGCAGGGCTCCCCAGCCTCTCCTGACCCAACCCATGGGCTGCCCCCCACACCACTCTCTCCCCTCCATGAGTCTCTCTTCTCTCCCCTTGGGCGCCTCACACCCTTCTCCAGGGTCTGGAGACAGGACTCAGGGGCCCACTTCTGTCCCCCACATGTATATGGCATGGCGCAGACCCCCGCCCCTCTCTGAGCCTCAGTGGTGCAGCTGGGGCAGGTCAGCCACCTGAGTCCCTTCTGACGCCGACCCTCCAGGACTCCTTGGCCATCAGTACTCTATCTCTCCTTCTCCCTCTGTCTGCACCCCCTTTCTCTCTGGCCCTCCTGGCCTCTCTCTCGCCCCCCTCTGGCTCCCCCCCTCCATATCTTGGCTTCTCCCTCCTCTTTCCCTCCTCCTGACCACCCTCCTCAGAGAATGCCAAGTCTGCAGGTTTCCCGCGACCTTGAGCAGCCAGCAGGTTGAGAGCAGAGCTGGCAGCTCAGAGCTTTGCAAAGGGGCCTCTCCCGACGGAGCGCTGCGCGTGCACTCCTCTCCCACCCCCATCCCACTTGCCCTGCTCTATTTTCCTCCACAGCGTTTCCCATCTTGTCACTGTTGACTCCCCTTATACATTATATCTCTCGGCCATCCCCTCGTGAGAACGTCGGTTCCCCAGAGGCAGGGATTTTTGTCTGTCCCCAACGCTTAGAACAGGCCCGGCGCACAGTAGGTGCTCAGTGGGTGACTGATGATTTCCTCCCCGCTCGCTCGCTAAGGAGAGCCACCATTGATGGAGCGCCTTCGTGTGCGCCATCTCACTGCCTCTGATCGACAGCTCTGTGTGCCCGAGGACTCTCTTGGGCCCCTCTGGGAAGACGGGAAACTGAGGCTCGGAGAGGAAGGGCCCAACGGGCAACACGAGTCCAAGGTCACCGTCGTAAACGCCGGAGACGGGATTCGAACCCACGCGTCCAGACCCCGGCGCCTGCGCACTCGGTCCTTCCTCCGAGCGCCCGGGGTGGCATCGCGCTCCCGCCCGGGAAAACCCGAGGGGGCGGGGCCAGGCCTGCGCGGCGGCCTTCGGCCACACCCCTACGCGTAGAGTGGGGAAACTGAGGCACCCCACGCCCACTCCCGGCTTCCTCGGATTCCCCGGAAGCCTTTTACCCAAACCCAGGTCGGCCGGGGAACCGGCCCGCGCCCCCCTCCCCGGGCCCTCCCCTACCCCCCTCGCCCCGCCCCTCCCAGCCCCCGGCCCGAGGCGGAGCTTAGCCCGCGCCCACCGGGAGTCGGGGAGGGAGAGAAAAATGAATTTTCCTGCCGCCCGGTGGCTGTGTCAATTGATCGGGCGCGGGCGGGGGCCGCGCGCCGGGCTGGGGGCCTCGCTCGCAGCTGCCGGCGCACAATTATCGGGAAAAAACTGGGGCGGCTGCTGCGGTGAAATTAGTTATCGATCCCTCGGCGGGGCCGCGGGGCCGCGCTCGGCGCTGCCGGCTGCACACCCGGGCCGGGCCCGCTGGGCGGGGGCGGGGGGCGGCCCTCTCCCTCCTCTCCTGCCTCCTCCCCCTCTCCCTTCCTTCTCCCCGCCGCCCTGCTCTCTGCTCCCGTTCATCCCGCCGCAGTATTGACCCACGCCGGCAGGCGCGGACAGGCGCCCCCTCCCGCGCCGCCCCCGTCTCTCGACCACCCCGCCCGCGGGCTCTGCTTCGGGGGAACCCGCGAGCTGGCCCCGAGAAAGGACGGACGCCGGGGGCGGGGCAGGGTGTCTCCCGCGGGTAGAGGGCTGCAGGTGCAGAGGGTGGGAGCCAGTCCTGCCCCTAGAAGACGGGCTCTGGCGTCCTGCTGCCTGGGGAGGTGCGTGACCTCTCTGAGCCTCATCTATAAACCAGGGTAGTTCCCACACCTTGCTTATCGAGAGGATACACTGAGAGGGTTCAAGAGAAGTGCCTGCGCTTGTCGCTCCCCCGGAGTATGTTGGGAATTTATACCACCCACTCTCCCCAACGCCTCTAGGAGCAGTGTCATATCCCCATTTTATAGATGAGAAAACTAAGCTCAGAGAGGGGAGACGCTTTATCTATGGCCACTCAGTGAGCTGGTGGCCCCAGGACTCTACGAAGTAGGGTCTCAGAGAGGAGACCCTGGGCAGGAGACCCCGGGCGGGGGTCTTCTCAGTAGGCTGCTGACATATCCCAGAGCCTGGCTGGGGGTGTGGTCAGGGAGGAAGGAAGGTCAGTTCTGGGACCCCCAGCCCCTTGTCTTAGGGCACCTTGGCCCTGCAGCCTCTAGGGAGGAGGGAAAGAGAAGAGAGAGAGGAGAAAGGGAGTGAGGAGGGAAGGGCCTCCCAGCTCAGAACTAGGCTGGGGGGGCTGCTGAGGTTCTGAGTTTTAATCCTGGCCCTTCACTCACCAGTGTGTGACCTTGGGCAAGTCCCTGTCCCTCCCCAGGCCTCCTGCAAAGAGGAGTTAAACCTTGTGCCCCCAAGGCTCCTTTATGCTCACCCCTCTTGCACCTGCCGCCCCTCCCCTGCCTACCTGCTGCACCCCCCTTCACTCCTCTAGCGCATCCCCATTGAGCACCTACTGTGTGCCAGGAACTGTGCTTGGCACAGCGGGCATGGCTGAAAGCAAGATGGCCCCCGTCCCTGCTCTCTTGCAAGATGGGTATTGGGGAAGTCGTGACACAGACGCGTATGGATACCTGGAGTCCAAAAGGCGCTTGGTGGTCAATCTGGGAAAGACCAGTGTGCTAGTGGGCGGGGAAAAGGGTGAGGTTGGCAGGGTCAGGCCACGGAGGGCTGGGGACCTCTGAAGGGGGTTTGTCTCCAGTGAAGGGTTTTGAGCAGGAGAATGCCAGCGTCAAGTTCGGCCCCACAACTAGAAGCCTGAGGTTCAAAAATCCTGCATGGGAGTCCTGGTTCTGTTCTTGGTCTCTCTGAGCCTCAGTTTCCCCATCTGTAAAATGGTAATGATCTGCACTGCTGAGGAGCTATGGGGTTTGGAGTGGGTCAGCCCTGTGTTGGAGTCTTGCCTGAAAGCCTGGGACCTTGGGCGGTATCCACAAGGGGCTCTGTGGAAGGATGGGGGCAGTATAGAAATTCAAGAGTTCTGTGCTCCTTCCTTCCAGCTTTCCTGGCCCCCAAAATGGGGCTGCAGAGGTGTTCTCAAGATCTGGAACAAGGTCTCCCCTCTGACAGGGAAGATGGTGGCCCCTTGGCTGGCCGGCCACAGGAGCCCTGACCCGACGCAGAGGAGGGGCAGGGTGGGAGGGTGGGGGCTGGCTAGCTGTTCCTGCCTCTTATCCACATGGGTTGCTGGGCCCCTGGCTGATGGGAGGAGATGAGGGAGGGGTGGCCCTGGAGAAAGGGGTCCTGAGCTGAGTGTCCCCTTGCTGGTTACAAGGGAAGACAAAGCTACAGGTAGACATGCTGGCCTGCGGGGACTGGGACTGCGGTACGTTCTGTAAAAGCTGACCCTCCCTGGCTTCTAGAGAGTGGAATATGTTCTATTTCTCGATTTGGATGCTGGTTATACAAGTGGGTTCACTTTGTAGATTCCTACAGCTGATCACCTAGGGTGTGCTTCCGTGAGCTCCCAGGAGAATCAAGTCCTCACCCTGTGACCTGCCTATGGGTCCAGAGGGAGCCCGTTGTGCATACTGGTGAGGGCCCTAGCCCCAGCTTCCCCGGGGCCTGAAGAGCACCCCCTGCAGGTTCTCCGAGTACCAGGACCACAGATTTGCTCATGCTAGAGGGACCACCAAGAGAGGACAACGATACCTAAGCATCAAAAATATCTTGCCCCTAGCCAGGTAAGAAAACCGAGGCACAGGGGCACCTGGGTGGCTCAGTCCGTTAAGCGTCTGCCTTCGGCTCAGGTCATGATCCCGGGGTCCTGGGATCGAGAGTCCCACATCGGGCTCCCTGCTCAGCTGGGTGCCTGCTTCTCCCTCTCCCTCTGCTCCTCTCTCCTGCTCGTGCACACTCCCCCACTTTCTTTCTCTCTCTCAAATGAATAAATACAATCCTAAAAAAAATAGAAAGAAAGAAAGAAGGAAAGAAAAAAGAAAAGAAAAGAAAACCGAGGCACAGAAAAAGCCAGCAACCTGACCAGGTCCCCCAGTACTAAGATCGAGCCAAGATTTGAAACAAAACCTGTCTACCCGGCCTCAAGGCCATGTGTTTTCTATGACCCCTCTCCCTCCTGCCCCACGTCCGGCCCCTCTGCCAGGATCTGACTACACCTGCCATCAGTCCATGTGAGGGTGAGTGGGTGAGTGTGAGTGGGGAAGGAGGGGAGCAAGGGAGCGGGGAGGAAGGTGAAGTCAAGGAGTGACCTGGCTCTAAATGCCCCCTCCCCGGCAGCCTACTGGAAGCCTTGGCCAGTGTAGTGTGCAAATGTGTGTCTGTCTCTGTAGATCCCTAGGAATGTGTGGGAGTGCCTTCGGCGTGGCTTTCATAAGCGTGCAGGAATATGGGAAGACACATGTATGTCTGTGTACATGTACACAGACCACGCCAGTGTGCATAGATTGCTGAGCCTGCGTGTACATATGTGTAAGTGTGAGTAGCTCCGAATATGCACGAATAACTGTCTTCCGGCCCCTATGCACGTATGCGCTCATGCGTGTGTGCACCTTGCACGCGCCTGTGCGTGTCAGTTTGAACTTGGTTTTCCGTGCGCTCCTGTGTGTGGGGGTGAGCTCTGCGGCTGCTTACAAGGACATGGAACAGAGACCTCTGTGGATGCCCGGAGTTGCATGGATGCGCATGAGATCATGGCGTGTGCCCGTGCCTCTGATAGGCATCTGTGTGCCGGGGGCACCGTGTGCGCACACTGGCATACACGGTCTGCAGGCTCACGTGCTGTACGTACCCACCTTGGGGGTTCATCCCCTCCGTGCTTGCATGCGAACGTGTGTAATGCCTCCGCACACGTGCCCAGGTAGCTGCTCCCTGGGACACGCACATTTCTGAGGCTGCTTACCTTGGCGCCTGGTCTGTGTTCACCTCCGCGCCCCTTCCGAGCGTACACGCGCATCATCCCGCACTCACGCGGGAGCACAGCACACTGCCGTGGGGAGGTGGGTGCTCTCTGAAGTTTCAGCAGAGCGCTAGGGGACAGAGAGAGCAGGGCAGGGCTTGGCTGCGCCTTGCCTGCTAGAGGATGCTGGAGAGGGAAGCAGAAGCCAGCCAGGACCACCCAGCTGCCCTCTGCACCCAGCTGCAGTCCAGGGAAATGGCCTCTAGGGCTGGTGGGGGGCAGGAGACAGCAGGTGGCCTTGATGAGCAGGCTGAAGGCTACCCCCCTTCCAAGAAGGCTACCCTACTTCCAAGGCCCTTTGCCAGGGGAGGCTCTGGTGAGCCTGGGAACTTACAGAAAGAGGTTGCCGCCTGCTAGGGCCTCTTACACCTGCACTCCAGCCTCTGCTCGAGGCGTGGGGCTCCAACGGCCAGATTGCGGGGCCTGGCTCAACTCTCTCTCCATCCTGCAGCCAGAGCTGCCCACAAAGGCGAGATACACAAATCACCTTCCTCAAGTTGGGGACCAATAATGGAGCCGGTGGGCAGAAAACCACCACGGGCCCTCTCTCTCTCTCCCTCGCTCCCTCCCCCTCTCACCCTGATCCCTACCCTAGGTCTGTGATGCCCCTCCACCCACCACAGCTCGCCTCCCAGTGCAGGCACGCCCCAGCTCGCTCACCCACTTTGTCGTTCCTACACCTCCGTCCCCTGGGGTCACTACTCACCCTGGGTACAAATCCTCATCCTTAAAGGACGTTGAGGCCTCCCAGGGGCCTCCTCTCCCCGCCCAGAGCATCCCTCCAGGGCACCATGAGGACACCCTGGCCAACATGCTGGCCTTTCCTCTCCTCTCTCCTGTCTTTCCCAGGGACCGTCACTTGCCCGGCACTGTGGTCCGCCCCGACCCGGTCACCGCCTGCGTGGCTGCACCTCTGAAGTTGGAAGCTCAGTCATCCCCCCTCCACCCCTCCTCCTGCCCAGCTAGCCCTCTCTCCTGAGACATACCTTCTGCTTGACACCCTCTTCCAGACCCCTCTGTCCTACAAGTCCCACCCCTCCCTGGGACTCCTCATGTCTATCATTTCCTGTGCAGTATCGTGGGACTGTCTTGCCCTAGGGCCAGTCTCTCCAGACTTCACCTGGGAGTGATGGCATTGCCACCTTAGACCCTTAATCCCTCATGGTGATCGCTTCACCTGGACACTGCACCCCTTTGGTTTCCCTGTGCCCTGTCTGCGTGTCCCGTCTGCCCTGCTGGCTCTCCTGGCCTTGCTTCTTGATGAACTGAGGGTGTGTCCTGGGCTCTGCCTCTGACCCTCAGCCCTCCCTGGCAGTGCCCCCCTCGGCCATGGCCTCCTGGACTTCCAACTCCACTTCTTCGCCTTCTCAATGTCAGACACATTGTGTCTGCTGCCACTGTGCCCTACAGCCCACACAGGGCCTTCCTACCTGGGCAGGAAACTGGGGCATCACCCTTGCCCGAATCTTCCTTCTCACCCTCTACATCCAGTCAAACACCAAGTGTCTGTGCTTGGGGTTCATTGAGCTTCTTGGATACATGTTTTTTTAAGTTTGGGAAAATTTCAGCTGTTATTTCTTCCTGTATGTTTTCTGTTCTCTTTCTCCCTCCCTTTTGGACCCCAGTTACCCATATATCAGGTTGTTTGGAAATGTCCTACAGCTCGCTGGTGCTCTTTCCATTAAAAATAATCTTTTTTTTTTTTCCCCCTGTTTCATTTTGGATAGTTATTTTACTGCTCTGTCTTCAAGCTCACTAATCTTTTCTTCTGTCTTGTCTAATCTGCCACGAATCCCATTTCGTGTATCTTTCATCTCAGACATTGTAAGTTTCAACTCTTCAAGGTTCAATTTGGATCTTTTTTTATGTCTTTGTGTCTCTACTTAACATTTTGAAAATATAGAATACATGTATAAACACTGTTTTAGAATCCTCTGCTAACTCTAACATCGTGCCAGTTCTGGGTCAGTTTCAGGTGATTGATTTCTTTTCTTTATGGGTCACGTTTTCCAGCATCTTTGTATGTCTGGTAATTCTCTCTTTCTCTCTCTCTTTCTTTCTTTCTTTCTTTCTTTCTTTCTTTCTTTCTTTCTTTCTCTCTCTCTCTCTCTCTCTCTCTTTCTTTCTTTCTTTCCTTCTTCCCTTCTTCCTTCCTTCCTTCCTTCCTTCCTTCCTTCCTTCCTTCCTAACAGGTCTTTAATTCCTTTTATTTTTCTTGTAAAAAACATGTGGTGGCCACAGCTGGAGGCTGGGTCCTCTGGACAGAGACTCGACATGCATCTTTACAAGATGTTCAGTGAATCCCTGATAGGGAGACTTGGTGAATACAGTCTCTTTCCAAAGACTGGCGTGAGAGAACTATAGGTCTTGGGAATGGCATCAAAAGTGGCCTTGGTGTCATTGCCCTGGGTGGCAGTGTAGTCCCTGGCTGAGATGTAGCCATCCTCAATACCAGTCGTCATCAGTAGCTTCTTGGGCACAGGGGCTGAGACAATGCCAGTGCCCCTGGTGTTGGAGATAAGGCACACCAGCACAGGGCCACAGCGGCTGGTCACCCTGCATGGGACAGTGTGGGGTCTGCTGATCTTGCTCCCCCAGTATTCTTGCTGCACAGGATGGTGGAAAGCTTGGCCAGGATAATGGCCCCATGGACGGCAGTGGGTACCTCCTTGAAGCACTTAATACCCAGACCAATGTGTTTACTTTGAACTTAGTCTGCTGGCCAGCACGGGTCTGCTTCTGCACCAACACAGTCTTCCAAACCTCATCCTTAGAGGATGTCCCCAGGAAAAAGTCAATGGTCTCAGATTCCTTCCTTGATGGGCAGGGAGAAGAGATAGATCTCCTCCAGAGACTTGGTCTTTGTGATCTTGACCAGGTGGCTCAGCTTGGTGTCAGCGATCCACTCCTTGTCCTCAGCCCTGCCGCGGAGAGCTCTGTGGCCTCTCTGATTCTGGCCCCAGATGCCACTGCTGAAGCCTCCAGGGAAGCCACCGGCCTCCCGTTCCGGGGCACCTGGGTCCTCTAGGCCCTCCTGGAGCACCAACATCATTTGCCATTTGGTGTTTTCTCGAAGAAGATGTCTGGTAATTTTCTATTGGATACCAGACATCTTGATTTTGAATCTTTTCTATTCTTATAAATCTTCTTGAACTTTGTTCTAGGAAGCAGTTAGATTACTTGGGAACTAATGGATCCTTTTGGGTCTTGCTTTATGATTTGTTAGATGGGTTTTAGCAATGCTCAGTCTGGGTCTTATTCTCCACCTCTGAGGCAAGACCTTCCTGAGTGCTCTACCCCCTGCCCTGTGAATTATGAGTTTTCCAGTCTGGCTGGTGGAAACAGGCACTGTTCTCCCATCCTTTTAGATGGTTCCTTCTCAAAAGCCACTACTTCATGTATTTTTCTTCTGAAATTTTTGGTTGTTTCAAATGGAATAGTAAATCTGGCCTCTGTTACTCCAAAGTGACAGTCAGTCAGCAAGTGTGGTGAGTCTACTTCCTAATCATTCTTGAATCCATCACCTTCTCTCCCAGCCCCTGTCATGGCTCCAGACCCCATTACCTCCTGCCTGGGGTGACACCCATAGTCGCCCAGGGCTACGTCTCTGCCCCAGGAAAATCCTTTTCCATGCAGAGCTGATCTTTGATCTTTCTAGATTGCCCTCTGACCGTGCCTGCCCCAGCCTCAAACCAGTTTGCTTCTCATTGTCTTTGGGTTAATTTCAAACTCCTGCCTATGGCTCATCGGGTCTTTCAACAGCCAACCAAACTGAACTGCTTATATTTTCCCAAGGGGCCGTTCTCTCTCTGTGGGGTCTTTGCTCATGCTGTTCCTCCTGCCAGGGGCTCCTGCCCTCCCTCTTCTCTTCTACTTTTCCTGTAGGCCTCAGCATAGGGGACACTGGCTCCAGCATGCCCTTTCACCTCTCGGCTAGGGGAAGGTGCTTCTCCCCTCTGCAGACCTGCCCCTTAGCATGAATTACTCTGCATCATTGGTGCCTGGGATGGCTGTGTCCCCAAGGTTGGGCCTCCCTGAGGGTGAGACCCTGGCCCCTCCTGCTGAGCCCTGCCCAACATATCTGCTGAACGAAGGAATAAGTGAATGAATGAATGGATGAATAGAATAGAATAATGGTCAAGGCCAAATAGGGAAGGAGGCCAGGACTGTGACTCAAGAGACCTGTATCCTCTTCCCAGTCCTGTCTCAACTTGCTGTGTGATTTCAGGCCATCACTGGGCACAATGAAGTGATCTCCAAGGTTTCATCTGGATCTGTCATGACACCCACATGTGTCCACAGCATCATGGAATGAGTTGTAGTCATGCTGAACCCATCCTCCTTGTTTGACTGGGGGGGAAACTGAGGCCCAGTGGTGGGGGGTGGGGGACAGCAGGACCCCAGAGGACTCAGTGCATCAGTGACAAAGCCCAGCTCAAGACCCATGTGGCTGTTCTCAGTTCTGCTCTTCTGGGCTTTGGCAAAGAGTGTGGAGGAAAAGGAGTCCTGGTAGAGGGTGGCTCGTGGGCAGGGTGGGGCCCTCCACGCTTAGGGCCAGGACTTCTCTGTGCCTGGTGCTTCCCCAGGATTCAGAACACACCAATAGGGAAGAGGAAAAGGGCCACTCTGAAGTGGTCACATAACCAGACTGGGGGAAGACCTGGGGGGAGGCTCAAGGTCAGCCTGAGTTCAGACCCTGTCCGGCTTAATTATTCATTAACCTGGAAAGTCCAGGCACTGAGTTAATGACCAGCACAAGGCTGGGGAGGAGGAAATTCCTCCCAGAGGGTGGGCATGACCTGCAAGAATAAGTAAACATGTAATGAACAGTTGGTGGAGGGGCTCTTCGTCCATCCATCCATCCATCCATCCATCCATCTATCCATCCATCTTTCCATTCATTCGCTTCTCTCTCTGTGCCTGTCGAGCAGAATGCTGGAGTTCCAGCTGGTGCAAGGACAGAGCCGTGGAGACCAGGACAGCCCAAAGAGGTCAGTATTGTGGCAGGAGCCGCACAGGGGTCTGGGGGAGCACAGAGGGGACACCACAACTCAGCCCGGTGAAGTGGGCCAAGCTGCCTGGAGAGGGTGAGACCACAGAGGACCCCTCAGATGGACCCACAGATTTCCTGTGGCTGGGCCACATGTGGCAGGTGTGGTGTGCTGGGGGGGCCTCTCAGCCTCTTGGCCCCACCACATCCCAGCTCAACCTCTGTCACATTCCCTGCTGTCAGGGACGGTGCCCTCCGAGCCCACCCCTACCCCTCCCCTGCTGTCTTTCCATGGAGAGACTAGGTTGGGGATGTCCTCCGATGGGCTGGCCACCCTGCTGCCCCCATCACCAGCGCCTGGCCCTCGGGCGATCCTGGTGGACTATTGGCTGAGGAGGGCCCGCGGGAGGCCGGAAGTGCAAGCTGAGAAAGGAGAGAGGGGTCCCCTCTTGGGGACCAGTGGGTGCACAGCTGTGGCGGAGGTCCCATCCAAGGGAAGGAGGCTCCATGGATGGAGAGTTCCAGGAGCCATCTGCTGGTCTTGTTCCTGGGCTTGAGGGAGTCACGTGCTAGGACTGGGTGCAGATGGGAATTGGGGGCGTGAGGGTGGGGTTCCCCTGTGGGAGGGCAGGAAGGGTGGTGGGAGGCTGAGGAGAGGGTTGGAAGGAGGTGGGTTCTCAGGGTGAGGAGGGGAGGGCAGGGAGGAGAGACAGGAAGAAAGGGGAGAAACAGACTGGGAACAGGAAGATGGGACATGAAGGCTAGGACTGCTGCAGGGCGGTGGTGGGTGGGGCAGGATGTCTCCTGGGAAAGTGAAGGAAGGGACATTCAGGGGGTCCAATTGTTGGCAGCACCGACCTGGGAGCTCCCTGGGGCCCAGTGCTTGTGCACGTGGGTGCCTGTGTGTGTCATGTGTGTAGGTCACTGTGTGTGTACTATCGGTCCCCACTCTCATGCCTCCCGCGTGGCTGGCTTCTCCCAAAGGCCCCTGTCCTCTCCCAGTGGGGTCTGGCCTCCCCCTCACTCTGGGAGAAGTCTGAAGAGGGAGAGGGGCTGGAGATCACTAACGGTGCTCAGCTCCCCGGCTTTCTTGCTGGGAGGTAGATGGAGCAGCAGAGGCCCCAGCCTGGACCCAGCCCCACTGCTCTCTGGGAGCTTCGGGAAAGGCCTGGATGATGGTGGCTGTTCTTCCTGAAATGAAACACAACCCACACAGGGGCCAGTTCACAGCCCCTGTCTCAGCCTGTCCGGGCTCTAGAATGGAATCCCGGCACCGCAGCCATGCAAGCCGGCCTCAGTGCGAGGGACCAGGGGGGGAGGGAACAGGCGCGGGCCCCACAGGGTGGCAGGTCATGGCACCCCATGACCCCAGTCCTGGCCTCACGCACTGCAGGAGGCCCCTGGTGCCTTCTCCGCCCGTGGGCCTGACGGGCGCGCCCCACGTTAGGGTCCCCATCAGGGTGGGGAAGAGGCGCTGGGTCTCCTGCTCTGGCCCCATGGGAGCCCAAGGGGAGCTTCGAGTGGTGGCCAGTGGGGGCAGGAGGGTCCGGAGGATGGGTGGGGGCTTAGGGCATGGGCCGGTGCCACCGCAGCCGGGTCTGGGACTGCCCCGGGGGCGCCCGATGCTGCGGTGGCGGCTTAGGGCCGACCCCCCTCCACTCCCAACAAACGCTGGCCGGGAGGAGAGGGCATGTTTGTTCAGCGCAGGGGCTGGGGCGGGGCGGGGGGGCAGGAAGCAGAATTTCAAAGCGGCTTCACCCTTTGTTACCCCTTCCCGGCCCCGCCCCCACACCCCAGGCTGCATTCCAGAACCAGAGGGGGTCCTGCCCCGGGAGAAATCCGCTTAACCGGAGGCTCGGGTTTCAGCCTAGCTGCTGCGGGGGGGGGGGGGGGGGGGGGGGGGGAGCAGGGGAGAGCCGGCCCTTCCCTGTTCGACATTCCGGATGGCGAGTCTCCGGGTCCACCCCATCCCCACGCTGGGACCCCTTCCCAGCCTGCGGCCGCAGGAGGGAAAAGGAGGAGCTGGAAAGGGGCGGGGCTGGGGGGGCAGGACGGACCCCCGCCTGCTCACTTAGGTGACGGGGAGATGGGGTTCGGATTGTGTTTGCTGGAAGGGAGCCCCGGACTCTTGGTTTCTGCCCTGGATCTGACCTCAGACAAAGCTTGCTGGGCGCCTCTGATTTGGATGAGGTGGGGGTTCTTTCTTTCCGATTAAGGCAGCCGGGACTTTATCTTACTTTCAGGACTTTCTCGAGGGGCACTTTACATGTGATCCAATGCTCTAGTTTTGCTGTTCAGCTTCACGAAGTCTTGCATTTGTGTCCTGAACAAGATCTTGAACAGGCCCAGCGTTCTAGAAAGTTCGCTGGTGCCCCCTCCCAGGCATGCCCCCACCCCAGCCAGAACCACTGGTCTGCCCTCTATCACCGAAGACAGTTTGGCCTGGGAGCATGTGCTCCTGTGGGCCTGGCTCCCCTTACTCAGCAGGCTATTTGGAGGATCGTCCACTTCATTGCAAGCTCTCCTTTCTGATCGCTCAGTTTATTTCATTATTTGTCCCTCCCTTCCCTGGCCATCCCAGTCGCTTCTGGTCCCAGACTCTGAGGAATGAAGCTGCTCTGGACGTCTGTGTAGCTGTCTTCTGGGGGAGACGGAGGGACTTGATGGGGCACTTGTTTGTTCCTTGATTCCTGACACAGGGCCTTTGCCCATGCTATTCCCTCTGCTGGGATGCTCTGCTCCCTGTCCTTAGTGTAGTGGCGGCTTCTTCTTCTTCTTCTTCTTCTTCTTCTTCTTCTTCTTCTTCTTCTTCTTCTTCTTCTTTTTTTAATTTTTAAAAAAGATTTTATTTTTTAAAACATTTTATTTATTTGTTTGAGAGAGAGAGAGTATGAGTGGGGTGAGGGGCAGAGGGAGAAGCAGACTCCCCTCTGAGCAGGGAGCCTGATCTGGGGCTCGATCCCAGGACCCCAGGATCATGACCTGAGCTGAAGGCAGACACTGAACCCACTGAGCCACCCAGGCGGGCCTCTGTAGTGGGTTCTTTATGATCCTTCAGGCCTCAGCTTAAATGTCACCATTCCAGAGAGGCCCTGGCCCGCCACCCGGTCTACTAATGTCCCCCAGCCCTTCATTCTTTGGTTTCATTGTCTTTGTGGCGCACATGGCCATTTGCAATCATCTTATCCCTGCACTTGCTTCTTGGGTGTGAGGCCCCTACTGGAAGTTTCCTGCTCCCTGAGGGCAGGCACTTCTGCTTCATGTATCCCAGTGCCCAGCAAGGCTTAGAGCGGTGATCAGTCAAACATTTGTAGGTGCATCTGTAGGGTGGTGGGGACCCTGCTGGGCTCAGAAGTTCAGCCTCCCCTGGGGAGGTTCCCTGCAGCCGTGACCTTGGCCCAGCAGGCCTGCCAGGGAGGGGTGGGAGCCGAGGGAGGGTGGGAGATGTGTGGGACACATTCATACGTTTCTTATCTTTTGGCTAATGGTTTGCCAACATCGTTTTGCTTCTAGAAGAGGGGAGGGTGGGGTGGAGTCCGGCCTTGCCCTTCACTCCCACTTCAGCCCGAGCTGCTCAGCGTACAACTGTTTCAGAATCACAGGTGCAGGAGGAAAGTCTCCTGCGAAAACGGGAGGTTTGGAAACCACTGTGGTAGGCGATGGGGAGCCATTGAGGGTGTGTGAGGAGGGGAGGGATATGGAGGTAGCCAGCAGTGGCAATGGCCTGGGCTGGTAGAAAGAGGGGCTGGACTTAACCAGTTTGCCCTCAGCCTACCGTGGGCTGGGAAACTGCAGCCCCTGTCTGCTTTATGCCTCGGAGCAGCGTGGGGAAAGAGCCACAGGTCCTCGGAGCTGGGCAAGTTCAGCCAGTTGCGGTAACAGGTTGAGCTAACAGCGGGGAACAGCAGACCCGGCTCTTAACTGGGGAGAACCCATCCCCACAAAAGACATCAGTGCTCGAAGCAAACACTTGGACATTGTGCCTCCCAGCAGGATACGGGACCCTGCTCCTGAGCCCTGCCCTGTCGGCCCAGGGATGGAGGACCAGGGCGGGAAAGGCAGGTGCTCACGCTCAGTCATTTAGCTGGTGGGAGGGGAGGACAGGTGAGATGCAGGTGTCCCGAATCCCAGGTGAAGCTGGCTCGCCTCACACTGCCCTTCCCAAACCTGGCCCTTCCAGCCCCAAAGAGCCAGGGTTCACTCTCCACGGGTTCATTACCTGTTGGCAGGCCATCCAGGGTGGTGGCGAGGCAGGGGGAGGGAGGGTGTGCAGGGGCTCTGCGTGCATTCCTGTGTGGCTGGCCTGCCTCCGAAGGAGGGGACAGGGAGAAGGGACTGGACAGCCCTGCCCCTGCCCCGCTGCCAGAAGCTCTGAGGGTACAGAAGTTCAATGACGTTGCTGGCTCATTCAAGTGTTTGCTGAGCCTGTAGTGTGTGCCAGGAGTAACATGACCAGGTGGGGACACCTGGTGGTCAGGATAGGCCCGGGCCTGCCCTGGGGGGCTCACAACCTGGGGAAGCTACGGTCCAGGGCAGGCTGGACAGAGCACTGGTGAGCCACACAGGACTGGATCCTCATGGCCCCAAAGAGGCTGCCGTGAGCTAAAGTTAATTCTCACCAGTATTCTCCGGCGTGGCTTAAGCCTGGATCACCTTTCTGTTCTAATGCAGAAGCTTCTCACACTTGGCTGTGCAGCCATCATGCGAGGCCGGGGAGGGGAGAGCTTGCTTAAAATGCAGAGTCTCTGGCCCTGCCTCCAGTGCGTTTTGTCTGGACAGTTTGCAGATGGGACCCAGTCAGCTGCATTCTAATTACCACCGTGTCTCCGTGTCCCAGGGCTGCTGTAACACGTGACCACAAACTGGTGGCTTAAAACAACAGAGATGTATTCTCCCGCAGTTCCGAAGGCCACAACCTGGGCTGAGTCTCACCGGAGGAAAATCCAGGTGTTGGCAGGGCTGGGTCCTTCTGGAGGCTCCAGGGGAGCATCTGTTCCTTGTCACTTCCAGCTTCCAGTGGCTGCTGGCATTCCTTGGCTTGTGGCCACATAACTCTAGCCTCTGCCTGTGTTCACCTCCCCTTCTCCTCTTCTGTGCAAATTGCCCTCTGCTTCCTCTTATCAGGACACCGTGATTGTATTCAGGGCCCGTCCAGACAAGCCAGGATAATCTTTCCATCCGAGATCCTTAATTTAATCACACCTTCCATGTCCCTTTTGCCTTGTAAGGGAACACTTACGGGTTCCAGCCTTTATAACCTGGATGTCGTCAGGGGAGATTAGTTAGCCCTCCCCCATTCCCCTAGCGAGATTCCAATGTAGAAGGTCCTGATAGTCTCCTGAGAAACCCTGGGCTGAAGGTTTGTTTATTTAACTGATGGCTGCTGTCTTGTGATTCTCGGAGCTTACAGAGATGGGACAGCATTTAACAAGCCCTCGTGGAGCTCCCACTCCATGCCGAGCGCTGGGCTGGATGCCGGGGACATTCAGGTGAGGTGGACCCAACCCCTTGCGCTCTGAGTCTGGTAGAGATATCTGGCTCCTGCCTGTCGCCCCCACCCCCATCCACCCCAGCCTCCCCAGTATGTGACAGCACTCTCCTGGAGCCACCCCAGGGCAAGGGTGGGACTTGTTTTCTGCAAGCCAGCTCCTCACCAGTTGCTTGGTTCCAGAGTTCTGTTCTAAGCCAACCACTGCCCAGCATCTCCTGAGACCTGGGCTGGCACATTCAGAAGGGAGGGACTTTGGACCAATGGTTGTGGGATGCCCCGTCTCCCTCCTGTTGGACTCGAGCAGGTGGCCGCCACTGTCCCCTGAGGATCAAGCTTTTGCTGCAGAAGGGACAGCACCCCCCACCCCCGATCCTGGGCTGCCTGTTGTTTTGTTCTGGTGTCCTTACTGCTCATGCCAGCCTGAGTCAGGATGCCCGCTCGTTGCCTCCAGAAGCGTCCTCACCGATGCCTCATGTGGAAACGCCAGCCAGTTGTCCGGCTGGCCTGCTCTGTGCGACCTCGAGACTGCTCCGACCCTGGCCACCCTCTCGTCCTCGTCAGTTTCCGCCTGCCTACTTGCTGTTTCCCAAATGCCCCCTCCCCCGCCACTCACTTTGCTTGAGCCCTCTAATTCTTTGTTCTACGAGGTTCTGCTCAGTGGTGCCTTCTCCATCCGATCTTCTCAACCTCCCAGGCTAGAAAAACCACAGTGATAAGGGCTTACCACCAGAGCTGAGCCCTCGCTGGGGGCAGGAGCTGCCCAAGGCCTTTACAACATTCTATTATCGTTCCCATTCTACAGCCAAGAGACCTGAGGTCTGTCTACTTGCAGACAGCACCTCCCACCCCCACGGCTGTGTGCTGACAGACAGATGGATACCAGGTGCGGGGGCGGGGGGGGGGGGGGGGGAGGCGAGCCAGGAGGGGGCGTCGGCCAGTGTTGTCACAGACCCTTTAGCAGAAGACTGGGGCAACCCCTCACAGCATTCCTGTGTATGCCCTGCAGCAACAAAAAAATCCAGTCTAATTTTCGCCAAGTTATAAAAACCACTTCTCTAGCAACATTTCATTTAATCCAGAGACAGCTAAGATCAAATTGAGCGCTTTCTGGGTTTGGAGCCCTCTGCTAAACATTCTATGTCCTTGACCTCACTGGACTGCAACCTCATGAGAGGTATGCCTTTCAATCCTCCTTACACAGAGGGGAAACTGAGGCTCAGAGAGGGTGAGTGAATCACCCAAGGTCACCCTGCTTGTAGGAGGCAGACACAGGATTAACTCAGGCCTCCTGGTCCAGATAGAGCATTTCCACTGCACACTTTCGTGCAGGGGGCGGGAGGGGACAGGGGAAGGTGCACATGGGGGAAAGCCTGGGTTCTGAAGCCTGCTCTGCCCAGTCCTAGTGGGGTGACCCCAGGCAAGAAGCGATTTTACTTTTTTAAGCCTCAGTTTCCTAGTCTGTAAAATGGGCACATGGTAGTTGTGAGAATGGCAGAACATTTTCATGGAGTGTTCCTCTGTCTGGGCAGTTCCTCTCTGGCTCTTCAGGGGACAGGATCCTTCTCTGACCCTTTATGTCTCAGCTTGAATGCCCCCTCCTCAGGGATGCCCTCCCTTGCTACCCCCACCCAAAGGAGCTAGCACCCCACCTCCCGCCTTGCCCACTGGTTGCTGTCTCTCTCATTCATTGCCTTGCTCATTTCATCCCCAGCCTTCATCACAGGCTATGACATTCATTAATTCAGTTCTCTGTGTGTTGTCTCTTTTCTCCCGCAGACTGTGAGCTCCATGAGGGCAAGAATAGCCCCAGCCTCTGGCAGGGTTCCTGGCAAGGGGAGGGGCTCGAAACACACTAGTTACAGCGGCAAAGAAATCATGAAAGATGGCGCATGTAAAATGCTCAGCACAGTGCCCGCCGCCCAGCAGTCGCTTGGGAGGTGATAGCCGATGTTCTTACTACAAAGCAAACACAGACATGCATTTCCAGCCTGTTTACAACAACACAGTGAACCTCGGGTCAGTCACTCTGAGTGCCACTGCCCTGGAGAGAGCATAGGGTAGGCAGGAGTCGGGGTGCACCCCTCTCCCCCAAGTATGCCTTGAACACTGTGGGAACAGAATGGGGAAAGGCCTCCTTGCTGTTGTGGCCTGTGCTGGGAGTGGGGAGGTGGGGTGCAGGCTGAGTAGGTTACAGGGGACCTGTGAAGTCCTCAGAGACCCCCTTGTCCCAGCCCAGATCGGGCTCATCTGTCCTTCCTGCCCCAACTCTCCCCAGTTCCTTCCCCACCCCAAAGTGCCTGTCATGACATTGATTTCTAGTTTGTCCAATGTGAAGACCATCCCCCAGAGTCCATGGCTGGCTTCACGTCTAGGATGCAGCATGCACTTGGCACATAGTAGGTCTCCGTAACTATTTGTTTAATAGATTAATAAGATGCATGGGAAGCATCCCTCGGGTTGTGACTTTTAACCTTTCTGAATCGCCAGCTTCTTTGAAAAACCCATGAAACCTTTGGGTCCCTCCCCCAGCAATGCACCCGAAGTGGAGCGTGTCATATGAGGGATTTCTTGGACCCCTCCACCCCAAGGTCACTCCTAAAGCTCAGCTTAAGATCTCTCTGTCTGGGGGAGGGGAGGTCCCTGAGATTCCAGGGACCCGGTGGGGAGGATGGTACCAGGAGGCACCCTGGGGCTCACACTGGACAGGCTGGCGAGGAATGGTGTGAATGGACCTCTTGTACTTTCTGCTCTCCAGAAGGAAAGGAATCGAGTCTGGGGCGATCTGGCGGGAGGGGGAGAGCGCGGGGCACATAGGCCCTGGAGGAGAGGTTAAGGGGAGAAGATGCCAGAACCGGAGAAGGGAAGGGGGTTGTGATGGAGAGGCTGCGGGCCGCGGAGGGACGCGCGGGCGATCCGGCGGAACAAAGAGCGAGCGCGCAGCGAGCGGGCGCGGAGGCGCCGGCAGGGAGAGGGGCCGAGGCCGGCCGGCCGCCTGGGCTGTCTGATTTTCTGTCAGCCGCCGCTGATGAACGGGCCTCCTTCCAGCTCCGAGCGCGCCGCCCCGCGTTCCTGGCAACGGCGCGCGCGGCTTCCTGGCGGAGGCGGGGCCTGCGGAAAGGTTACATTTGCACAAAGTGCCGCGGCGCACGCGGCCCGGAGGGGCTGCGGGCGGGGAGCGCGGCGCGGGGAGCCGGGCGCGGGGAGCCGGGCGCGGGGAGCGGGAGCGCAGGCTGGCGGGAGAGTCGGGCCGGGGGAGAGAAAAGGCTGCGGCGCTCGGCGCTGCCTGGGTAATGGAAACATTCCTCCGGGGGCCAGGCAGAAAAAGGGGTTACACGACCGCAGCCCTCACGGTTCCTCCGAGGGGAGCCTCCTGCCACCGTCGGCCGCGGGGCAGCCTGGAAGAGGGGCGCCCCTGGTGCGTGCGCCCCACCACCAGCAGCTCTGATCCTCGGGCCCCATCCAGCCTGTGCTCTTTGGGGCCTCGCCTCGCTTTTGCAGTTCCCCTTCTCTGCCTCAGAAGGCAGGTGAAAGGGCCCCGTTTTCCCCCAAATCTTAGTGTCCGGGCCTCCCCTCTGACTGTCGCCCTGTCCCCACGAAGGCCCGGTGGATATCTGGCATCGGGTCCTGCCGTCAGGGTTGGCCAGATAGGTCGCATTCGCTGTGACTGGCCAGGCGGGCTGCCACTGGCATCTGTCCCCGCCTTCCCTCGTGCCTCGCCGCTTCTGCTCCGCTCTCTCGAAGGACTGGGGTGTTGCCGCTAGCATTACGTGGTGCAAACAGTGTCCCTCCGCCCCCCCCCCGCCCCCGCATTGCATCATTCCCCTGCTCCCAGACCATCTGCGGCTCCCTATTACCGCCTCTAAGTGGTAGTTTACACCCCTGGGTCTTGCGCAACACCGGGGGTGGGGCGTGATGTCAAAACTCTCCGGCACCTGCGGTCTCCCCTGTCTGGTTGGGGCTGGGAGTTGAAGGGCTTCTGACAGACACCCATCTACTCTGAGTTTTTCTCTCCCTCTCTGCCTCTCTCCTTCGGTCTCGGATGTCTCTGTCTCTCTCGCACTGAACTGGTTCTGTCGGTAGACACTGTATTCGTGCTGGGCCTTGCACGGAGCCTGGAGGAAGCCCGCGCTGAACCGGAAGCAGCCCCTGCCCTCCCGAGCTACAGGCAGAGTGGAGACGGCCCAGTGGGGAGGTTAGGAGCTGAACCGTATGGTCTGGTAGATCCGAGTTTAAATTCTGCTTGTCCATTTGCTGGCTGTGTGTCCTTGAGCAAATGACTCTCTGAACCTCAGTTTGCCCAGCTGTCAAGGAGGGATGGAAGAGCCGCAAGGACCACTCACGGGGCTTGGCTGGCGGATTTAAAGAGAGAGCCTCAGTAGCTCCTGGCACGGTGCACAGTGGCGAAATATTGTATTACTATTAGGGCTATAAAGAAGGCCACAAATAACCGGAGCCTCGAGCATGGTAAGAATCAACGGAAGAAGCCTGAGCAAAGGACTCAGAAGACAGGCTGTTCAGGGGGCGCCGGGGGGTGGATCCTGGCACTCCAGGTGCGAACAGGTCTAAAGATCCGAAGCCTGACTTCCCTAAGGCGTGCCCACAGTTCGATCAATCAAGGTCAAGCCTGCAGTTCTCCATTATTTGGGCCGGGGGAAGCCTGGTTCCTTGGCTGGGGGCAGGGGGAAGGGCTGTAACCCAGGAGGGCACCACCCTCCACCTAGCTGGTAGGACCCGCCACTGTGTTCAGGTCCCACCCAGGGAAGGCCGGTTTCTGCGAGCCCAGCAGTGACAGTCCAGGGGAAGGAGCAGACCACAGAGGGATGCAGGTCCCCTCCAGAGATGAATCACGCCCTTGCAGAAGCTTTGTGCCCATGGGGTCCTGGGCGTCTCAGAAAATGATCCAAGGGCAAATGGGGAAGAGAGAGGGGGGTCGAGAACATCCTGATGGCACTGCTGCCTTGGTGTCACTCCTGGGGCCTCAAGAACCGGTTTGCCATCCTCAGGGGTTCCGGCTCTTCTGACATTTGTATTCATAGGTGTGAATACACCTCCAGGCCAGGTGGTTGCTTGGCCCCCCCTCCCCCCAGCTCTCGGCCAACCACAAAGTGACAGTTGGCACTGAGCGATCACTTGGCATGGACCATGAGCTGGCAGGTACGGTCTCCCAGCCATCCTAGGAGGTGAGTATCTGTTCAGCTGTTCCTTACAGAGGAGGAAGCTGAAGGTCAGAGATCTCAGCTGCTTGTCAGATAATCAGTCATGGGTGAAGCCGGAACCCGAAGCCAGCCATGCCGGACACCAAAGTCTGAACTCAGTTTTCACTAAGCGCCCTGAGCCACTTCCACTGGTGGACCCAAGAAGCCAGCGGCAAGGGGTGTGTTGGAGTGAAAATCCCAGTCTAGCTGACAGGCTGCCTCTGGCAGTGTACCCATTTCATAGATGAGCTCGCAGGGGCTCTGCTTTGGAGACTTGCCCAAAGCCCTCTTGCTAAGAAGTGGAGTCCATAAGAAAAAGGAAATCTTAGCCTATGGGAGCTGGAAGGGGTCTTGGAGCGCTTCTAATCCAAAGCTCATTTTCCAGACAGGGAAACTGTGGCCCAAAGAGAACCCAGGCCTGCCCACCCACGGAAGCATCACCTTGGGCTACACGCCCCTCCCCAGGGAAGCGATGACCCCCAAACCAGGGAGTTCCATGGAGCATTCGAGAGGAAATGGAAGGTGGCCCGGGGAGAACAATGAAATAAAAAGGACCAGGCTCTCTTCCAGGGGCCCGAGAGAGAACTCCCTTGACTCTCTGGCCAAAATTTCCTGCTGGAATTCTCCAGGGGAGGGAGGAAGGAGGGTATGCGGAGGAGAAGAATGCAGCCTGAGTGAGCCAAGGTCACAGCCTTTCTTCTGGGTTTTCCCAAGTCCCAGAGTTGACTTGCCCTCCCTGGCCTTATGGATAGTATAGTGGGGGCAAGCAGAGGAATGGAGGGGCTCTGGGGCCCTTGGGAGTGAGGGCTTCCATTGGTGTCCCCCATCATTCGGAGTCCCTTGAAAACCAGGAGAGAAGAATCTTCCCGCACGCTTTCTCTGTCCACTTGCTCTGCCTCCCTCCCTCTCCTCCAGCAACTTAGAGGTGCTTGGTGGAGGCCCCTGCAGCCACACATAGCTCCTCATTTTTGCACCTGAAAAATGTGGGTGCTGCTTACCTCTCTAGGTCCTTGGGTCCAGAAGGTGGGAGGCCAACAGTCTGTGATGCTATCAGTAAGCGACCAGGGACCTAACGTTCTGATTAAGTGAGTCTAACATCCTGTCCTCTTTCACTTTACCAAGATTTATTAGGCTCCTCGTTGATGCAGGCAGCCCTGTGCCGGGACCGGGGCGCAGCCGGGAGTAAGAGAGACCCATGCCGGCTCTCATGGAGCTCCCCAAATGCAGGTTTCCCGTCTCAGCCAGAAGAGTCAAATGCTATGAGTCTCCGAGTGCATTACTCACACCAGAGTGGTTCTACGAGACCCGGTGATTTTTCTGGAAGGAGGAAGGAGGAAAGAAGGCGTGTGCAGAGAGTCGGGGTCACACCAGGGCACTAATTTTCACGTAAGCTTTCAGCGAATTTAATCTTCTTGGATCTATCACACCAATGAATACAAATGTCTTAAAATACCACCGCTAACAGAATAATGGCACTTGTCCCTTTCAGCGGGCAGCTCACCCAAGCATCTCCAATGCTCTGTGAACATTAATTAATTAAGCCCCAATTAAATAGTTATCATTGACTGAAAATATATTTACCGCACACTTGCAACTGGCTACTGGTTGACTGATGTGACTTAACCCCTGCTGTCACTGCGTGTGAAATATACAACCCGAGGGCATGAGAAGGTCGGGTTCTTCTCTGGCCATGTGCACGGAGCATCTGGGGAGACTGTCTGCTAGGTACATCACTTCTAAGCACTCCGAAGGGACCGTCAGGTCTTGTCCATTCTCTGTCCTACTGCTTCCTTCCGTTCTGGGAGCTTACTCAGTCCGATCACACATGCCACTCTTCCAGAAGAAAGCTTCTAGGTCAACCAACGGTAGTTTGGTTATCACTCCCACCATGTAAGTCTTATCCTTCTCTTTTCTCTTTTTTTTTTTTTTTTTGAGAGAGAGAGAATCCCAAGCAGGCTCCATGACCAGCGTAGAGCCCAATGTGGGGCTCGAACCCAAGTCCTTGAGATCGTGACCTCAGGGTCGGACGCTCCACCAACTGAACCCCCTATACTAGAGGATATCTCCCCCTGGAAGAAGCACCGCTTGGCCAAGTTCTGTGTTGATATCAGGCTGGGGTGGGGGATGAAGGAGACGTACCATACACTGAGTGAGGGCCTGCTGTGTGTCAGGCAGGAGCTGACCCATCAGTGAGCTGAAATTTCTCGTTGGCATTTCCCCAGGGAACTGGGGGCCTGGGTGTTGGGGGGCTGGCATGGAGGTCTGCGGTTCTCTGGCCATCCCCGTGCAGAACGAGCAGGTAGGAGCGGAAGCCCCCACTCCAGGACTGGGACGATGTGGTGCAAAGAAAGGACCGACTGGTGGTAAGGACCCTCTGGAGGCATTTGAGAAGCAGATAGGAGGGAAGTTTGTTTTTCACAGTGGCCATGAATGTGGAATCTGGACAAGCACATATATGCAGGGAAGTCCTGGGACTGGGTGAGACACGATGCCACTCCTATGGGATTTCCCGAGGCTTCTAGTTCTTAAAATTTGCCGTGACATGGGGCACCTCCATTTGGGTTACACAAATGACAGAAACTCGGCTGAGTTTGCTTAAGAAAAAAGGAGAATTTATGAGCTCGCATGAGAAACCAAACAGCGACAAGGGCAGGAGTGGAGCAGACCTCAGTGAGGACCGGGACATGGGAGTCAAATTCTTCCAGATCTCTAGCGATCCCTGCCCTACTGCTTGTTTCTGCCTGCGAAGAACAGCTCGCACTGCACAGGGGGCTTGGGAGAAGGTGGCGAGGTGGCGAGGGGTGATTTTTAAAACACGGATTTATTTTCTTTCATGGCCGTTGATTTATTTAGTTTTTCTGAGTAAACTTGATCATCTGTATTTTTCTAGAAATTTTCTATTTCATGTATTTTCATATATAGTAACACAAAGTCGCTCGCGGTATTCTCTTATGAGCCTTAAAACTTCCATGGGCGCCTGGGTAGCGCAGTCGTTGAGGTGACTGCCTTCGGCTCAGGGCGTGATCCCGGCGTACCGGGATCGAGTCCCACATCGGGCTCCTCCGCTGTGAGCCTGCTTCTTCCTCTCCCACTACCCCTGCTGTGTTCCCTCTCTCGCTGGCTGTCTCTCTGTCACATAAATAAATAAAATCTTAAAAAAAAAAAAAAAACAAAAAAAAACTTCCAACTGTACCTTCCTTTCATTCCTAATATTAGATATTTGTGCCTTTATTCTTCTTTTCCTTGATTAATCTTGCTAGATGGTTGTCTATTGTCTTTTCAAAGAATCAGCTTCTGGCTTTGTGGATCATTCTTGTGATTGTCGATGTCCTTTTCATTTATGCTCTTATCTTTACTGTTTACTCCCTTCCAGTTTTTTTTTTATGCTTCTTTAGTTAAGTTGAAAGCTTTACTCATGTATGTTTAAGTCGTTCCTGTTTTAGAGTGAATGCACTTAAGACACTATATTTCTCTATAAATGTCAGTTTAGTTCCAATCTACAAATTTAATTCTGCGTTTATCTTTTTATCCTCAGTACCAAATATTTCCTAATTCCCATTGTGATTTCTGTTGATGTTTTTGAGGGAGCTCAGTCAATAACCGCTCTTTTTCTCTCCCAGATTCTGAACTGAGAGATAAGGGTGGGGGGCAGGGGAGAATCATCTCTCTCTCTCTTTTTTTTTTAACTGTTGAAGATGGGGCTCCTGGCTGCCTCAGTCAGTGGGGCAGATGACTCTTGATCTCAGGGTCTCGAGTTCAAGCCCCACGATGGGCAGGGAGCCTACTAAAAAACAAAAAAAAATCCAAAAACCTGTTAAATGTAACCTCATAGTACCTTTAGTACTACGAACTGTAAGAACGGTAGGTACCATGAGAACATGGAGGTGAGAGTGCCTCGAAATGCATACAGAGCAATCTAAGAAGTTACGGATTTATTACTTATGTTCCTTATTTGGGAAATAAAATCTATTTCTTGCTTACTTTATATAAAAAAAAAAAGATAAGGTCGGAGGATGAGGCTACGTGTGACGGCTAAACGGGTGTCCTAACACTGAAAGTGGGGATTTGGCAGCCTTAACACCTAGTCACTGCGATGCTGTGAGTGGTGGCGGCCACCGGGAACAAAACATGACCACTGAGGACAGGCAGCTCTATCGGAGAAAGGAAGTTGGTCTGTGGGCCACGCCCACTTTATCTTCCCCACGCTGGCCAATCAGCTGCCACTTCCTCTTCTGGGCAGAGAGGCCCAGAGCGTTACACTAATTCAGCTCCCTCTACATAGAAGGAAAGGTCAGGACAGGAAAGAGGTGTTCCTGCAACCATTTCCTGATGAGCCCATGAGATCACTGGGAGCGTGCTTTTTAGTTTTAAAAGATACAGATGTTTTAAATCTGCCTTTCTTGTCGTCGCTGACTTCTAATTTTGCTGCACTGTGGACAGAGAACGTGGTCTGCTTTACATCCGCTCCAAAATTCGTTTACGCTTTCATTATGACCCCACACAGGTCCGTTTTTATAAATGTGCACATTGTGCCTGACAGTCACGTGTTGCACGAGTCCGCTGGGGCTGTCGGAACTCTCACAGACTCAAACCACAGAGATTCGTTCTCTCACAGTCCTGGAGGCTGAAGTCCAAGATCGAGGCGTCAGCAGGTTGGGTTTCCTGGGAGGCCAATCTCCTGGACTTCTCGCTGTGTCTTCACACGCCTCTCCGGCATCCCTGGTGTCTCTCTGTGTGGCCAGATTTCCTCTGCTTGTAGGGACACCAACCGGATTGGAGGACGTACCCCCCCCCCCCCCGCCCAAGGTTTCATGTTAAATCACTTCTGTAAACGCTCTGCCTCCAAGTACAGTTACATTCTGAGGTCCTGGGGGTTAGGACTTCAGAAGACACAGGAATCTGGGGGGGGGGGGGGCACAAGTCAGCCCCAAACATGCGCATCCTTGGTTGGGATGGGTACATGGATTCAGGCAGGCTTCTGTATGTATGCGCCATGTCAGACTCGTTAATTCTGTCGTTCACATCTTTCATATCTCATGTAAATTTTCTCTGTTTGCTCTCTTAGTTTCTGGGGACGTCAAAATCCCCATTCCTTTGGTGGATTTCACGATTTTTCAAAGCAAATCTTCTAGTTTTTGCTTTACTTATTTTGAGGCTGTGTAGTGAGGTCTAGAAAACATAATTCTTGTTGCACCTCTTTTTGGTGGATTGCTAATTCAATCATTCTTTATGGTCCCTCTTTATCTCGTAACATTTCTTGCCTTAGGTGTATTTTGTCTGATATTAATATTTACCATATCGGCTTTTCCTTTTGCCCACATTTGCCTGGTATATTTTTTCTCTTTGTCTTGTTTTCCACCTTTCTCCTTTCTTTTGCTTTAGAGTATGTCTCCTAACCAGCATAATATTGTATTCTGTTTTGTTTTGATCTAATATGACAGTCTCTGTCTTTTAAGAGACAAATGAAAACAATTTACATTTATAATGATTGTTGATATATTTAGAATTTACTTCTACCATTTTATTCTGTTGTCCTATTCACCCTATCTTCTAAAATTATGTCTCATGTTCTGTCATCTATTAAATCTGTAGTGTTCTTTACTCTCCTTTTTTCTTTGATAATTTGGAAACTTAGATGTGTTTCTGTTGTTTCACTCGTTGCCCTTAAATTTTTGTTTGTTTTTTAAGATTTTATTTTCTTTATTTTTTAAATTTTTAATAACTTTTTACATTCTTTTTAAAAGATTTTAGGGGTGCCTGGGTGGCTCAGTTGTTAAGTTGCGCACTCATGGGCTCTCTCTCTTAAAAAAAAAAAAAAAAAGCAAAAAGAAACAGGCGAAAATAATTTTAGTAATATGTTCAACATTATACGTCAAAAATAGTATTTCAAAATGTAATCAGTAGAGCATTATTAATGAAATTTTGTATTTTCGGTGCTACATCTTGAAACCCGGTATGTATTTTACACCTAACAGCACATCTCCGTTGGGACGAGCTGCATTTCAAGTGCTCGGTAGCCACATACGGCTCGTGGCTGCTGGGTTGGACGGTACACATCTAAGATAGTCACCCCTCTGTTCTCCTCCTGGAGAAGACGGTCCCGGCGCCTCCCTTCAGTACCCGCCAAATGCCTCCTCCCCTCTGCCTTGTTATTTTGTTCTTCTAAAATATCAGTTTTATTGATACATAATTTACGTATAATACTCATGCAGTTTTGATGAGCTTTGAGAAACGGATATACCCGTGAAAGCACCACAGGATTGAAGATCGAGAACCACTGATTTTTGCTCGCTTTCACTCTAGATGAGTTTTGCCTTCTCCCCGAAATTCATATAAATGGACTCACACAGTATGTGCTGTTTTCTATCTGGCTTCTTTCACTCACCATAACGTTCTCGAGACTTCCACGTTATGGCGCGTGGCAGTGGTTTGTGAGCTCGTTCCCGGTGTTTCAGAGCGGTGTTGGACTGGTCAAACATGCCATTCTCTGTTTCTGCATCGCGTGTTGGAGGACATTAGGATTGTTTCCATCTAGGTCAGAGCTGTCATGCATCAGGCTGCCATGGACATTTGTGCACGAGTCTTCGGGTGGACATAGTTGTCTTGGATAAAGAATCCCCTAAAGGGGGACTGGCTGGGTGGGATGGTAGTTATGTTTAACTTTCTAAGAAACTGCCAAATAGTTTCCTGAAGGGTCCCGTCCGGATCCGTATTGTCGGAGAGTGTCAGCTGTCCCACATCCTCTGTAACGCTCGGTAGGGTCAGTCCTTTTATCTTTTATTTATGTATGTATTTATTTTTACTTTTTAAAAAACATTTTCTCTATCTATTAGAGAGAGAGAGCGTGCACAGTCAGGGGGAGCGACAGGCAGAGAGAGAGAGGGAGAAGCAGGCTCCCCGCTGAGCAGGGAGCCCGATGTGGGGCTTGATCCCAGGACCCTGAGATCATGACCTGAGCCAAAGGCAGACGCTTCATGGACTGAACCACCCAGCGCCCCTGGTCAGTTTTTTTTTCGATTTAGCTTTTCCAGTAGGTGTGACGTGCTATGGTGGTTTTAAATTTCCCTTTCCCTGATGGCTAGGGAAGTTGAGCAGTTGTTCGTGTGGATGAAAGAAGGCACACTGGAAAATCTGTATATCTTCTTTTGTGCAGTGTCTGTTGACATCTTCTAATTGAGTTCTTTGCCTTTATTCTTACTGAGCATAGCAGTTCCTTGAGTGTTTCAGATACCAGTCTTTTGTCAGGTTATTTCTGTTGTGAGTATTTTCTCCCAATCTGGGGCTTGTCTTTTTACTTTCGCAGTGGTGTCTTTTGAAGGGTGAAAGTTTTTAAATGTTCTCCCTTCCCATGTATGCTTTCATGTCTTTAAGAAGTCTGCTCTCCCCAAGACGGAGAAGATTTTTCTCCTGTATTTGTGCCTAACAGTTTCCTTGCTTTGCCTTTTAAATTGAGATCTGGGACCTATTTTGACTTAGTTTTTGTGTAAGGTGTGAGGTAAGAGTGGAGGCTTATTATGTTTCCAGGTGGACATCCGATGATTCGGCACCAACTGTTGAAAGGTGTCTTCTCCGTTGTCTTATTCTGACACCTCCACTGATCTCAATCAACAGTGTATGTGTGGGTCTGTTTCTGGAATCTCTGTTCTGCTCCAGTGACCTATTTGTGTGACCTGAGGCCAACATCCCTTTGACCTGATTACTGTAGCATTAATCTAAGTCTTGAAATCAATTCCTGGGTTCTTTTTTCTGGAATTTCTTTCTTTCTTTCTTTTAAGAGATTTTATTTATTTATTTGAGAGACAGTGAGAGAGAGAGAGGATGAGCTGTGGGGAGGGGTAGAGGGAGAGGGAGAAGCAGGCTCTGAGCTGACCAGGGAGCCCGACACGGGACTCGATCCCAGGACCCTGAGATCATGACCTGAGCTGAAGGCAGGCACTTAACCGACGGAGCCACCCACGTGCCCCTATAGTCTGGGATTTCAATGCCACCTTTTGGGGGTTTTTAAATTATTATTATTATTATTATTATTATTTATTCATTAGAGAGAGGGAGAGAGAGAGCACGCACGAGCAGGAGGGGCAGAGGGAGAGGGAGAGAGAATCTCAAGACGACTCCACACCGAGTGCAGAGCCTGATGCAGGGCTTGATTCCATGACCGTGAGATCACGGCATATCTGCTAAATCTGACGATATAGCTCAGCTTATCAGCCTACTCTTTAATCCTGTCACTTGTTCCATCTTCCATCTTTACGGAAGTGCCGGTCTTTACTTGCTCTGTCCCAGGTGGAATCTCTCGAGTGTAGATGGAAATTTCACTCTTTTGCAGATACTTGACAGGGAGTGTGCGTGTGTCCGTTTGCAAATTGCATACATTATCACTTCAAAACAACTTATTACAGGCTTGTTTTGCCTGGAAACATTTCCTTCTTGATTTAATTTTATTTTTTAATGTAAAAATGTTTTTGTTAGGATTATATGGTTTTTCTAGGCAATGGTTGTGTTGGAGTTGCTGGTCGGCCCCCAGTATCTGTTCTCTCTATTTGCAATGTAATAGCACTCCTGTCTGGACTAAGGACTATGTTTCTCAGCCTCTCTTGGAGCTAGCTGTGGCCTGTGGGATGCAAGTGGGAGTGACATGTGCGCGGTTTACAGATCATGCTCTTAAAAGGAAACTGTGCCTTAACCAGGAAGTAGATGCAATGGTCAGCTATCTTGAACTCTGGGTACCGGAGCACCACAGGGATCGTGAAGAAACAGAGCCGAAGGAGCCTGGGTCCCTGACACCTTGAAGCTGTTATATGAGCTACTCGTGTCCGTACTGTTACTTAGGGAGAAATAAAATTCTACCTCTGCGAGCCACTAGTATTTTGGATTGCCGTCAGATCAGCCAAACCTGTATCCTAATACAATCATTAGATTTACTAATATCATTTACTAACTTATTTGTTCCCTATTGTTTTTTCGGTACTCTTCCCTTTTGGTTTATATTTTTTCTTGCAGAGAACATCCCTTAGGAGTTTTTTCACCAAGAGTTTGGGGGATGAAAAATTTGGGGGGTTTGTAAGTTGCAGTTGTTTTCATTTTCACGCTTTAATGGGACAGTTTAGCTAGGTATATTAGTCTAAGTTAGTAATTAATTTTTCTCAGTTCCCTGAAGGTATTATTCCATTCTTTTCTTGCCTCTTTTGTGGTTGAGAGTTCTCCTGTTGGCTTATAGATATGATTTCTTTTTGGATAACCTCTTTTCCCTTGTAGGACTGCTTTTAAGATTTTCTCTTCATCTTTGATATTCTGAATTACAGTGCATCTAGGTGAAATTTTTATTTTTATTTATTTAGCATGGCCTTTGTTGGTCTTTATTTTGAGAGGGGGGGAAACTCTCTCTGTGTCTAGTCAAGAGTTTGAGCTATTATATCAATAGGTATCATTTTGTTATACCCTTTTGTTCTTGATTCATATCTGCTTAGTTATATGTTGTGGGGTGTTTTTGTTTTTGTTTTTCTTGGTTCTTCCTTTCTTCATCTCTTTGAGGAGTTTAAGTCTGTTTATTTAAAAGCATTTCTTAGGGGCGCCTGGGTGGCTCAGTTGTTAAGCATCAGCCTTCGGCTCAGGGAGTGATCCCAGGGTCCTGGGATCGAGTCCCACCTCGGGCTCTTCCGCTGGGAGCCTGCTTCTCCCTCTCCCACTCCCCCTGCTTGTGTTCCCTCTCTCGCTGGCTGTCTCTCTGTCTGTCAAATCAATAAATAAAATCTTAAAAAAAAATAATAAAAGCATTTCTTAAAGGGCTCCACCATTTGAATTTTTTAAAGTTTTTTTTTTAAGATTTTATTTATTTATTTGACAGAGAGAGAGACAGCCAGCAAGAGAGGGAATAGAAGCAGGGGGAATGGGAGAGGAAGAAGCAGGCTCCCGGCATAGGAGCCCGATGCAGGGCTCCATCCCAGGACCCCGGGATCACGCTCTGAGCCGAAGGCAGACACCCAATGACTGAGCCACCCAGGTGCCCCTTAAATTCTATTTATTTAAGTAATCTTTACATCTAATATGAGGTTTGAACCCACAAGCCTAAGATCGAGTCACATGCTTCCCCGACGGAGCTAGCCAGGCGATCTCCACTCCTCCATTTGAATTTTTTTTTTTAAGATTTTATTTATTTGACAGAGAGACAGCCAGTGAGAGAGGGAACACAGGAAGGGGAGTGGGAGAGGAAGAAGAAGGCTTCCAGCGGAGGAGCCTGATGTGGGACTCGATCCCAGGACCCTGGGATCAGGCCCTGAGCTGAAGGCAGACGCTTAACGACTGAGCCACCCAGGCGCCCCCCACCATTTGAATTTTGACAGTAGTGAAGTATCTTCTGAACGTTGAGTCTGTTGCCTGTTGTGCCGAACGGACTCTGAGATGCTCCACCCCACCCCATGATGCTTTCTGGCAATCATGCTTTTATGTAACTCCCTCTCTTTGGGTGTAGCCAGTACGTGTGACTTGCTTCTGGTCAGTGGAATATGGCAAAAGCGATGGGGTGTTGCTCCTGTAATGATGTTACTGTATAAGACTCTGTCTTGCTAGCAGCCTCGCTGTAGAGATTCTGCCTGCTGGACTGATGAAACACGTGGTTGTGTTGGGAAAGGAATAGTAGGCAAGAACTGTGGCAAGGAATCATAGGAAGCCTATAGGAACTGTGGATGGCCTCTCGAAACTGAAGGCAGCCTCCAGACAACAGCCAGCAAGAAGCTGGCTACAACTGCCACGAAAGGAATACTTCCAACAACCTGAGTGAATTCAGAAGTGGATTCTTCCCCAGTCGAGCCTCCAGATGAGAACACAGCCTAATTGACGCTTTGCAGCCATGTGAGGGGAAATAGTTAAGCTCTGCCTAGACTTCTCACATACACTGTGAGATGATAAATGTGTGTTGTTTCATCCCATTAGGTTTGTAACCATTTGTTAGAAGACTAGAGGACTGACTCTACACGGCCCTGTATTTGATCTGTAGCTTATGAAGTTCTGTCTCCAGTGTGAGTGAGGCTCCCGTGAACACTGAAGGGGGTAGCCCACCAAAATGTGAACAGTTGTTATACGTGGGTGGGAGAATATGGGTTACTTTTATTCTCTTCTATACATTTTAGTATTTACCAGGTTTTAAAATATGATATCTATATAAAATAGCCAAAACTGTTTAAATGTTTTATTAAAGACTAATGACATACTCCTAGACAATAGCATAAATCTTATGTTCAGTTTGACCATTTTTTACAAAGTTGAACACATTTTTTGTAATCACAATCCAGGACAAGAATTAGAACGTTAGTAGCATCCCAGAAGACTCCTCCCTTGTCCCCTCAGTCAGTAACTCCAAAAAGATAATTAGTCTGAGTTTTATTACCATTACCTTTTATAAGTGGTATTCAGTATATTCATTTGTTCACACTTCTCTCTCTCTCTCTTTCTTTTTTTTTTTTTAAGATTTTTTAATTTATTTATTCAACAGAGAGAGAGAGACAGCCAGCGAGAGAGGGAACACAAGCAGGGGGAGTGGGAGAGGAAGAAGCAGGCTCATAGCAGAGGAGCCTGATGTGGGGCTCGATCCCATAACACCGGGATCACGCCCTGAGCCGAAGGCAGACACTTAACCGCTGTGCCACCCAGGTGCCCCTTCTCTCTCTCTTTCAAGTAGGCTCCATGCTCAATGTGGGACTTGAACTCAGGACGCTGAAATTTAGAGTACTATGCTCTGCTTTTGAGCCAGCCATGCACCCCATGTGTCTGACTTCTCTAGTTCAACATTACGTTTGTGAAGTTTATAATGTTGTCTTGTGTAACAATAGTTTGATCATTCTTAACATTGGTTAGTATTCCATTGCAGGAATATCCCACAATTTAGCTATGTTTTCTACTGTCGATGGAAGTTTGGGACTTCAAATAAAGCAAGAAAAATAAATTTAAAATATAACAATTGGATATAAAGAACAAACTGTCACTATTCACAGACATGATGGTATGGATAGAAAATCCGCACAAAATTAACAAATAAATGATTAGGATTAATAAGTGTATTTAACAAAGTCCCTGGCTAAAATGTCCACAGTAATTACAGTAGCCTTATAGAAAATCTTGAAATCTAGTGTGAGTTCTGAAACTTTGTTCTTTTTCAAAATTGTTTTTGTTATTCTAGTTCCTTTGCCTTTTCATGTGAATTTAAGAATGAGCTTGTTGGTTTTTACCAAAAAGTCCGTAAGGATTTTGTTTGGAACTAGATTGAATCTATACGTGAATTTGGTGATAATGGTCAGCTTAACAAAATTGAGTCCTCCAATCCATGAACACGGTATATTTTTCCATTTATTTAGGTGATTTAAAATTTCTTTCATTAGTGTTTTCTAGTATTCAGTGTACAGATATACCCAAGTATTTAAATTTTTTCCAGGGCTATTTCTTTTTTCCTTTTTAAAGATTTGTTCACTTATTTGAGAGGGAGGGGGAGGGGCCAAGGGAGAAGGAGAGAGAATCTTTTTTTTTTTTTAATATTTTATTTATTTATTTGACAGAGAGAGACAGCCAACGAGAGAGGGAACACAGCAGGGGGAGTAGGAGAGGAAGAAGCAGGCTCCTAGCAGAGGAGCCTGATGTGGGGCTCGATCCCAGGACTCCAGGATCATGCCCTGAGCCGAAGGCAGATGCTTAATGACTGAGCCACCCAGATGACCCAGGAGAGAGAATCTTAAGCAGACTCTGCACTGAGCACGGAGCCTGGCATGGGGCTCAATCTCATGACCCTGAGATCATTACCTGAGCCAAAACCAAGAGTCAGATGCTCAACCAACTTTGTCGCCTAGGCGCCCCTCCAATGCTATTTCTTAATTCCAGTTTCTAATCATTCATTATGAGTATGTAAGAATACACTTTTTAAATATACTGACATGTAATCTTGCTAAATGTATTAGTTCTATGAGATTTTTTTTTACTTAGACAATTATGTGTGAATAGAAGCAGATTTTTTTTTCCTTTCCAAGCTATACGTCTTGTTTTCTTGTCTTATCGCACTGGCTATTGAATAAGAATAGTGAGAGGAGACATTCTTGTTCCTGACCTCAGGAGAACACACTCAGTCTTTCATAATTAAGTATGATGTGTGAATAACCCAACACCAAATCCTAAACCAAAGGTCTGGTTTCTGGGGCCTCAGTAAGCAGAACTCAGTGGAAGTAAAGTGCCACTGGTGTTTGAGGGAGTACAATCCACGGAAAGCTGGAGTGAGAGAAAAGGAAGGGAGAGAGACTCAGTATGAAGATACATTACTGTGCCGGCCACTTCTTGATGTTAATTACAACGGATTGTTTGATCTGTGGCACCGTCTTGCACATGCCTGCGTGTTGAGTGAGCCCTATGGCAGTTCAAGCACCAGCAGCCACAGGGAAGACCATGAGGTCAAGAGGTATAAATGCTGGCAGGTGGTGCCTGTGTGGAGGTGATTTTTTTAAAGTATTTTATTTATGTATTTGTTTATTTATTTAGAGTGAGAGTGTTAAGTCGGGGCAGGGGGAGAGGAGCGGCAGAGGAAGAGAGAGAATCTTAAGCAGGCTCCACGCTCAGCACAGAGGCCAATACAGGGCTCAATCTCACAGCCCTGAGATCATGGCCTGAGCCAAAATCAAGAGTTCGACACTTAATGGGCTGAGCCACCCAGGTGCCCCATTTCTGAAAATGTTTTTACTCTACTCTCACTATTTTAATTGATAGTTTATCTGGGTATAGAACTTCAAGTTCGAAATATATTTTTCTCAGAATTTTAAAGGCGTTAGCTCCATTTTGGTCTAATTTCAGTGGTGCTGTAAGACATGGGATGCCATTCTGATTCCTGGCTTTTGTATAAAACCTAACTTTTCGCTCTCTGAGAGCCTGTATGATTTTTCATTTGTTCTTAGTGATCTGAAATTTCAAAATGACGTGCCTCAGCGTGCAAAGGTTTTCATCCATTTTGTTGGATACTTAGTGGGCATTTTCAATCTGGAAACTCATGTCACTTACTTCAGAGAAATTTACTTTAATAACTTATTTGATGATTACCACCCCCTCTTATTTCTCCTGTTCTTTCTGGGACTCCTCTTATTTGGATGTGAGATCTCCCAGGCTGATTCTCTAATTTTCATGTCTTTTCTCTCCTTTGTCCTCTTCCTCTGCTTTTTGAGTTATTGCCTCATCTGCAAACGTTTCTCCCAATCCTTTCACTAAGCTTTTAATTTGTTCTACCCAAGAGATATTTTTTGTTCTTAAAACATTCCTTTTTAATAACGTTCTGTACTTGTTCAATGTATCTATATGTCTTATGTCTTTGATGATACTAGTGATTTTTTTTTACATTTTTCTTCTCCTTATCATCATCATCTGTGTTTCCTCCAAAGTTGCTTTTTTTTTTTTTAAAGATTTTATTTATTTATTTGACAGAGAGAGAGACAGCCAGCGAGAGAGGGAACACAAGCAGGGGGAGTGGGAGAGGAAGAAGCAGGCTCCCAGCGGAGGAGCCTGATGTGAGGCTCGATCCCATAACGCTGGGATCACGCCCTGAGCTGAAGGCAGACGCTTAACCGCTGTGCCACCCAGGCGCCCCTCAAAGTTGCTTTTTATCTCTTTGCTGTCGTTTGGTTCTGGGTGAGAAGCTCCCCCCATGTGCGTGGTGCTCCTTGGCTTCTGCACCCAGAGGCTGCTCGGAAACCCAGAGCTCAGATTTGGCTACCCACCCAGCACTCCACTGGAGGGTGATCTGGCTAGGCTGTTTCTTGGGAAACTTCTGATGTCCCTGTCTTTAGGTCTTTCCTCCTGGGCTTCTCAGGTATGCATAGAATTATCTTTCAGTCTGCTGCCTGGAGGTTCATACGAAGCCTGGTTGCCAGCTGGGAGTTTCACTACTCAGTGTGAAGACTTTCATTCATTCCCCCATTTTTGGTGAGATGACCCTGGCCCCAGCTGGGTCCACTTTTCTCCAGTACAGAGTCCCTCGGTTTTACCCACTCTGGGGAATAAATCGTCTGTCTTCTGTGGGAATTGTTGGGATATGGTAGAGGCAGTCACCTTGGGGGATGGGCTCTTGGTTACTAACCGCTCTGTAAACTGCCTTTCAACAAATCCTCTGTGGTTCAATCTGCTCTTTCACCTTTGCTGCCAGAAGTACTGGTGCTCAATTCCTGAGCCTTTGAGGGGTTCTAGACTTTCCTCACTGCTGGCTTAGGACTCGATTTTCCACATCCATTAAGTTCGTTCCCATTCATTGATCTGTTTTCCAATTGCAAAAGTATCCCATTCTCTTTGCCATTGTAGCATTTTAAGAACCCCTTTTCTGCCATTTTTAAGGAGTTTCTGGAGAGAGCAGGGATAAATGCTTGTGTTTGATCGGCTTTCTCGAACCGGAAATCCTGGCCCTTTTCTCATTATATTTAATTCTTTTTGATATTTCCCAGAACTTCTAAGTCACTTTAGTCACAGCTGTTTTGTGGTCTCTCCCTCCTGGATCTATCCTGCGAGGTTGTGGCTGAGTGGGGGCGGGGAGGGCGTCCAAGCTTACTGTAGGTTTTATCATTGACTTTCTCTCATTACTGCTGTTGTTTTGTCATTTTTTCTTTGTGAGCTCATCTGCAGGGACCTTTGTGGGTTGAGCTTCCAGGTGAGGTCAAGGCCCTCTGGAGTGTCCACATTTGTTTCTGCCTCGTGCACAGGGCATCTCCAGCCGGGACCCTGTCGGTGTTCAGTTCTTGCTTTCAGAGTCTCCAGAACCCACTGGGAAGGAGCGTGGTGTAAATTTAAATCCCAAGCCCCGTGAGGCTAAGTCTCTGGTTACAAATTCCCAGAGCAGCCTGTGTCCCACCCTAACCCCAGGCTGCGGCAGGGAGCTTCTCGGCCCTCCGTCTGAGCAGAGAGTGGGGTTTTGGTGTTTGTTTTTAATCCTCCTTTACCTCTTCACTGAGAATATAGCCCCGGGGCATCTGGCTTGGAGGTGGGTCTCATTTACGACTCCCTGCTTTGTGGAGCCCCAAACCTTGTTTCTTGTCCCCAGGAGGGCTGTAAAATCCAATCCCCAGGCTGCTGAGACCCACGGGCCTGCCCGCCCGGCCAGTGACACAGCAGCCAGCACGAGCCCTCCTGATTCCTGCTCTGGTTTTCAGCTCCTTCTTTGTTTTTATCCCTGGGGAGCTCCCTTCCTTTCTTGCAAGCTCAGCCATGCATTTAGAAGGATGTTTGTTATATTTTAGCCACAATATCCAAGTCGTATTTTGTGGCAGGAGGGTTCTGCTGGGGAGCTCACAATTCTACTGGAAACGGACTCCTGTGTTTTTTGTTTGTTTCCAATCTCTTTTGCATCCCTGAGTACCCCACAGCGGAGCATCAGTAGAAGCCCGTGAATGCCCGGAAAATGAAATGCAATTGCGGTGTTTTCACCTAATTGGTGATTTTGCCAAAGGCCCCAGCAAAACCGAGTCGGGGTTCCTGCGGCAGTCCTGCTGTTCAGAGCAAGAGACTCAGAGAACATTCAAGACCTCTCCTGGGCTGGACTCAACCTACTGTGGGAACCGTCTGATGTCCAACCAGCCTGCCGCGGCATCCTGCCCTCCAGCCACACATCTGCTCCCGAGCTCCTTCTCACCCGTCTCGGACCTTGCCGATTCCAGCTCTCACCAGCTTTGCTCTGTCCGCTTGCTTGTGGACCGGCCTCCCAGACCAGACATGCCCTCCCTGGGCCACAGGCCCTGTTGTTTTCTGTCTGTGTCTCCAGCATCTTTGAGGTAACAGTGCAAACATGCGAGGCGTTTGGTAAATGTGGGTCTGATGTGTGAACGAGTCAGCTAGCGCTCCCCCACAACCAGCTCCAAAGCCGACTTTGGACTTCACAAAATTAACGCAGCCGTTACAGCCCCATGACTAGACCCAACCTTAGCCACCCTCCTTCCTGGCAGCCGCCAGCCCTGTCCTGTAGGGGCGGAACTATCCTCTGGCATTTTAATAGGGAGGTGGTGGGTCATGTGGGATAAAGTGGACTCTAATTAGCCCTCCCAAGAAGAGCGCTGCTCTGTCTGGGGGAGGAGGGGAAGAGGGACCTGGTCACTGACTCGGCCTCCAACTCTCCCCTCCCCCTCTCCTGGGGGACTGGGGTTCCAGTGCTCCGAGTTTGGGAAGAGAGATCTCTTTCCACAAGGAAAACTGGGGGTCCCTTGGTAGATGGATGAAATGATTGCAGCCCCTGGCTCACAGCGTGTTCGAAGCACTTTCCCTCGGAGATCTCTCTCTGATCGAGGGACTTGCCCAAAGTCACACAAGGCTGGAGCTCGGCTGCACTATTCCATAGGGCAGCTACTAGCCACCTAGCCCCGCTGAGCGAGCCCTTGAAATGGGGCTAGTCTGAATTTAGATGGGCCTGAAGTGTAAAACCATGCCAGATTTCAAGGACTTCAAAGTATGAAAAAAAAAAAATCCCAAGAATAATTGTAATATTTGTGACACGTCAAAATCATAATATTTGGGATTTCTTAGGTTAAATACAAATATTATTAGAATGAATCCCACCAGTTTCTTTTTACTTTGTGTTAATGAAGCTGCCCGAAATTTTAAATTACCTCTGTGGTTTGCATTTGCGACTTGAGTCCAATTCCTCTCGGCTGTTAGCAGTGCAGGAGCGGGGCCTTGTCGGCTGTATCCTGCACAGAGCAGGAGGCCGAGAATTCTATGCTGAATGAATGAAGAAAGGAAGCATTGGTTGTTCAACACCACTTGGCACTGGCTTATAAATGAAAGAGTCCACTTTGGCTGTGAGGACGAGCCGTTCTCCATCTATTTTCTGCCTTCGTGTCTGTACCCTGTTCATGAGCTGCGTGGCCATGGGAGCAAGCAGATTTCAAGAACAGACCCTCCCCTGGGGGGCCTGGGGGGCGCAGTTGTTAAGCGTCTGTATTCGGCTCAGGGCGTGATCCCAGCGATCTGGGATCGAGCCCCACATCAGGCTCTTCTGCTGGGAGCCTGCTTCTTCCTCTCCCTCTCCCCCTGCTTGTGTTCCCTCTCTCGCTGGCTGTCTCTATCTCTGTCGAATAAATAAATAAATCTTAAAAAAAAAAAAAAAAGAACAGACCCTCTCCTAATTTGGGGTCCCTTGAAAGCAGAGCCTGAGTTCAGTGACCCCAGGAGGCAGGAAAGCAGGGCCAGGCCTGGAGGAGGAACAATGTGGGTGTCCTCCCCTCCCTGTAGGCAAAGGAGAGACATTCAACCAGGAACTCTGGAAGCATACAGAATGCCTCCCAGAATGGTCATCCAGGGGACGGGAGGTGAGAACATCTGTCTCCTGGCCACTGTCCTCTATTGCAGAATGTTGCTAGAGGGACCTTTACTCTCCCACACTTCTTTTTTTTTTTAAGAAAAAAATTTTTTAAGATTTTATTTATTTATTTGAGAGACAGAGAGAGCATGAGCTGAGAGAGAGGGGGAGAAGCAGACTCCCCACTGAGCAAGGAGCCCGATGCAGGGCTCGATCCCAGGGCCCTGAGACCATGACCCGAGCCGAAGGCAGACGCTTCACCGACTGAGCCAGCCAGGTGTCCCTCTCCCACACTCGTCAGCTGTGCTGGTGGCTGCAGGAGGCCTTGAGAAAAGACGTCAGGCAGAAAAGCACCTGCGTCAGGTGCACCCCCGTCAGCATGAGTCAGGACCGTCCACGTCATTGCGCCAGAGAGAATTCATAGTTGCTACCACGACGGACAAGGATCAGCAGCTGAACGTTAAGGGCGATGCGTAGAGCGGGATACGGCTGATGGGCAGTTTCTGGAAAGCTAGCTGACACCTTGTTATTGGTTCATCATGCACTCATGCATTCATCCCGTTGTCAGCCAAGACTTCTTGCACACCACCTCGAGGTAAGGTCTGGGCTCCCCCAGAAAGGATGACAGGAGGAAAGAGAGGGGTAAAGATGTCCTTATAGCAACCATGTGGAACCTTTTCTAATTCACAAATGAGGTAAATCCCCTGCCAACTTCAGTCCCTTCATCCTCATTGGTAACAGGGTGCTGATGCTGAATTGTTGGGGGACAGCACCCGAAGCCTCTGAAGAGGGCTCAGCCTCTTCTTGGTTCAAGCAGGACTTAGAAATTCACTCCCCCACGGTTAAGCATCCGACCCACGATTTCGGCTCAGGTCGTGATCGCAGGGTCATGAGATCAAGCCCTGTGTTGGGCTCCCAAGCTCAGTGGGGAGTCTGCTTGAGAATCTCTCTCTCTCTCTCTCTCCACCCCTGCTCCACCCCACCCCCTGCTCACTTGCACTGTCCCTCTCTCTCAAATAAATAAATAAAATCTTAAAAAAAAAAAAAATGAACTCCCCCACCCACCTGCCTTCCTGCTTTCGCTCAGCCGGCAGCCCCTGAGTGCCTGCTAGGTGCCAGGCTCCGCACCAGTCTGGGGGTGTGGTGGTGAGCGAGAGGGAGCCCCTGTGCTCAGGAGCTCACAGTCTGAAGGGAGCGAGGGTGCCACCCCAGTAGACAGTCCAGAGGTAGGCTCTAAGCTCTGAGGAGGGGAGGGACGGGCTGCTTCCTGCAGGGTCTTGGAAAGCTTTCTGGAGGAAATGCAACCAAGCACTCACCCCAAGGCCTCTGGGCCCCAGATGTGAGCTTCTGGCACAGACCGGTCCTGGCTGAACCCCATAACTGGCTGCTTGGCAAAGGACATTGGCAAACCCAGGCTGACTCTAGGTCATTTGCATATCATTTGCATCAATCTGCATATGTGGTGGCACAGCCTGGTCTCTTATGCATTTAAATTGCGAGTTATTTGTCTCTCTTTGAAAGCTCTCATTTTTTTTTTCCCCGAGGGGGGCTGGCTCCATTTCCCCTACTTGCCCTTATAAAGACTGTTGAGTTTGCCCAGCACAATGGAAGGCTGTAGATTTTGGGTGGAATATATGCTTTTTATTCTGGCCTTCTGATATTTTGTCATTTTTAAGGGCCCCATGACAGCCTGGTGCGGAAAAGAGTGTCAGGCATGTGCACCCGGTGTTACATATGGGGAAGCCGAGGCAGAGAGAGTTTTTGTTTGTTTGGTTGGTTTGGTTTGGTTTGTTTCTTTGTTTAAGGGAGGTGCCCAACCTCACTTGGCCTGCTGGAGGTAAGTCCAGGACTAGGGATCTGATCCCGTGCTGAGAGCGAGCTCAGAGGTCATCTCTCAGTGGAAGGCAGTTCAGAGAGGGGCAGGGCTTGCCCAAGCCACACAACTGATCCGGAATGCAGCCTTGGCTCCCACGGCTCTGCCTGAAGACAAGGGGCCCCTCTGCCAGGCCCTCGTTTGGACCGCTGTCTCAGTGGCCTATGCTACTTCGGAAGACGCCTTCCCCTTAAATACCCAGTAGACTGATTTCTACCTACTTGGGTTACTGTGTAATCCTGGTGAGCGAGTGTCACCCAGCCCGGCACATCTCATTCAATCAGGACCTGACTTAGCCCAGACATGAGCTAGCAGGAGTCCTCACTGGTGCCCTAAATGGGCACTTTCTATGGTGCAGAAGGTGTGGTTCATTCCATCCCAGAGAGTGCACGTCCCCCCATGCGCATTTGACATGACTGTGAGGACCAAACGTGTGGACATCGGCTTGTATTTTAAAACTTATCAACAGAATAGGGTGGGAACCCTCCTCAAGGCCAATATTGGGTCTAGCTGATGGTCACGTCACTTGGGGATCTTTACTTATAAGAAGAGAATCATGTAATTCACTGTTAATAACAGCTCCCATCTACTGAGTACTTTATCGTGTGCAGGTACGGTGTGGGGCGTTTACTCAGGCTATTTCCATGCCTTATCCTGCAAGACGGAGACTATTATTCTTGTTACCCAAGTGAGGCCATCGAAGCTCAGTGAGATAAAAGATTTTGTTCAACAAAGTATCAGGGTTGAGGCTCAATGTCGGGGGGTAGCTGGCTCCAGACCACAGCAAAAGGGGCTGTGCTTTCCACCAAACCATATCACTTCCAATGTCAAGTCTAAAACTAGACCTAACATGAGCGCTGACTTGTAAGTCTAAGCCAGCATAGTGTAATGACTTACAAAGCACAGACTTGCTGAGAGTGGATGAGTATTTTATATCAGATTAACCTTCTGCTGGTAACAATGATAAAATCTGGATAAATAGATAAGACAGAGTTGTTTGGAACTACTGGAGAGTGACTAAAATCAGGCAGAAACTGGGGGAGATATGACCCTTGAAACACGGAAACCATACTGATGAGGGCCACCTTTATCTGGCTTTTCCTCAAAGGCATTCTCCAGTTTATGTAGTGCATAGGGGGATAGAAGACAAGCAGAAATCAGAAACCTTACCAGCTGGAGAGTAGGAAATTGGAGTTTGGAGGCTCTAGAGAAGCTGGAAATTGAGAGAGAAAAATCCCAGAAAAGAGAGCCACAGAGGGAGAAAACTCCCCTAAATTCTTGGCTGACTCTGGCATGGGTCCTGACTCCAAGGAGAAAACACAGCTGGAAGACGGAAAATGCTGAGCAGAGATTTCTGCAGCTGCTTGGCACGGAGGAAACAGATTTTCTAGTTCAAATTTCATCAAGTTAGCGTGGTTTGTTGGACACATCAGGGTTTTCAGTGAGATCCTGGGAGACAATGACTTAGAAGTAAACCTGTCCTAATGAAGTCTGACACCAAACCTCCACAAGACCAAGGCGAAGGGCCAAAACTTTAATAGAACAAGATGCAAAAGTCTTCAGAGGAAGATAACACAATCCAGAATCTCTACATTGTCTCACACAATGTCCAGCATAAAATTAAAAATTACTAGATATGGGATGAGACAGGAAAATGTGACACATAGACAAAAAAAAATTTTTTAAGTCAGTAGATATAGATCAAAGACAACCCAGATGTTGGAATGAGTGAGCAAAATGTAATTTAAAATTTTTTTAATTTAAAGATTTATTGATTTACTTATTTAAGAGAGACAGAGAGAGCACACAAGCAGGAGGGGCGGGGAGAGGGAAAGAGAATCCCAAGCAGACTCTGTGCTGAGTGGAACGTGACATGGGGCTCGATCTCACAACCCTGAGATCACGGCCTGAGCTGAAACCAAGAGAAGACAGACGCTCAACCAACTGCACCACCCCGGTGCCCCCGTAAGCAAACTTTTAAATCATTATAATACATTTGTTAAAGAGTCTATGGGGAAAAGGCAATTATAACGGATGAAGTCATGAGAAATTTTAGGAGTACATTCGTTTCCTGCCAGAACAAAGTACCTTGAACAGGGTGGCTTACAACAGAAATTTATTCTCTCACAGATCCAGAGGCTAGAGGTCTGAAATCCAGGTGTTGAGGGGGACAGTCCCTTCTTGAGAGCCCTGAGGAACAGTCTGTTCCATGCCTGTCTCCTAGCTTCTGCCGATGGCTGGCAATCCTTGAAGTTCCTTGGCTTGTATGTGCATCACTCCAATCTCTCCCTCCCTCTTCACATGGTATTTTCTCTGTCTCTCTCCTCTCCTCTCCTTTTCTTTCTTTCTTTTTCTTTCTTTCTTTCTTTCTTTCTTTCTTTCTTTCTTTCTCCTTCCTTCCTTCCTTCCTTTTTTTTTTTTAAGATTTTATTTATTTATTTGACACAGAGAGAGAACACAAGTGGGGGAAGAGGGGCAGAGGAAGAGGGAGAAGCAGACTCCCACTGAGCAGGGAGCCCAACATGGGGCTCAATCCCAGGACCCCAAGATCACAACCTGAACCAAAGGCAGAAGCTCAGCTGACTGAGCCACCCAGGTGCCTTTCTCTCCTTTTCTTACAAGGTCACTAGTCATATTGGATTGAGGACCCACCTTACTCCAGTGTGACCTCATCTTAACTAATTACATCTGTAATGACCCTATTTCCAAATAAAGTCATATGATGAGGTCCTGGGGGTTAGGACTTTAGCATATCTTGTTGGGGGAGGGCATATTTCAACCCATAACAAAGAAGATAAGGAAACTTTTTTAAAAAAAGATCATATCAAATTCTAAACTGTAAAATCAATATCTCAAAAGTCAAACATTCATTGGATGGGATTAAAAGCCATATAAACATCTACTGGATGGGATTAGACCCAATAAAAAAGGACGAGTAAATGTATTTTTTTATAAAAAGATGTATTTATAAAACAAGACAAAACATGTGTCTATTTTGAGAGAGAGAGAAAGAGAGCACTGGGCAGGGGGAAGAGGGAGAGAGTGAGAGAGAATCTTGAGCAGACTCCGTGCTGAGCACAGAGCCCAACTGGGGGCTCAATATCATGATTGAGCTGAAACTAAGCATCAGACGCTTAACCAACAGAGCCACCCAGGTGCCCCAAGGACCAGTAAATATAAGGACAGGTCAATAAGAGTGTCTGGGTGGCTCAGTCAGTTAAGCAGCTGCCTTCGGCTCAGATCATGATCTCAAGGGTCCTGGGATGGAGCCCCAAGTCCAGCTCCCTGCTCAGCGAGGAATCTGCTTCTCCCTGTCCCTCTGCTCCTCCCCCTGCTTGTGCATGCTCTCTCTCAAATAAATAAATCAAATCATTAAAGACAGGTCAATAGAAATTAGCCACACCGAAGCACAAAGAGACAAATGACCCACAAAAATGAGCAGAGCCTCGGTAACCTGTGAGATTGGATTAAGCAGCCTTATGTAATTGGAGTCCTAGGGGTGGAAAGAGTGATAATAGGGCAGAAAAAAAGTATGTGATGAAAAAATATTGGCTGGGAATATTCCATGTTTGAAAAAACAGTCAAGGAAGTTCAGTGAGCCCTAATCGCGATAACTGCAAAGAAGACCGTACTTAGGCACATCATGGTCAGACTGCTGAAAACCGACGATCAAGAGAGAATCCGGGAAGCAGCTGAAAAAAATAAAAAGAAAAGAAACAAACAAACCAAAAAACCGAGGCAATTATGCACAGAAGAACAATGATGCGAGAGACAACAGACTTCTCATAAAAACAATGTAAGTCAGAAGACAATGGAGCGACACCTTAAAAATGAAGGGGAAATTTTTTGTTAATTTAGAATGCTATCAGTGAAATGTCTTTCCACATGAAAAAAAATTTAAATTCTTGAATAAAAGCAGAGACTTTGTTGCCAGGAGACCCATATGATAAGAAATGCCAGGGCCGCCTGGGTGGTTCAGTTGGTTAAGTGTCAACTCTTAATCTCAGCTCAGGTCTTGATCTTGGGGTTGTGAGTTCAAGCCCCATGTTGAGAAAAAGAAATGCCAAAGAAAGGCCTTAGGTTTTGCTTTTTTGTAAGTTATTTATTTATTTATTCATTTATTTTTTTAGAGAGGGAGAGAAAGAGAGAAAGGGGGGCAGGGGCAGAGAGAGAGAGGGAGAGAGAATCTTTTTTTTTTTTTTTTAAGATTTTATTTATTTATTTGACAGAGAGAGAGACAGCCAGCGAGAGAGGGAACACAAGCAGGGGGAGTGGGAGAGGAAGAAGCAGGCTCCCAGCGGAGGAGCCCGATGTGGGACTCGATCCCGGAACACGGGAATCACGCCCTGAGCTGAAGGCAGTCGCTTAATGACTGAGCCACCCAGGCGCCCCAGGGAGAGAGAATCTTAAGCAGGTTCCAGGCCCAGCCTGGAGTCCCACCCGAGGCTCAATCCCACCACCCTGAGATCATGACCTGAGCCGAAATCAGGAGTTCGTTGCTTAACCAACTGAGCCACCCAGTTGCCCCGGTTTGAGGTTTAAGGGAAATGATTTACCAGATAGAATTTCAGACTGACAGGGGGAAAAAATAGCACCCGTAATGGTAAAGACATGAGTGGATACAGAAGACAATTTTTCTTTTCTAAACTTCTTTAAAAATAATGGACTCCTTAAAGCAAAGATATCAGTGCATTCTGGGATTTATAACACATAAAAGTAAAATATATGACCACAATAATACCAAAGACAGGAGCGGCTAAAATAAAATTCTACTTTTGTAAAGTTCTTATGGAATATATGAAGTGGTGTTTTATTACTGGAAGGTAAACGGTGATAATTTAAGAATACATATTGGAACCCCTCCTAGAGCAACCAAAGATATAAAAAGGGATAACTAAAAAGTAAACCGAGAAGACCGAATGGAATATTTATAAATACTCGATTAGCCCAACAGAAGGCAGTAAAAGAGGCATGGAGAAGAGAAGGCGACAAACAGATAATAAACAGCAAGATGATAGACCTAAACCTACCTCCAACAAGAAGTACATTTAATGTAAAAGGACGAGACTCCAACTGAAAGGCAGATACTCTCCGACTTGATTTTGAACATAGTCTGTCTGGGTTCGGGGTCTGTGACTGGGAGAGTTAAATGAGGTTGTGCGTCAACGCTCTGAGCGCAGTGCCGGGCCCACAGTGGGTGCTTCTTAAGCAAAAACTCTAAACTCTGATTTAACAATCCCATTTTCCGGGAAGCCTGCCCGTGAGCTTCCCATGGGGGGCCCCGGTCGGCTGTCCACACGGCATCCTGCCCTGCTGAGCGTTCAGCCCCCGGCCTTTGTGGAGAACCAGCTTCCTGCAGACCGACGCGGCCCTTCTCACGGCGGCTGCAGCGGGTTATTTGTCCACTTTTCAGGAGCAGGGAAGGGCCCTCCCCCTTTCCCCACTCTAGAGCAGCAGGGGAGGGGAGGGGAAGGCACAAACAAATGGAACCTCAAAGCCGGGGCTGGAGCTGAGCTCGCCTGAGGCTGGCCGGGGTCGGGAGCTTGTGCTCGTGGGGCTGCCTCACGGTTCTCTGGAAGCGGGGGCCAGGGGCTGCCTACCAACGTCCAGCACTGTAAGCAAGGCCTCTCCCCCCAGGAGCTCCCACTCTCTGGCCTGTAAGGTCAGCCCCTTTCCTACCCTGGCTCCCACTGGTCAACAGGTTGTGGTGCAGAACAGCAAGGTGGTCTCATGGGGCTGGAGGAGGACAGGGTGCCCAGGGTGGGCTATAGGCCTGGGCTACTGCTTGCCGGTTGGTGGTCCGTGTGGACAAGGAAAGGGAGACCAGGGGACCCCGGGCTGTATTTCTTAGGCCTGTCCCCCTGCCCCACACCAGGCCTCTCCGTTGGATTCAGAGCCTTGAGGACCAAAGTGCTGTTTCTAGGGGCGCCTGGGTGGCGCAGTCGTTAGGCGTCTGCCTTCGGCTCAGGGCGTGATCCTGGCGTTCTGGGATCGAGCCCCACATCGGGCTCCTCCGCTGGGAGCCTGCTTCTTCCTCTCCCACGCCCCCTGCTTGTGTTCCCTCTCTCGCTGGCTGTTTCTCTCTCTCTGCCAAATAAATAAATAAAATCTTTAAAAAAAAAAAAAGTGCTGTTTCTAGCAACTTCCCCACCGTCCAGTCTATTGGTCTCCTTCTCCTCCCAAATCCCCGGTTACTACCCCACTTCCCCATGAGGGTCGCCTCCATCTACCTTGACGCCCAACACCAGACCCAGTCGCACCTGTTTTGTGGTCTATGTAAAAGACACCTTGTGTGCGTGATGTTTCGGGCGTTGTTTATGTCGTCGTGTCTAGCTGTGGATCGTCTGTCTGGAAAGCTGGCCCGTTATCTGTCCGATGGATAGTCGACAATTTATTTATACTACATTTTTTCTACAGCTGCGGGACAGTTGGGCTCATTCCATTTCGAGCTATTTCCAATAGTGCCACTGTGAACATTCCAGGCCACGTCCCTCGGTGGACGCACAGATGCACTTCCGTCGGGTCTGTGCCCACGGGCGGAAGTGCTGGGTCAGAGGGCGGTAGACCCAACCCGCGCTTCCCACCAATGTGCTTTTACCCATTCACATTCCCACCGGCTGCCGGGGATTCCAGTTGCTCCACGTGCCCACCAACACTTGATACTGTCGGTCTCCTTCACTTTAGCCGGGCTGGTGTCGGAAGTGGTAGCCCACTGCGGGCCTGGGTTTCCCCCGATGCGTCATGAGGCTGAGCACCTTTTCATGGCTTTCTTGGCCATTTCGATAGTCTCTTATTGATTTAAAAGGCCACTCTGCTCTGCCCCACAAACTCGAAAGCCACCGTGGTGGGGCCATGTCCGTACTGTAGCTGGTGACAGGGTTTCAAACAAAAGACATACTATGTCCCATAAAATTAATCTGATTTGAATTGATTTTGTATTTGATTGATCAATTTGTCTCGGTTTTATGGTCGTCTAAGAGCTACAAGGAATTTACACCTCGCTTTATGGGGGTTCACGTTTAAGTAACACCACGGTAAAAATCATTCAAGGCAACGACGAGGGCCCACGAGATCCCCTTCTCCTCTTAGTAAACAGGAGGATATTTTCAAAACACAAATCCAATCTGGTGATTCCCCTGCATGATGCATCTCGGAGGACGCCTTCTGTCCGAGGCGAAGGTGAGGCCCCTCAGCCCGGCACTCTGGCCTCCCAGGCTCGCCTCCCACCTGCACCTGCTCCCCTGGTGAGGCCGTGGCCTCTTTCTGAACCATGATCTCTCACACCCCCGGGGTCTGTCTGCGCAGGCCCCCAGATCCTGCTGCCCCCTGCTTGGGGGCTACCCGTGGCCACCCCCTTGGCTTAGCATTAATTCCTCGCTCAGACCTCAGCTTCATGGTCACTTCTCAGGGAAGCCCTCACGATGGGCCTAGAGCACACCATCCCCGCTGAGCAATACCTTCAGCATAATCTCAGCTGCAATTCTTGATTTATTTGTGGCATTTTATTTTATAATTTTTTTTATTTTTAAAGATTTATTTTATTTATTTGACAGAGAGAGAGAGACAGCCAGTAAGAGAGGGAACACAAGCAGGGGGAGTGGGAGAGGGAGAAGCAGGCTCCCAGCAGAAGAGCCTGACGTGGGGTTCGATCCCAGAACGCCAGGATCACGTCCTGAGCTGAAGGCAGACACTTAACGACTGAGCCACCCAGGCGCCCCTATTTGTGGCATTTTTGACTGCAAGTTCCATGAAGGCAAGGACAGTACTTTCCCCCCCACCTATTTGCTTCTAGTGTCTGTGCCAGTGTTTGGCACAGAAAGAACTCAGTGGATGTTTGTTGAATGACTTAATGACCCGAGCTGTGTGACCCTCTGGCTGTTTTGATGCTGAAAGGCCAGGAACGGCTCAAGGTCACGTGCAGGGAAGGGCCAGAGGCAGGCCTGGGGCCAAGCTCTTCTTGTCCAATCACATGGAATGTGAAAGAAAGTCCTCTTTGGCCAGCATCCTGGGCCTTCGTGCTTCAAATAAGGAAGTTAAGTACCAAAGAGAGGGTGGGGATTGTCTAGAATTACTTGGTGAGGCAGAGAATGGCTTCGTCTAGGACCTGCTTGCCTAACACTGAACATGCTTTGCACTGCCCTAACTCTCCCGGAGGCAGGAGACCGCGGGGATGGTGGGGGTATGGCTGGGGTCCCCCTCCCGATCAGACAGGACACCGATGACAAAGGCCTTCCTTGTTCTCCTTCAGAGTCTATTCTAGAGTCTCGTAGGGCCGTATTGAATTCCTGTCTCTGGGAAGGTGGAAGAGGACAGGAACATTCTGGAATGAAGACTGGGGACGCCCAGAGTGAGGCAGGAAGAACAATTCAGCGAGGAAAACTCCAGCTGCCAGGCAAATGCCCCCTGGTCCCAGCCTGGCCCAGAGAACTGCATGCAGCAACTCCCTTAACCCTTTCGAGGCAGAGGCAGAAGACATTTTTTTTAAATGAAGATTTTATTTATTTGAGAGAGAGTGAGAGAGATCACAGAGGGAGAGGCAGAGGGAGAAGCAGGCTCGCTGCTCAGCTGGGAGCTGACGCAGGGCTCGATCCCAGGACCCTGAGATCATGACCTGAGCCGAAGGCAGACGCTTCACCCACTGAGCCACCCAGATGCCACGGCAGGTGACATTTTTTAATTGAAATTTTTATTGAGCTAATTGTAGATCGAGATGCCATTGTGAGAAATAATGCTGAGAGCCCAGGTAGTGCCCTGGCTCTGGTTCCCCCAACAAGAAGGTCTAGCAAAGCCACAGGGCAGTATCAGAGCTGGGGCCGGCGCAGGACAACCCACCCCGCTCCCTCGGGCTTCTATCCCTCCCCTTGAGCACGTGCCCTGAGTTCTGTACAGTTTTGTCACGGGGTTGTGTGTTCTCCAGCCCCATCAGGACACAGAACATTTCCATCACCACAAGGGTCTCTGCTTGTTTTTCCTCTATAACCACACCCCATTTCATCCCCATCCAGCCGTCCCAAATCCCCGACAATGTCTAATCGGTCCTATGTTGCTAAAATGTGGCAATTTCAAAAATGTTATCTAAACAGAATTGCAGAGTGTGTAACCTTTGGGGACGGGCTTTTCTCCTAGGCAGATGCCGCTTTTGGAGCCGGCTCCCGTCCGCATGAGCTTCCAGCCCCGGGGGCTAGGTCTTGTTATTCCCATTGTACAGCTGAGCAAACTGAGCCCTTAAAAGGCCAGAGCCAGTGCTCTTGATGGCTGCAGAAGGGGAGCAGAGCACGGGGAGGTGGGCTGCAGGTTGGGGATGCAATGCCTGCCCCCCTAGATGACAGACCCCGCTGTCAGGCAGCCTGGCCCTCCCCCACCCTGCCCTGTGTGGGGGTCCTCCTCTGTCCCCCCAGGCCCTCCCCGGGGCTGCCTCTTCCCTCCACAGAAAGGCGGTGACTGGGGCTGCTGGATCGCAATCCAGTCCGCTGACTTGAGGCCCAGCTTGGCCCCTGAGAAGTTGTGGGACTCAAGCGGTCATCCCATCCTCCGAACCTCAGGTCCCCCCTCGGTGAGCCACGGGGAGGGGCAGGATCGCACCCGGCAAACCCGCGAAGATGCAATGAGGCGACGTGTGAGGAGCAGTCAGCAAAGTGCCAGGCGCAGAGTGAGCCCCCAGCGCACGGCGCAGAGAGCCGCCCGCGGCCCCATTTGGCAATGAATTATGTATGGCCTTCTGGCAGCCCTGCTCGCTGGGGCTGGCGTTCTCCAAGCTTCTCCTGGGCCTCTTTCTCCAGTGAGGGGCACAGGCTCCCCCAGGTGGGCGGGTGGCGTTCTTTGTCTCTCCTGCAGTGACCTAGCCCGTTCCTGGTGCCCGGTTCCCCAGGATGCCCATTTCACAGGCTGGAGAACCAAGGTCTGGGATCAGCTCAGAACATCATAATAATAATAGAAACAGCAGCAGCACTAGGAACGTCAGCAATGGTGATGGTACCAGCCGGGCTTCATGCAGCCTTTCTGATGTGCTGGGCACGTGAAGAGCCTGGGAGGGCCCGCCTGTGTGGGGACTGTCCTAGGTGCTGGGGGCGTAGCAGGCGACAGAACAGAGTCCTGCCCTCGAGGAGCTCAGACTCCACTGAGGGAGCGAGGGAGCGCAGGCAATTGATAAACGAGTTATTCGTTACGTTCTATGTCAGGTGGGAGGCCTGAGACAGAAGAGGACAGAGAGCGACAGGGGGCAGGGAGGGGGGAGGAGACGGGCACGACCAGGGTGAGGCTCGCTGAGGAGTTTGTAGCATTGGAGCAGAGCCCGCCCGCAAGTGAGAAAGCCATCCTGGGTAGGAATATTCTGGAAAGGAGCAGCGAGGGCAAAGGGCGGGGGCAGGACATGCACCTGTGTCCGCGGTATCCTGGGAGCATCGGATTCTCAGGACTGCCCTGGGCGCGGGGCACCAGGGCCCCAGCGGCGAGACGAGGAACTGGGATTTAGCGAGCCGTCATCATCTCTGTTCGTGAGCTCTGCTGCACATATATTAATGTGTCTGATTACAGGGGTGGCCCCGCACCTTGTTCGGGAGGGCGGGGGTGGTGTTAGGAAATAGGCGGTATACGTGTCAGAGCATCTTTCTACAACTGGAAAAATTCTGAGTTCTCGAATCATCTGCCCAGGGATTGGGGGTCAGGGATGACAGGCCGGTGCGATCCAGGTCTTCACTATCAGCTGCTTTCTGTCACCTGCTGATCCTCTCTTCCTCCCCCACCGGCCCGGGGCTCCCAGCCTCAGACAACAGTGCCCAGCACTGCGCCGTCCAGTCTATGCCGCGTCCGCTTGCCCCCAGCTCCCTCTTAGGCCCCTGCTGCGCATTGCGAGTCAAGTCTGGAGAAGCCACGACCCAGGCCTGTGGCCGCGTGGCTCTGAGGCAGACCCAGAAGTGGCAGGTGCCAAGCTCCTCAAGGGATCTGCCAGCGTCAGGCCCCCCGTGGCCACGAGAGGTGTTCAGGTGCGGACTTGGGCCATCTGACATTTTCATCGATGGCCTGGATGAGGAATGAATGGCCAGCATCCTCGTTCCATCTCCAGCTGGGGCGGGGGGGGGGGGGGGCGTGAGGCGGCCCTTGGGGAGGACCTAGGTGAGGAATCAAAATGACTCCACAGCCGGGAGGAGGGGCTGAGGGGAGGGCAGATCTGCCGGGGAAGGGGAAGGAAAACCCACTCAGCAGTGGCCTCCTCCCAGCCTCCCTGCCTCCAGGTTTGCCCTTCTGAGCCACCCTTCAAAGGTTCCCGATTAATCTTCCCAATGAATCCTCTTCCTGAGCCACCAAAGCTTTGCGGCTCCCTAGCTTGCTTCTTTCTGAAGGCCATTCAGTCCATGGCCCCATTGCCCCTGGGAGCACACCAGGCCACCCTCGCCTCCAGGCCCTTGTCCACACTGCTTCCCGCGTCTGGAATGGCATTGAAAAAAATGTAGCTGAGTCCCTGACATCAGAGGAAGCCATCTTTGTATAATGGGTGGGGCCTCTCCAATCCACCCAGCCTGCCCCCTCCCTACAACACCCCCCTGATAATCACAGCCCTGCTGGCCTGCCTTGGGATAAGTGCCAGCTCCCAGCTGGCCTGGCCATCAAGGCCCCTCCTATCAGCGGGGCTCCAGCCTCGTGGCTCCCCCCCACCTCCCTCCCTGGCCCCCCACTCCTGTTCAGCCTGGCAAAGCCACTCAGGGTTCCCGGGTCCTCTGAGATTACCCTGTGTTTCTCGCACTTTGGGACCTTCTTATGTGTGATTCTCTCTCCCAGGAACACCTCTCCCTCCCTTCTAGGCCTAACTCTTATTCATCCTCGGAGCAGTGTTGATTCTACCTCCTCCAGGAAGCCTTCTTGGATTTAGGGCCCCTCCCCTCGACTCCCAGAGGCCCCGTGGCCCTTGAGCATCATCATAATTCCCACTCCGGACGGAAACTGGCTGATTTGCCAGGCTCCTCTAGGCCATAGTCTGGTGATGACAGAGCCCCACCTTGGCCTCTGTCTGCCCCAGCCCGGCCAGGGCTGTGAGCCCAGGAGGTGCTGGGAAAGCCCAGAGGGAAGAAGTGGGAAATGGCCCAGAAACTTCTACTTCGTGTCACGTTTTTTATGTGCAGTGCGACGGCCATGGAGAGGTTCTGGATTACTAGGCCTCTCTGACATGACGTTAGGTCACCATCTGGCCACAGCCAGCAGTCCTCAGCCAAGCTCTTTTAGTCTGTACAATGGACATAAGCCTGGGTCCTATCTAACAGTGTTGCGAGGCTAAAGGAACTAATACGCGTAAAGTCCTGATCACAGCCTCAGGTATTCAGTAAGCATTTAATGTTGGTACCATTGGTAATTACTGGGGCCGGAGCCAGCTTCTGCGGCTTCCGATCTGGGCTCCTCCACTTGCTGGCTCTGCGATCCTGGGCAAGTTACTTAGCCTCCCTGGGTCTCAGTTTCCTCATCTGTAAAATGGGACAAATCATAGGCTCACTTCTCCTTTCTCTCTCTCTCTCTCTCTCTCTCTCTCGCATAGTGAGATTAAATAAATTTTGGGCGGTTACGTAAGTGAACGTTTGTACAGAGTTTGCACAGGGGTTGGAGCACGGAAAGGGCCGAGCAAACACTGAATGTTATTATTACGGTCTCGACACCCCGAGGGCCCCAATCCTGACACCCGTGAGGAAACTCTAGCTCCTGGGAAAATCTTGCTGAGCTGCTGAGCTGACCTGGGGTGGGAACAGACCTTAGAACTTGTGAAATGTGACTTCCCACTCCCCACACCTCCTGAAACCACTCCCTCCGTGTCTGGTGGTCAGAGGCGCCAAGAAGTTCTTCCTTGTACCTATCCTAAATCCCTCCTAGGCTGATTCCTCTGGGTTCCCATCCAGGCCCGGATGGAGAGATGAGGATAGGAGCGGGATGGATCCCAGAGCTGCCCTGCTCAGCCCCATGTCCAGCAAAGCCAGCCGCCTCCTGCTCCCGGGGCGGGGCGGAGGGGGGGGGGCCGCCAGCCACCTCCAAGGTCTCCCAGCCAGAGCCAAAATGCGAAACCACTTTTGTCCCCTGGATTTCAGGCCTTGGAGAAGGTTGGGGGTGAGTGTGTGCCCGCCCAAGGGTGGGATGGGGAGAGGGAGCCGGGAAGGTCTGAGCAGGAGGGAGGCAGGACGGGGGGGGGGGGGGGGGTGGGTGGGGGGCAGCCAGAGAGGGGAAGGGGTGTGGGAAACGGAGGGCGTGGAGCAGGGCCGCAGGGCTGGGAAAGGGAGCCTCGGGGAGGCCGGGGAGGCGCGGGAGAGGGAGGCCTCATACCAGACACTGTCTAGACGCAGCAATTATTGTCAGCTCGGAACACCCAGGCTCTGCCGGCTCAGCTGAAAGGGAGCTTAACAAAGAGCCAGGAGAGGAAGAAAGCGGGGAGAAAAGCGCCCGCGGAGCCGGCTCCTCGCCTGTCGGGCTCTTTCTCTGCCCGGCTACCCTCCTCTGTGCTCCACCACCGAGAAACTCAGCTCAGAGACGCCCGATGGGGACGCGGCTCCTCCTGGGCCCAGGGGGCCAGCCCAGGGTCACTGTGTGGGTTTTGGGGGACGGAACGACGGTGCCCTGGATGGGGGGGGAGGCATTTTGGACTTGTTCATTTGGAGGGCAGTGGCAGTGGGAACGAAATTCCAGGGGAGAAAGCGCGCACAGAAAGCGAACCCATGTTCCCCCACTTTCCTGCTGTGCAGCGCTGGACCCGGTCCGCATGTCTCTGAGCCTTGGTGTTCTCGTTTGCAAAAGAGGAGTCAGACCACAGCCTGGCCGGTGCTGAGAGGGTGGCGAGTCTAACTGTCGCACTTGGGAGGGCTGCAGCCCCTGCCCCTCATTTACACTGACCGTGAGTGACCTGGGACGCCTCTATGCTAAGAGCCTGACCTCCGTTGCTTCTCTGCCACTGTCATTATTATCCCCATTTTGCAGATATAAACACTGAGGCACACAGAGGCCAGAGCCACTTGCCAGAGCTCACAGCCAATCAGCAATGGGTTTGGATTCAGGTCTGTCCCTTCATCCTCATCATGACCTTATGACGGGCCCCCAACCTAGGGAGGGGGAACTAATGGTAGGTGGCAGGACTGATGGGAAGGCCACAGACCATGTGACCGAGGGTGTGCAGGGAGGGTCAGAGCTGCAGGTGGCCAAGCTCTGCCCCCAGCTGCTGCCTGGAATCGGGCTTCGGCTAAGCCAGTCTCCCCACAGGCTGAGCAGACTCTCCCATCCCGGGAGAGGACAGACAGGGACCCGAGTGGGAAGTGGGTGCAGGAGATTCCGTGATGCCACAGCGAGGCCTCCTTGGCCTACAGTCATGCCCTTCAGCCGATAGCCCCCTCTCCTGCTCCTGGGGGAGGACCTCCGAGGCTGGTCCTGGGTTCTAGAGTAACGAGGGGTGGAGGGGGCGGTGCTGGATTTCCAGCAAGGCGGGGGGGGGGGGGGGGGCTCCTCCATCATCCCCTGGTCCTGGAGGGATTGGATGTGTCCCCTGGGTCTTGCCTCAAGCGGAGGGCAGGCCACTCAGTGCAAGGGACACACATTCACACGCTCACGTCTGCAGGCAGCCCCAGAGCTGGACCTGGCAAGCTCCAGTCATACACAACCCCCCCCCCACCCGCCAGCCTCAGGGCGCAGGCACCCCAGTGAGCTTTGCAGATCTGGAGTCCTCACTCTGTTCTATGGAACTCTCCCCAAACATCTGGCTGCCTCCAGGACAAGGGTCACACTGATCCTCGCTGATGCTCAGGTCTGTGCCCCGGGAACGCATCCACACCCCCTCCACCAGTCACTCTTCACCTAGTTAGCCTCTCCTGGTCCTCAGGGAGCCCTCCTCCCCCCCCCCCCAGATCGGGCCCCTGGGAGCAGTCCTCCTGACCCCTTGACCCGCTGGCCTGGTCCCCTCCCAGCCCACTGCCCTCTTGTTATTTAATGCGTTATTCGTAATGGTTTGACAGCCTCTGCTTCCCCTGCAGGACTGTGGGCCTTGTGTGGGCCCAGCTGCATCTGTCTTGTCATTGTGTCCCAGCATCTTCCCTGAGGCCCCTCCCTGGGCTTGCTTTTCAGCCTGGCTCCAGCCCAAGGCTGGAGAAAAGGAGCCCTAGGTGCCTTCTGCCCTCTCCTCCAGAAACCTCTCCCTTGGGGGGCCACGGGGTTTTCAGGGCAGCCCTCCTGCCCCCTCCCCCAGTGGGCACTGCACAGGCAAGGACTTGTCCCTGTGATGCTGTCAGCTGGACGGCACCCTAGGGCAGGGCTGCAGCTGCTTCGGGCCCCCCACTCTCCCAGCCTGGTGCCCTGCAGAGCCCCGGGTTGGTGATACGCCACAGGGCACTGCTCTCACCTATGGGAAGGCCAGGATGGGCAGCCTGGGGTGGCTCCAGCAGGAGAGCCCCGCAGAGCCCTGGGGGGCAGGGAGAACAGCTGGAGGGGTGCAGGGAGGGGCCGAGGAGGGTGGCAGTGCCCCCTCCACATCCATTCCCCTCCCAGAGACCCCTGCCAACTGGCCTCCCCACTGGACTGGCCCTGCCTCTCCTTCCCCTCCCTTCCATTACCCCCTGCCAGCCCCTCCCCGCCCCTCCCCTCCACTGCCCTCTCTTCTGCTCTCATCCTCTCCCCTCCCCTTTCCCCATTCCCCTTCCCCATTCTCTCCTCTCCTCTCCTCTGCAATCCTCTCTTTTTTCTGAGTCCTTCTCCCTCGCCTCCTTCCTTTCTTCTTCCTGGGTTAAAAATAATCAACTTTCTGGGAAGCAGCAGCCCCTGCTGAGCCGCCCTCCCCACACTTGGGAGCCCCTGAGAATAGCTTTCCGCGGTTCTCAACTCCAGCCCCTCCTCTCCCCCACGGCCCCCTCCCCGCGAGCTGACTAATAAGCCCGGCCGCGGCTGCAGTGCCAGCTCGGCTAGAAAGGCTTTAACCGCTTCGTGCCCGGACGGCGGATGGCGAACGGCGCGCAGCCGGGGAAGGAGCCCGGGTCGCGGGCAGCCCGGGAGGCGGGCGGGGCAGCGTCCAAGCCCTAGGCTCTGAGCAGCACGTAGCAGGCGCTCAATTAATATTGAACTTTGACCTCTGACTATGAAACCAAGTCCAGCTGCTTATGCCGCTAACTCGGGGCTTGGTCGCAGCGAAGGGACATGGGGGACGGGGTGGGGGGGTGGGGGGGTGGTGGAGAGGGTGTCAGGCGCAGATACCCAAGGGAGAGGGAGGAGCTGATGGGCCCACGTGGAGGGTGTGACTGGGCAGGCGAGGCTCCCTCCGCTTGGCCCCGGGGCTCCTTGCGCCGCCGGCTAACGCCTGGTGGGAGGGGCTGAAAACTGTCCTGGGATCCGAGGACATCCACCTCTAGTCTAGCCTTTAGCGATCACCGGCTCCCATCTTGCAAAACGGGAAACTGAGGCTCGGAAGAGGCAAGACATTTCCGGGTTCCTGCCAAAGACCTTCAGGGACCCAGGGACCCAGGGACCCAGGATCCCCCGCACACACCCCCAGACCCTCAGCTCCAGCACAGGGGTTAACGCGGGTGTAAGGCTGCGGAGGGGACATCAGGGTCAAAGGTGAGGGGTAGGTGGGGAGAGAAGGCACGTGAGCGAGGCGAGGTCCCCGCCGGCCCCGCCCACTCCTCGCGGTCCCGGCATTACCTCATCGCGGCGCGCGCCCATTGGCTGGTTCCCCCGGAGGCCGGCCCAATGCGGCGGAGCCCGTTAACCCCTCCCGCCCCGCGGGCCAGGCCCCCGCCCTGCCATCGGTCTTCGCGGCCCCACGCGGCCTTCCGGCGCCCAAGGGCCACGGAGAGCGGGGAAAGGCAACGTGGGGGCAGGCCCGGGCCGGAGGGCTCCGTGAGTAGAGCGCGGGTCGGACAGCCTGGCGGGGGCCCCTGTCCCGCTACAGGCCGTGTAACCTTGGGCAACCGGCCTCACCTCGCTGAACTCCTCGGCTTGTTTGCTCAGCTGTAAAAAGAAGTGAATGATGTAACTCCCGCCCTTCCTAATTCCTTCCCCGAGTACTTGCCAAATGCTGGGCACACGTGGGCTCTGCGTTCCACATTGCGTCCTCGCGGCAAGAGGTACGGTTCTGATGATGGGCTTTCAGAAGTGGAAACCAGCTCAGAGCAGCGAAGCCGCCTCCCAAGGTCACACAGCAAGAAAGTCACAGAGCTGGGATTTGACCTCAAGGCTGTGTGTGTTCTGAGCTAGACGCCTACCCTCTGCAAGCTACTGCTTCTGCTGGGAGGGGCTGCTTCTAGGAGCTCCCGGTCCTGCAGGAGGGTGGGGACTCACGCCCTAGCCAGTTGGACCACCACCTACCCTGTGACCAAAAACACCAGCCCCCAACTGGAAAGCCAGGGCCTCCAGGGAGGGAAGGCTTCCTGGAGGAGGAAGGGCTGGAGGTGAACTTTCAAAGGGCGATGCAGACAAAGGCAGAAGGACTGGATGGAGCACAGTGGGGTCAGGATGCAGGTAAGGAAGCCGGGAGGATCCCCAGGAGTCAACCTGCTGGTCAAGGTCAGCCACTGGATGCCTGCGCAGGGCCCAGGGAGGCTGTTCCTTCTGGGCAATGCTACGGGGCAGGAGTACCAGTGGAGGCCCACGTACCTCAGGTCTAAGTACTTTTAAGTTATAAATCAAGCTAATAAACCGCTAAATAAAATATGTTCCGTCCTCCTTCCTTGAAAATACACCTTCCTAAGGACAAATACACCTGGAAGGCTGGGTTTGCATTCAGAAGTCTCAGACTCCTGGGGTCCATGCTAGAAGTAACAGCATGGGGACAGAGCCCTGGCCAGCAGCTGCCCACTGGGCCCGCCTTTCCTTTCAGCATCCCCCCCCCACCCAGGCTCTTGTCCTTTTCCATCAGGGGCTTTGTCTGTTCAGGCATGGACACACCAGCCTGTGTGCATAAATTCTGCCCACACCCCCTGCAAACAGCCACCTCTTGGCCACTCCTAGAGCTCAGGGGTGTCCAAATGGCCAGCTCAGACCATCCTCAGGGAGATGGACCCAGGAAGTAGGCTGGGGGTCACTGAGCAGGGAATTCCAGGCGCCCAGATCATGGATCTCGGTCGCAAGGATTCCTTGCCCCATGAGGAAGGGCATACTGACAGAAGGGCCAGAGGTGCTGTTCCCTAAAACCTGGAACTCAAGTCACCAAGGTCCCTGGGTGCTGTGGCAGTTGGAATGGCCCAAGCTGGATGCCAGGTCTTCCCTCCTCCTTGAACTTAACTCCTGACCATCACTTCCAGCCATGCACCTGGACCTTGGCCAGATCCCAAGTTCATCCTGGATCCCTCTTCCCCAACCGCTGGCTCAGTACTTACCCAGACCCAAGGAGCTTCCCACCTAAAGGAGTCAACTCCCTTCATCCTGTGCCCACAGCCCTTGCCCCTTTTCCAGGTTGGGCTCGCACTCTCGCTCTGCCTCTCCTCCCCACCCAGCGTGCCCCCTAGGTCAGCCAGTAGATCCTTCCAAATGCAAGCCTGACCACTTCCTTCCCTTCCAACCACCCCTGGCTCTCCAGGCTCTCTGTGTCCTTCCCAGGCGCCGGATGTCTGACCCCCTCCGCTGTCCCTCCTCTCTCTTCACCCTTGGTCCCGAGCTCCAGCCATGGGGACCTTCTCTCCAGTCTGGGCAGCTTTACGTCCTTTCTGCCCCAGTCTTCATGCATGTTACTGCCTCTGCCCAGCACTGTGCTTTCTGCCCCTTATCTTGCCAAGCTCAGGTCTCAGGTGTGTCCTAGCTGGACTGTGGGCACCAGGAGAGCAGGCAAGGTCTTCAGTGCTGGCAGAGTAGGTGACACTGAAGGTTCACAGGGCAGATGGGTCTGTACCGGACTAGAAACCGGACACTAACAATGACAGATGACAGTTCATGTCTGTTGCATGCTGAGTACCAGCCCCCGTTTTTAAGCACAGTATGGGTGTTCGTTCATTTATTTCTCACAACTACCTCTGAAGTAGGACCTATTATTCTCCCCATTTTACAGACACTGAGGCACAGAGGGTTCACAGACTCAGGCTAACAGCTGGCAAGCAACAGACCCAGATACGAACTCGGGAAGTTGAGTTCCAAATCCAGCCCCCATCTAGTTCCCAGATCTAGTTCCCATTTAGCCCCAGCTGGGTCAGTACCTTGCTGTGGGTCCCCGGGCCAGTGTCTCTCCCTCTCTGAGCTGAAGCTTTTCTATACGCGCAACATACAGAAAAGTGGTGATCCTTGAAGTCCCAGCCGGTTGCGACATCCTGGGGTCTCGGGACCCTTCCCGGGAAGGTCCCCTGATGACCTACCCTTTGGTGAGCATCTGTTCTCAGGCCCCTTCCCAGGTCTCACGCCAAGGCTCTGTGAGGAGGTCCTGGGGGTGATGGCCAGGAGTTGGGCGGATGGAGAATGGTTGGGTGTGAATTAGGCAAGGCAGGTGCTGGACAAACCTGTTTCTTTGCTGACAAGACAAAAGCAGGGGGCAGCCTGGGGGTAAGAGGTCAGGCTTCGGGCTCAGAAGAGGGTAAATTCTGGCTCCTCCACACAACATCCGCATGGCCTGAGGCATGGGCCTTCCCCCTCCCAGCCTCAGTTGCCTTATCTTTCTCATCTGAGTTGAGGAAGCCTCCCTTGAGGGGCTGTTGGAATACCTCACGGTGCCCACAGCGGTGGGGGTGGTCAGTACTGGGAGGCTGCAGTCAATTTTCCTTAAAAAAAAATTTTTTTTTTAGGGTGCTTGGGTGGCTTGGTTGGGTGACTGCCCTCGGCTCAGGTCGTGATCCCGGGGTCCTGGGATCGAGTCCCACATTGGGCTCCCCCTGCTCTGTGGGGAGCCGGCTTCTCCCTCTCCCTCTCCCTCTGCCTGCCACTACTCCCCCTGCTTGTGCTCTCTCTCTCTGTCAAATAAATAAATAAAATCTTTTAAAAATTTTATTTATTTATTTGACAGAGAAGAAGAGAGAGAGTACTGCAAGCAAGGGGAAGAGCAGAGGGAGAGGGAGAAGCAGACTCCCTGCTGAGCACGGAGCCCTACATGGGGCTCGATCCCAGGACCCTGAGATCATGACCTGAGCCAAAACCAAGAGTCGGATGCTCAAACTGAGTCACCCAGGAGCCCCTCAGTTTTCCTTTTTTAATCAGGGCGTCCCAGCAGGCAGAAGTTAGGGCCCATGGCTCCCCCAAGCAAACTGCCCTTGTGTTTCTGGAACTCATCAGGAGCCCCTGAGTACACAGCTGGGTAACCAAATTGTCCCTGGTGGTCCTGTCATCCTGGCCAGCTGGCGCTGGGCCTCCATCTCGCAGGGACTGCTCGTACCCTCCAGGGCGGGGCTGCCAGGTCCTGGGGCTCAGGCAGAGAACAGAGGCCTACGGGGCCTGAGCAGGGCAGTCAGGGGCCAAGGGTGCTTGGCACAGAGAGTCAAGCCCGGGTCCCCACGCCAAGAGCTTTGCACACGTCACCTCAAGGAATCTTCACAACAGCCCTGGGGAGATGCACCCATTTTACGGGACGTCATGCCACGGAGGCTCAGAGAGGGACAGTGACTTGCGCCAAATCACACAGCCAGAGGGAGTCTGGATCTTGCTCATAATTACTCTGCCCCCTGCTCCAGACAAAGGTGTTCCAGCCATGCTCATAGACAGGACGAGTGAGCTAAGAAACGTTCTGGAAGAAACTCTGGGACACACATGGGCCCAGGTACATAAATGTTTGTAAATGAGCACGGGTGCCCCCTTCTTTCCCATCCCAGCACCCACCCCACCCCCGCTGTTGTCATGCTGCCCTTTGACTCTGCTAGCCTCTAAGGCCGAGAGAATCAGCTGTTCCATCCCTCGCTGTACACCCGGCACTCCAGGCTGGCACATGGAGGGTTCTGGTGAGCACCTGTGAATGAAGGCATTCGAGCAGCAGATGGCCACTCCACCCGGCCCTCCTGCGTGCCTGGCCAGTCCCCTCCCCACCCTGGCCTCTGGGTCTCCATCTCTGTGAGCTGCTGGGGTCCTGCTGGGCTCAGGGAGCGCCCCCCAGGACCCAAGGGGCAGCAAGGATGAGGCGGGCATGTGTTAAGTGTCAGGCAACTCATCTGTGTCTGTCTCCCATAAATGCGTCCGCCTTGATGACAGCAGGTAACTCAGCTCCTTTCCTACGTCACTCTTCGACCCTCCCTGTTCTCCAGATTCCGGTCACCCACCAGGAGAGGCTCGCGCTCCTGCCCTGCAAGTTTCTCCCAACCCAACAGGGCCAGGCGCCCGGGGGGTGCTCTGCTGGAGGGAGGAGGAGATTGGAGGCTCCAGCTCAGTCCCCCCAAGGAGGCCAGCTGTCCTCCCGAAAGGCTCAGCCTGAAGAGGGACTGCTGTCCCCGAGGGGCGGTACTGGGAACGGACAACACCCGTTACCTGTCAGGAGCCCCAGCCCAACGCCCCACCTCCGGGGCTCAGCAGCAAGTGCGGCAGGGACCCTGTCTGCAGGAAGGGCATGACCAGGACACTCACCTGAGGAAGGGGTTCACCTTGGGGATGAGCTGCACCCAGCCAAGCTCCGTTCAGCCACGGATTCGGCCCGGCAGGGACCCGATGGCTGTGCTAATGAGTCACCGTGACATTTGTGAGTTTCCGCAAGGTACTTACTGTGTTAGCCCATTTTACACATGAGAAAGTTGAGGCCCCAGACAGAAGTGACCTTAAGGCTCTGGCTCAGCTCAAGTCACCAAATATTCCTGAGGCATCGGGCTGGGGTTGGTGGGGGTGCAGGTGCGGGGACAAGGAGCAGTCGACCGGACATAGTCCTTCCTTCTGAGCAGCTGTTGTCTGGGTGGGAGGGGAGCTGACCAAAGCCCAGGTGAGTGTGACCTGTGGGTTAAGAGGGCCAGGCCAGGAGCAGCTCTACAGGCAGTGAGGAGGGCCCCCCGCAGACACGGGGTGCGCACCCATTTGAGGGGACCTTGATGGAGGTGGAACTGGGAACCACCAATGTGGCCATGGGAGGGGGTCGGGGGTCCAGCCATGGACAGACGGCAGGAGACTTGACGCAAGGCTCTGTGTTGGAAGGGAAGAGAAGGAAAGGGGGGGGTTCTGGCCCTCACTGGGGGCATAAATACCACGATGGGGGTAGGGGGTCAAAATGAGAGGCTGTAGGAGCCCAGAGGAGGGGCACCCATACAGCCTCGATGCGTGTTGTATGATCTGTGTGTGCTGCGTGGTCAGGGATGTAGGTGTATACAGGAGCCGTCTGTGTGGTGGGGGGGATGTGTGTCTGCAGTCTGGCATCTGGAGTGTGTGTGAGAGCACGTGTGTGTGTGTGTGTGTGTGTGTGTGTGTGTGTGCCTTCGGGTCTGTGCCTGTGTGTGGTATGGTCTGTGGGGGGGGGTGTGGGGAGAGTGTGCTGGTGTGTGTGGATGTTGTGGGGTGGGGGTAACTGGGACAATCCCCGGGAGGCAGGCAGAGGAGAGCTGGAGGAGGAGATGCTCCCCCAGGAAAATGGGAAAGAAGGGTGAGAGTTGGGGCGGAGGGGAGGGAACAGCCTAGGCAAAGGCCTCAGGCAAGAAGAGGCAGCCTGGAGCACCAGGCAAGGAGTTTCTGTGAGGCTGGGGGGCGGGTGGGGAGAGGCAAGGGTGTGGGGGCAGCAGGGCAGGCCTTTCTCAGCACCAGGGGCCGATGGGAGGGGGGTGGGCGTGTATTTGGGGAAGAGCCACAGCCCTCAGTCCGCAGCCCTGCATCCGAGGTTACAGACCTGAGCCTAATCCCCACTCAGCCCCCGGAGAGCAGTGGCTGAAAGGTTCTTAGTTCCCATCTATAAACTGGGTCCCAAGATCATGTGCCAAAGGCCCTAGAAAGAACCCAGGAACTGCAGACGTTTGGGGCTTCCTCTGTGCAGCTCGGGTGAAGGACTGGCTGGGCACTTGCTAGCAAGGTGTGGGGCTCTGGCAAAGGGCTCAGCTTTCAGCACCACTGGCCTGAGGGCACAGGAGAGGCAACAAGGAAGGGGGGGTGGCATCAAGAGCCGGGATTTGAACCGAGGTGACCTGACTCCAAGATGGCCTCCTCACCTGCCATCAAGAACGACCAGAATCTTAATCATGCCCTAAGCGCTGCCCCATAGTGTCTGTTCACACAGCAATGGGGGCTTCCTCAGTAGATTCCACAGGCTTCGTAAGCTAGACGACCACGCCTGCTTCAGAGATGAGAAAGCTGGCCAGAGTCCTATGGCCTGGGCCGGGACTCCAGCCCCTCCAGTGTTGCCTTGGAACTCCCCCATCTCTGGTAGGATGGCGGTGGCGTGGGGGGTTCTCGGCACCTGCCCTAAGCCCTTCGCGGGGCCTTGCACATGGTAACAGCATGTAGCACAGCAGAAAGTCCTTGGAATTTGGGGCCCAGGAACCCAGCTCTGCTGCCCACCTGCTGTGTGACCTTGGCAGAGTCCCTTTCCGTCTCTGGGTGTGGGTTCCTCCAGCTGCGCCATTCACTCTGGGAGTCGGTGGAGACTTTCCTGAGTGTCTGCGAATTAGCAGATAAGGAAACATTGGTTCAGAGAGCTGAAAGGAGCTGCCCGGGAGCAAGCACTCTGCATCAGGTGACTCGGGGTTTGGACCCCGACAGCCTAGGCTGTGCCCTTCATCGGGGCCTACTCCCCCGCCCGGGGACTGACGTCCACGCCCCCAGCGGCCCGGAGCACCGGAGCACCGGGCTGACTGGCCCCACGCGGCTCCAGGCCCCGCCAGCCTGACGTCAGGCCGGGCCCAGCGGGGCCCAGCGCTGTACAGACGGCGCGGCCCGGGGCCGGGGGCGGCTATGACTCAGGGCCCCGAGACCGGCCGGGAAGCGGAAAGTTTGGTGCAGATGACATCACCGGGCCGCGAGGGCGGGAGGGGGCCGGCTCCAGGAAAAGGAGGCCTGGCGGGCGGCCCGGCCTAGGGCAGAGCGCGGAGGGGCGCGGCGGGCGGCGGGGGGGAGGTGGTGGCGTGCGCCGCGAACCACCGCCCCCAGCCTGAACCCCGAACCCCGGCCCGCGGCGGATCCCGCGTTCGCCAGCGAGAAGCAGGCTCCACCCGCCTGCGAAGACGCCGCGCTCCCCAGCGCTCCGGAGGCAGCCGCATCCATCCTGCTGCGTCCCTGCATTTTAATTACCGCCGCATTAATATTCATGAGCCGGGACTCGAGGGGGACCGCGGGCTGTCATTTCCCTCGCCCGCGCAGCCCCCCGCACCCCTCTTCCCCGGCTGAGTCGTGGGTTTTGTTCCTTCCCGCTCCCAGCCCCTCCCGTACCCACAGTTGGTGCACAGCAGATTTGGGGGGGAAGGGGGGGAGCGAGGGTGAGCGTGAGTGTAAGCAGGTGTGGGGGCCTGGGCAAGGGCACAGGGTGGGGGGTCTGTGTGCAAATGTGTGTGTGTGTTTGCCTGTGTGTCTGCTTGTGTGAACGTGAACGTGCCTGCATGAGCGTGTGCTTATGTGTGAGTGTGTCTGTGTACACACTTACGTGCCTGCACATGGGGGTCTGTGTGCGCCCGGCATGCGTGTGTGTGCGCGCGTGCGCCTGTGTGTCTCTGGGCAACCCCAGGGGCTGCGTGCAGGTCTGGCCTGGGCCTGGGGAAGGGTCAAGGCTGTCGGGGTTAGCAGGGCCTGACTGTACAAATAGGGAAACTGAGGCCTGGTGAGAGGCTGGGCCTCTTCCAGAGTCAACCTCTAAGTCAGTGGCACCTTGGGACCAGAGCCCAGGGCCCGGCAGACCGGCTGCCTCTCCCCACCCGGCTCTCCTGTGCTGTTGTTGGCAACAGTGGCCGACAGAGTGTGCTGAGCCTCTCATGTGACCTTCCCAGCAACCACGGGCAGCCGGTGGTGCTATCAGTCTCACGTGCAGATGGGGAAACTGAGGCAATTGGTCCAGCTAGTAAGTGGTGGAGCTGGCGCTCGGAAATGTCTGAGTCCAGAGCCCCCCGCTTTAATGACCTCATCATGCTGCCTCCTGGGGAACTGCGTGAAGAGGTCCCCACTGGGGTGATGTGGGGGTACCTGAGAGTTCTCCGGGGCCCCAGGCACTGCCCATACCCAGGTATCAGAAGGGGTGTTTTATCAGAACCATGGCTCACTGTCTGCATCCCTCCCAGTGGGACCATTTTTCTGTGGCTCTCCCAGCACCACCACCTCCCCCTCCCCCCAAAGCCTGTCCCAGCCACCCTGCACTTCTGGGGCTCTTGGCCCTCCTCCCTGGGCAGGGGTCCGGCAATCGCTCATTCATTCATGCTTTCATTTGTTCTTCAATATACGCTTAAGTGCCTACTACGTGCTAGTCCCTGAACTGGGGGGTTCTCTGAGTTCCTGGGCAGCCCACACTGCTCTGTTCCCAAGTCTGGTCATCTCTCCCGGGGATGGAGGCTCTGGGCTCTAAGAGAGGGTTTTTCAACTCTGCGCATGCGCACTAGGGGTGAGGGTGCGGGCTAGGGACACCTATGCACAAAAAACAGCTTCCCACCCCAGCCTTGCCACAGAGCTCCAGTGTGCATGTGTGCTGGGAGGGCCGGGTGGGAGAGGGCTGTGTCGTCTTGGGGCTGCTGGAGAGCTGGCGAGGCCATGCTAGGCAGCCTGGATGTTTGCCTCCCTCTCCATCTGAACTTGTCCTTCTCCAGCCTCTAAACCAAATAATCCCAGGGGCTGCTTGATCTGTCTTTCCCTGGGCTGAGCCAAGGCCGTCCTCCCTCTCACGTCCACCCTGCTCCAGTCCTGCCCTTTTGAACACCCAGAATAAGCGGATTGTTCCCTCCTCTCTGTCATGCAGGGCTGGGCTGGAACTCTCATCGCAGCCACGTCTTGTGAGCCTTTTCTCCTCTCCCAGCTGAGCTCCATAGGAACAGAACACAGATAAGGGGACCGTAGGGGTAGTCTGGGGTTCTCTGGGGAAGAAGTAACAGTTTCACTGGGTTTCACAGGTCGAGTAGGAGTTTGCCCCATGGATGGTGGCGAGAGGGGAGAGGCATCCCTGGCAGAAGGAATGGCTCAGAGGGGTGACTATAGCCCCTTGTCCAGGAACCAGAGCAGGCCCCAGGCACGAAGTCTAGGGGTACCTGAGAGATGAAATTTCTCCTGGAGAGCCTGTGGCAGTATAGCCTAGTGGCAGGGACTTCCAGGTGGCCCCACCCCACCCCCTAGGAAACCCCCCCTCACTGTGAAAGCTTGGGTGAGCAAGCCACTGAGTGCCCCCCTCCTGTTCCCCATCTGTTAAATGGGGAGAGCAACACTCTTTTTTTTTTTTTTTTTTTTTTTGCTGGATTATATTCAGATTAAGAGACATTACCAGTAAAGCACCTAGCACAGTGCCTGGTGCCGCTACAGGGGACAGTCTGTCCTCAAGGACACGGGGAGGCCCCTGGGATAACTGCCCCATTTAGCACAGAGTAGGAATGAAGTATCAGCCCATGCCCCACAGCCCAGCCATTGGGCAGGAGACTGGGGAGGACAGACTTCTGGGAGAGGTAGGGACAGGTTGAAGCCACCATCAGTCAGGCAAGGAGAAGGCTCTAGGTTAAGAGGAGGGTCCCACCCCCACCCCCCGCCCCGCCCCGCCCCACGGTCCCACCTGCCAGATTGCCCATCACTCAAACAGCCGGGGAGCCAGCAGTCAGAGAGGCGGCCTGCCCACCAATCCTGGCTCACTCCTGCTACAGCCTCCCCCGTCTCTCTGCCTCCCAGCTCCCCTCTTCCTTTTGAAAATGTCCTCTTTTTTGGGGGGGGGGATAGTTATACCTATACATGGCAAAAAAATGGTGTTTAAAGGAAGCACTGTAAAAGTTTGGACAATGCATCCCGACCCTGTGCTTCTAGTCTTTCTGTGTATGTTTCCAGGGCATTTCACCGCCTATAGAATTCTCTTTCTAAAACTCCCGTAGAATGATGTCCATCTCTGCTTAAGACCTTCCACGGCTCCCCATTTTTACAGAGCAAAGGTCTAAGGCTTTTGCAGCCCAGCCCCAGCAACATGCCTCCTGCTTCTCTCCCCACTGCCCTCCCTGCCCCCGAGTGGGTTCCATCTTCTCATGCAGCCGTGCCTTTGCCCGTGCTGTGCCGGCCTCCAGGAACGGCCCTGTGCCCTCCACTAAAATCCCTCTTCATTGCTCAAGACCCTCTTTCCCTGCTCCCTGGCCTCTGTGCCTTCTCCCCCAGCTCCCTCCCTTACCAGCCCCCCATGCCAATCCTCTGGACTCTTCTGGTGCCCCCGAAGCACTGGTGGCACTTTTATGCTGGTGTTTTTCATATTTAACTTTCAGGAGGCTATCCCTGGAGTCTTGCGTCTATATTCAATTATGAGCAGGCGTCCTTAATTTTACTGCCGCCTACCTCGAGATGCCTTACACGTAGTAGGCCCTTGAAATGTTTTATTTTAAAAAACACTTAGTTTGCTTTTTCTTTAGGGAGTCAGCCAGCACGTTGGGGTTGAATCCTGACTTTCTCATTTCCTAGCTGTGTGTCCTTGAGAAAGTGAATCGACCTCTCTGAGCCTCCCTCACTATTTCATCTGGAAAATAAAGTGAATAATAAAAGCTCCCTCCAAGAGTAACTGTGAGATAACAGTACTAACATGAAGCAGAGAGCAGTTGACTCGTTCTACTCATTAGTACTACTCGCTCTACTCATTCATACTCATTAGTGTTACTTGACCTTGTCTTAGTCTCATCAGGCTTGTCCAAGGTCACCCGTCTGGTCTGGGGCAGCGTTGGGACTTGACCCCCGTTTCCTCCCCCTCCAATGCTCCTTATTTCCTTCTGCTGAGTGAGGGTCACAGGCCGCTGTCCCTGTTTTTCTGCACAAGGTCCAGAGAGGCTGAGTTGCTCACCCGGGCTCACACAGCCCTGTGAGCAAAGCAAGGGTCAGGCTGTTTGCCAGGCCACTTGGGACAGGGACCCCACAGCCCCCACAAGCCCAGTGGGACCCACCATCCCGGCTGGGGGCCTCTGCTCCTCCTGGTGGCCCAGGGATCAGCCAAGTGGGCCCCCGGAGGCCAGGTGGCTTCCACAATTGGGACAGTCACTAAAGCCAACAGCCCCCACTTTTGGGGCTCCAGAAGCTGTGCTAAGGGCTCACAGGCACTACCTCCTTCAATCCTCACAGTGACCCTGTTATCCCATTTTCCAGGGGTGCTCATTCATTCAGACTTCTGGGGTACAGGAGCTTGCTAAAGGGGGGAGAGTAAAGCCCCGAGCCCCACACTGACCACAGGGGACAATGCGATTTTGCCCATGCTGGAGTAGCTGTGGGGCTGGGGCTGGAGCCAGGGTTGGGGTGCTTCCTGGGTCTCACAGAACATCTAAGGGTCCCTCCCCAGCCCTGGCCCTGCAGAGCCTGTCCAACTGCATCTGGGAGCCGCACCCAAACTCTTCCAGGCTCTGCCAGGGAGACTGGAAATTTCTGCTCAGCAGCTTCTCGGGGATGATTTCGACACTCAGCTCAGTGGGGGGCGGGGAGGAGGAGCCCGGCCGCTCAACAGGCTCAGTTTTCTCAAGCTCCGCTGGGGCGGGGGCGGGGGCGGGGGGGGGGGCTTGCTAGGCCTTCCCGAGTCCCTCAGAAATAATAATAACAAACAACCAGCTCCAACAAGTGACCACGTATTGAGAACTTACTCTGTGCCAGGCCCTGTGCTAAGTGGAGACTTTCAGGGCCTCATGGAACCTTCCAGGGCCCTGGCCAGGCTGGCGCAATTACTAACCCATCTCACAGATGAGTAAGAAAGGCTCCGACGGGGGGGGGGGGGGGGGGGGGGGGGGAGCGGCAGCCCCAGGCCACAGAGCTGGTCGCTGAGGCCAGGCCAGTGACATTCCAGAGCCCAGGAGCAGATCTAGGTCACTAAAGGGCTTGGGCTGGAAAAGCCAGAAGGGGCCCGGTCATGGCTGAGGTGGGGGAAATGCTGAGGGTCCCTAAGGGAAACTGAGGTGCGCAGAAGACACCCATGACTTGACCAGAAACTCTAGTCTAGGGCAAGGTATGCTCGGGTCTCTTGTCAGCATGGAGTATCCTCCTGGGACACACTTGGTCCCCCAGGAGATCTCGAGGGGTCCGGAAACTTTTCTCTACTACCGGTCCTGGTGAACTCAGAACTCCAGTTGCATACGTCTCACCCCCCAACACTCTTCGTCCTCCCCCCCTCCCCGCACCCCTAGCCGGGTGGCTGGCTGGCTCTGCACGGTCGGATGGACAGGCATGCTTAGTGCCCTAGTGGGGCTCCTGGCACAGCGCCCTTCTCGAATTCAGCCCGACGGCTAGGGCGCCTCTACTGCGGGCCTGGCCCTCAGCCCCCAGGCCCAAAGTCAAACCCGAGGAGTGTGTATGGGGTGTATGGAGACTCTCAGGCTTCAGGCAAAAGAGACGAGGAGTGAATCAGACGCCCGGGGGCCCGCAGCGGAGCGACCTGCAGCAGGGACGACCCTCACCGGGCTCAGGTCCCGCACCCGTTAAATGGGCACACCGATCCCTTCCCTCCGGGGCAGGTGAGGGCTCAGTGAGCTCCCGGGGAACAACGCTGGGGGCCTCGCTCCCCGCCACCCCCGCCCCCGGCCGGCGCTCTTTCCCCGCCCTGGGCCCGGCCGTCTAGGGCGAAGCGTGCAGGGCGCGGCGGCGGCGCGGGCCCAGGCGCCCAGTTCAGCGGAAAGGAATGTCTTGCTCGGCGGGGGAGGCCGCGGCCCCCGAGGCCGTGTAAACCCCGCCGCCCTCCCTGGGCCTCATTTATTGCAGCCCTAAAGCCGGCTCGTTCCGCCAGCCGGGCCGCTCGCCGTTTCCCGGGGATGACTCACCCCCGCCCCCCGGCCGCCGACTCCCGCGCCCCGCCCGGCCGCCGCCACCAGCCCCTCGCCCCGCGCTCGCCCCAAAGCCCGGGAGGGTCCCCGGGTGGGGGTGCGCGCACCACCCCCACGCCGCGGCGGCGCGCCCTCCCCCGCCCCCCTCTCCCCTCCCCCGCCCCCCCTCCCCGCGCCGCCCGCCCGCTCCCTCCCCTCCCCCCTCCATAACTCAAAAGCTTGTCAAGCTGGTTCCAGACTCCTGGCGCCGGGCTCCGCTCCAGGAAAGAAAAAAAGGAAAAAGAAAAAGGGAAAAAGCCGGCGCGAGGGAGCGAGAGGGAGAAAGGCCCGCGGAGCGAAACTGGGCGCCACTTGCGCGCACAGCACAGCGGGGCCCCCCCCCCGCCCCCCCCCGCCCCTAACCCTAACGGGGAACCCCGCACCCCGGGGCAGAGGGCGCGCGCGCCGCACAGATCCATTATTTATGGGCGAATCAATTATTTAGCTGTCCGGGGAAGGGGAGGCGGCTGCGGAGACCACCCCGCCGGAGGTCGCGGCTCTCCCACTGGGCCTCGCGGGTCGGGAGGCGTCCCCACGCCGGGGGTCCTGTTCGAGAAGGCTGCCTCGGGGTGGGCTCCGGGAGGAGCGCGGGGAAACCTGCAGAAGCTGGACAGAGGGCTCAGAAACCTCCCAGTGAGGCCGGGGAGGGGGTGTAGGGGCCGGCGGGGTGAGAAAGAGCTGGCTGGGGAGGGGGTGGCGTGGGAAGAGCCTGGCCTGTGAATTCTTTCCTTCCTTACTTCATTCCTTCCCAGCTTTATTGCGAGCCCTCTGCTGCCGCTGAGCCCACAGGGAAGGCTGTGGTAGGAGAGGGTTAAGAACTGGAATTTGGACTTCGAGCTGGGTCCAAATCCTCCCGTGTATTGTATTCACCCCTGCCGTGTCCCCTTAAGCTAAGGACTCGCCCTCTCTGAGCCTCCACTTCCTCTTGGGCAGGATGGTGAGAAGCAGCATGAGGGCTTGAAGGAGGTGGTGTGAGGATTCAGGGAGATGGGGCACCCGACCCGGCCTGGCACGGAGTGGGGGTGGGGTGGGCCCTCTTCTCCCACTGAGGCGAGGATCCCCAGACCCCCAGGATCCCTCCTCTCTCTCCCCTACCCCTGCTGTTTCTGGGTAACCTGCATCCTCTCCTGGTCTGAGACATTTGAAGGTCATTATCAAAGCCACGTCAACCCCAAGGCCTCGGCCCAGGGCCCTCACCTCTGGCTGCCTTCTCACCAGTCTGGCCCTTCAAAAAGGCTAGTGCGTCTGGCAGCCAGAAGGGTCTGCCCCGGGCTCAATCTAATCCTTTTGCTCCTCACTTGCCTTCCCTCCTCTGCAACCTCTTCCCTCCCCCATGGCCTCCATTCTGCTTCTCACCTGCCCCTCTCTGCTTCCAGTCTGGGCTGGAGAGGTTTGAGGTCATGGGGGCAAGGGGCTGTCAGAATAGAAGTGGGGCTGGGCTCTCAGGAAAGTCCTGGCTCTCCAGGGGACAAACTCGGCTCCTGTCCAGCAGGCTAGCACGTTCTCCTTCCAAGGCCTGGAAGCTAAGGAGGCTTCCCGACGGCCTCAGTGTCTTGTCACCACATCTTCCGACAACTGTAGGAGGTGGGCCTCCGGAGAGCCTGATTTGCGGGGCCTAAAGCTTTTACGATCTTGGGGACCATCTTTAAGAAAAGTAATGTGAGGGGCGCCTGGGTGGCTCAGTCGTTAGGCATCTGCCTTCGGCTCGGGTCATGATCCCAGGGTTCTGGGATCAAGCCCCGCATCAGGCTCCTCTGCTGGGAGCCTGCTTCTTCCTCTCCCACTCCCCCTGCTTGTGTTCCCTCTCTTGCTGGCTGTCTCTCTCTCTCTCTCTCTCTGTTAGATAAATCAATAAAATCTTTAAAAAGAAAAGAAAAGAAAAGTAATGTGAAGTTATGAATACACATTTTAGCCCAGGGGCCTTGGCAGGGCCCACGCCAACGAGAGTCCCTGGAGCTGGAGTGTCCTTACCTTCTGGGTAAATCAGCAGTGCAGGTGGCTGGCACCATCCCTTTGCAGAGGTGGAAATAAAGCTTAGGAAGGGGGAAGTTGCTGGCCCAAGGTCACACAGCTTGAAAGGATCAAGCTGAGCTCGGAGCCCACAAGCAACGCTGAACTCCCTCAGTGCAGGCATCACCTTACTGCCTTATCGACGACATCCCGCCCCAAACCCCCAGCACAGGCAAGGTCAGCCAGAGCAGCCTCTAGAGGCACCTGTGCCCCTCCCTCCCCAGGCCTTCATGCCCCCAGGCTCCAGCCTGGGAGACTTTCTGTCCTGTGACAACAACCACACAGTACCAGGAGGTAGGTCTCTTCTGACCTTTTAGATTCCCACAGCTGTCCCTGCTCATTCCAGAACTCAGGCTCTTCAGCTGACCCTGAGGGAACACCCCCCTCTCAGGCGGTGAGATCCCTGGGGACAGGGGCCGGTTCTGTCTTGCTTGGCTTTGCATTTCCGGGTCTGAGCTTCTGGTGCAGAAGCACAGAATGGACGATGTGCCTGTGGCTGGAACATGGATTCGCAGCTTGGGAGGAGGGCGCCAGAGGCAGTGAAGGGGTTGTTAAAACTGCACATTCCAGGGCCTCTCCAGACCTAGGCTCTCCCAGAATCAGGCTCTGACCACAGGCCCTGGGGCTCTGCATTTCATGGCTCCCTTGGGTAAAACTCAGTCAAGTTTGAGACTCGCTGACTCAGGGACCAGAAAGGGCAAAACGTAGTGTCTACACCGAGCCCCTCTCACAAGGGAGACATCCCCCCTAACTCCAGCTGATTTTTACCAGTGTGCCAAGTTCATCTTCCAGCTGAGAGCTGACGGTTTCTAACACTTACTAAAGACCTACTGTGTGCCTGGGACTGGATCTGAGGCTTCAGATAGTTGACCTCATTGGACACTCAAAAAAACCCTAAGAAGTCGGCACAGCTATTATCCCCATTTTACAGGAGGAGAAACTGAGGCCTGGGGAGGCTAAGTGACTTGCAGGGGGCCACAGCACTGGGGAATGAGGAGGCTGGAGTAGGAACGTAGTCTGCAGGACCAATGACTTCAGGAATATAGCTTACAAGGGTCTTAGGAGAATATCCAGAGATGAGAGTTTATATACCAGCCCAAGAACGGCTTCGAGAAATGAAACGCGCTACAGTCACTCTAGGAACCTCAAGCTAAGATATGCAATGAAATTAGGCCACAGACCCCAAAGAAATCTAATCAAGTAGGCCTCCTCTCCCTGGTATCTCAGAGTCAGCTTTCTGTTGGGGGGGGGGGCTGTATTTGTGAAAGGATTTGCTGTGTTTGCTTCAGGCAAATCTTTGCCTTTCCTCGGCCTGCACTTTTGGCACAAAAGGGAAGGGTCCAGGCCGCAAGAAGAGAGAACCAGGCTGGTGGTGGGCAGGTGGGCACTGCAGGCCAGTAAGGCTCCCTGGGCTTATCTCTGGGGCTATTACCACTTCACTTCCCCGGAACCAGTGCTCTCTGTGCTGAATCTTGCTCTAGGAGGGGGATCAAGGCACCAGGCAGGTTTCAGGTGGGGAGGGGCTTATTTAGTGGTTACTGCTGCTGTTGCCCGAGGGGCCAGCTGGAGCAGACGGTGTGGACTTGTTCTGGGAGGACCCCGAAGGCAGAACCAGTGGAGGCCACCCAGAGAGGCTGGTTTTGCCTCACAAGATAGACTAACAGGGCAGCCTTGTAGGTAATGAGTGACCCACCTGGGGAGGTATTCAAGGACAGGCAGGGGTATGTGGGGGTGGGGGTGGGGGTGTGTGCGTACAGAACCATGACTCAGGAAAAGGATTGGCTGAGGCAACTTTGAGATCGTTTTCAACCCTGAGACTGGGAATTTCCATTCCTAACATAACTGACCAACCCAAGTGGGGCTGACAGGAAAAATTCACAGAGAAGGAAGGTGGCAGGGTAAGGTGCCCAGAGTAGGAACCCACAGACCCTGGAGAGACAGCCAGGGACGCTGAATCCAGACCCCGCCCTTGGCTTCCAACAGAACTGCCATTTCTTTACATTCAAATGTCCTCTTTTCTCTTGCAATTATCTGTAAACGTCCCCGAACCATTCGTTATAATGATTAATGATATATTACTGATGACTGGCTATCACTACCTATAACACTCATAGCATGAATGGAGCAGTCACTGAGGCTCTATTCTAAGTACTTATATGTATAAATGCATGTAATTGACATGACAGTCCTACCAGCAATGTCTGTACTTTTACTATCATTCCCATTTTACAGATGAGAAAACTGAGGCTCAGAGAGCAACATGTGAAGTCCCAGGACTCAGAGCCAGGCTCAGGAAGGGAGCTGGGAAATGCTGGCTGAGGGCCAAGGAATAGCACGCTGCCCTCCCTCTATGAGGCTGCTGCTGCCCTCCCTCTATGAGGCTGCTTCTGCCCTCAATGGCCGGGGACTCTGGCCAGTCCACCTCAGTGGTATAGAGTAGCAGAACCCAGGAGGAGGAGGGGGGAAGCGGTCCTCTCTTCCAAGTTCCTCATTTTATACCAGGGACATGGGGATCAGAGAGGGAAAGAGTCATCTCAAGGTCATCAACAAGTCCAGTGGCCACTGGGTCTCCTGGGTCCTCCCATGCGCTTCTACTGCACTCACTTCCTACTCCTCTTTAAAAATGATATTTAAAAAATCACCAGTAGGGGCACCTCAGTGGCTCAGTCAGTTGGACCTCTGACTCTTGGTTTTGGCGCAGGTCATGATCTCAGGGTCCTGGGATGGAGCCCCTTGTCGGGCTCTGCGCTCAGCGGGGCGTCTGCCTGAGGTTCGCTTTCTCTCCCTCTGCCCCTCCCTCCTGCTTGTGCTTTCTTTCTTAAATAAAAAATCTTAAAAAAATAAATAAAATAAAATTTAAAAATCGTCAGTAGTAGCATATTACTAGCATTACTGGGGTGGCTGGGTGACTCAGCAGATTAAGTGACCATTCTTGGTTTTTTCGATGGCCTGGAGCCTGCTTAAGGGTCTCTCTTCCGCTCCCTCTGCCCCTCCCCACTTTAAGACCATGAGCACGTGTGCGCGCACATGCGCACGCTCTCTCTCTCTCTCTCTCTCTCTCTCTCTCTCAACCGACCCCCACGACATTATTAAAGGAAGCAGAAGACCTACCACACGTGGAGCAGTTACTGCACACCAGGTAATGTGCGCAGAGATTGTTTGCTCGCCTGAGACACGGGAATCATAACGATGCCCCCTGCGGACCTCATGGGGAGAGGTCAAGGTTAAAGGTGACAGTGGCTATGAAGACACTTACAAACTGGAAGACATTGTCAAGGCGATCGTCTCTGAATGTTGGGCGTAGGAATTAGAAGTCCGCACTGCAACTCCTACTGGGGAAATCGAAATCAAATGTAGGGCTCAGAAACGATCAGTTCTTGCAGGGCTAGATCCTCCCTAGAAAGCCCCCGGGCCCTTTACTCATCCGTCCACCTGGAATACCCGTGTTGCGCATCACCTGTGTGCCCCAGCGGGTTCAGCCCAGCGGCCTTGGGCACGGGGTCCCGGCCACTTTTCCTTGGCCTGAGTTCGAGTGTTGCTTCCCCACTTCCCAGCTAAGGTGGACTTCCCACTCGGACCCTCAGGGTCTCTGCTAGGATGTAGCCCCGCTATTCTAGCAGAACCCAAGGAACCCGAGCTAGAGGAGAGAGGAGCTGATTTCCTTGGTGTGGCAGTCTAAGGGGCTCTGCTCTGCAAGCTGGTCCAGGGCCCACGCTCCTTCTGCCTTTCCCATCCTGTGGGGGATTGCCTCCATCCACAGGGTGGAAAATGGCCACCGTCTTCCCCTCCCCATTCTTTCCTGTGAGTGTTGGGAAGACCCAAGAAGTGTAGACCCCCCCCTTCCTTTTAAGGGCAAGCTGGAAGGGGCTTAGACACCTCTCTTGTGTCCCATTGGCCAGAACTGATCACGTGACCACACCTAGTTGCAAGGGAGACTGGGAAATGTAGTATTTAGCCTGGCAGCCGTGGGCCCCTTTAAAACCCCAAGAGGGGATATTCTATTACTAAAGGGGAGATGGCAGAATGGATACTGGGCAGCAGCCAGCAGTCTCTGCTACGTGGGATTCAAGGAGATACTCGGGGGAGACGCTCAGCACAGGGCCAGATATATGGCCAGCGCTCAGCAGCTCTGTGCTGCTATGGGTATTTTAAGTGAGTCCTTTTCACTTTCCCAAAGGATACAGGGATGCTGGGACTGCTCGGGAGGCTTTATGGGGGGCCTCTATCCCATGCCCTCCACCCTCTAGGTGACGAGGAGAAGCACCAAGAGACAGCAAAGCCCAGTGCACCCCCTCAGGGCCCCACAGCCCAGGCTCGGGAGGATCTCAGATCTCCTCTCTCCCTTCAGGGAAGAAACAGGAAAGCAGCCTTGACTACAGACCTTGGAGACAAGGAGAAATGACTGACAATGGGGCCTTGCAGCCCTGTCCACAGCTGCCTCGTGGAGCACGGCAGCCTCTGTTGCCTCGTGGCTCAAGGCCGGGCCCACTCTGCAGTGCTCAGGCTCTCAGACGCTGGTAGGGCGACCAGACAGCATCCTCGTCCCTCCTCACACAGCACCGGCTGATCTGAGCTCGGAAGTGTTCCCTCCCTACATATTCTCCTCTGAGCTCAGAGCCCTTTCCAGCCCAAGGAGGACTGACAGGTGACATGGGAAGGTGTGCACTGTGTTCCCACGGGTCCAGCTCCCCCCAGCCATTGAGCAGGAGGGTTCAGGGTCAGGAGCTGAGACCCCCCCAGATCAGACGACCCTGACTCTGCCTCTTAGCGGCTGTGGTAGCTGACCTCTCCCATTATAATGGGACGATCAGGGCATTTCCCTCTCCGTTTTACTGTAAAGATTTATAGAATAATCCACACGAGGTGTTTGTGGAAGGAAGGGGCTCACTGAATCCTCAGATCAGGATTATGCCTCTTATTTTCTTTCATGCGTTCCACGGTCCTGGACTGCCTGCCACCTGTCCCTGCCTCCTGCTGTCCCCATCCTAAGCCTTTTCGGAGGCCCCCCGGAGGAGGCAGTTCCCCCGCGTATGTCTGCTTTGCACCCCGGCACTTTCCACAATCATGATGAATTAATTCTGTGGGCGGAGCGCTGCCCTCCAGACAAGGAGTCCTGAGGCAGCAGGGACTGCGACTGTTCCATTCACCGCTGTAGCCCTGGTGCCCCGCACAGGGCTTGGCAAGGAGGAGTCTAGAAAATGCTCGTGGAGTGAATGAATGGGTAAATGAACGGATGGATGGATGAGCGAGACGGTGCTTTGTCGTCAGCCTGAGAATGTGTATTTAAGAGCAGAGTTTATAGACTTGGAAAGACTCCTATTTGAATGTCAACTCTGTCATTGACTTGCCAGGTGACCAGAGCAAGACCCTGCTTCTTCTTCGCTTGATCTCAAAGTCTGCTGGACTGACTGTCTCTCCTCAACTACTGGAGACGGCAGGAATGGCTGATAAAAGCTTTCATTCATTCATGAACACGGTGAACCCACAACATTTTCTGAGTGTCCTCTGGGTACTGGGGCCCAGGGCTGGGTGCTGGTGGCTGGGGACAGAAAGGAGGGCCCTGCACCGGAGGGGGAGCCAGGGGGTGGGAGAGACCCTCAGGTCCATCCTCTGCACAAAGGCAGTGGCTGAGGCCCTCTGCCCACATCCTGTCCTCCCCCACCCCCCATGGCCCATCCATCTGTGTCCTCTTCCTGTGGCTCTTTCCTCCTGGCCTGGGCAGGGGGCTCTGTGCCCCCCACCCCCACCTGCAGCCATTTCCTGCCCTCCTGTCATCTGCTTCCTTTGGTCCTTTTGTCCAGAGACTTCTGGAAGCCTCTGGACCATTGGCAACCTTGGCTACCTCCTCCCCTGGGCTAGGCCGGGCCTGCTGACCCCACCGGGGTGGGGGTCAAAGTGGGCTTCTCTTGGGATGCTGCCCTGGGAGGCAGATGGGTCCTGCTGTTACTCATTCATTCATTCATTCATTCATTCACAGGTCCCAGGCCTGTGTGGGACCCACAAAGTGGACAAGACACTTATGTCCCTGTCCTCACGGAGCTCCCAGACCAAGGGGAAGCAGCCCTTCCCACACCAAGCGAATTCTCCCCAGAGCTTCCCCAGCAGTTATGGTCCGAGGACTCAAGGAAGGAGCACTGAGCTAGAAGTCGGGCCTCTGACAAGCACCTTCTCCTCTGAGCCCCGGTTCCACATCTGGTCCGTGGGGTGGCTGGAGACAGCGTAGACGACATGCTCTGCAAGCTTTTCCAAGCTCGAAGACCAAGAGAGGTCATGGGAGTGCCCAGGCCTCACCAGAATGGACTTTCCGGACACGGGAAGGGGCCCCTGGACCCAGCAGAGAGGCAGGGGAGAGGCTGGAGGAAGAGGGAGCCCAAGTACAAAGAGAGACAGATGCGCCTCGTTGGTCAGAAAGTGAATAGGGCCTTGGCCTGTGCCCTTCACCCGGCAGGGCCCCACGCCTGGCTCAGGGCAGGAGATTGACTGATGCCGTCCAGGGGCTGCCATTTACTGAGCGCTTCCCACGGGCTGGGCGCGCTGGGCTGAGCTATTCACACCAGGTGCAAGTCTGTTGACTCCTCACTCTGGTCCTATGAGACAGGTGCCATTATTCTCCCCATTGTACGGATGAGACAACTGAGGCACAGAGAGATGAAGTTTGCCCAGGACCCTGCAGTCTGTGGATGGAAGAGCTACTTCGAATCCTACTTACCTGACTTCAGCCCCCATGCTCTTCTGTCCCTTGGTGAATGACCAGGGGGCTGCGCTTCAGGCGTCGGGATCCTGGGCTCACCTTTGCTGCTCGAGGTGGGGGACCTGTCTTTTCCATGTTCTGCCTCCGTAGTTTCAGTGGGGTGGCTGGCAAGTTCTCACCCACGGGGGGTGGGAAACAGGAAAGAGAGTAGGGACCCCCCTTCTAGGGGAGGTCCTTCAGAAGACAGCAGTATGGACCGAGAGTATCCCTCTTTCTGTAGTACACCCCCAACACCCATTCGGGGGGACCCCTGGCTACCTTTCCCTCCCCAAACCCAGAGTGGGCCACTCCATCTATCCACCTGTCCACGCGCTCCTTCGTTGGCTCAGGCAACAGAATACACAGGTGAGCAAAGTGTCTGTCCTCTTGGGGACAGTGTCTGTCTCGGGAACTTCCTGAAGGGCTGCCGGATTGACACAAGTGAGCCTGTGAGGGGTGGTTCAGGGGAGGGAGGCAGAGGAGCGAATGTGGCCTGGGTCGGGGTGGGGGGGGGGCCTTGAGGAGGCGACATGTGAGCTGGGACCTGAGGATCCCTAAGAAGCTCTGGAAGGCCAGAGGAAGAGGGTGTCCAGGTGTCAGCAACAGCAAGAGAGGGCAAAGGTCTGGAGGGCAGCAGGCAGACCAGAGGTAGAGGAAGAAAGGGAGTGGGGGGAGCGGGAGTGACCGGATGTGGCAGCAGAGTCCTGGGGGCTGGCGCTGTGAGCCCAGAGTCTGGTGCCCTCCTGGGTTCAGTGTGGAGCGGTCAGCAGGAGCCCGTGGCAGCCCAGTTAGCTCCTTTTAAGTCTCTGTGTGCTTTCCTGGGGCTGCACGGGGTAGGAGGCCCAGGGGGAGGGGAAGTGGAGGCAAGGAGGCCCAGAAGAGGCTGATGTATGGGGAGAGATGGTGAGGCTAGACTTGGGGGGTGGCTGTGGGGAGGGAGAGGGGACAGACTTTGCCTATGACTGGCTGCGGGAGTCAAAGAGGACCCTGAGTTTTGGGGCCTTCCCTTGGCAGCACACGGAGCCAGGGGACAGAGAAGGGCCCGAGGTGGGGGTTAGTGGGACAACCCCTGGACTGCTCTCTACTCAGAACACCCCCTCCCCCGCTGCTCTTACCGCTGCCTCCCCCAACCCCACATCCTCATTCTCTGTGATTGATGAAGACCCCTAGCAGTGTTTGCTCAGCTGTCTGGGCCTCTGGGGCTGGCTGCGAGTCTGTCCATGTGCATCTGTCTGTCTCGGGGAGGAGGAAACCTAAGGAGCAAGGAGGGGGGCGAGGCAGAGTGGAAATCCACCAGGGATTGGCTGCGGATGCCGCATCCTGGGAAGCGGACAGACCACGGCTTTGATGCTCTGCCGGCCACAGGCGGTGCCCCCAGACCCTGGGACTCAGCCCCCATCGTGGCCAGCTGTTCACCCTCAAGGCCTTCCACCTGCTAGAGACCTCTGGTTTCCATCCAGGACAGCTCCCCTTGGGGCTCGAGGAGGGCCGTTTTAGGGTTAGGGCTGACCATGGGGTGCTGGGTGAGCTGTGGGGACCCAGGACTGGGAAGATACCACCCTGCCTGCTTCTCCTTGACTTGACTCAGAGACGGGCCCACCACCCCCCATCACCCCCTCTTTGCTCTCCTCCCTCACCCCTTTTCCCCACAAATCTAACCTTTAAGGCTTTTCGTTCAGTCCACTCAGCCCCACCGTCTGCCTCCCCAGACCAGTCCCCCATTATTTCCCACCTGGATATAGGCAGCAGCTGCCTCACGGGTCTCCCTCCCTGCTCCTACCTTTGCCCCTGCAATCCCTTCTGCTCAAGGAAGCCAGAGCGATCTCTCTAGAAGTGCTTCTGAATGCATCACTCCTCTGCCTCAAACCTTCCATGGCTTCCCCTTACCCTCAGCCTGACACTGAAACTAACACAAATCCATAGTGGCGTGAACCCCACTGACCTCTCGCCCTCCCTCCCTCCTGCCTTCCCTCCCTCCTGCCCTTCCTCCCTCCCTCCCTCAATGCTACTTCCTGTAGCTTTCTGCTTGGGAAATGGAGTATTTTTCAACGGTTCTAATTAACTCTGTTTTATTCTCACCCCCAGGACCTTTGCACATGCTACTGTGTCCTTCACCAGGAGCATCCCCACAGCCTCTGCCTGGCTGACTCTTATTCAAGCTTTGGGTCTCAGGTTAGATCTCTTCTCCTTTTTCTGCCCTCTCCCGCGAGCAGCAGGCTGGGTCAGGGGCCTCCTCCAGGCTCCCACAGACCTTGGGCTTCCCTGGCACAGCCCTGACCACCCTGTCCTCGCCCAGCATACAGCAGGTATCCAGGAGAAGGTTCAAGGGCGGGGAGGGAGGACCGCTGCGTAGCCAGACCTCCTGGCTCTGTATGTGGCAGAGGGGAGGGGAGGGCTCTTGGAGCAATGATCGCAGGGAATGCGATCCCCCACTTCCCCCACTTCCGGGCCTCCAGCACAGTCCCACGGAAGAACCTCACCCCTGCCACCAACAGAGGCAGCTAGAGGTCACCAGCAGGACCCTGGTCACGCAATAAGAACAGTGGCGATGCTCCGTGCTCTGAACTGAAGACGGCACCTGCTTGAGTTCATTCTGTACCTTTATCACCCCCTTCTGAGATGAGGAAGCTGAGGCTCTGCAGGGCAGAGTGACTTGCCCAGGGTCACGCAGTCCTGCTGAAGCTGGGATGGGGACCCAGGATTGTGGCCGTGCGTGTCACCGGTCACCCCCTGGCTGGTGGCGGGCGATTCTCCCAGACTTAGCGGGCCTCGGTTCTTCCCTCCGCAAAATGGACATCCCGATAGCAAGGACTACTCAGGGCGTTGGTGAAATGAGCACGCTGAAGGTTAGTGCAATGCCAGGCACAGTTTCCAGAAGAGGAGCTCAAAGAGGGGCAGTGATGTGGCCAGGGTCACAGAGCACGGGGGGATTTGTATCAGCCTCCGAAGCCAAGGCAGGTGGCACATGAGCTGACATTTTCTCCATTAAGCTTCTCTCTGAAACCATAGCCATCTGGGCTGGCCTGCTGGGTGTGCCTGTTTGGCCACGTCCTGGGAGAGCCCGGGAAGCTCGGTGGTGCCAGGGCTGTGACTTCAGGCTCTCTCCAGTCCTGGCTCATCTCCCTCACTCCTTAGGCAGGAGCAGGAGTCAGCGGGTGGGCAGGGGGGAGGGGGGAAGGGAAGGCACACTTCCTTCCCGCTAGGGAAGGCACCTTCAAAGGGGCCATGGAATCCTGAGCCACTCAGAGGCCAGAGCCTCCTTCCGGCAAATGCTTTGGGGTCTCAACAGCACTCTATCTCCCCTTCCCTCACTGAAAGCTGGGAAGCTCCCCTGGGAGCCTCGGTGGCAGCAAAGGAACCAGGGACTCGTCTGCAGCCTGGCTTGGCCCCGTGGGAAGAGCACTGGACAGGGAGTCCAAGTCAGGCTCTGGCATGGCCTTGCTGCACGCCGGGCCCATTGTGCCCCTCTTGGCCCTGGCTGGGGCCCCCATGGTTTGCTCCAGACGGAGCTGAGTGCTTAACATGATGCTATTGAATCCTCAGAATCATCCCTGTGAGGCTGCCAGTATGATGCCACTGTTGTCAGTGAAGCTTGGAGGAGTGAGGTGACCCACCCAAGTTCGCGCAGCCGGTGAGTGGCAGAGCAGGAATTTGGTTTTACAATTTATGGAGGTATAATGGACACAGAATAACTGCACAATTTGAGGCGTTTGGACATATCGCACCCATAAAACCATCATTCCCATCAAGGTAGTGAACATATCCATCATCCTCCAAAAGTTTTCTTGTGCCCCTTTGTGGGACCTCCTGGCCCCCAGTGTCCCCAGGCAACCACTGAGCTGCTTTCTGTCACTACAGGTTAGGTTGCATTTTCTAGAATGTTCTGTAAATGGAATCACACAGTATGCATTCTTTGTAGTCTGGTAGCTCTCATTCAGCATCATGACCTTGAGATTCCTCTATGGTGTTCCGTGTATCAATAGTTAATTTCTCCGTAGGAATAACTTCTTATCAATAGTTAATCGTGGCCTTCCATGGATGCCTGTACCACAAACTGTTGAGCCGGTTGTCTGTTGATGGGTCGTTTCCAATTTTGCCTGTTACACATAAAGCTTCGTGCACACTCTTTGCAAGGACCTAAGAATTCACTGCCCTGGGATAAATGCCTTAGAGCAGAACGGCCAGTCCGATGGTGAGTATGTTTCCATTTTTAAAAAGCTGCCCAATGTTTCCCAAAGTTGTTGAACCAATTTCCATTCCCACCAGCCCTGGAGGAGGGTCCCATAGGGGGATGCGGACTTGAAGAGAGGCCTGCCAAGCCCCAGAGTTCCCTGGCCCTCCCTCCTCGCTGGCCTTACTCCCTGGGCTGGCTGGCTGGAGAAGAAGCCAACCACAGCAGGGGCTGAGAAGCTCTCCGCCCACAAGGAGCAGCCCCCCCCACCTCTGCCCACGGCATTAGCCGCCCCCACCCCTGTAGGTCTGGCTTCCTCTGTGGGCAAGGCGAGGCCTTCCCAAAGGGCCCAGAAGCTCCTGGAAGGCAGGGCTGGGCACACAGTGGGCGCAGGGGGGGGGGGGGGGGGGAGCAGGGCTGGACCCTCTGTGGACCCTTGTCTCTGGCTTGCTGAGGAAGGGCGGGGGTCTCCCAGGGCAGTGACAAATGTTTCTGGGGCCTTGGGGGTGCTAAGGATTTTATGGGCTCCTTACCAAGCCTGCTGGCGAGAGGTGTGTGTGTGTGTGTGTGTGTGTGTGTGTGTGTGTGTGTGTGTGAAGGCCTGCTTCTGTGTGTGTGCTGGTAAAGGACTGTCCCTTTGAGCTCAGAGAGAGGAGAAAGAAAGAAGCCATCAGAACCTTGGCAGGGGGGGAGCCAGAGAGAGACAGAGACCCAGAACCAGAGAGAGAGAGAGAGAGAGGCAGCCAAACCCAGGAGGGGCGCACTCCCCCCCCCCCAGACCCCGGGGAGGCGGGAAGGAGGCGGGGAGGGGTGCGCGAGGGGAGCAGGGATTCTTCATTAAAAATGAAACCCCGGAGCCGGGCCCGCAGCGGCCGAGGAGCCGGGCTGCCGGCAGCCTCCCTCTCGCAGGAGCGCAGGGGCCCGCGCCGGCTCCAGCCGCCCGCGGCCGACCTCACGCGTCCTCAAAGCCAGCCTGTCCCACTTCCCCCGCCGGTTGCTACAGCAACTGAGCTCTGAGTAATCAGCTGCACGGTGACCTTTCTTCCCCCGGAGAGAGGGAGGGAGAGAGGGAGAGAGGGAGGGAGAGAGGGAGCGCTCGGGAGGGAGGGCGGAGGGTGTGGGGAGAAGGGGTGGGGAGAAGGGGTGGGGAGGGAGGAGGGACGACGGAGAGGAGGAGGGAGGGGAGGGAGAGAGGAGAACAGAGGGAGAAAGATGAAGAAGAGGAGGGGGAGAGGATGGAGGAGAGAGAGGAGAGAGGGGGGAAAGATGGAGGAGGAGGGAAGGGGGGGAGGAGGGAAGAGGGGGGAGGAAGGAGGGGGAGGAGGGAGGCTGAGCGGCCGGTCAAAGCAGTAAAAACACTGCAGCTGGGGTCTGGGGGCTTTCGGGGATGGAGCTGGCAGTCAGAAGCGGGAGAGAGGAGGGGCAGCTGGTCTCGCTGCTGCGGTGGGGGAGGGAGAAGCCCCAGGACTGGGTGGGGGGTGGAGAGGAACGGGGACGGTACTGACCTGAACAGATGCAACCAAGACATCCCCTCACCTGCCCCCCAGCCCTCCAGTGCTGCCTCTCCCAAGTCTTGGGGGGTTGTGAGACAATGACCAGTCCCTGTGTGTTCTCTGGCTCAAAAGATACCCTCCCTTGGCAGTCGGGACACCCCCATTCCCCAGATGGGAACACTGAGGCCAGGAAGCTGGTTTACAGTTTCAGGACTGGGCCCTGGACCCCTGTGACACTTCTCTCCCCCTAACTGCTTTCCACTGGGAGGCAAGCTGCAGCCAGGGCAGGGTGGGGGTGAGTCCTCGACCACTCCCAGGTCCCCCACGGCCCAGCTTTCTGGCCTCAGTTTCCCTGGTTGTAAAGCAGAGACCCTGGGGGGGTGGTGCTTACTGCCCGAGGAGACAGCACTGGTTAAGAAGGGTCCACAGGAGCCCCTACATCGAGGCACTGATTTAGAATTCTCTAAACACAGCAGAAGCGAGGCAGGTAGGATGTGGGATCCAGGGAGGATGGGAGCTGAAGGAACCAGGGAAGGAGTGGGTACAGATGGGAGCTCCCAGGAGTAGGGATGCCACCATGGGAGGGCATGGAACCCTCCTGGTCCCTGCTATCACCCCCGCCCCCCACGGGATCCTCCCCAGCTCGGCAGCCCTGGGCCAGCACCAGGCCCATCACCCTCCTGGCCCTGGGGACCCGCCAGCCGCCTGCTTATGAGGCAAGCCGGTCCTGGAGTCACAGCCGCGCCCACGGAATGGGGGAGGGACAACAGATGGCGGAGGTGCCATTTTAACCAGAGTCTGCAGCAGTTGGGGAAGGGGAGGAGGGAAGCCAGGGCTGGAGGAGGCTGGGACCTTGCATTGTTGTTCCCTGGGGCCCCTCTGTTCCTCCGTCTCTCCACCTGGGCACCTCTCCCAAGCTCTGGTCGCTCACCTGACCCAACAGCCCTGGCCCTTGGGCTGCCCAAACTCCCATGGACTCCGTGGGTGCCCCTGGGGTCTGCAAGGTGTTGGGGGTCCCCCTGGAGGCAGGGGCAACAGTGGCAATCTCTTAAGGCTCCACCACCCATGAGGAGAGCCCTGTGACCGCCCAGCACGCAGCGAGGACACCACAGCTGGCCGACCAGAAGCTGCCAGGGGTGGGCAGGGGCTAGTAGCAAGAGCCATCCCAGAGTCCTACCTTCGGCACCAGGCTTCAGCTGGAGTACTCGAGGCACATGGGGAGCAAAGCTCGGGAAGGGTCTGTGTTTTTATCCTCGCTCAGCACCAAACTGACTTCCAGAACGTCTCCGGACCTCAGAATTTGCATCTCCAGCAGTGAAGGGTGCCCACCCCACCCACCTTGCCGGGAGACAAACCACCGGTGATGGGGAGGCAATGGCGAAGTGACGCCCGTCTTTTACAGGTGAGGAAGCGAGACCCAGAGAGGTCAGGTTGCTTGCCCAGGGTCACCCCTGGCTGCTGACCGGAAGCCCTGTGCCCTGGCTTGTCTGGGATGAGGTGCGTATGAAGCGAAGTTGGGGCACAGCTGGCTGCTGTGGCCGTGAGCCTGCCTGTTCCCTGGGACTCTTGGCCCCCTGGAGCGTCCCCATTCCAGAAACCTGCATGCACCAGACCTTTGTGGAGTAAGGGACACTCATTCCACACCAGGCCCCGTGGGTGGTCGTTCGGCTTCGGAGCAGGGATACTCGCAAGGGTGTCTTTGTCTCCCTGAGCCCACCCGGGGTCCCAGGCCTGGCCAGGCACCCACATGTGTCTGGTCACGGAGACCACCCTGGGAGATGGGTGCTACGATCATCCCTGTTTTCAGATGGGGAAACTGAGGCTCAGGCGGGTGCAGGGACTTGCCTCAGGCCCCACAGCACTGAGTGCCAGAGCCGGAATCAGAATCCACTTCTGGGACCTCAGAGATGGCTTCTTAACTCCAGCCCGTATCAGTTGGGCTTGACCAGACTCGGGGGACCGTGTTTCTGGTGTGGGACTTTGCTGTGAACAGAGTTCCCTGAGCCCCATCAGGAAATGTTGACGGGAGCTGCACCGAAGGTCCCTGTGGGCACGGGAAAGAGGAAGCGCATCACGGGAGAGGTACGAGGGCAGGGCCAGACTGGTCCGTAGGGTTGGAGAGGCCATGGTGCCAGGAGGACTCACAGCCCAGGAATCTTCTCTGATCTTTGGGTATTGTGGGGCAAGGACCATTTCCCTTTTAGACAGATAAGGAAGGCGATGTCCAAGAAAGCTGGAGGACTTACTACAAGTCCCATCGGGCATTAGGGGTAGAATCAGGGCAAAAGCAAGATTCTCTGACCCCCAACTGGTGTGCTTTTGCTGTATGTCAGTGCTCCCCACCCACTCAGCCACCCATCTATCCTCCCATCCATCCCTCTGCCTACCCACCTACTCACCCACTGATCCATCTACCCACCTCCATCCGCCCATCCATCCATTCACCCACCTATCCACTCATGTATCCATCTTCTCATCTACCCACCCATGCACTCATCTGTCCATCCACCCACCTATCCACTTACCCACCCCCCATTCATGAACCTGTTCACTTATCCATCTTCCCATCTTACATCCATCTACCACCTACCCACCCATCCGTCCACTTATCTATCCATCCATCCATCCACTTACCCATCCATCAGTCCATCCATCCATCCATCCATCCATCCATCCACTTACCCATCCATCAGTCCATCCATCCATCCATCCATCCATCCATCCATCCATCCATCCACTTACCCATCTACTTATCCATCCATCCATCCACTTACCCATCCATCAGTCCATCCATCCATCCATCCATCCATACATACATCCATCCATCCATCCACTTACCCATCCATCAGTCCATCCATCCATCCATCCATCCATCCATCCATCCATCCATCCACTTACCCATCCATCAGTCCATCCATCCATCCATCCATCCATCCATCCATCCATCCATCCATCCATCCACTTATCCATCCATCCACTTATCCATCCATCCATCCATCCATCCATCCATCCATCCATCCATCCACTTACCCATCCATCAGTCCATCCATCCACTTATCCATCCATCCATCCATCCATCCATCCATCCATCCATCCATCCACTTATCCATCTACAGATCTTGCCATCACCCATCCAACCACCATTCATCCACCCAGGTATCCTTCCATCCAGCCCACCATCCATCTACCATCCATTTATCTATTCATTTTACTTTTATTCTATAACCACTCAGAGCCTTGTTTCTACAGTCTTTAGTTAGGAGACAAATGTTCATGTGAGCTGGGTGCTGATCCTTGCTCTTTGTGGAGGTGAACCAACTCCCCACCCCCACCCCCGTTCGGCACATCAATTCCGGAGTTTGTCATAAAATGGGCCAAGACCCACCAGTCCAGGGGCCAAGGACCAAAAGGATTGTCTGGACCGGGGACTGGGCAGCTTCTTCTCCTACCTCAACATGCTGTGTGACAACTGAGCAACTGAGAACTGAGAATCATTGTCCCTGTCCTCTGAGGATTGGAGGATACACATGGAAGCTTTAGAAAGTCAACAGCCCTTCACCAACACGATGGACAGTTTTTCTGAAGCGTTAGCAGGGCTCAGCCTTTGAGGCACACACTCTCTTATGACTGAAACCTGACAGAAGGGTGCCTTGGTTCTGCTCAGACCAGCTAGCTAGTCATTCATTCGTTCATCCATCCATCCATTCATTCATTCTGTACCAACTGTATACTAGGGCCCGTATAAAACTCCAGGGATCCAGAAATCAATACAAATAGTTTCTGCCCTCAAGAAAGTGGCTGATACTTGGCTTTGAACAGAAATCAGTCACTTCGCATGGGTTCTGGTTGAGGCTTGAACTTAGTCCTGGGGGATTCGAGGAGGAATATCAGCTGTGCCTGGGCTGGGCAGGTGAGATGGGGGTCCCAGAGGGGGAGCATACTCATGATCTGGAAGGGCAGGCAGAGGGTGTGGAGAAGGACATGGAGGCAAAAAGGAGAGCACAGGGGCGCCCGGGGGGCCTCAGTCGGTTAAGCGGCTGCCTTCGGCTCAGGTCATGATCCTGGGATGAGCCCCATATCAGGCTCCCTGCTGAGCAGGGAGTCTGCTTATCCCTCTCCCTCTGCCCCTCCACCCGGCTCAGGCTCTCTCTCGTGCTCACTCTCTCTGTCTCAAATAAATAAAATCAAGAAAGAGAGAAAGAAAGAAAGAGAAAGAGAGAAAGAAAGAAAGAAGGGAGAGTACATGCAAAACCGTGGGGTCCGGGAGGGACATCCTTGAGTACCTAATAAGTGTCACTCTATCCTTTTGTACATTTCACTAACGCGAAAGCTAGGGCTCAGAGAGGACCAGCCACTTTCCCAAAGACACACAGCATCCACACGCTAGATCTGATACACCAGCCTAGCTAGGCCTGTTGGTCTGCCTCCAAAGTCTGGGGCCTTTGCCCATTCTCCCTCCCCCTGAGCATTTCCCCTTAAAGTGAGGGTGGGGAGAAAGCACCCATCACTGTTCACATCTTTCAGGAAGGCTTAGGAGGCTCATGCATCCAGTTCCACTAACAAATACTTCTCCAGGCCTCCTCTGGGTCGGGCTACCCCGAGCTGGGGGTGGGGGTGGTTGAGCAGTGACGGGACAGGCTCCTCCCTGCCCTCAGGCGGCTCCCCAGCTAAGGGCATCCTCTCTCCTGGCAAAGCCCTGATGCACTCAGGCTTAAAAATAAAGCCAGGTGCTGTCCAGGCCCAAAGAGTGGGGGACCACAGGCTCCCCAAGCGGAGGCTGGGGAGGCAGCAGGCAGAGCTGTCAGCTCAGAGCAGGCTCCTCTCATCAGCATGGGGCCCCAGCCTCCCTGCTTAAAGATCGCCTCGGGCGCTCTCTTAAAGATGCTAGCGCTGCAGCTGACATTTGGGAGAGGCTGGCAGGCGATCAAACCCAAGCTGAAAATCGGAGCTGCTGGGCGGGGGTGGGGGGGGGTGGTCACCAGGCAGCAGGGACCCGGGCTGGTAGGGGCTGAGGGCGACTGGGCTGCCCGGGCTTGGGCAACCGGCACGCGCCGGCGAAGGCTGTGCTTCCAGTCCGGCCCTGCCCTGCGCAGCCCGGCTGGGTATCCGGCTCTCTGCTGGAAGGACTCCGGGTCACAGAAAGCAAGGACGAGGGAGGGCAATGGATACGGAGAGACCCAGATTTCTTAGCTCAGCCTCAAACTCCAGGTCATTGTCAATAATCAGACCAATCGACTAAAAACGTCCACAGGGTGATGAGTTATGGAAAAGAGGTAAGACGGAAGGAGGTTGTCGGTGCCAGTTACTTCTCTGGCTGCCGTGCCCAGCGCGGGGGCCCTCCCAGGGCAGGGAGGGGAGTCCTCTGAGGAAGCTGAGGGGTCAGAGGGAGGAGTTGGGAGAGAACATCCCCACGCCCCCTCCACCTTGGACACCATTGCCCTTCCACAAACCTGGACAAGTCTGAGCCAGCCTTGTCTCCTTTCTCTTCCTTTGCATCCAGTCTCCTTCCGCCCACCCGGCTACCACCATCGACCCACCTCCACCCACTCATCTAGCCAATCTCCCTACCTTCCACCTAACCGGTTCACCCACTGCCCTTCTGCCTGTCCAACTGTCCACCCATCCATCCATCCATCCATCCATCCATCCATCCATCCATCCTTCCATCCGATTAACCAATCATCCTCTTCATCCATCCAACCACTGACTCAGCCATTCATCCCCCTCCGTTCAACCGTTTCCCCTCCTGGCACCTACCATCCATTCATCCATCCCTCCAAATGTCCATCCACTCCCCACGCATCGGGGCCAGGCCCTGCTGTGCACAGGAGACGCACACCCAGCCCAGGGTGAGGGGCTCAGGAAAGGCTTCCAGGACAGAGACTGTTGAGATATGAAGTTGAGATATGAAGAATGAGCAGGAGGAAGCCAGGGAGAGTGTGGAAGGGAGAGTCTTCCCCAAAGAGATGGGAGGCGCGAGACGGAGGCCTCTTATGCGAACATCAAGTCACACTCTGCTTGTAGCTTAAGAGCGAGTAGCTGACCGGAGAGCCAGGGGAGGCTAACTCGGAGCCTAACGGGGCCGCCGGGGCCAGGGCGTGAAGCCGGCACAACGTGGCCGGCACAGAGCCAGGCACACAGGACTGTGGGAAGGGAGGCGAGAGATACAGAAGACCAAGTCTTGGTCCTGTAGCTGTTTACCACTGGCCCCTCTGAATAGGCCCCCTCCAGGTCCTGCAGGGCCCCCACCCACCTGTCCCTCCTCTGAATCCTCGGGTGTGCTCCCAGCGAGATCCCTCCAGACCCACCCTCATAGGCTTTTTCTTGGTAGGTGAGAATTCTGGCTTCTCCAGGTCAGGGCTGTGCCTTATCCTTCTCGATGTCCCGTTCCATGGCACTGAGCCTAAGCTTGGGGGGGGGGCAACAAAAAACCTCAAGAGATTAAAAAAATATATATATGTATACAACCTCGAAATTCTCGCCTTCTTCCTGTTGGAGACCCCTTCCACACAACCCGTCACTGGGTCCTGAAGCCTCCGCGTCATCCTTATCTCTTTCCTCTTTCCCAGGTGCCCCCCCACCCCGTGTCCAGTCTGTCACCCAGATCTGTCAGTACCATCTGACAACCTTGAATCTGTCACTCCTCTCTACCTGCAAGGCCACCAACCTGGGTCAGAGGAGCAGCGTCCTTGCTGTCCTCCAGGCACCCAGAGAGATACTCTAAAATTGAAACGTAACCACTCTAGCCTCCTACTTAAACCTTCCATGGTTTCCTATTGCCTTCTGGATAGAGTCCTAGAGCCCTGTCCTTGCCTATATGACCCTTCCCAAGTTAGCCCGTGCTGCCTTCTCTGGGCTCCAGGTTCATCCCTCTAAAGATATGAAAGCCATCAAGTTCATTGCTGTCCCTACTGGGTCTTCAAAGCCATCCTGGCCCCAGCCACTGGTCTGTCTCAGCCAAAAGCCTAGAAACATCCCGAGTCTTCAACTCCCTGCCCGTTCCTACACTTGACTCGTCTTAGTGCGCACATTCTGTCCCAGGGAGCCCGGGAGCAGTTCCATAGTCTCAACACTACATCCAACACCTGGCTGGCCCGCAGGTAAAAGAAAATATTGCCGAATCTACAATAATATTAGAGTTTGCCTCCAGAGTCTTTCTCCCCCAGATCTGACCATTTCCATTTGCAATTCGTGCCTGAAACCAAAGCCAACTGCTTGGCCTCTTCTCTGCCTACAAAACATTTTTACTGATTTTATGGCTACAAAAAAAAAAAAAAAAAAAAAAAAATCCTTCCTGTCTCCACATTCGCAGGAAAGAGAGAGCCCTGGCCCTGACTCAGAATTGGATTCTAGCTGGAGGCGTCCTCTCCGTGGCTGGCTCTAGGGAAAGGGTTGATCTGTTTGTTCCCTGACCTTGAGCAGGAGCTTAGGCAGCCAGAAAGAGGACACGCAGGAGCTGGGAGGGAAATGAGACAAGCTGGAGCTGTGGTCCTGGGACCCCCGCACTCTGCGCCAGGGACCAGCCAGGTGCCGGGAAATAAGAGCGGGAGGAGACAGCCCCACTGCGGGCAGCTCCTCGGCTCTTGGTCCTGCAGGGTCCCTGGGCTGCACTGCCCGCCTGTCCCCATCCCCAGCCGCCCTGGAAACCGAACAGACCAGGTATTCAGATCGCTCTTGGGAGACATACACCACTCAGGTAGAAAACGACTTTGCCATCCACACGAGGGCCAACTGTGGCTGTCACAGACCCAGCGCTCCACGGAGGGCATCAGTCCAGGCAACCCGACCCGGGCATGGCAAGCGTGCAGACTAAGGACGGTGGCACCTGGGGAGGCGAGAGACGAAGTAGGGCAAGAAAAGAGCCCTTCCTATAAAGGGACTTCTTCCTGCTAGTACGTGACTGAGCTTGAACTCAAACATGTATTGAGCACCTTCTGTTTGCGAGGACCCTTTATCTCCATGAGCCGACCATCTTTTCTCCAACTGGAAGCCGACTTCCAGCCCCGACTGTTTATTTCCTCCTCGAGAAGCTTACTCTCGCTACAGAAGTAGAGCCTGCTTACGGTAGAGCTTGAGAAAACGCAGATGAGCTCAATGAAGAAAATAAAACCACTTTTAATCCCATCACCTGAAGACCACCGGGCTTTTGACATTTGGACGAGTCGGATCCCCTCCAGGGCTCCCTCTCCAGCGTCTTTGCTTAGAGTCTCGCACGCAATTGACACGTAAGAACGATTTTGTGTCTGATCGTTTACCTTTTTATTCATTTATTAATTCCAAAAGTACCCGTTGAGCCCCTGTAGTTATCAGTTTAGAGGTCTTTTAAATTCTTAGAGGATGGGAGGAGAGGTATAGAACCTAAGATACTCAGATACTCACCGTGAATTATACTCAGCGGCCAAACCCTTCTCAGCCCCTCGTCCAGGTCAGCGGTCAAGGGCCCAGACCCCAGTCCAAATCCTGGCCCCGTCCCTCACCAGCTGTGGGGCCTTTGGCGAGTCACGTATCCCATGCTACCCAAAGGGTGGTCCACAGACCAGTGCCGGCCCACGTGCTGTTTGCTGACATGTTCAGAGAAGCATCAGACTTGGGAATAATTTAGAAATGTCCATTTCCATTGGGCAATGCCCACGTCCGTTTGTGACTGCGTACGTGACGATAATAGCGTTGTGGGCAGATGGGAAATTTTTCTCTAAAAGTTCCTCCACCACAGACCGTTTGAGGAGCACAGAGTTAACCTACTTGGTGACTCAGTTTCCTCAGTAGTAAAGTGGGAATAATAATGGCCCTTAACCTCATCGGGTCCCGGGGAAGGCTAAGTGAGCTAATTGCTGGAAGGCTCTCAGGATGGTGGCGGGACGTATTTTCTGTATCTGCATTAAAGACCCCCAATTCTCGGAGAGCAGGAGGAGGAGGGTTGGAAAGGGGAGTAGACCCTGATTAATGCATCCTTTCCTGCCCCCTACCCTATTTTTTTAGTCAGTCCCGGAGATTGAGACACCCCATGACTGCATCCAGAACCTTCCAGGTTTCCAAAGGAACCGCTGGGCCCTGTGTTCATTCATGTACCAGATATCTATAGACCACTTACAGGGAGAGGCAGGAGAGCCCAGGGGTCAAGAACTCAGAACACTGGCAACACAGCCCTGGGTTCAAATTCCAGCTCTGCTCCTTACGAGCTGGGTGACCTGGGGCAAGTCACTTAACCACTCTGAGCCCCAGCGTTCCCATGTGAGGGCCTGTAGAGAGCATGACCACGCAGGGGGCTCCCTGCGTCTGTGCTCAGATGTGGCCATTGTGGGGCCCCCCCGGGTGCCCGCCCTCAGGGACTTTTTATGGACTGAGGAAGAATAGGTGGTGGCCTGAGATGCCAAACTAGCGGGGTATGACTTCTAGAAAAAAACGAATGCATTTAAGGACTTTGAATATTAGAAAATGGAGAGATGTAAAAATACAAAGGCCTCAAGATGAGGGGAAGGCTTGCCAATTAGAGTTGTATTGTATGGAACAGGGGGGCTCCCCTAACGCCGTCTTCCAGAGCACGCTGTTCTCGGCAGAGGGAGGCCCGAGCAGCCTGGCTAAGCCACGTGATACCTCTGAAAGCTTCTCTGAACAGCCTGGTGTCACTTCTCCTGATTCACTCGCTAAAGCAAGTCATGCGGCTGAGCCTGACATGGGGGGCGGGTGGGAAAGGCACCCCCTTGTGAGGCCAGCATGACGTGTGACGACGGGGCAGGCCTGGATCATCTTCTCATTGGGAAGACAGCAAATAATTGGGACCCATGACCCATCTACCATCTTGGCCACAAAGACTCCTCTCTCCTGCACCGATGTGGGGGATTACAGATGGGTGCCAACTCTCTCACTTCTCCCACGAAGACATAGGTGTTTTCTTCGCTCCTCCTCTTGAATCCGGGCTGGCCCCAGGACTGGCTTCGAACAGCAGAAAGGAGCCGACACGACGCTGTGGAACTTCCAAGATTTGAGGCACCTTTTTTTTTTTTTTTAAGATTTTATTCATTTATTTGACAGAAATAGAGACAGCCAGCGAGAGAGGGAACACAAGCAGGGGGAGTGGGAGAGGAAGAAGCAGGCTCATAGCAGAGGAGCCTGATGTGGGGCTCGATCCCAGAACGCCGGGATCACGCCCTGAGCCGAAGCCAGACGCTTAACAACTGTGCCACCCAGGCGCCCCTTGAGGCACCTTTCTTGACGTGCTCCCTCTTGGAAGCCAGCCACTCCGTGAGAACCCACCATGCTGAGAGGAAGCCTGACAGAAGAGGGAGGCCCGTGGGCAGCCCTGGGTGAGCCTTCCCGGACCTTCCAGCCCAGCCACCAGCTAAATGCAACCCTCGTGGGTGACCCCAGCCCATGTCTCTCTTGGTAAAGAGATCTATAAATAGGGGGAAAGCTAGTGGGTCTCACATACAGTTATCAACTGAATTGTGTCTCCCCAAAATTCCTATGTTGAAGGCCTAACCCCCAGTACCTCAGAATGTAACCCCATTTGGAGCTAAGGTCTTACGAGAGGTAATTAAATTAAAATGAGGCCATTAAGGTGGGCCCTGATCCAGGAGGACCGGTGTCCTTGTGAGACGACACCCGCATCCTGAGACTGAATCTCAGCTGGCCTCAATCACACCAAGGGCTTCTTAGTCTCATTATTTTGTCCCAGGTCTAGAAGATTCTTTATTGACAAGTTGTGGATTACCCATTTTGAAGAGTGTTTACAGAAAGTTCGAAATTCACAGTTAGACTCCTCAAACAATACTTTTCTGGGGATGCAGATAGTTAAATTTAAAACTCGTATCTGCTCCAAGATCGTACTGTGCATTCCACATACCAATATGTCAGAAGGTTTACTCAAATGTCATCTGTAACTCCAATTTGAAGAATCAACCAACTGCCAGAGGGGCGGGGACTGGGTCTGTTTTGCCCACTCGTCTTGCAAAGAGCAGGCTTTTCCAAAAATGGCCCTGGGTTCTCTAGGTTTCTGGAGGACGAACGGCTGGAGGGGGAGTGTCGGGGAGGGTGTCACCTATTTCCACTCGGGGATGGGACATTTGTGCCCAAGCTCGCTTTCCATAAGACGGGTGGCCTTCTTCCCGCAATGACATCGCTCATCCTCTGACGGGCACCCGGCCCCTGGGCCCTGGGCTCCCCGAGCTCCGGCTTCCTTTCTCTTTCACTGGATAGAGAGGAGAAATAGTTGTATTTGTCAACGCTGCAAATCCAGAATTTCCAGGCTCTCCCTTTCCCTTTGGTCCCTGCTTGCAAATGGGCCAATTCCCTCCGAGAGCATCTCTTTCCTGTGGTGTCTTGGGAAATGGCAGGGTGTGCGTTTGCTGGGCCCGCTGTAACAAAGTACAACAGAAATGCACGGATCGCGCTTCCGGAGGCTGGGAGTGTCCACAGAAGCTGTCAGCAGGTCGCTTCCCTCGAGTGGCCACGAAAGGCTCTGTTCCAGGCCCCTCTCCCGCTGGTAGATGGCCACACTCGCCCTGGGCCTTCGCATCACCTTTCCCTGTACGTGTTGTGTGCAAACTGCCCCTTCTTCTTCATCTTCTTTTTAAATAAGATTATTTATTTATTTATTTAACAGAGAGAGAGAGTCAGCGAGAGAGGGAACACAAGCAGGGGGAGTGGGAGACAAACTTCCCCTTCTTCTAAGGACACCTGTCGTATTGGATTGGGACTCACCCTGATGACTTCATTTTACCTTAATTACCTCTTTATAGACCCTTTCTCCAAATATAGTCACGTTCTGACAGTCGCGCTGCAGGGAGGGCTTCAACAGATGAATGGGGCGGGGGCACGATTCAGTCTGTAACATGCAGCGATTAGCAACCGAGCCCTGCCGAACGTTTCTGCTTCCCCAGCTCTTCGGACAAAGCCGCAAGTGCAGTGTCGTACCAGCCTCGTGAGTCACCCGTGGGCGGAATTCCCCACTGTTCCCTGCTCTATGACACGGTCACCATCAATACCTTCAGGACCTGATTTCCTGTCCCCTGGCACCTGCTCTTATTTGTTGGGACCGTTATTTCTAGGCGTCAGTTTCAGTATGGGTCGGGTTTTGCTAGGTCATGCTGCGTAACAAGCATCTCCGAAATAGCGGTAGGTCCCCGGAGCCGGGGTTTATTTTCATTCAGGTTTAATGTCTACCGCGTGCTTGCCTCACCGCCCCACCGCGCCGCGCCGTGTGCTGTCTTCATGCTGGGATCCAGGCTGAGGGTGTGGCCCCTCTGTAGAAAGCAGCTTCCAGAAGGAAAAGATCTAGGGAGCAGGCACAGCCCCAGGAGAGCTGTTCAAGCTTCTGCGGAGGGTGCCGGCTGCTCACATTTTATTGGTCAGAGCAAGTCACATGGCCAAGCCCGATGTCCACGGGCGTGGAAATACAGGCCCTGCCCAGAGGGAGGCGCTGTGAGTCACTGACGGTGGAGTGGGGAGGTACGACCTTCTTAGGGCAGGGAATTACTGGGAGCAGTGGCACCATCTGCCACGATAGCTAACACTGGTTAAGACTGACTACGCGTGGGGCTTTGTGCCGGCCGCATTATACCCGGAGCTCATGGATTTCGCGTAGCCCCATTTCACAGAGAAGAAAACTGAGGCCTCCAGAGGGGAGGAGACCGGTTCGTTTCCTAGCACCATCAACAAGATCTGTGAACGTACTTTGAAAAACTCTGAGGGTCCGCACCCATAGGGGGCCTTCCTCCTTCCTCCTCTCTTCAGCAGTGGGTGGGATGGACAGAGATGCTAGCCGGCCATGTTCTCAGTGGGGGTGGGGAGTCCTGAGTGGGCTGCACCCCTGCTGGGGTGTTGGGAGAGCCCGTTCCTTGGAGAACTCACACCCTACCTTCCTGCTCAGCTCTGCCCCACCCACCCTGCCCTGCAAATCTAGGAATCTTGCCAGAGCCATGCAGGGCTGAGGGGGCAGGGGCGGTGCGGTGCGGGTGTGCATGAATAAACACAGCTCTTGGAGGAAAGGGGGAGATGGAGAAGCTCCGAAGCCCAAATGCTGTTACTCTGCCGATGGCCCTCTAGCAGCCCCTCCTTGGAGCGAGTGCCCGGAGGCTCGAGCATTTTCCGGTCTGTCTGCTTGCTTGTTTGCGGGAGGGAAGGAGGAGCTTAAACAATCTAGGACCTTATTATTATTATCGTTGTTTTACAGATGGGGAACAGGGGCCCAGGGAGTTTAAAGCAACTTCCCACAGCCAGTGGAGAGGGACCCAGGACCCAAACCCAGCCGGGGGAGCAGGGATGAGGCCTGAACTCGAGGCCCACACAGCCCTCCGTTCAAGGGGTCTCTTCTGCTCTCTGGGGCCATTCTTGGGCATTCCCAGGTCACCCAGAGTAACAGGCCCATCCTTCAGGGACAGGGAGGACGTGTGATAAGGGATTCTCGGGGAAAAGGAGATAGGCCAGGGGCCCCGAGAAAATGGGAGAGAGCACCCTGGGGGGGCGGGGGGGCCCAAAGGACACCCCAACATACATGGGACACACACGCCAGCCACCACACACACTGCATTCACACACACTGCACACACACAATGCACACACCACTATAGGCTTTTCCTGGTCTTGACGTCCAACTTGGAGACCGTCTTCTCTGCCTTCAGATCGTTGCAAATGTCATTATCAGGAATAATAATTAAAAAATAAAATGAGAGCAAAACTTCATGAGACCTTGTGTGTCGGGGAGCTGGCTGAGGGCTTTGGTGGACCCCCCCCCCCCACGTCCTCAGGATGGTCCTGGGAAGCATGTGCTGCCGTTATCTCCATTTGAATGGTTAGAAACCTGAGGGTCCAAGGATTCGGAGCTGTCACTGAACAGGGGTCAGCCTGTCGCCAAAAACCACACTGTGCAAGTTCCCTTTGATGCACAAACAACAAAACTGAGAACAAAAGCCGTGCCTTGCTGCAGATGGAGCTCCGGGCTTCCTACCACCACCCCCTGCTGACTTAGGCTCCATGTGTGGATGGGAGGCTTGGGGGGGGAGCCCTCTGGTTTGGGGGGCCCCTCTGGCAGGGGGAGGCAGTTTGAATCGGAAAGCGCCAGAACCTGGGGCCATGGAAGGTGTAGAAGGGCAAGAGGAAGGGGCTTGCTACTGATATCCCTCCACTTACAGAACACAGACCATTCCCACTTGCTCATGGAAGGACCAGGACAGCCCAGGCTGGGTCCTCTCTCCAGGCCTTGACATTCCCAGGCCTGGGGTAGCCCGGTGAGGGCTTCCTTCCCCTGGAGGGATGATGGCTGGGCCCCTGCTTTCCCTGATGCCGCCTCTCCCCCAGCTCTGGTCCTGGCAGGGCCCTGACCAGCCTCTCCCTGTGGAAGGGAACAGAGTTCCCACGGCCACCGGCTGCTCTCTGAGTGTCCCTTCAGTTCAGAGGTTCTTCTGATGCCGGTAACAGCCCTTGCTCTAGAAGGCCGGCTCTCCTCTGCGGCCCCGAGAGGACAAGCCTGGACACAACCTCAGTGCCCAGCCCCTGGGGATCGGATGACTGCAGGCACGCACGCGTGCACAGGGAAATGCCATGAGAAAGCACTTGGAAAAGAGGCCACAGTGTGTAAAAGAAAACAAATTACCGAACAAGATGTGCAGCATTGCCCGACCCCACACAAGATTTATACGGGCTTGTATTGACAGAAAAATCTGGAAGGCTTTGTCCTGACTCTCGACACTGATTATCTGGGGAGTGGAAATGCAAGGTGTTGGGAGGGAGGTAATTTTACGATTTTCTTGATCCCTTCCGTATTGCACCAATGAAGACGTCTCCTTTTTGTAATTAAAAAAATAAGCACATGTTGGTGGGGGTGGGTAGGGAGTGGGGTATCCCGAGTCTCTGCTCCCCGGCTTTGGGCAAGAGTGGGCAGTTTCCTGTGCAGGGCTGGGCTGTTTCCTCCTCCCCTGAGGCCCCTACCGGAGCCCTACCAATGCTTTTTTAACATCACTCCCCTAGGTTGGGACCAGCGGACATTCTGACATGAACCCCAGAGCCTTGGTCTTGAGAAGCCTAGAATCTGGGACACGGGGGCCCGTAATCATCATGAGGGGGTGGGGCACCTGCAAGTGCTCCAAACGCACGAACTCATTGCACCCCAACAGTAGCTGGGTGACTTGTCTCATTTTACTAATGAGGAAACAGTCTCAGAGAGGGGCCCTGGGGAACAGACCTGGCCCGGGGCCCTGGGGGTCCGTGCCCCAGCCTGCCTTTTCAGGGACAGAATGGTCTGGCCCCTGAGCCTCAAGTCATCCCCAAGGAGCAAGAGAGACAGCCGCAAGGAGAGTGGGTGTGGCGCTGGAAGGTAACCCCGGTGATGGGGCTGCCCCCACATGCCCAGCTCCGTGCAGTGCACGTGCTCCTTAGGTCCTGGAAGGAGGTCCCATGGGCTCCATCTGAAGGTCGGATGGGGGATGGGGGCCAAGGTCAGCATGCTGGCCAGTGTCAGGAGCTGCGTTCGAGTCCATCTGCCTCCAAGCCCTCGTCGCCAGCCCCAGCCCCCATCCAGTGCCGTCTCTGGTGCCTGCTCCGTGCATGGCACGGAGCACATCCTTGCTGCACAGTTACCTTCCCTCCTTGTCCTGGTTTTGCCGGGGTGACCTTGGCCATGCCATTCTTGGGTTCCAAGCCTCGGTTTCCCTATCTGTGCAGGGAGGGGTTGCCCTGGGGGTGTCCTACCTCCCCGCACAGCCCCAACATCCTAGACTTCCATCTCAGAAGCCAGGCGGGGCTGATGGGGTCTCCCAGGGCTGGGGCAAATCTGGGGGCCACGGCTCTTTTCTGGGGTGACTGAGGAGAGCCCTGTAGACGACCCCAGCACCCCCAAGTGCAGCAGCCCTGGCCAAGCCCGGCTCTCCACCTCTACCCTGCACCACGCAGCGCCCCCCCCCCATCAGGCCGACACCCTCTCCTCCGAGCGGGGCCCCACCTCGGCTTTGCCCAGAGCGCCCTGAAAAATCTCTCTCTGGCACTCCTTCCCCAACACACAGCCCCAGCTCTGCTGCGGGGCGCCGAGCGAGGGGGAGAGGAGGAGAGCGCCCAGCGAGCGGCAGGCAAGAGAGAGAGAGAGAAAGAGAGAGAGAGAGAAATAGAGAGAAATGCAAATGTTTTTTATCCTCCTTTCTTTTAAATGCTGAAACCAGCCTTGACAGTCTCTGAAAATAAATGGCACCGACTCGCTGGGATTTCAAATTCCGTGATTAAGGGCTGAAGCAAATACTTTTTCCCTCCCTCCCTCCCTCCCGCCTCCCCCGCCCTCCCTCCGTGGGCTGATAGAGCGGCTCGCGGGGCCGGGGACAGCTTTTTGCGAGCCTGCCAGGAGCTCTGATACGCAGCCTCCCGCCGCCGCCAGCGCTTCTGCTCCGGGCTCTCAGGCTGTTTATCAGGAGCGCTCACGCCGGCAGCACGAAGGCAGCTTTAAATCCCCTCCCGAGCCCCGGCCGCCCCCTCCCCGCGCCTGCACACCGCGCACGGGCACGCACACGTGCACACACACACACACATAGAACACACACACGCACAGGTGCGAAAAGGCACAGACGCGCGCGCAAGCTCACGCGCAAGACACACAAACACGTGCGCGCACACGCACACGTGCACACAACACGCACGCACGTGTGCATAAAGGACGTACACACGCACATGTGCACACCACACAATCCACACGCACACACCTAGCCCGGAGGTCTCTGCCTGTTTTCCCAGGGAAGCCGCAAAGCTGTGGGCATGAGGGAGAGGGGGAGGGAGGAGGGAATGCACAGGGGAGGGGCAGGGGGCCAAGAGAGAGGGCGTCGTCCTGGGGTGCTCAGTTGGCGGGGATGGGGGGGCGGGGGGGGGCTGCCTTCCTTTGGGTGGCCTAGGGTGGGGGCAGCTTCGATGCAGCAGGAGCCCAGTCTCCCCCTCCTTAACTGCTCTCTCTTCCACCCCTACCCCCCACCCCCACCCTCACCCCCCCTGCCTTCTGACTCCAGCTGCCTCCTCTTCCTCCTTCCGGCTCACATTCTGCAGATGCTGCTGCCAGGTCCCCAGAGGTCCTGCCGTCTGGAGTTCTGGCTGCTGAGGGGCCAGGCCAGCCCTGGGGGGTGCCTTCTCTGGGGTTTGGATTCCCCACCTGGAAAATGAGGGGCTTGCACAAGGCCCGCCTCTTGTACACCCAGCCAGTGGGGGGCTGAGCAAGCGTCCATCAACGCCTCTGGCCTCACCTGCGAGGAGGCCACTAATAACCCCGCCCTTCCCCAGGGCTGAAAGCTGGGGCCCATGGGGGGGGCACACAGCTAGAAAGAGGGACAGTCAGGGTTCACCATCTGGCAGGTCTGGGAGGATGTGGGGGTGGGACAGCGAGCCCTTCCCTGATCCTGTGAGGGCCACCTCTGCTCACAGACAACCCTGAAGGACTCCCTGGCTTTCTGGCTGATGGCCTGCCCTGTGTCCTAGACAGTGCTCGTGGCTGGGCGACAGCAGGGGAGTCCAGATGCTGCTAGAGGGGCTCCACTCCCCAGGTGATCATTCATGGGACGTGTGGAAGCAAGGTCTCACTCGGGGTGCCCACTGGCTGGGTTACACCCCCTCCCAGCAAAGCGGAGGGTGGGCACAGCCCTGTGGGGGGCACCGATGGGGACCTCTGGCACCACAGGACTTGTGGCCATGCTGGGGCAACAGGGGAAGAGGAGCCATGGCGCATGAAGCCGGTCTCCAGACCCGCTCTACAAAAGTGAGGCACCCGTGCCCACACCCGCCTGCACGCACGCCCCGAAGCTGGCGCCTCCCCGGAGAAGCTACCACCAGGAGACAGGCAGGGTCAACAGTTTACAGAGAGTACCAGGTTGATGGAGACGCTGCTCCTGCTTGCTGGGCTCAGCTCTGTACTCGGCATGCATGCCTAGCGGAACCCTCACCGTCAGCGTACCCATTTTACAGATGAAGACAAGCGGGGGCTCTGGGAAGGGACTTGCCCTAAGGTCTGCTAGCTGGGATGACACCGAATCGGGATTCAAACCCATTTTACCCCATTCTGTCCCTGAAGGCAGAGATGGCCCAGGACCCCCATCTCCCCTCTCCGTGTAAAACTATTAGGCTGAACAGTATGAAGGTGATAATAGTCACCCATTTTGACCTATAAAAGCCTCAATTTTGTGCCGTTCATTTCAAGAGCAGCACTCGTGGTACATCAGTTTCTGGTCAATACGCCCCCAGCGCAAAGGAACACCGAAGACAATTGGACCTTGCGGTCCCTCGTTCATCAGTGGAGGCTGCCTGGGCTCCCTGGGGTGCCTCACAGTGATCTGGCCCTGCTGGGTGGGAACTTCAAGTCACCTCCATCCGGAGATGGGGCCTGGGAAACCCAGAGAGGGGAGGCGATGTTCCCAAAGTCACACGGCTTGGTAGTTTGAGACCTGCCCTGGAGTTTCTCCCTCGTACCTCCTAGCTATAGACCCTGAGACTCTGGGAGTTAGGATGCCAGATTCAACAAACAAAAATACGAAACACTCAGTTAAATTTGTGCTTTGAATAAATAATGAACATTTTAGTTTAAGTATAGCCCATGCAAATACTTGCAGTAAAATAATATGTCATTATTGTGAAATTCACATTTAACTTGACGGCCTATATTTTCTGTGGCAACTCCATCTGGGGGACATGCTCTGAAAAGAGGCTTTGTTCTGGGGTGCTCTTCAAACCAGAAACCCCAAAACAGGCAGGGACAACACTCGTATCCCTGAATTAGGGACCAGTTCGGATCTACAAAGGAGCCTGGGATTGCAGGCGAAACTGGGCTTTGCCGGTTGCTGCTTGAGGAACTGGGAGCTGGAGGCCACGGTCAGCCAGGGGAGCCCAGGGTTCCACACACTGACTTGAGAGAGGGATAAAATGAACTGAAAGCTGAGACTTTCCAGAAAACCATATGTGCAAATACTCATTCCAACACTTTTCCTTTTGGCCTTTCTCTACCGTAGAGTCCAGAAAATTAAAATACTTAATTTCTCGGCCTCCCTTGCAAGCTCTGGGGTAGGCACGTGTCCCACTTCTGGCCAATGAGCTGAAGGCAGAAGATCAAGGGGAAGGTTTCCCTTCCTGAGTTAAAGGCAAAGGTTTCAAGGAAAACCTGCCCGCTTCTTCCTGCCTGGAATGTGGACGTGATGGCCAGAGGTGGAGCAGCCATCTTATGACCATGAGAGGATCCCAAGTACTACATTAGGGACCAGCGCTGGGTGCTTGTCTGTGGCAAACCTGTCCAGGTCTTAAAGCATAAGAAACATTTGTGAAGTCTCCAAATGCCCCTTTTGGGGGAGGACGTTCCTCCCTTCTAAGATTGTGTCCTTCATACCTTTGGGGTATTAAAATATAATTTATTTCATTTCATGGGATTTTTAAAAAAGTTTATTTATAATCTCTACAACCAACATGGGCCTCGCACTCATGACCCTGAGATCGAGAGTCACGTGCTCTGACTGAGCAAGCCGGGCACCCCGATGATGGGATTTTTAATGCTTGTGTTTCTTTGTTTTGTCTGTTCTCATTAACACCCTTCCCTAGCAAAATTTAAAACTGGTATCACCCCATCAATCCTCCAAATTTTCTTTGGAGATTATGCTGGTCTCTGAAACCCAAAAGCTTTGGGGATGTGCCCAAGAATCCTTCAACTCACTCGTGCACCCAGGCCAGCTGGGAGAACAAAAGCAGAGAGGAGAGGCCACCCCTGCTAGGAGCCAGTAGCAGCAGCAGGGGCCAATGGGCCAGGGGTCACTGTTCCAGGAGCCTGCACTCCGGGCCCTGAGGGCCTGGCACTGGAGAACATTCCCAGCCCGCGCTGTGCCTCCTGCTGCCCCCTTGTCGCCCCATGGAGGTGTCTCCAAAGGAGTGGGAACAGCTTGTTACAGCTCCCCAGGAAGGTGCAGCCCCGAGCACGCTGTGTTCTGGAGGCCAGCGAGGGCATGTTCCCAGCTGGGGCCAGTGGACCATGCGTGTGCACCTGCTCCAAGGCCCAGTGGCCTGGCAGGTCCCCGCCAGGGACAGCCACACCCAGCCCAGCAAAGCCTGAGATGGCCAGAGAGCAGGCCCTCCTAGCGTTCAGTCTCCCACTCCCAGGGGCCCTGCCAAAGGCCCGGGAGACCCTGCTGACCCAGCCAGCAGGAGAGAGAGGCCCCGGGGGAGAGTGATGGCGGCGGAGGAAGCAGGTTGAGAAACTGTTCAACCAAGGAGATAAAAGGGGCACACGGCGCTACACTCACAGCATTTTAAACCTTGCAGCTCCTGCTGCTCTGCCCCTGTGAGAAGGAGGAAGAGCTGCAGGAGAGGGAGTTGCTCGGTGGCCAAGGGCAGGGCAGGGCAGAGTCTAGCCAGGTCTCCGTGCCCTGCCGCCCCCAGGACCATCCTGCCCCCACACACCCTGGGAGAGCGTTCCAGGCCGCCGAGAGTGAGTGGAATTCCCAGGCTATGATCTGAGTTCACAGGCATGGTGCAAGACCCAGCACCCCCTTTCTCAACTCCCCAGACATGAAAACATAATGGGGAGGGGACAGCAGAGGGGTATCTGGTTCTCTTCTCAGGGCAAAGCCCGGCTTCATCAGGACGGAGTGTCACAGTCACCTCGCTAAATGTGTCCCTTCTTCCAGGCCCGGCCCCTGGCCAGGTCTGCTTCTAACAAGGCAGTGAAGAGTGTTAAGTAAGGTGTGGCATCAGAAGGTGTTGAGTTCAAATCCCTCCCTGGCTCGGGGACCTTGAGCAAATAGCTTGCACTTCCTGAGCTTCCACTTCCTTTCTGTAACAGGACAGATGATGCCCACTCCCAACAATGGGTGTGAGAGTTCATGTCAGTGCCGAGAAAAGGCTTTGGCCTGCCAGGGTAGAGAAATAGCCTGATTCCTTCCAGAAGTTTCCAACGTGTCCATGCCCACGGGGCGCCTGAGCAACGCCTCCGGATCTCTTATTGTTCAGGGAACCATGGGCTCCCCTTGCATTAGGGAAGATGATCTTATTTTTAAAGGAGTTGAGGCCACTTGGCAATCAGAGCCCTCGTGGCTGGAGCAGAGAAGATCCTAGGAAGGGCTATTAATCAAGGCGCCGTAAGGACATGCAAATCAGGAGACAGCTCAAGTGATTAGGGTTTGTGGGGGCCTGGGGTCCAGCCTTTATCCCCGTCTGAGAAGAGAGAACCAGAGGCCCTGCTGGGGGTGGCAGCCAGTGGGCCGCTGTGGGGGCTGGGGACAGTGCGTGGAGGTAGCGGGGGAGGCCCCAGGAGAGACGGCCATGTAAAGATGGCAGTGCTGGTGGGGTACCCCTCCCGGCTTCCTGCCTTCCCTGCAGGGCTTGGGTGGGGGGCTGCTCTGCCTGGCCTGGATAGGCCCCTCTTCCTGATAAGCAGAGAATGGCTCTTTGGGAGAGATGAGCGGGGGCAGGGACTATGGTGTTGGCCATCTGGCAGCATCTACAATGTGAGGGATGTCCCCACCCCACGTGGACCCAGGGGTTCCCCATCTATGGATCTGACCGAAGGAAACAGGCCAGTGTGTGTACAAAAATGCCATCTTGGGGAGGTACCCATTAATGAAAACACTGGAATCATGTGGTGTGCAACAATGGGGTTGTTTGAGCGGGGTACGGGTCGTGTTTACCGTGGACTTCCCTGTCTCCCTGAAAAGCGATGACTCAGATGTGGGACGATGGCCACCACGTACTGTTCAGTGACGGGGGAAAATGCAGGTTCCAAAATACTGAGTGGTAAAAGCCATCTTTGGGGGGGAGAAAAAGGATATCTCTAGTAAAATCTGGAAGGCAGGGTAGTCACTGTGGAGGGGGTAGATTTCAGGGTGTTGCTACTTTCCTCTTTTGTATTGATTTTCTGATGACGATGGACATTTATAACCAATAAAGCTCTTTTCTCTTCTCTTTTTAAGAAAACTGCTCTGTGGGGGCACCTGGCTGGCTCGGTCGGTAGAACGTATGACTCTCGATCTCGGGGTTATAAGTTTGAGCCCCACATTGGGTGTGGAGATCGCTTAAAAATAAAATCTTTTAAAAAGAAAAGGAAAGAAAAGAAAAACAGAAAATTGCTCTGTTGCTTGACCTCTCATCTCCCTGGGTCTCATCAGTGAACACCCAAGGAACGGGCAGGCCAGGGACTGGGGTCATTGCCAGATCCTCATCTTTCGATGATGCGGAAAAACATGAAATATACAAATATCAGATCATTATATTGTACACCTGAAACTAACATAACGCTGTGTGTCAATTATACCTCAGAAACATTGGCGTGCGTGGCAGTGATCACCCCATACGGGGTGTCCAAATCTCTTTTCCTAAACCTTTGGGCCAGAGGTGTCGGGAAACTCCCAGTGGTTCCCTTTAGGGGAGCAATGTGGCGCCCACAGTAGATATGAGGTCATATCCATTGATAGCTCGGCGACGAAATGTACAAATGTTCACATCAAGGGGAATAAATAAAAAGATACATAGCTTCCTGTCAGCTAAAGTCAGGTTTTGCCTCCAAATGATTTTACTACCACTACCCTACAAAAGAACTTAGGCGTTCAGACCCTTTATTAATTTCAGGATCCCAGCGAAGGGACGGGGGCCAGGTCAAGATCAGGGCTCAGGCTCGTTGGTTTGGCTGTCCCTGCCAAACCCCAGCACCAGGTCTGGCTTCACGGGAGGGCAACCTGCCAGTGGCTCAGGGCCCCAGCTTGGTTTCATGGTCTGTGGTCACCATCTTCAAATTCTTAATACATTTTGAACAAGGGAGCCCTAATTTTTCTTTTGCACAGGGCCCTGCAAATCACGTGGCCAGTCTTGCCAGCGTTGAGAACAAGGCCTGGCACAGGGCGATCGTTCAGTAAGTGCTGGTTGAATGCGTGAAGGGAACATCACCTCTGGCCCACTGACTTCCCCCTTCCTGATTTTCTATCAGCGTGGGGAACGGAAAACCAACCTCCATCCGGGTCCCGAGTGGCCTACTGACCGGAGAGCTTCGTGACCATGCAGATTTTCAGGGCACCAAATCCTTATTCAGAATCCCAGGCGGAGGCGTTTGAGTTTCTGACTTGAACCCCGAGTGATTCAGACTCACACGACATAGAGAACCAGCCGTGTGATGGTTTTTTTTTTTTTTTAAGATTTTATTTATTTATTTGAGAGACAGAGTGAGCAAGAGAGAGAGAGAGAGAGCACTCATAAGCCAGGGAAGAGGCAGATGGAGAGGGAGAAGCAGGCTCCCTGCTGAGCAGGGAGCTCGATGTGGGGCTCGATCCCAGGACCCGTGTGATTGTTTCAAAGGCAGCTTGGCTCTCTCTGCCTCCTGTGTGATCTTGGGCAGGTTGCCCAACCTCTCTGAACTTCCTAAAATGGGCAAGCCCTACCAGGCCAATTGTCTGGGAATAAGCCCCTTCCTGCCAGTTATCGGGGAGCCCCCTGGGGGCAGGCAGCCTTATCTGTCTCACCTGTTGTACATCCCCAGCACCAGGCCTCGGCGCGGGGGTGGGGGAGGCATGCAGAGGGCCCACGAAATAGGTCCTGTGTGTGCAGGCAGGAAAGGGAGGGGTCACAGGGCTGCATGAGGACGGGCAGAGCGTTTGTCAGCATAGGCTGGGCACACAGTAGGTGCCACATAAATGGAGCTGTTGTTAGTGGTCTCCCACCCTCCTCCGGGGGCTGTGGCCGCATGTGAGCCCTGCTAGGGGTGGAGGCCTGCAGGCTGGAGGCTGCGGCAGGAGGGGAGGAAGGCAGGGGCCTGGAGGATGGAGTCCAGGCACGTCCTGATACCAATTAAGGCAGCTCTGGCGCAGGGGGGCTCGGGCGGCATTTATCAGCCTGCCTGGGAGGGGCTGGCAAGCTGTCCTCCGGCTGACGGATTAGACAGCGGACAATTAGGTTTCAGGCGGGCGCGCTCTCTCTCTCTCTCTCTCTCTCTCTCTCTCTCACACACACACACACACACACACACACACACACACACACACATCCTCTCCATCAGGCGACAGAGCCCAGCTGGGTCCCTGCCCAGCCCCAGTGATAGGGCCAAACAGACCCAGAGCTCCCACCCCAAGGAGGTAAAGAATGCCCCTCCAAGAGAATAACCAGGGACCTCCCTGCAACCCTACACCCACGAGGACCATGGCTCAAGACCCCACAGTCTCTACCCCAAGCATTGCTTCCAACCGGATCAGGAGAAACAGCCTCTCCTCTTCCCGAATCCGGAGCCTTTGACCCGTGGGTCCCGGTGGAAGGAATGTGTGAGCAAGAAAGGGCACTTTGAAGGACTTTGAAAACCCAGAGGAAAAGTCTTCAAGATTCTAGAATGTTTTATGTTGCAGACGCTCTGGGATGAGTCAGAAACACTAGAAAGGATGAATGACATAAATTTTCCTTTGAGAAAGGCAGAATCTGGCGGGACCCTCGGGCTGCTCTACCCCCCCCCCCCCCCCCACGGCTGCTGGCCCTGCCTCTGCCCTGGTCTTGGATGCTTCCTACCAAGATTGTCTCTGGCACCTGCCCCCGGACAAGCTCAAGCTGAGCTCATCAATGTCCCCAGGCTCTCCATGCCAGCAAATGGCAGTGTTGTCACCCCAAGGCCTGGTCTAGAAACCAGGGTCGGCCTCATCCTCACCCTCCCAGCTGTAATCCTCACACCTGCCCCTTCGCCGCCTAGGGCATTCTCAGATCCACCCTCTTCTCTTCTCTCGGTCCATGGCCGCCAGCCTGACCCAAGCCGCCATCCCTTGCCTGGATTTTCCATCAGTCCTGCCCGGGTCTTTCCTCCTCCTCCGTCTGGCTCTAGGAGTCGTGGAAAAGGCCTTCCACTCATGCTGCTCCCTGCTCCAGGCTCCGCGACTCCCCCCACCCTCGGGAGAGAGTCCCAGCTTCGGGCTGCCACTACACCTTCGTCTCCCCACCTCCCCAGGTCGGCGGCTTCATTCACGCTCCCGCTCTGGGATGATCCATTTATTTGCTTGATTACCTGGTTGACGTTTGCTCTCCTCCATCCAGCACGGGGATGTAATGGGGACGGGGGGAGTGTCAAGGGCCAGCTTTTTTGGTTCACCTTTGTCAGCTCTTACACCCAGAGGGACTCATGACCACGACCATGACCGATACGGCCTCCTGAGGGCCACACCTGCCGCAGGCCCCCTCTGCCTGGAATGCACCCCACTCACATGCCTTCCTTCAGCCACCAGCCTCGGTTTGGATGTCACCTCTTCCCGAAGCCTCCTGACTCTGCTGCTGGGTCAGCCCCCCCCCCCCACTGATCCCAGCCCCCCCGAGGACCCCTGAGTCAAGGTGGCCAGTTCATTTGTCTGCCTCTCCCCCACGCCCATGTGTGTGGGGAGGTGGTTCCTGGAGGCTGTCTCATTCTCAGGGTCTGGCACACAGTAGGTGCTCAATTAGTGTTTATCTCACCAATGAATGAGGCTAGAACGCCAGCTCCACTCCCAGCAGAGTGCCTGCCTTCCTCCGGTCTGGTCTGCCCTCTGCCTGGGGCGCTAAGGGGCCAGGGGCCAGAGCACACATGACCAGGCACCAGACTGAGTGACACAGACAGAAACTGCTCCGGGGACACCTGTCCCTGGGGACACTGCCCTGGAAAGGGGGACAAAGGCTTCTGGGAAAACAAGTTGGGGAGAAAAAGGAGGGAATATGAACTTTATGAATCAAAAATTGCTCCTGGACACCACGCGGGGCCCTTGACACGGGTTTGCTTGTTTATTCCTTGTTACAACCTTTGGAACGATAGTCCCCCCCCCCCCCAATTCTCAGAAGGGTGGTGACGAGATGTGAAGCCACGTGCCCAGGACCACAGAGCGGCACGTGGCCAAACCAAATCAAAGCCAGGTGTGGCTGGTGCCAGGGGCCCCGTGCTCGCCGCCTTGAGCGCGCCAGGGACCTTCGCGCCACCATCTGCCCCACCCCCATCCTTCACGGCAGCGCGAAGGCACGTGGGCTGGGTGAAGCCTGGCGAGTGCAGAAACTAACTTTGTCACCCCAGAAGGCGGCTGTGAAAGCCTGAGGGGAAGTGGGTCGGTCACTTGTCCTCTGTGCCTCAGTTTCCTTGTCTGTAAAATGGGGACATGATGGCTCCGACTTCATACTGAGGATACATATCTCTACCGTGCTTAGAACAGTTCCTCCCTCAAAGAAAGCACGGCGTAAATGGTTTTAAACAAATCAATGGGGAATCTGGTGGGTCCGAGTCCAGGCGGAGAGGCTGAGGAGCCCAGGGCTGTCTCCAGACTGAGCCGCTCCTCCATGGGGCCTGGGCCAGTAGGAGGCATGCGGATGGATTTCCTGTGCGGGGACGGGGAGGTCATGGCTTCACTGGCTGGCGGCTGGAGCAGGTCCCTAGAGAGCCCTCCAGCAAGGTCGCCAGGCCTGAGGGCAGTGGGCAGCCCCGCTCCCCTGGTGCCGGGAGGCTGAGCCGCTGGGGGCCACCCCGCCCAGCCCCTTCTGGATCCAGGCTGGGGAGGGAATAAGCATCCTCCCCCCTTCACGGGCTGGGTGTGCACACGTGCTCCTGGGTCAGACCCCTAGGAAATGAGAGGGAGTGAGGCCGTTCCCTGAGGGTGAGTTAGGTGGTCGGGTGAGGGGGTGAGTCCCCCCATCAGGACTTTAAGGTATAAAGTCATGAGGACACTCCAGTGCAGGGGGTTGGCCACAGTTCTCGACCAGGTGTCCCGGACTGGATGCTTTCCGTTCTGACTCCATCATTCCCTCACTTTACATACAGTGGGCACCTACCCCTGCCTGGTTTGGGGGATAAGCTGAGCGCACAGTTCCTGACTTCAGGGGACTGACAGTCCAGGTAACACACTGGACCCTGTCATTGTCACTGCCCGCGGGCCCCAAAGGAGAGGTGCAGGGTGCTGCCGAACTGCATGGGTGCCTGAGCTCCCGGGAGGTCAGGGCAGCCTCCCCTGGGGCTGTCACGGGGGTGGAGGGGTGAGTGGGGGCTATCTGGGAGGCTGAGGCCTGTAGCCAAGTCACCTGGCCTTCTGTGGGTTTCCTGGCCCAGACTCCTCTCCTCCCACCACCTCCTGACTCAACCCATAGGCAGGGGGCCCCTCACCTGCGGAGGGGCTCTCACTAGTCCCTCTTAATCCCTCCGCGGGAGGATGGCAGCTAGGAAGTTCAGAGTTCTCTGGAGCCCAGGGTCCCCTTTTGGGGCTGGGGGGATCATTCTTGCTTGATCACCAAATCCCCCTGACACACACATACCACCCACCCCAAATGCGGAACCTACATAAAACCCCTTATTAAGAAATTGGTCAATTTCCTGCTAATTAAAATAAATACTATGCCACACGAAAGGCCAATTAATTTTCGGAGCTGCCAGGGAACTAGAGCCTGGAAAATGTGCACCCCCACCCCCCCACCCTCAGAAAAGGGCCCCCAGACAGCTCAGGTCAGCGGCGGGGGGAGGAGCTGATCACACACTTCCATGGGGTAGGGAGGAAGCCAGGACCCCGTGACCGAGCAGTGGCCAGGCTGGCGGGAGGGGCTGCTGGGCGGGGCTTCCTTGTCCTGGGAACCCTGCTCCCTCAGCCCTGGAGCTCTAGACTGTATTTCTCCCGGGAAGCGTAGAACCAGAGACAAAGTCTCGTGGGCCAACCCCACTTTCTCCATAACAGGTATCCTTAGTTTGTGAAAAAGATGGGGTTCTGGGCTTCTGGTCACCAGGTCCTGCACCCCTAAGTTAGCTCACTGAGCCCCACAGCAGCCGTTGGAGGGAAGGGCCAGTGACCCCACTTTGCAGATGAGCAAGCTGAGTCCAGAGCCCCAAGTCCCTCTGCTGAGGTCACAGCTTCTAGGGGCAGAGAGTGGGATGTTCGCCTGGTCCCCTCGCCTGCATCCAGAAAAGTCCGCAGCGGTTCCTTTTACAACATGGAGGATTTTACCTAAAAGGGGCAAGACAATTGCCATGTCCACATAAGAACACATTTCATCGGTTGTTTGTTCGAGGTGAGGCTTACCAGCTCCCTCATCATAAGAAAGCTCGTGCTCACTGAGAGTTTGGTGCATGCCGGGAGGTCTACTAGGCACCCTAGAGTTGTCGTCTCTCGGAATCCTCACCAGGACATGAGAGATCAGGTAACATGCCCGAGGTCACACAGTCTGCCCACAGCTTGGCCACAGTAATCTTGTGTCTTTAAGGTCCAAGTCTTTCCATTTCCTCAAGGTCAAAGCCAAGGTCTATGGGTCTTCTTCTCTCCTGGCAGGGCAGCCAGCTACCGAAGAACACTGGGTTCACCACGTGACCTTGAACACGCCCCTTTCCCTCCTGGGGCCTCAGCTTTCTCATCTGCCAAATGAAAGGGCTGAACTCAATACTCCCCCGGACTCCATTCAACTCAAGCATCCTGCAGGGACCCTGCTTCCAGCCAAACGGTAGCAATAGCCATCCCTCTGCTGGGACAGGGAGACCAGGCTACCTCACGGCGAGCATCAGGACGAGGCCTAGTGGCCAGACAGGGACACAGTGAGAGCCGTGGGGACAAGGGCCCAGCCAGGCTGGCCCCAGAGCCCCCCAACCCTGGCTGTCTGCACACTGCAGACTGCTAACTGCCCAGGCCAGGAGGAGAAGGCAGGGGAGGTATGCAGGGGAGGGGCTAGGAGAAGTGCAGGAGCTGGGGGGAGCAGATGGTGGGGGGCCCCCCTGACCCTCCATGGAGCCCCCAAGCCTCCCCCTCCCGCTGAGCTCTAACTTAGAAACCCCAGCATTTCACAGAAGCTTCTCCCTCGGGAATCATCAGAGAAGCACTGAGGCGTCCTGTTTCTCCTTGATAAGGAAGGAGAGCAGGAGCGGGAGCGGGAGCGGTCTGTCTGCCGTGCACGCTCCCTGCTTGGGGAAGGAGGGCTCCGAACATCCAGCCCACTCAAAGGAGCACCTACTGTGTGACAGGCACGGTGCTGGACACCGAGGACAGGAAAACGGAGCAGCCATGGCTCTCGAGCCTGAGAAGTCATCCTGAAGTAGAATCAGACAGGAGGTAAACACGGACGCCGCACCAGGACAATTGCCACTTGGCTCTGTGAGCACAGAACTCTGGAAGCGACTTGTCAGCAGGGTGTTCCCAGAGCCCTGGCTGACCAGGCTCTGAAGGCAGCGTGGAGAGGACAGGACATTTCTGGCAGAGGGCGCAGCACAAGCAAAGGCCCAGTGCCATGAGCGAACAAGGTTTTCTGCAGGCGAGGGGGAGAAAGCAGCCTGGAGTAGTCCGAGCGCAGTCACATGGGTGGAGATGTTGAGACAGGAGCGGCGGACTGGGGTTCACGTGCTCAAGGCCTGCCTCGCGCTCTGCCAAGTTTAGAGGCAATAAAAGTAATTGTGAGAGTAGCCATCCCACTACTGAATGTTTACGGTGTGTCCAGCACCGTGCTAAGCCTGCCTCAGGCACTAAGGCTCCCAGAATCTGCCAGCAAACCCATTAGATGGGTACTGTTAGCATCCCCATTGATGGATCAGGAACGGAGGCCCAGAGAGGTCAGGTAAGTTGCCGGTAGTCACACAGCTGACAGTGGCCAGGCTGGCACTCGGACTCAGACTCCTAACTCTCATCCGGCAGCGTGTACTGCCTCTAAGGTGTTTGGACTTCCTCTTAAGGGCCACTGAGAGCCACGAGGAATTTTTGAAGGGACGTGGGTAGCACCGTCTCGGTGCCCTGAACCCCTAAGTCAGCCTCGCGGAGACTTGGCACATCTGTTTTCCAGGTCCACTGGCCATTCCACATTTCCCAGCCTGGATCTGTTCTTGTTTTCCTTTTGCTCTTTGCCGAACACCAAGGTTTGGCCTGAATCTTCTGCCCCAGCCCACTGTCTGTAGGTTCCAGCCCTTGGGCTGTGGGGTCTCCCACTTCCAGGGCCTCCGCACATCCCAGACTCCCCCTGTTCAGGGGGCTCAGGCCCTCTGGCCCTTCCTGGGGATCCCACATTGCCCACTCTCCTCTCATGCCCGCCTTGCTCTGGGATAGCATCCGGGGGTGTGGCTGGGATGTGACCTCCGAGGCCAGTAGAGGTGGCCTCTCCATGGGGTGCCGTAGCAGCACCGGGCCCCTCTCTCACTTCCTCCCCCAGCCTCCGGCTGCCTCAGCAGATGTGGGAGACCCCTCGGCATGTCCGTTCTCCAGCCACCGCCTGTACAGATGGAGAACCTGAGGCCCAGACCTGGACAGTCCGCAGAGCAGCTAGGGACCGGGCATTCCTGTGTTATTGCCCCGGCTCCAGGATCCTGGTCTTTTGTGTTTACTGAGCACACATTACTGAAAATGTGTGTTTTCACACATTTGGTCCTCACGTAAGGCCAGAGTGGGGTGGGTTAAAACAGGAAGTCTGGGCTCTCCTGTTGTGGCTCCTTCTGCCTCTAAATATGCAGAGTCCCAAGTGAGCATCTGTGCCCCACAAAGTGGTAAAAAGAGGCAGGTAGTAGGTCCACGACTTGCCTAAGTTCATGTAGCAAGCCGGCGACGGTCGCAAGGGTCTCCTGTCTGAGGTCCTTCCTGTTCTTCGGTGTTAAGACTGGTAAAAGCATTTTGTGATGCTCCCCTTCCTGTGTCCGTGGCAGACATTACTAATTGATCACAGCACTCTCTCAGCCCAGATGCAGCCTCGGAATCCTTCTCAACACATGCTTCTCAATACAGCCTTTATCCCTGAGAGCTGGTGATCGAGGTGACGTCTGTTGACCACTCTCCCCAGACTTCAGATCTAGTCTGATCTCATCCCTGGCCGCGGGCCCAGCACACGGCGCAGGTCACAGTAACAAACATTTGCTGAGTCAGGGAGGGAACAAATGGCGACCACTGAATGAACAGCCTTGCCCAAAGCCAGTCACTCTAGACCCGCTTCCTTTGTAGTAACGATGTGACAATAACAATAACAGTCATGTTGCAGCGGCTGAGGTTTCCCGGGGCCTCCAAGGCATTTCAGCCGAGCTGAAAGACCACTCTGGGAGGTCATGTCCCCAGGGCCACACGCCGCGTGACACAGTCAGGACCTGACCCTGCCTGCTGGCCCAGCGCTCCGCCCCTGACCCCATCTCAGCTCGCTGTTTACCATCTGGGCCAGCTGGACTGGACCTGGGCCTCGACTGGGGACATCGTGGGTGTCGAGGGCAGATCCCAGGCGCTAGGGTGGCAATGGGTTGATTCAGAGCTGCCTCGCCCTACTTGAAATTTTAGAATCACAGAATAGGGGAGAACACAGTGCACCCCCTTCTTTGTACATGTAGGCCCGGAGGGGGGGTCATCTAAAGACCTTGGCTGAGGTGGGTCTGCACAGTCCGGTCGCAGAGCCCCCCAGACGTCCTCTCTCCCGGCATCCTGTGAATCATAGCTGTTTATTGAGCTCTTGTTTAGAATGTGAAACCCTTGGAGGGAGGGACCCTGGGCACCTAACGTTTGAGCATTTGGCTCAAGATGGGTGCTCAGTAAACACTGGATGGATGGATGGAAGGGAAGGAGGAGGTGAGTGAGTGAGTAAATGAGCAGATAGATGGATGGGTGGATGGACACGTGGGTGACTGTCCCTTACACTGGGAGACATCCAGTGGCTCAGGCAGGGAGGGAAGAGGATGGACTCTGAGATGTGAGCAGGCCGGTCACCCCAAGGCTCCTTCCCCCCCTCTCTAGCATTTTCATTAGGACACGTCTGCTGCACCTGGCCCCTTGGCCCCTGCCCCAGAAAGATACAGACGCCTCTGCCGGCTTTATTAAGGACCTATTAACCCAGTGTCTTTCAGCCCTGGGTTAGAGAAGCCAGCTCTGGGCAGGGCTAATGATGCTATCACTGCGGACCTCGGTTTAGAGCCCCAGAGGGGCTCCAGTGGGGAGGGCTAGGAACCTAGGGTCACAGTGAGGGCTTTAGAGCCACACGGGTCTGCCTGCTTTAATCCTAGCTCCTCTGCTAATTGGCTGTGTGGCCCTGGGCCGCTCCCTTGCCTTCTCTGAGTGGCCGCTCCCTCACGTGTAAAATGGGCTAATAATGTGCTTGTTTGAGAACGCGCTGAGCCGTTGCATTCTATCATTCAGCACCGAGGAGACTCTTGGTATAACCAGTGACATCCGAGGACCCTCCGGAGCCAGGCAGGGCGGAGCCATCACCCACATCAGCCACCTGACCCTTTTGGGACAGGCAGGTGCTCTAACCCTCCTTAATTTATGGATGAGCAAACTGAGAATAACGGGGAGATTAAGTCACACAGCCACACAGCCAGGAGGTGACAGGGCCAGGATTCAAATGTAGGCAGCGGACGGCACAACTGGGCAATTTCTTCCCTGGCTACCGAGCAGGAACAAAGCCTGGGCCGATGGGTGGGGCTGGAGGGGCGCCTTTTCCACCACCAGTCGCGCCCCCCCCCCCAGCGCCTTGAGGTGACAGCAGAGCAGAGCAGAGGGGGAGCTGGGATAATAATAGAGATTTACAGTTTCCAGCGCAATTAACTGCACCATCTGGATGCCACACGTCCACCTGGGTGTGTTAGGGACCCCAACGCTTCGGCATAAGTGGCAGGAAGGGACAAGGGGGATGGGAGAACTGTCATGCGCTGCCAGGTTGGGGGCAGAGGCTGTGTGGAGCCCACCGGGCTCTCCTCGAGGCCCCCATGTGCCCCCGAGGGGATCTGTCGCTAAGGGAGCTGGGTCCCTGCCAGTTTCAAAAGAGTCCAGAATGGCTGAATCCAAGGCTGCAAACGCAGAGGGGACGTGGCCTGAGCCAGGAAAAGGTCAGAGGATGCGCAGAAAGAGCGATAGTGACATAAACACAACACGATCCTTGCTTTCAGGGGTGCGTGACGGTCCAGGACTCGACCACCTTGTGTTCTGTGCCACGTTCCAGCCGTGTGATTCCCAGCAAGTAGCATCACCCGTCTGAGGCCCTGTTCTCTCGCCTGTGAAATCAGGATCATCATGGAACATATCATGGTCGTCCTCACGAGGGCTGTTTTAAAGGCTGAATTGGGTAAGGAAATGTACAGACCCCGGTGTAGGGCCAGGCGCAGAGTAATTCACAACCGGTGGTTGTTGCAATTATTGTCCCATTTCCCAGAGGGGAAAACTGAGGCCCAAAGAGGGTAAGTGACTTGCCTTGGGTTGTACTGTGACAAAGATCGACCAGCCCTGGGCCAGAGCGAAGCCCGGGGTCTCAGGGCTCCAAGGTGGCAATCCTGGGTCATGCCAGGGAGAGTGGTAAACCCCTTTGCAGCTCCAGCAACAGCTGCCCTGTTCTGAGTGCCTACTCTGTGCCAGTTGCTGCTAAGAGCTTTCATGCATCACTTCGAGGAATGATCACACTGTGGGAGGTGGGCACTGCGCTGTCCCTATCATCCAGGTGCTCAAGCTTCAGTGGGGCCCCGGCTGGGATTCACAACCACGGCAGTCTGGTTCGGAAGCCCTGCTTCTCAGCACCAGCTACTGTCCTTGGTCGGAAGTGGGGTCTTCTCTCCACTGTAGCAACTGCTCCCAGCTGCCTTCTGTGTCTTCATTTCCTCCTAAAAGAAGGAGAGGCCTAATGATGATGCCAAGTCGGCCATGGTGGACCTGAAGTCTTCAGAGAGAAGATTCCCCTTCAGGGCTGGGGATCCTCTCCCACATGTGGAAAGGGGGCCGGAGGAGGGAGGAAGGAACATCACCCCATGCCCCCCATTCTCTCCTTAGCTCTGTGGAGGCTGAGTGGCCAGCACAAGGCCACACAGGGGACCAGGCTGGCTGGGGGCAGCAGGAGAGGGGAGCAGTAGCAGGTCTGAAGCAGCAGTCCCCCTTCCTCATACGCTGGCTCCCGACATTCCCATCTGGTCAGCCTGGACGCTGCAAGTCTGAGTCCACCCCATACAAAAACGAAAGTGGACCGTTTCCATTAGAGAAAACCCCAGAGACATGGGCTGCTCTGCTTGCCTTCCCTCTTGACCAGTGTGACCAGGGCAGGAGCTAGGAAAACGACAGCTGTCCTGCCCAGGGGAAAGAGGTCCCAGAGTCCTTGGCCCTGACCCCCTTCGGGCCATACCCTGGGGAGCAGCCCCAAGGGCCTGGCGCCCACTTACACCCCCCTGCCAGCAAGGAGCAGTGCCAGATGGGGAGGCTCTGGCTCATGGCTTCTGCCCCAGCTCCGCAGGTCCCGTGACCTATCCTCCTGGGACCCCCTGGCCTGTCCATCTGAGATGACCCTTCCCCCTTTCCCACAGAAACCCAGACCTCTGACCCTTATTAAAAACAAACCAAACAAAATCTGGAAAGAAAAAAATCCTCCACAAACAGCCTCGGAGATGATCGTGTCTGCCCCAACACACACACACACACACACACACGCACACACACACACACGCACACACACACGCACACACACACGCCTCAGACCTGCACGGCTGCAGCCAGGCTTTCGCGTAAACAAGTTGTTGGAGAGTGCTTTTGTTTATGAAACATTCAGGTTTCCCTCTACTTCCTTGGGTGGCGGGGTGGACTGTTTCATAGTTTTCTGTCGACCGGGAAACGGAGAGGGAGCCTGGGGTTTGGCGGGATTTCATTTCTCCCTCTGTGCTCTCTGCCGGTTAGAATCTGGGGAAGGGCAATCTGGCGAGGAGAAACGGAGCGGCAAACCCAGGAGGGGGGGCCCCCGGGCCCCACCTGGGAGAAGTCCCCCACCCCCACGGGGAGGTCAGGCTCGGGGAGGGCGGCAGGCAGGCCGGGGCTCCCCTCGGCGACCCGGACGCGCGCCCCGGGGCTCAGAAAACATTGGGGACTCTGGCTGATGCGTCCCTGCCCCTCGACTCCCGCCTCCAGCGCCGGGAAACGGACGAATGAGCCAGGAACAAAGGCTGGGCTGCCTCCCAAAGGCGGACAACAAACAGTTTTGCTTTTTTTTTTTCCGCACCCTAGCGTGCGGCCGGGCAGCTTTGGGGTCCGGGCGGCACCGGGGCTGCGGCGGATGCCGCCGCGACGCCCGCGCGGGGCAGGCCCCGGGGCGCATGCGCGGGCCGGGGCGCAGGAGGCCGCGGCCGCCCGCGCAGCCTCGCTCGCGCCGGTCTCCGTGGCAACGGGCTCGCGGGGGGAGGGGCCGGGCGGCGTGGGCTGGGGCGGCTGCTATTTCTGCCGCTTCCTGTTCCTCGCGGCCACGTCGCCATGGCAACGGTGTTACTCACCGCGGCCGCTTCCCGGCTCGGCTGGCGCGCGTGACCCCGGCCGCCCGCGCCCCCTCGTCTCTCACTTGCTGCGCTGCCGCTCCCCCCCCCCCAGCGGCGTCCTCCTCCGGCACCCCGGTCCATCCAGCGCGCCCCGGCGCCCCATCCTTCCCCCTGCTCCCCGCCCCTCTCCGCCGGTGCCCGCGGCCCGGGAGGGAGGGCGGAGGGAGGCAGATTGATGGGGGACGCTTATTAAAAAACATTGTAACCGTTTCCGTTTTTATTACGTTGACAAGGGAGCGTTATTTACTGTTATTGTTTGCCGAGCGGGCCGCGGCGGAGCGCGGGCGGCCTCCCGGGAGCTCACCTTTCGGGCGGGCCCGGGGAAGTCGCGGGTGGGAGCGGGAGGCGGGGGCGGCGAGGGGGCGCCCGGGGCAGACGCGGCCCCCCGGGGGTCCTGCCCTTCGCCCCTTCCCCCGCCAGCCCGGCCGACCCCCGCGGCGGGGCGTGTGTACGCGGGGAGAGACTGCAGAGGCCGGTTGACTCGTGCTGAAGGAGAAAGGCAACAAAAAATAAAAAAGGAACAGATGACTTCATTCTCGGGAAGGCTCCGTCCTACGTGGACCAATTTCCTGGGGACTGTGGTGGAACAGCTCGGCTGCCGTTGGAAGCACTTAAAACTAAACCAGATAAAGACCAGAAAATTCTCAGCATTGCCTGAGCCGAGCAAGGGCAGGTTGGTGGTGCGTGAGCCCTGGGTGTTCAGGGAAGAGGGTCGCGTTCCTCCACCCCCGCCGGGGCTTGGCTTCCAACACACCTCCCCGCCTCCCCACTCAGACTCCCTGTACCCTGAGAGGGTGAGCAGCTGCCCCAAGGTCACACAGCCAGTTTTTATTCTGCTTAGACACCCGCAGGGACAAACTCGGCAGAGGCTGGGGAACGAAAGCCAGTGGCTGGACTGGGAGCCTTGGAACAGGGTGAGGCTCAGCTGGAGGCCCAGCAAGGGAAGATGAACTCGGCAGGTCTAAGCTCTGGCTGGCCTGGCTCCTGCTTACCCCACTGGAGCCTTCAACTGGGGGGTTTGTGAGAGGTGTGTCCACAGGGATCTGATGGGCCTGAAGGATGCCCCCACCCCCAAGCCCCTGCTGGCATGCTAATCTCATCCTGCTAATTAAAGTTTGCAGTTCTGTCCCTAACTCAACTCCCCACTCTTGAACATTATTAACTGAAAGGCAAACAATTGCTGTTCCAGACAGAAACCAGAGGAAAAAGGCCTCTGCAGTTCACATTCTAAAAAGGATTAAAAAAAAAAAAAAAAAAAAAGATGTTTATACTTACCAGCAAATGACTCCTAATGAACAGACCAGATTTTGGAAACTTAATTTTCAGAGCCCCCTGCCCCAACCTGTTTTGTGTTTTTATCCCCCTTCCAAGGACACGAGGCTGGGGATTTGGTCGCTACAGCGTCTCCTGGTCTCTTGGTCTTAGATGATCAACCAGGGCTTTTCCAGGCCCAGGATCACCTCTCCAGACTAGACTCTCTGGAGTCTAAAGCTACAAGCCGGTTCCCCACTAAGGCCTCTGGGTCTGGGGCGCTGCAGCAAGATAAAGTTATCTTCAGCTCTGTTCCCAGCAGCCCCCACTTCTCAGCTTTGGAGCCCTCCCTGAATGCATGAATCAAAAGTCTTGGGCTCCAGGAAAAGAGAGGACCCGACCCCACCCCCACCCCAAGTCCTTCCCCAGTCCTTTGCCGCCAGCAACCTGGTGTGGGAAGGCAGCACCGCCCTCCACTCCTCCCGCTGGGCTGGTCTTCCAAGCAAAACTCATCTCTGGGGACAGGTTTAGAGTTTAGCTGATGTGAGAGTCCTGCCCCTGGGCAGTGTTTGAATAGGACTGAGATGACGGAGGACACCAGCACCACCCAGAGCTAAGGAGGACCTGGGAGGTCATGCAAACCAACCTCTTCTGCTTTCCTGTTTTACAGGTGGGCAAACTGAGGCCCAGAGAGGGAAGAGACCTGACTCAGATCTGCCACTGGTTAGAGGCCAAGCCTGGACCAGGACCCAGGTGCCTTGCCTTCCAGTACCGTGCTCACTACCCCGCTCTGATCCTTCTGTGGAATTATCTGTAGGATCAGAAGTTCAGGAGCTCTGAAGTCAGGCTGCCTGAGATCAAGTACTTCTAGGTGAGACCGGGGACAAATGAATTCTCTTTGAGCCCCCGCGGTCTTGTGTGTTAAGTGGGGAAGAGAGTACCAGCCCTGGGTTGTCTTAAGGAATAAAGGTGGTCCAGGAAAAGTCCTGGCACTAACACTGGTCCATACTAGTACTTAACTTATGTTGGTGATGATGCTGATGGTGATGGGGGAAGGGGATGCTGGTGGTTGCAGTGGGTTGAGTGGTGCCGCCCCCCCCCGCCCCAAAAGATATGTCCACATCCTCATCCCTGGAACCTGTGAATGTGACCTGATTTGGAAAAAGGGTCTCTGTAGATGTCATGAAGTTAAGGATATTGACATGAGATCATGCTAGATTACCCAAGCGGGGCCTCAGCGCCATCACAAGTATCCTTATATGACACAGAAGAGACGAGCGGGACACCGAAGGGGAGAAGGCCAAGTGTAGACTGAGGCAGAGAGGGGAGTGATGCAGCCACAAGCCAAGAACACCTGGAGCCACCCGAAACTGGAAGAAACAAGTAAGGATTCTTCCCAGGAAGAATCTTCTGGGAAGGGACCCCCGCTGACCCCTTGATTTTGGCCTTCGGGCCTCCAGGAGTCTGAGAATAATCTTGGTTTCAGCCACCAGGATTGTGGTCATTTGTTAGGCAGCCCCAATTAGGAAACCAATTCAGTGGGGGATGCTGGCTGATATGCTGGGGTGGTGGCGGGGGGGGGGGGGGCGCCGTGACCGTGACCGTGACCATGGCGGCAATGATGGCGGTGCTGGCGATGTGGACAGTGGCTATATTCATTTCCTGGGGCTGCTAACAATGTACCCCAAACCGTGCGGCTTGTAACAGCTGAAATGTATTGTCTAAGAGCTCCGGAGACCAGAAATCCAAAATTAGATGTCAGCGGGGTTGTGCTCCCTCGAAGGTGCCGGGGAAGGAAATGCTCCAGGCCTCTCTCGGGGCTTCTGGGGCCCCAGGGGTCCCTTGGCTTCTGTGTGCATCGTTCTCATCCTCCAGTGTCTGTCCTCACGTGGCGTCCTCTGCGTGTGTCTGTCTGTGGGTCCACACTGCCCCCTTCTAGAAGGACGCCGTCATATTGGATTAGGGCCCTCCCTCATGACCTCATTTTAACTTGATCACCTCTGTAAAGACCCTATCTCCAAATAAGGTCACCCCACCCCAGGTGTGGGGGGGTAGGACTTCTACATATCTTTTTAAGGAGACACAATTTACCAATACAGTCGTGCTGGTGGAGACAGCGGCGGGGGGGGGGGGTGTTGGAGGAGATGCTGGGCTGATGGTGGTGGTGAAAAGAGATGGGAGAGATAGAGATGGTGATGGGACGAGGCCTCAGCCCTGGACCCCCACAGTCTGCAGGGGTTACCCAGGAGCAGTGGTCAGTTCCCAAGGTGCTCTGGAGACCAGGGATCTTCCTGCAGGGAAGGGCTGGCTGGGAACGTCCAGCTGAAGGAGCAGGGAGACGGGAAAGATGATCCCAGCACTTCGGTGCCAAGTTAGTGCCGTGGGAAGAAGAGCCAGACACTCTTCTGGAAGTTCTGCTGCAGCAGCTGTGAGGCCTCGAGCAGACGCTGTCACGTGTGGGCCTTGGGTTGGACCTGATACCTGGGATGGACCTGTTTGCAGAGTCATATTCTGGGGCCGCCTCAGGCCAGGGGGAGGTCAGGGGGAGCAGGGGGTGAGGAAGGGGGGCTCCCCCTGCTTCTGCCTCCTGCCTCTCCCAGAGGATCAAGCGAGCGTGCTATTTCGATGTGCAGCCAAGTCCTGGCCCTCCCAGCTGCCCGAAAGCTCCCTGAGGGCAGGGACCAGGTTTGCTCAGCACAGGGGGCTTTAAAGAACTCCCTTCTCTCGCCTTCTGGGCATCAAGGAGCTAAGACAAGGTGGCGGGTCCGCCTGTTTGAATGTGCTCTTTCTCCCCCAGACCTGCATCCCTTCAGGAAGCCGCGCCACAGGCAGCGGCAGGAGAGCCCAGTCAGCCTGGCCTGGCCTTTCTGCGGGAGCCCATAGTGGAGGCAGACCCAGCCCCGACCCCAGAAAGCCAACTGGTCTCCTGCAGAAGACAGGCAGGGCCCCGGCCGCTGGTGTTTCTCTTACTAGACACCATTACATTCCCTCCCTTCTCAGCCTGTCTTTCTCTAGCTTTCGAAGAGGAAGACTGATCCTGACTGTAGCCCTTATTCATTCATTCATGTGTCCGGTTGTGACCGTCAGTGAGCACACGCTCTTGGCCAGGCACCGTCCCGTGCACCAGGACACAGTGGGCAGCAGGCCCGGCTTCCCACGTTTGCGCTGCTCACGTTCTAGGGAAGAGACAAAGAACAAAGAAACAGGCCCATACCAGGATCCAGGGAATAAGATAAGTTAGAGAGGGAAGGAAAGCAGGGTGAGGGGCTGGGCTGGAGTTCCGAAACAGGGCTCACTGAGGTGAAGAGGTGACCATGGACCCGGTGTGGTGAGGAAGTGAGCCCCCAGGAGGGGTCTGCAGCAGAGGGAACGGCAAGTGCAAAGGCCCTGTGGTGGCACCCTGAGGCGGGGAGCAGAGTGCTCAGGTCACCTTGACATCTCAGGCCTTTTTCTAGGTATGCTTAGAAGCCAATGCAGACTGGAGGGCAAGAGCGAGCCCAGGGCTGATTTGTATTTTTAAAGAATTTCTGGTTTCCTCGAGCAGAGCACAGACTCCAGGGGCTGGCGTGGAAGCTGGGAGACCAGGTAGGGGCTGGTGGAGTCCAGGCAAGAGACGGTGGTGGCCTGGAAGGGGACAGCAGCGGTGGGGAGATAAAAATGGCTGGATGTGCGGTATATTTTAAGGAAAGCCATGAGGATTTGCCAAAGGATGGGCCGTGGGTGTGGAAGGAAGAAGAGTCGAGGACGACTGCGTCATCGTGGGCAGTGGGAGGTACCATTTCCGGAGATGAAGAGCAGTGGGGGTGTGGTGGGGAATCGAGAGTTGGCATTTCTGAAAAGCTTGTCTGATACGCCTAGAGCGGCTCACTTCGAGCTCTCTCACACTGCCGCTTGCAGCACAGAACCCCCGAAAGGCTGACTCCACTAGTATCCCCCTTTCTCAGATGAAGAAACTGAGGCCCAGAGAGGCTAAGTAATTGACCCAAGCATGGGAGCTGGTAAGGATACCACCCAGGTAGTCTAATTCCAAAGTTCAGTTTCTCATTGGTTCAGTTGTTCCTTCGTCTGCTCATTCATTCATTCATTCACTATTGTGTGCACCGTGTGCTAAGCCTTGCTCTAGGCTCTGGTAACGCAGCCATTCTTTCAAGCTGTGCACTGGGGAGGCACTGGGGAGGCGATGGTAAGCAAGCCAGATGCAGGACCGACCTGCGTGGGGCTGGCTTTCCATGGAGGAGACAGGCAGGTGACGGAGCAGAGAGAAGCCCAGTGACAAGATACTCACAGATGGTGCTAAGTGCGGTTGCGGAGAGTGGCGGCGTGCTGATTCAAGGCCAGGAGAGGAGCACGTGCTGCAGAGAGCTTGGGGCTGCCTGGGAGGAAGGGAGACAGGTCAGAAGCAGCCAAGCCAAGAGCAAGAGGAATGACATTCCCAGCAGAGGGAAAGGCAAGTGCAAAGGAGCTCTTGGTGGGAGAGTCAGGAGCGGAGAGAGCCAGGGAGCAGCCAGGGAGCTGAGACACCAGCCACCAGGAGGAGGCCAGCTGGTCCAGAGGCAGGTGAATGGGGGAGAAAACCAGAGCAGGGGAGTGAGGGGGGCTGGCCCCACAAAGCAAGCAGCCCTGGGACTTCAAGAAGGACATCGAGGGAGCATTGAGCACCAAACCCGAAACATGTGTGTGTAGGCCATGGCCCCGGTGGAGACCAGGAGAGGGATGGCCCAGACCCCAAAGGGGTGAGGCACACCCCCCAGGACTTCCCCTGTCCTTGAAGCCAGGGCTGACTCCAGAGCTGTGCCAGAAAGCACCAGACTGTTCCACGCCGGGGCTGTGGCCCTCAAGGAGACCTGGGGCAGAGCAACAGCCGCCCTCTGGACCCACGGAGTCCGATCTTCTGGGGAAAGCCAGGCTGAGCCCGGGTCAAGTCATTCACCTGCTCGCTCACTCACCGGACAACTGGGAACACCTCAATGCGTGCTGCCCGTCCTGGGACGCAGCAGGGAGAAAGCCCAGGTCCCTTCCATCAAGGAGGGTGAAGGTTTATAAATAAATGTAAAGTCGGGTGGAGGGATGGGTGCCATGGGGAGCGAGGAGGCACCGCCAGCCCGAGGAAGACGGGTTTCCCTGTCGGAGCTACAACAGTGACTCTGGCTTTGGGGACCTAACCCTGTGGAATGGTCCTGAAGTCTTGGGGTCCTCCTAGCTCCCGCAGCCACGGGCAGGCCCCTAGCGAAGAGGGTTCTCTTTGTCCCCCTGCCTTCCCCTTCCCACACTCGACCCTTCCTCCCAGCCCTTGGCCCTCCTTTCCTTGGTCAGCTGCCCACCTGGGGGCAAAGCCAGGTCCGCAAGCAGGGCAACCTCCCAATGCCCAGGGGCCTGTGTGAGCGCCAGGGAGGGGTTTAAGGCACCTGCCCCGAGCCATCGTGGGGGGAAGGCTTAGCTCCTGCAGGCCCTATCCCTCCCCCCCCACTACCCCATCTTCTGCCTGGGTGCACAAAGGGTTGGGGGGACAGGGCCCCTGAGCTCCACGCCCTGGAGGCTGAACACTTCTTGGGGGGCAGAGGGCAGGGCTGAGTATTTAAAAACACAGGCCCGGCAAATAAAACAAAACAGCTAAGAACAACCGCTCCCGTTGAAACCCTCAGCTGAACTAGTATTCCCAGATGATCTCAGGGTAGCCGCACCCCCATTGGGGTTACTCTCATTAGCCCCTTTTGACGGAGGAGGAAACAGAAGCTTCGTGGGCCCAGTGACTTGCCCAGGTGGTAGAGCCAGGACTCCGGGCCGATGACACGCAGCTGGGCTTGTGGAATGGTGGAGAAACGGGGGCGTCAGGTGAACGGCAGCAGTGCCAGCAGCTCCCACAGACACCCTGCCTTCGGGGCGGCCCCCTGCGTTAATCCCATGCTACAGACAAAGAAACCCAGAGCCCAGGCGGGGGAGTCAGTTACCCCCAACATTGCACACCAGTGAGGGGGTGAGAGTCGAACCCAGGACTGTCAGATTCGAGGGCGCAGGCTCCTGTGAACCTAGGAGAACAGAAGGGATGAGTTAGGTGAACGGCAGGCCTCGCCATGTCCCCCACAGGGTGTGGAGGACCAGGCCCTCCCTGGCCACCCCGGTGGCCACCCAAGCGGGCCCGATGGCCAGCCCAGCTACTCTCCACTCACAGCGTTCCGCGGTGACAATCTGTGTTGCCCCAGCCTGGACCCAACTCCCCTGCCCTCAGCGCGGCCCTCGATGGCTGGTCCCTGCAATATGATGACAACCGGGAGGGTGGTCTGGGGAAGCTGGCCTTCCAGAAGCTTGGACTGCTCAGGGGTGCCCCTTGCCCCAAGGCCTCAGAAAAGGCAGCCGCCAAATCCCGGAGCCTGCCGGGCCTAGGATCCCGTGCTACCCCGGCCTTAGGGTAGGCTGAGCCAGGAGGTTCCTCCAGGGGTGGGGACCCAGGGAAGGGGTATGGGGTCGCCTCCCACCACCTCCTCCTGGGAGTAGCCCTCACCTCCGTCACTGGTCACTGTCGCAGTGAGGATGGGCAGGGGCCCGTGGCATGCGTGTGTGCGTGGTAGGGGTGGGCAGGGTGGGCAGAAACAGCAGGATGGGAGAGGGAGGACGGGAAGGAGAGATAGGAGAGAGAGACAGAAGAATGAGAAAGCTGGAAATAGAGAAATGCTGCTGGGGAGAGGGTCTCAGAGGGAGGGGAGACAACAGAGGGAAGGGGGACCCCAGGGAGGGGCGGCTGGGGAAGAAGGACCCTGAAGGCAGAGCCCCAGGAGCAGGAGGGGGAGAGAAAAGGCCAAGGGGAAGGGAGAGAAGAGGAGGGGAGGGGAGGAGGGGGAAGGGGAGGAGGAGCACGTGCCCAGAGTACAGCTGGGGGCCCTGAGAGGGGGGCCGGGGCTGAGGCTGGGGAGTTAGGGGGCCCAGATGGACAAGGCCAGCACTTTCTCCATATAACATCCTGAGTCAGCCCCCAGGGCTGGGGGGAGGCAGGGGGCCAAAGGTGGCTCCCTCACCAGCCCCCTCCCCAACTGATCCAGGGAAGAGGACTGGCTCTAGTAGGAGGACAGCCAGGAAGGACATAGTGCGGTCCTTTAGGCCCTCAAGCTCCCCGACCTTGAGCCCCCAAAGCCCCAAACCACTCTTCTTCCTGCTGTGTGACCTTGGGCAGGGACTTTGCCTCTCTGGGCCTCCAAGGCCCTGGAAAGGTGCGGAGCTCAGTGTGGAGGTTAAGTTCTCAGGGGCTGCAGGGGTGAGACCCAGACAGGCCTGGAAGCCGCTCAGAGTGGCAGGGTGTCCGAGCCTGAGGGGCCTGGCCTCTCTGGGCCGCATGCCTCCTCCACAGTATGGGATGATAGCATAGGGTCTGCAGTGCCCAGCTGCCGGGACGATGAACAGAGGGATGTGTAAACTGTAAAGTGCGGAGGACAATGGTTTGCTTACCTGAAACGGTCATCCACAAAGGTAAGTTGAGGTTCGTGCCAAGTTGAAGGGGAAGGCAGGTGTGTTGAGAAGAAGGGACCCTAAACCACCTGGGTCAGGAGGACTCTGCAGCCTGGACCCATAGAAGGGCAGGGCTGTCCTGGGGGCTCCCGCCAGGCACAGGGGGTCCCACCGGGGCCAGGTTGGCTGCTAGCGAGTCCTGGAAAGGCATGAGCATCCAGGTGGGCCCCGCTGCAGGTTAACCTTGGAGACAGGGGCTCCGGGAACCCCCTAAGCCCCAGGATCCCCTCATAGTCCCCCCGCTCCTGTTGTCCAAGGGCAGAAGGACATAGGGACGGGGAGGAGGCTGGGGTCCCTGGTCCACCAGGGATTTTTCCCTTTTGCTAAAGGCAAGGAGGGGTGAGGGGAGAGGAGAATAATCAGTGGCAGGGAAGAAGAGATGGAGCAGGAAAGGGAGGCAGGGAAGGAGAGGAACAAGGGGAGAGGGGTTGGAACCTTGGGAGAAGCAGCCCAAGGAAAGGAGTAATGAGAAGAGAAGGAGGCAGCAGAAGCAAGAGGCATTCGGGCTCCTCCACAGCCCATCTTCCAGAGACAAAGGGCCCGAGGCTGAGGAGGGGAGAAGGGGGGGGGTGCAGGGAGAGGGAGGGAGGGCACGCTGTGCCTGGGCTCCAAACCCAGCCGAACCCTTGCCCCTCATCCAGCTGAGGCTCTGACCCCGGGGAGAGGGAGAGCGCTCCAAACTTAAGAGAGAAAAAGTCTGCCAGCTGCCCTTGGGGCTGTCACAACAGATAAAACCTCATCCAGGCTTCACCGGGAGCGCCCCTGCGCACTAATGCATAGCAGAGAGCTAAAAATACTGGCTTGAGCGGGGAGGAGGGTGACAGAGGGAGGAGGGGTGGGAGGAGGGAGGAAGAGGATGGGGAGGAGGGAGAAGGGAGAGGCATGAGGAGGGAGAAGGATGGGGAGGAGGGAGGAGAAAGGAGGGAGGAGAATGGGAAGGAGGGAAGAGGGAGAAGGAGGGAGGTGAGGGAAGAAGATGGGGAGGAGGGAGGAGGGTGGGGAAGAGAATGGGGAGGAAGGAGAGAGGAGGAAGAGAGAGAAGGATGGGGAGGAGGTAGGAGGAGGGGGATGAAGGAGGAAGATGAGGAGGAAGGAGGATAGGGAAGAAGAAGGATGGAGAAGAGGGAAGGGGAGGGGGAGGAGGGAGAGGATGGGGATGAAGGAGGCGAGCAGGGCTGCACATCTGGGCTCAGGAGGCCCTGGTTTTCCAGAGTGCCCTGATGACCCCGAGGTGCGGCTGCAGGCAGATCACTGCTTTGGGACCTGCCTGTCCCGGGGACAGGGCGAGTTGGGGAGGAGAAAACAGGGGAGAGGCAGGGAGCAGAGAAACCTAGGAGAGCTGAGCTCTGAAGGGCTGGGGTAGAGATGGAGGGGGAGGGGGAGAGAGGGAAGGAGGAAGGGAGGGAAAGAGGAAGGAAGGAAGACAGGAAGTGGAGTGTCCCTGGGGCTCTGGGGCACAGACCTCCAAGGGACCACATGCGCCAGAACACTGCCGTCCTTTGCCCCGGATACTGGGGAGTTTGGCTCCAGGCATCTGGGTTGATCAGGTGGGCCTGCCCCTAGGCTTGCTTCTGGTAGCACCCCCTCTTTGGTCCCCTGAAGGATGGGCCTAGTCTGGCTCCTTGAAGAAGACCTGCTAGTGATGTAACCGGAGCCCAGCCCCAGCCCCAGCTAAGCCTGGACATCTGGTACCCAGAACATTCTAGAGAGGGAGGGATCCATGTTGTCCCCATGGGACAGAATCACTCATTCATTCAATATCTATCGAGCACCTTCTCTGGGCTGCCATGTGCAGGATGCTGGGGTACAGGGAAAAACAAGACAGAAACGTGCCTGCCCCCATGGACAAAGAATCCTAGACCCCTAAACACACAAGGAGGGGAGAGAGAGAACATCAGCAGGGCAATGACAGGGGAGGGTGGTCACGGAGCCCCTCCCAGGAGGTAACACGGACCGAAAACCTGAGTGGTAAGGAGGATACAGCCGAGCAAAAATCCAGAAAGGAGGGTGCCCGGGTGGCTCGGTCGGTTGAGTGTCCCCTCTTGGTTTTGGCTCAGGTCATGATCTCGGGGTGATCTTGGGGTCGTGGGATCAGACCCCTGCATCAGGCTCTGCATTGGGCATGGAGCCTACTTGAGATTCTCTCTCTCCCTCTGCCCCTCCTCCCACTTGTGAGCGCTCTCCCTCTCTCGCTTTCTCTCTCAGATAAATAATTAAAATATTTTTTAAAAGATCCAGAAGGAAACTAAGGCTGAGAGACAGAGTGAGGTTGCTGGTCCGAAAGTGGTCACCAGCAAAGCAGGATTCAAACCCAGGCCTAGCTGACCCCACACCAGACCGGTAACCCAGGTCTGTCCTCCAGCTCCTGAGCCAGTGTCACTAAGGGCCGGGTGGATGGGGAGGCAAGGAAGCAGGGAGGCCAAGGGACCCAGGGCCCAGGAGTCGTGTGAAGCAAGATCTCCCTTTCCTTGGTTCCTGAGCAGCCTGGAGGTCTCATCCCCATGCGTAAGCATAGTCCCAGCACTCTGCCATCTTTAGAGCTGTCCCTGTGGCAGTGGGCAGATGTCCCCACCCTGGGACAGACCCCACCAGGCCTTGAAGGGTCGGGTGCCCCTGGGAAAACCACCTCAACTCTCTGCAAAGCAAAGCCTCTTTGCTTGAATTTGCTAATCTCTTTTTTCGTTCCGAGCTGCCACCCCAGTGCTAGGAACCGTCTTGTGGCCTTGTGTGGGCAGGGCCAGGGTGGGCCAGGGGAGGGGAAGCGGATTTGGTCTGAGCTCTAAGCCGCTGTCCCTGGCCACAGGAACTCAGGCCTGTCCCCTAACTTCTGTGTGCCTCAGTCTCCTCTTCTCAAAAATGGGCTCCCATGAGGTGTGGAGGAGATGCCCATATGTAAAGCCGGGCACCAGCCCAGAGAACACACACAGTCGGGGTTGGGGGGGGTGGGCATCTCAGCTCAGACACCCCCTCCCCAGAAATGCCTGTCCTGACCACTCTTTCTCTGCCGCCTTGCTCAGTTCCTCAGCTAACCCTCCAGCTGCAATGTTTACCCGGGGGGGGGGGGGGCCCTGGGCAGTGACCTAACGGTCTAGGCCTCAGTTTCCCCATATGCAAATGGAGAGGGTAGTGACTGCCTGGTGGGACCGTGGTAAGGGGAGCTGCCTGGCACGAGGGGCGTGCCCTTAGGCCGCAGGGCATCCTCGCTCGCCACAGCATCTCATTCCCTCTGCGTCTCCCCCACTGGACCCAAGCCTCCTCCAGGGGTGCCCATCTCCCGTGCATCGGGCGCCGGGCCCGTGCTCAGCTCCTGCTAAGTGTCCCGGTGGTGCTCGCTGAGCAAATGCTGGCTTGAGCTTCTCCCCCTGCCTTGAGTACCTCTTCTGATTTCTCGGAATTTGCTTCGCTGACAGAGAGCATGGTCCAAACCCCTGCCCTGGGACAAAACTGAAGGACATACTGCCTTACTGCCTGCTCCCGCTTGCCCGAGCTCATCCTGTCCCCGTGTCCTTCTCTGCCGCTGCCCCGGGCTCTGCCTTCCTCCCCCCTCAGACCCCTCTGGGTCCCCGGGCGGGAGACAGCGACCTCCTGCAGCTGGGGTCCCCTCACACACAAAACACAGAGCAGGGGTGTGACCTGAAGAGGAACAGAAAGAAGGAGGATGAGACAGAGGGTCAGAGAGAGACCCGAAAATGATTACCAGCAGACTTGGCAGCTGGACTTCAATTATATTTAAGTTCTATGTATCTGGCCTTTCCTGATATTTTTATCCTACTGTCTGGCTAACCTTTTAATGAAGCCCCTGATTCTTAGAGTTTTCCCACCTTCCCTGTCCCCCAGCTGGGTGCACACATGTGTGCGTGTGTGCGTGTGCGTGTGTGTCTGTGTGTCTGTGTGTGCAACTGGGGCAGGAGAGTCGAGAACAGCCGGAGACTCCTCTGGGGGCCGGAGGGAAGGAGGCCTTTTCCCCACAGCTGAGCAGAGCCAGACAGCCCCCCCCCCCCCCCCCCCGTCCCCAGCACCCAGGGCCCAGCGGGGTTTTGCCAAGGTGACGGGCTGGCAGGCTGTGGCGGCCGTTTGTTTGATTTCCCCCTACTTCCAAACTAGTTGAAATTACACACCAAGCATCCATTTAATTAAGTTTTCCGGTGTGTGGCATAATTAGTCAGACACATGACTGGTACAGGGTGGGCGGTCCCATCCCGGCTCTTGCCTGTTAGAATTCTCAGCCCTCGGGCCACAAAATATGGCAAGTTGTAATCTGGGGGCTGGAGGCGGCGGGCGAGCCAGCCGGACCTGCTACCTCGCTCCCTCTGCAGCCTCCTGCCTCCCGGGGGGGGGGGGGCAGCTGGGCAGGTGGTGTTGGCAGAAACAGACGCAGATGGAAGTCTGTGAGACCTTCACCTTCACAGGGACCCCAGGGTCCGGCAGAGTCGGGCAGTCCGGAGCTAGAAAAGGGGCTTTGCCCTCGCTAGGGAAACAGTGTTTTATCTCTAACAGTCCATTTCTGGGGCATAGTCACCCAGGGCCTAACTGCCACCAGGGCTGCCCAGCCTCTTGGCTACAGCTGACTCCTAGACGGACAGTCACGTAGGCACTGAGTCGTGTTGGGGATGGTAGGGTGCTCCCCTCTTGTAGACCCAGGTTCCTTCGTCTCTCCCACACATGCAGGCTGGACCTCGGGGCGACAGGCCTGTGGCCCGGCTGGTGCTTCTCCATCCCTGACAGCAGAGGCGGCCACGACGGCAGGCTCCCTCTCCCCGGGGGAGAAAGCCCTGCACTCCCTCTCCTTGCATGAGGTTCGGGCCACGGCCTGGTGACCGACTGAGCAAGCAAGAGGCTGTCAGAGCAGCTCCCCTATTGAAAGTGGGCCTCATGCGGCCCCCTGGTCCAGCGCCCTCACCCCCAGGCGTAGACCACAGCTGTCCCCCTTACCCTGGCTCCTGGTTTCGCCCCTCTTTCCAGCACTGGCACCCCTCGGGGCTCAGTGAGCCTCCGTGGCTGCTAAGGCCCTAGCCCTGTCCCGAGTGCCCTATGACACAGGCCCCGAGCCCCACCCCTAAGTCACCACCCTCCCCCCTTTCCCCCTTCTCTCTCCCAACTCAGGCCACCTGTGGACCCTGCTCTGACCCTCCCAAAGGGCCCTGGGGCAGGACTGATCACCTAGCTCAGGGCCCTCTGAGCCTGAGGGCAGCCCCAGCATGTAACTTACCACCACCGAAGGCTGAGTTCAGGACATGGGGTGAAATAATAGAGCGAACCTTTATTAAGCTCTTACTGTGTGCCAGGCCCTGTCCTGCCCACCGTGCTTTGCTATATGTGAGAGTCTCTGGTTTCTGGCTCCTTCCACCCCCACCCCCCACCCCTCCCCAGCCTCCTGTCCAGGGGAATAGCTGGGATTGGAATCTCTGGGTCCCTCAGCAGAGCACACAGGCTTGACCACCCCGTGAACAGCCTCCCCCCATCCTGCCAGCCAGCCTCCTGTCCTCTCTTCATCCGGTCTGTTGGTCTTCCCAGCCATCTCCCGTCCAGCTTCCTCTAACCCCCCATCAACCTCACGTCTGTCCTCCCTGCTGTTCCCCTGGCCAACCACCCGTCTATATCCCACCCGTCCTCCCAGCCTCCCGAGCTCCGAGCCTTCACTCAGGCTTTGTCATGTCCCCAAGCCTGCATTCGGCTGTCCCCTCAGCCAGGCACACCCCTCCTGCCCTCGATGGCCTGGCCACTCACGCCTGCTGGGAGCTTTCCCTGATCTGTCCGGTGCCCCCACCCCTGCGCCTGTCCCTGCCCCTGCAGCGCCAGCCTCTCTGTACCCCCAGGGTGGGCTCCTCGGTGCCACCACCGTGCCGGCCCCCGATTAGGAGCCCGAGGATGTCGCTGGCTCTGCCATCTCGTTGGGCTCTGCCCCCTGCAGTGACGGGAGCAATGCCACCCCAGGGGCGCGCACAGTGGGACGCGCCTTGGGGGACGCGACTAATTTTAACAACAGCCTTAGGAAAAGACAAATCTGTCCCTTCTTTCCTCCTTGGGGAAAAGAAATGTATGTGTGCGCACACGTGTTTAGGCACGTGTGGTTCGGGGCATCAAACACCAGAAGGCCGCAGCCCGGGCATCACCCAGCCACACTGGCTGTGGCCCACGGGCGGCCCCCTGGCGTCCAGGGCTCCCTGCGTGTGCTCAGACACCCAAACTCCTGGCAGCGCGCAGGCGGGCCTGCCCTGGTGCCCCGCAGTGTCTCAGTGACCTCTGACCCGCCGGGGGAGGCAGCTGAGCAGAGAGGGGTATGGGAGAGCCTGGCCACTGGCAAGCCAGGCGCCCTCGAGCCAGCTAGTGACCCCCAGGGACCTCAGCCGCCACCCCTGTCAACCAGACAAGGCAGGGAGCCCACTGGGCACCCCGCTGGGTGCCCCCGGCCTGTGTCCCTCCTCTCCAGACACAGGCTGGCTCCCCAGCCCGGGCCAGCTGACAGACAGACCAATGAGGGCACGCAGCCCAGTTCGCTCTGCACGGACCCACCTTGGAGCTTGGGGTCCTCGCGGGGCTCTGAAGCATTTGGAGACTCTCCCCCGCACCTCCCCCCCCCCACCCCGCCCCATCCTTTTCCCTTCCAAAGCAGGATCCGGCCTCTTGAAATTCTGCACACTAATAAAATTGTAACTAATTTACATCCGAGATGGGGAGTGAGTGGCAGCCGTTGTCATGGAGACCATCTCCAGGGCCCTGGCTACCTCCGCCTCTCGGTGTAGCCGAGAGATCAAGAGATCCTCGCTCCAGCTCTGCAGCTGGGGCCAGTCCTCTTGCCTCCCGGGCACCCTGCCCTCCTTCCCCCACACTGGGCAGGCCCCGAGGGAGCGGGACGGGGGCGGGCACCCGCAAACACACACCAGAGGTGCAGACGGCTCTCCCAAGCTAGGCCTGTGCAGCCGGTCCGCCCTGGCTTCTCTCACCCTGTGGGGCCCCCCCGGCTTTTCTCGCTTCAGCTGGAGGCCCCCAGAGGGACAGGAGGCCCTTTCCCTGAGCACAGTAAACAATGGCATTCAGAGTGGGGACAGTTTCCAGGGACGGAGGGCAGAGCAGCAGAGCCCTGGGCTCCCCAGACCCGTCCTCCTGGGGTCCGCTCTGGGAGGGGTCCCATCCCGGACCCTGAAGTGTCCAAAGAGGAGGAGATGCACTCCTTGGTCTCACAGAGCTTGCCTGCTGGAAGGAAAGATGTCAAAAGAATGAAGTACGAATTGGACACCACGCACTGGGCTGAGCCCCTCACGCGTGAGCTCATTTACACTTCAAGGTGACCCAACGCAGGGGGTGATATGTTAACCCTCATCTTATCAATAATGAAAAGTTCTCAGAGGGGTGGGTGGACAGCACCCAATCGGGGCCCGGGGAAAGCATGGGAGCCAGAGGCAAAGCCACATTCTGATTCTAAAACCATCATAGTAAAGGTTATAAATGACCTCCGAGGACGCAACAGAACAAAATAATTATGACAAAGCAGGGTACAAGCAACCAGAGAAGGGGTGAGGGCACAGAGGGGCCTTCAGGGATCATGGAATCTAAATGGGGTTTTGAGGGATGAATAGGAGTTCCCCAAGGGGCAACGTGGGAGAAGAACATTCCAGGCAGAGGGAATAGGTACAAAGCGAGGACTTGCCTGGGACATTCAGAGACCCGAGGCTGGATTCGGGAGAGTCATGTAGAAAAAGGAGGGTCCGCAGGGGCCCAAGAGGGAATGGGGTCCTGAGGGGCTTTGCTCACCAAGCTAGGCCTCCTGGAGCTTATCCTACAGTTGAGGAAATAACGCACTGCGGTCCAAGCAGGTCTACCCTGGCAGGTGTGAGACCCTGGAAAGAGTACAAATGGAGGGGCGCCTGGGTGGCTCAGTCAGTTAAGCAACAGACTTTTGGTTTCAGCTCGGGGTGTGATCTCAGAGTCATGAGATCGAGCCCCAAGTCGGGCTCGGCACTGGGCGTGGAGTCTGCTTAAGATTCTCTCTCTCTAGGGGCACCTGGGTGGCTCAGTCAGTTAAGCGTCTGCCTTCGACTCAGGCCCAGATCTCAGGGTCCTGGGATCGAGCCCACATTGGGCTCTGTGCTCAGCAGGGAGTCTGCTTCTTCCTCTGCCCCTCCCCCTGCCCCTGCCTGTGCTCTCTGTCTCTCTCTCAAATAAATAAATAAGATCATAAAAAAAAAGATTACAAATGGAGGTGCACATACCAAATGTCTAGAATTTGACGAGTTTAGTGATCTGGCTAGAAAAGTGCGAACTGGAAGCCTGTTCCGGCCACCCTCCTTGACAACACCCCTTTGCACTGCCCTGGGAGGCCGGGCTCACGTTCATATCCCCGTGTCCTGGGACTTCTGATCTAGAACATGGGAATGCAAATAGAGAGCCAGGCTCTGGGCCCCCGGCCCCAGCCCCAAAGGGGAACTTGGGAAATGCAGGTTCCTAGGCGCCCCCTCCAGACCCAGGAAAGCATACTCTTGAGGGAGGGTCCCCATATGGCAACGGTGAAACAGGTTCTCCAGGTGATAATTATATAGAAAACGCTGGAGAAGCCCCTGTTGAGGGTAGTAGGAGTCTCTAGGAGGGGGCGGGTAACATAATCAGATGTATGTTCTAGAAAGAGAGCCCCAGCTGTCAGGCAAGAGAGGAGAGGCGGGAGGAGCAGGAAGGGGTGGTGGGAGCAGCATCCAGGTGAGAGGGGTCAGGGGCTGGGGCCAGGGCAGACACAGCGGCCGGCTGGAGCAGCAGAGCTGGTTGGAGATTCAGGGCCTGGTGCTCGTGAGCTTTAGGGGTGAGCAAAGATCCAGGGTGGCTCCTTTGGGAGCAGAAAATCTAATCAGGCTGCAGGAGGTCTGGACAGACTTCATTAGGCAAGAGGCTGCTCCCCTCTGCCTGACCCCAGCCTCTCTGGGGCCTTTCGGTGTCACACAGAGGGTCAACTCAAGGCTACGAGGGGGGATAAGAATTCCAAGCTGTCCCCCGCCTCGAGCCTGTGGCCCTGGAGGGGAGGCTAGAGTGAGCCGCACGGAGCCGCAGGCCACCAGCAAGACACGGGGCCAGTGTTCCAGGTGGGGGTTCTGGGGTGGGGTGTGAAGGAGGGGAGGCTTACTGCCGCGGGAGGACTGGCTTCTCTGCGGAGAACAGCAGACCCTCTCACCTTCTGGACCCGGTGACAGGGCTCCAGAGAGCGTCTTGGGAATGAGAATAACAGCCGTGAAAACAACGGCGGCAATTCTTGCCCCTGACTGAGCATTCATGGCGTGCGGGACACTGAGTCACACAGCAAGCAAGTGGCAGAGGTGGGGCTTTGGGCCCTGAGCCATGGGCTGAAGCCAGGCGGAGAGGGAATTTAAACTCAGGCCCTGCCTTCAGAGTGCTCACAAGCAATTCGGGGCTGAGACTGCTCTAGAGGCATCCCTGGGTGCATCTAGAAGGCTCTAGAAAGTCCATGCCGCTCTAGGAGGCTCTGTTGCCAAATGCCAGCTTTTCAGACCATATGGGACTAGACTGTATTTATCAGGAGCAGGAAGAGGAAGAGCTCGTGGGAGCTGCTGGGGAAGGCATGACTCGAGTGCTGACACAGTCGTCGCGTGTGAACAAGTGAGAAGAAGTGGAGAGGGTCTCCTAGGCAAAGGTGTGGGGGTGGGAATGTACGAGGAACACAGAGAAGGTCAACGGGCTGGAATGACCAGTCACAGGAGGCGGGGACCCCAAGTGCTGAGCCAAAGATGGACACATATCGGCCCAGGCTGGACACGCACCCTCATGCACGTGCACCCTCGGGAGGGTATAATAACGGGACACAGAGGCATCCATTCTCATCAGACCCAGATGGCTCCCCATGGTTGGGGATACTTTTGGTGAGTTCCCAAGAACAAGAGCTATCCAGGAGGAGGCATCATCTTAAGGGGGACTGAGCTGAGGCTCTGGGGAGAGAGTGGAGTCCTCTGATCCCTCCTAGGAGAATCCTAGGAGAAAAGCTCACAGGCCCCACCCCCACCCCCAACCAAGGTCTCATAAGCAGGTGACAGATCAACAATGTAGAGCCAGCCATTAGTTTGAGCCGACTGTCCCCTGCCTGTTTCTAGCAGAGGTGGATGACCTGGGTTCAAACCTTGTTCCCTTGCTCACTGTGTGACCTTTGGCAAGTTTCTTAACCTCTCTGAGCTCAATTTCCTTACCCATAGGGTCGCATAAAAACACAACTTATAAAAGTTTGTTGATGGGTTTTAGGAATAAATGAAACGATGCAAAGAAAGCATTTAGTGGAAAGCTCAGTGCAGAGTTCACACGTGATGAGTGCTGGTTCCCTCACTGCCATCCTCAAACCCCAGACAGGTCAGATATGGCCACAGAAGGTTCCCACTTGACTTACTGTTCATGCTTTCCATTTCGACTTAAATTTATGATCCATTGTGAATTAAATTTTGTATAAGATAGGGGGCTGAGGTTCATTTTTTTCTCAAACAAATGTCCGATTGTTCTAACATCATTTGTTGGAAAGAGTATCCTTTCTCCATTGAATTGTACACAATCTTGGCCTCCTCCACTTTGCTAGCTTTACAACCTGCTCCTTCGTGCCTTTCATTCATTCATTTAATAAATACGGAGGGACAATTGGACATCCATATACAAGAAGAAGAAAGAGGAGGAGGAGGAGGAGGGGAAGGGGAAGGGGAAATGGAAGAGAGAGGTGATGGAGAAGGATGAGAAGGAAAAGGGGAAGAAGATTGACTCTCATCTCATACCACATATAAAACATCAACTCAGCTCTAAATGTAAGATCTGTAACTCCACAACTTTTAGAAAACAGAAGAGAAAATCTCTGGAACTCAGAATTAGTCAAGGAGTTCTTAGACCTCATACTAAAGCACAGTCCATAAAAGAAAAAATTGATAAATTTAACCTCACAAAAGTTTTAAAAACTTTTGCTCTGCAAAGGACGCTCTTAAAAGAATGGAAAGACCAGCTGTGCCTGGGTGGCACAGTCAGTTAAGTGTGTGCCTTCAGCTCAGGTCATGATCCCAGGGTCTTAGGATCTAGCCCCACATCAGGCTCTTGGCTCAGCAGAGAGCCAGGTTCTCCTTCTCCCTCTGCCTGCCACTGCCCCCCGCTTGTGCTCTCTCTCTCTCAAGTAAATACATATAATCTTAAAAAAAAAAAAAAAAAAAAAGAATGTAAAGACCAGCTGTAGGTTGTGAGGAAACACTTGTAAATCACACATCTGACAAAGGACTTGTATCCGGAACGCATAAAGAACTACGGAAACTCGACAGTTAAAAAGCGATCCAACTTAAAAATGGGCAAAAGACGTGAACAGACACTTGGTCAGAGAGGATACACAGATGACAAGTAAACACATGAAAAGACACTCAACATCATTAGCTATTGGGGACATGAAAGTCAAAACCACAATGAGACCCCACTCCACACTTACTAGAATGGCTAAATAAAAAATTCTGACTGTACCAAGTGCCGGGAAGCACTCAGAGCCACTGAAACCCTGCAGATGAGAATGCAGAACGGTAACGGTACAGCCACTCGGAAAACAATTGGGCAGGTTCTTAAAAAGTTCACCTGATCCTTGCCATATGATGTGGCTGTTCTACTCCTGGGCACGTATCCCAGAGAAATGAACACTTAGGTCCATGCAAAGACAGGTGTGTTCATAGACACAGAGACATAAACGTTCACAGCCACTTTATTTGGGGCAGCCCCAAACTTAGAAACCAGCAAATGTCCTTGGATGGGTGAACGGATGAACAAACGTAGTGTATCCGTGCCGCGGACCATTACTCAGCAACACAAAGGAACAGATTATTGATACACACAACAGCTTGGGTGGATCTCGAGGCCACTATGGTGAGTGGAAAAGGCCCATCTTAGGGAGTCTACTGCATGACTCTGTTTTCTAAAAGACAAGACTAGAATGACGGAGCACAGATCAGTGGCTCTCAGGGCTTGGAGCAAGAGGAGGACGTAACTACGAAAGCATTAGCACGAGGGAGTTTTTGGGTGACGGAACTGTTTTGTATCCTGCTTGGGGTGGGGCTTAAGCAAATTACCGTAGATGATAGAATCCCTGGAACTGGACCCCAAAAGGAAGTCGATAAAAATGCAATAAAAAAAAGACGATGGGGGCGCCTGGGTGGCTCAGTCGGTTAAGCATCCGACTCGATCTCAGCTCAGGTCTGGATCTCGGGGTCTTGAGTTCAAGCCCCATATTGGGCTCCACACTGGGCGTGGAGTTTACTTAAAAAGACCATGGATGTCCTCCCATTCTCAGATAGCTTCTTTCTGCAACCCACACAGGCCACAGCCCTCCTTTATAGCTCCTTTGAATGGGTCAGAAGAGGCAGCATCCAGTGTGGAACGCAGCCCGAGCCAAGCCCTCGGTTTTGCAAGTGGGGGGCTGGCTGAATTGCAGCTCCACCGGTCCCCTGAGCAGTCGCATTGTACAGTGAACAACCTCTACCCATGTCCATGGGGGCCCAGAAGCTTTTCGGCTGTTTCCTTCTCGGTGTCTGTTCTCCCCCCAAGGACAGAGCTTTGACAGGCAGCCCCCAGGGGAGTGGGGGTGAGGGGTGGGCTGTGCATTAGGCCTGACCAGCCAGGCTGGGGCCTCTTGCTAATGGTTGTGAATGCACTTAGCGCTGAGGCTGCGGGCCGCTGCTTTCGGGCCTGGCGCTTAATGGCTCGCCTGCCAGGGGGAAGAAGGATGGCCAGTTAGCCAGACACATGGCCAGGTTCAGATGGATGGAGGGGGTGGGGGATTCTCCCCCGCTGGGAAACGTCCCTCCCTCAGACATGCGGGGGGGGGGGGGGTCGTGAGCAGGTGCAGGGAGAAGGACCTTGCTGGAGAGGCAAGCTTTGCCTGAGCTCGGATGCTGGCAGAGCCTGTCGCACAGCATGCCTTCCTTGCTCATTGACTGCGGACGTATCCCTCCTTTGGGCCAGTGGACGTCAGGTGGACCCAGCCATGCCTGCTCTACCCCAGGGAGCTGGGGATGATTGGTCGGGGTCCCAACTATTATTTCTGAGCACCTGCTGGGTTGCTGGCACAGTGTTAAGGGGTCTACCAAGGTGGCCATAATAACAAAGTCACCGGTAGCAAGAATATGAATAAGAAGTCATGTTTACTAAGTGCAAAGGAGGGCGGGGCCTTGACCCTCCTAATCACCCCACAGGCTGGTTCCTGTCTTCACCTTACAGTGCATAAGCTGAGGCTCAGGGAGATGAGCCCGCTTGCCCTGGGGCACAGAGCCTGGGGCTCTGGCCAGGTGTCTGCAAAGTGGGACTGGACCCCTTGACCCATCGTTCACCCAATGAACTGTTTCAGCCTCTTCAATCCCATGACTGAACTGTTCTGAGCCTCAAGATTCAGTAGAGGTAAGAGGGCACTTTGCTTTCTCAACTCTTCCTATAGGTGGTTTTTTTAAGATCGGTTCAGGCCACATCTCCTCCAGGAAGTCTTCCTTGATCCCCTCCAGGCTGGGTCAGAACAAGTCTGAGAAATAAGATTCCTCACTCTTCCTCGGGAACCAAAAACAGGCTCACCCCCTCTGCTGTTGCAGGATGAGGACGGCCTCTGGGACCTCGCCAGCCACTGCTGCTACCCTCACTGGACCAGCTGACACCATGAGAAGGGCCGAGGGAAAAGAACCGCAGAGAAGCCAACGCAGAGCCTCGACCTCATGAACCTCTGGATCAACTCATGCCTGAAACCCACAACCACCGCCGCACTGTTTAGCACGTGAGCGCGTCATTCCTACTTCAATCGGACTTTCTATCTGTTGTCCCTGAGAGCGTTCAAACCGATACAGAAATTCACCAAACGTGGACAGTAGCCATTTCTGGGGGGCAAATAGCGAGGGGATTTTTATTCTCCACTCTGCATGTTTTCTATTGTCTGCAGCTTTACAATAAGCACGCAGCAAAATCAATGCTTCGTGTTCCCAGCTTGAGCAAACAAGTTGGCTCTGAGCTCGTGACTTGAAGAACCGGGTGGGGGACAGCGTCAGTGACAAAGGAGGGAACTGGGGGGAGAGATGGGGGTTTGGATATGGGGCGCGGGAGGCTTCTGTGGAGCCCCCCACGTTAGGATTTCCAGGGGCTGGTGCTCAGGACGGTGAAACCGGGGAGAAGGAAAGTCAAGTTGGGGGCCAGGTGGCAGGGCTGAGGACGGTCCCACACCACAGCGCATGGCCAAGGCCTTACTACTCATCAGTGGAGGTGATGATGTTTCTTCCCCCAAAATACTCCCTTTGGGGGCTGTCACCGTGCTTCAAGTACCCCCACTGTTAGAAGTGATGAGTAAGACCAGCTCTGAGTGGCAGAAGCCATCAAGCTGTACATTTGTTGGGAGTGGCCTTCCAGCCACCTCCTATTAGCACCGGTGGCAGGGACCGCTCCGATCCAGTTGACAAGTTGATTACTCAAGCCTGAGTCGAGGCGGCGAGGATGGGGATAAATCACAGCAGAGGCACTTTCATCCGTGGCTTTTGCGGCTCAGAATGACGTCTCTCCTGAGATCTGCGCCGTCCTCCAAGGGCTCTGAGATGCAGGCTGCGTGGCCTTCTGCCTCCGTCTCACAGAGAAAGCAGCTTAGGCACAGGGAGGCCAAGCCACTCGTCCACAATCACTCAGGGAGGCAGAGATTGCTGGAATTTGAACCCAGTTCTCCTGCCTCCAGCAGGGGTGGGGCGGGGAACCGTTTGGGATGAAGGTCAGCCAAGGAAGCCTTGAAGAGACCTTGGGAGGGACAGGGGAGGTGGGAGTGAAGAGGCCCCTTGAAGGAGTGAGGGGAGAGACCCTAGGCGAACCTTCTGCCCAAGCCTCACATCGGCCCCCTGGCCCGCCACGTGTGCCCTCAGTGCCCAGTTTCATGCATTCCATTGATCATCACCTTGAACCTTCAAATATCCTCTTATGAGCCCATTTTCCAGGCAAGGAAACGGAGGTTCAGAAAAGTTAAGTAATTCGCCCAAAGTCACTAACATATGGAGAAATGGAACTTTCTGGCCCACTGGAACCCACAGCCTGTGCAAAGGCCCTGAGGTGGGACCCAGGAACAGGGGTAAAGAAGCCAGCAGGCTGTGGCCAGAGGGGAAGTGGAAGAGGTCCTCAGCCCCAGCCAAATCTTACTTTCTCGGACTAAAGCCTGGGGCCTCCACCGGATGCGGCTTCCTGCTCAGTGGAGCGCAGCTTTCCCACTTGCCGAGTTGCGCAGTGGGGGCGGGGGGGGGGTTAGAGTCAGGAGTCAGGAGAAGTAGCAGTGGCTTCAGGAGCGAACCGTCTTTTTAATGACCCAAAATGCAAAGAAGTAGGCGGGGCCTGAGGGGGGACTGCCTGCTCCCGGGTCCTTTTCTCCTGTCCGCTCCACCCCGGACCCACATCTCCCGGGGCCACGCGGCCTGGGGTGCAAGCCAGGGTGTCATCGGGGCGAAGTGGCAGGCAGGGCAGGGCGGGGAGGGCCGGAGCTCCCCATCTCACGCTGCTCCAGGGCGTGGGGGTGGCTGGGCAGTGTCGCGGGCTGGGGCCGGATCGCTGGGAGCGGGCGGACACACACACACACACACACACACACACACACGCGCGCGCGCGCTCCCTGGGCAGGCGGAGGAGCCGACAGGAACCAAGAAGCGAAAGTGAGCAACCTCTAGTGAAAGAAACAGACATGCACAGACAGCCCGGGAACTGCTGCGGGTGCAGCGAGCTGGGCACGCCCGGGCGGCACACGCGGCGCGCTCCCGGCAGGAGGCGCGTGCTCGGCGGCCCCCGCGGACTGTCACTAGGCTCACGCGCGTCCCCGAGGCCTTGCGGCATCAAGGTTCCCTCCGCCCCTGGTTCGTGCCCGCCCCCCCTTCACACCCCGGCCCCAGGCGCCTGGCCCAGTCGTGCTGCCAGGTCTGGGCGTTAACCTTGGGCCCTAAGGGCCCTTTGACGTTTGGGTCCCTCTGCCTCTCCTCTCCCCACCCGTCTGCAGGAACTGTCCCTTTCCAGGGGCTCCCGGGAACACCAAGACCCTGCGGTGGTCGTTGCTCACGTGGCCTTGGCAAGAGGCTGGTCTCCCGGAGAAGGAACCTCCAAGCGACAGCCTTGGGAGGCCAAGAGCCACCGGCTGATGGGAAGAGCTCCCTGGCAGCAGCCCTGGGGCCTCGCAAGGCCCCCCTCCCCCAACCTTTCCTGCCCAGAAACAGCTTTTCCAGCTCATCCGCACTGTCAGGGTTCTGACTGGTGGGGGTTGTTTTCTACCCCTGGGGCCTGGGTGGGAAGAGTGAAGACGGAGAAGCTGGTCGCCATTCCCTCCCCCCCTCCCCCAGAGGCGCCCCCGGGCCCCTACCTGCTGAAATACAGAAACCAGGCCCTTCCTCACAAAAAACGCACAGACGCCAGGATTCATCAAGTAGGGCAAAGTAGCTTTTGGACAAAGCTCAGGTGGAAGCCGGGAAGAGCATGGCGAGGGGTGCTGAAGTCAGATGCCCTTGGTGGGCAGCAAACAGTACCAGAGGTGCTCCAGGCACAAGGAAGGGCGGGGCTTCTTCCCCGTGGTGAGCAGAGTAATGCGAGAGTGGGAAGATGCATCCCAGACTGTCTGGGGCGGGGTGGGGGGGGGAGGTCCCAGACTCGGACCTGCAGGGTGTCCCCCACTAAGCTAGGCTGCCGAGGGAAAATACCCGGTCCCAGCCTAACGGGAGACAGAGAAGTAAACAGTCAAAATACGGGGTGGTGAGAGCTCTCGAGCTCCAGGGAGGCATCTCGGAGGAGGTGACAGCCGACTGAGAAGGTACTCCCTGCATGGCCAGGAAAGGGGGGCAGGGTAGGCTCAGGAGGCTCCAGACCCCAGAGACTGCCAAGCTTGCAGGAAGCCTGAGACACCATCCCATCAAAAATGAAGGTGAGACCCCCTCAGAGACGGGGCTGCCTTTCCCTCTAAAGACGGAGAAACTGGGGGTCAGAGAGACAGAGCAAGCTGCCCAAGGTCACCCAGCTGTCTAGAATTGGGCTGAGCCCTTGCACACAGCAAGTGCTAAATAAATGAGGCTGTGAGGCTTGAAACCCAGGCGGCCAGATCCATGTCCACCGCCCCTCCCTCCCTGTCTTCCTATAGATCTTTACCGAGTACCTTCCACCTGGTGATTCAGACACAGAGAGCCCCGTAAACAAAAGCGTTAAGATAATTTTAGCTATTGCTAAGTGGTGTGACAGTGAGTGACAACGGGGAAGTCTTGAGAGCATCGTTAAACTAGCAAAGGCCTCTCTGATGAGAGTTTCCCTGAGCTGAAGGACGAGCTGGAGCCGGCCATAAGATGCTGTGGGGACAGAATACTGCCAGGCAGAGGGAATGGCAAATGCAAAGGCCCAGGGGCAGGAACAGGCCCTGGATGTGAGAATAGAAAGGGAGCCGGTGTGGCTGGAGCAGAGGGAGGGAGGGGGATGCAGGCCACAGAGAGGAGTTTGGGCTTGATTTCAAATGCATACCTCACAGTCAAGCAGCGTGGAGAGGCCAGAGGCAGCTGGGATAAGCACTCGGCCTGAACATGGCCTGAACATCTGCTCTTCACGCCCCCGACTCCTTCGGCCGCAGCATTTTCTCGGAGCCCCGTGACCAGGAGGGGGGGTGGTAGTCACCCACCCAGGACAGAGCGCTGCTTTGGTTTGCAGTGGTTTTCCAGGGACTCCGAACCCTGTGTCCTCTGGGTCGCCCTGCTTTGCTGCCCCCAGAGGACAGTCACCACCGTATTGCGGTGGGCAGAGTCGCGGGGACACCCTCACCATGTCCCAGGCGCTGGGCCAACCCCTTTCTGGGTGTCCATGAGCTCGGGGCCCACTTTACAGATGAGAAGACTGAGAGAGGCAAAGGCATCCGGCCAAGCCTGCACGCTTGATGTGCTCTTGAGACAGATTCGAGCTCCAGGAGGCGTCTGGGCCCTGAGCGCGGCTGGCGGGAGGGCAGAACTGAAGCCCAGCTGGACTTAGAGTCTTTTGTGGGGGCCCCTGGAGGGGCTGGAGGGCTGGGGACAGCGGTCGGAGGACGCGGAAGCCAAAAGCCTAAAGTCAGGCTGCGGGCCCAGGAGAGAGAGTGGACTTGAGAGAAAGCCGCGTGGGCTGCTCCGACCCTGAGCAAGGAGGGGTGTGTGCAGTTGGCACAGGGGCGCACACACAGCGAACACACACGCGCACACACTGGCGTCTAAGAAGCCTGCACACGCACAGCGCCCTGGTACCCGCACACGCATGCGTGGCACGCGCTGCGCACATGAGCATGCATGCAGACACGCGCGTGCCCCACCCCGCGTGTGTGCACACGTAAGCGCACCTCAGTGCCTGTACACACGGGCACACACAGCGCATGCTCGCGGAAACTCCTAATGGACCATCTGCACGGTTCTCTCCTTAGCGATTATCATGGTTCAGTCACTCATGCAACAAGCATCTGTTGAGCCATTTTGGGGGCCTGCCCAGGGGGGTGGGCACTGCGGACCCAGCCAAGGGGACCCACCGTCCCAAGCCCACTGTCCCAGAGCTCCCAGTCTAGGCGGGGAGAAGATAGCCGGTAAACAGTGGACTCAGATCGTTCAGGACGTTTGCGGTTGGTGCCCTGGAGTAGGACAGGGAGCCGGGGTCCCCACGGGGCTGGACAGCTGTTTGGGGGGACTGCCCAGAGGAGGTGTGTCTCCATGTGTGAGGGGACCAGGGCTCGGTGAAGTGACACATCAGAAAGGAGTCTGGCTGGGAAGGAAGAGGCTGGTGTGCTGGTGGGGTCTGCGGGACCAGGTAGGCCCCCACACTGACTCCCTTTCTGTGTGAGCTCCCACGGGGGGGGGGGCACAGCCTTCTCCAGTCTGTGTCCCCCCCAGCACCCAGCACAGGGTCCTGGCTGGTCTTCCGTCAGCAGCTAAGGGAAGAAGGGGAGGTCAGGGGAGTAGCCACAAGAGATGCCTTATCTCTCCTTGTCTCCCTCCCCTTCCCCTCTCTTCTCAGCCCCTCTTCCCCCATCCCCTCCCTTCCTTCCTCCCTCCCTCCCTCTTTCTCACACACACAGCCCTCAGTCTCCCTATCTGGGCAATGGGTGGGTGCCAGCACCTTCCTCACAGCGCTGTGGGGGGAACTGATGGGAGACTGGTTCATGGGGGGGCTTGGGTCACTGCCCTTCCTCTAGGGAAGGACCAGCCTGTGCTTCGCACGTGGCAGCAACACCCCCACAGCCTTCCCCTGCACCCTGTTGCACCCCATCTCCTACCACACACACACATCCAGCCCCACGCACCCCCTAGAGCACGCCCCACTCCATGGACCACACGTCACCCCCCACCACACACACACACACACACACACACACACACACACACACACGGCCACCTTGGGCAGCCGGGCCAGTCACACCCTCTCCACCAGCCAATCTCCCCGTCAAGTCCGGGACAGTGACAAGTGCGCGGCCCGCGGACCCCCCCTGACCCCGGCTGCAGGGCTCACTCATTGATCCAAAGATGCTCTTTCCTTTCCCTCAGGCGCGTCTCTGAAGGATGGAAAAATCGATGCCCACAGAAGAGCGGGTGCAGGGAAGGTACGGACAGCAGCGCTGGGGAGAAGACCAAAGGCAGGGGGGAAGTCAGGCGCCTGGGGGTCCCAGCGGCTGGGGTGCTGCTCCCCACCTCCCAGAACAGACTCGGAGGCAGGCGTGGTCAGCACGGGCCTGACTGGTGTGGTTTTGTTTTGTAATATTTTGTTCTGATGACAAAAGCTACCTATATTCATTGTAGGAAATAAAAATCACCCAATCCCTCCCCAGAGGTAACCTCCCTGTTAACGCACATAGTAAATCCTTCCAGCCTTTTTTCTCTGCACATCGAATGCACTTTTTATTTTTGCAAAACTAGGCTGTGCTCGGTTTTTTTCACCAGCATGCTCCTGGGCCGTTACGGGGCGCGCCATCCCTGTGTCTGATGGCTGCGCCACGAGTCATCCCGTCCGATGGTGGAGGCGCTGCTCAGGGCCGGGGGTCAGGATCTTGGCCTGTTGGCTATGTGACCTCAGGTAGGTGGCCTACATCCTCTGACCTGACCTTGGTCCTCCTCTGTGCGGCAGGGCTGCTGGTGCCTGCCAAGGGTCCAATGAGAGAAGAGGCAGAACACGCTCGTTCCACGCGGAGCACGTCGAGAGTGTTCCATCGGCTGGGGGTAGTGCTGTTTTTTATCTTTATCGTTACCCAGCCAACCCACCATTATGTCGCCACTCCTCTGTTAGCTGAACATGGTGACTGTTGATTCAATGTCTCTTAAAGGGCTTCAGTGAATATCCTTGCCAAGAAATCTTTGACAAATCCACAATGACTAATTCTGAGTGATTTCTAGGAGGAAAGTTGTATACATGTTAGGACCTGTGTTCTACATGCCCCCACGCCCTCCGGAAACCTTCTGGTGACACTCTTGTATGAGTTTCCTAGGGTGACAAATGACCACACTTGGGTAGCTTAAACTCACAGAAGTGTATTCTTTCGCAGTTCTGGAAGCTCGAAGTTCAAAGCCAGGTGTCGAAGGCAGGGCCACGCTCCCACCGAGGACTCCAGGGTAAGGTCCTTCCCGCCCCTCCCAGCTTGTATCGGCCGCCTGTGCCCCTTGACCTGCGGCCTCTTCACTCCAGCCTCTGCCCCTGCTCTCCTCCCCTGTCTGTCTTCTCCCCTGTGTGTCTCTTACAAGGACACTGTCCCGTAATCCAGCATGATCTCCTCATCTCAAGATCCTTAATTTAATTACATTGGCAGAGACCACTTTTCCAAAGAAGATAACATTTCCGGGTTCTGGGGATTGGGACATGGTCATATCTTTTTTTTTGGGGGGGGGCTATCATTCAACCAACTACCCACTCCTACTGAGGAACAAATTCTCTTTGCCCTCACCACAGAGGACATTCCCATTTTTAAAAAATGTTTGGCCAATTTAGTAGGGTAAAAAACCCCAAAAAACCAAACAAAAAACCCCCTTAAAGTACTTTCTTTTGCTATTAATGAAGAGGAACCTATTTTCAGAGGCTTTTGTTGGTCATTTGTATTTCCTATTTTCTTACTGACTCAGGTCCTTTGCCAGTTCCCTGTTGGGTATTAGTGATGAAAGAAAACATTTGCCAACTTAAGCTGTCTTTCAGCTAAACTGTCTTTCAAGACTAAGAGCAAAATAAAGGTGGTTCAAAGACTGAGAAACTACCAAATGAAAGATTGTCTGAGGAAGAAGGAAACCAAGCCCTGTGTCAAGTATGTAATGAGCCCCGAGCAAAGATATTGAAATGTGGGTAAAATCTAAGTAAGAATTTACCATTCAAATCAATAATAATGACAAATGTAGGCTCAAAACAAGATCAAACCAAAATATAGGCAATCGTACATGGTGATTGGAAGGTATGACTGGAGTGAAATCACTCTGAGACCTTCACTGTCTAGGACGAGGGTGGGGAGAATTGATTTAGATCATGTTAAGTCAATTGTACATGCTAGAAATTTAAAGATAACCTCTAACAGAAGGTTAATGGAATGCATAACTTTCAAACCAATAAAGGGAAAAGGGAAATAAAGAAAACACGATCGGTCTCATAGAAGGCAAAAAAAGAGGAGGGAGAGAACAACACTATTGATTTTTGTGTTTTTGTAGGATTATGTGTTATTTAATAGTTTTTATCTGCTCCCCTTGGGTTTTCAAGTAAACAATTACATGCTCCAAAAATAAGGATAATTTTTTCTCCTTTTTAGTCATTGTTCTTTAATTTATGTTTCTTGTCTTATTGCATTGTCTCAAAGTTTCAGAGCCATGTAAAATTATAGAGGCATCATTAAGCATTCTCACCTTATTCTGGACAGTACTAAGGATGCTCCCAACACTTTACCATGAAATGTGACGTGGACTTTTGGTTTGAGACAGATACTCTTTGTCATTGAATCAGTCAGGATAAGTTAGATTCGGCTGCAGTAACAAATAATGTCAACATCCCATGGCTTGAGAGGGGTTTATTTCTGTTCATATTAAGTCAGCTGCGGGTCCAGGCAACTCTCTCTCAGTTACAGCTGTGACTGGCTCGTACCCCCACATCATCAAATGCTCACCTGCTTGCTGCGGCAAGAGAAAGAGACTCGGAGAGTCTTGTACCAGGAATTAAGGGCTTCTACTTAGAAATGACACAGATTACCGCAGCACATGGCCCTGCCTAAGCCCACTGGAAAGTGTTATCCCAGCCTGGAAAGCATCGTAGATGTCACCATAAGCACGTTAAGGAAGCCTCCTTTCATTGCTAATTTTATCCTTAGGTCAGGACCCCCCACTTCTCTAGGAAGTAGCTCTTTCCCTACCTTTTCAATTTACGCCGTAGTAATAGATTTTTTGGTTTTCTTCTACTTGTCGAATTGGTTTGGGTTATGCATATTTTCCAATAAAACTATCTGCTTATTCATATTTTCAAATTTATTATCATAAGGCTTCACTTAATGTAATTTGATTTTTAAAATATTTTTGTTCCTATTGTGCATTCATTTCTCTCTGCCTATTATCTTTGGATCTGCCAGAAGTTTACCTAATTTATTAGACTTTCCAAAAGAACAAGTCATGGATTTATCTTTTATTTCTGGTGGGTTTTTTTTCTCTTCTCTAATTTATGAAACTCTGTTTTTTATTTTTATTGACTTCCACCCTTTCTTATTTAAGAAATTCGCAACGCTGAGCTATGAATTTTCCTCCTTGTAACATTTTAACCACCTTCCCATATGTTTAGATATGTGGTATTTGCAGTGCTATTTTTTTTTTAAATAGTCTGTCATGTCGGTTCTATTTAGACTTATTCACAAAAGTGGTGTTTAATTTTCAAATGGTTGGCTTTTTAATTTAAACTTTTGTTAATAATTTCTAGCTTAATTGCACGGCGGTCAAACGATGAGGCTTTCGCTGTATCTGCTTTGGGGATTATATTGAATTTTTCTTTATGGCCTAATATATGATCAATTTTCATAAATGTTTGATGGGTTCTGGCACACAAATGAGTATCTTTTATTTGTAAGGTACAAAGTTCAGTTATTAAATGAACCTTATTAATTCCATTCTTCCAATCCCACACAAATGTGTTGGGGGGATACGATTTAAAGATGTCACAATCAGAAGTGTGTTAAGTCTTGTCTGGAAGTTGTTTTTTTGTTTTTCGTTCTATGTGCGTCTAAGTTAGTGCCCCCCTGGTTGGGTCTAATGCTGTATAGGACATAAAAGGACATGACGACCAGATCTTTATTCTGACTTGTACTCTTTATCCATACAAATGACCTCCTGTCTCATGTCCGGATTTTTGCCTCTGATTCTTTCTCTGCTATAAATATTACCGTTTGCCTCGTTGGACTTGAACTTGCCTCCGATAACTTTGCTCCGATCTTTCATTTTTCACCTTTCCGTGCCCCTTGGTTTGAAGCTTATTTCTGGTAAGTGCTGTAGAGTTCGTTTTCCATCTTGGTTTTTGTTTTATCCAATCTGAGAGTCTTTGGTATTTTACTAGGAAAACGTCGTGCATCTACGTTCGTAATTAGCATTGACCCAGTGGTGGTGAGGCTCGCTTCCAGGAGGAAGCTGGTCTCAGCCTGATTCCTTCAATCCCGTGGCTGCTACCTTTTGATTCCTGCATTTTGTTTTCTCTTTCTGAATCTTCGCTTTAGTCTTTTCCAGACTTTGGTCAGTAGATATTTTGTTTCTCATTGCGCTAGAAAGTTACCCGTAGCTTGAAAAAGCCTCATTTGTAGCTGCCAGGGCATCTGCACACAACTGGAAAGGGCGCCTGGTGAATTCCTCTTATTTAGGGTGTCTCGAAGGGTGTCCCCGCCCGCCTTGGACTCATGTTGATGTGACTGAAAGCTTCAGATCCAGATGGTTCGATTATTATTTTTCCATTCTATGATTTGTCATTTCACAATAATTTTTGACATTTGTATTCAGTCTGGAAATGATATTTACAATAATTCTTCTGACTCGCTGCTTTTTAACTAGTTTCAGTACTGATGCCCAGACTTTTTAAGCCACGGGGTTATCGTTCTTAGACTCCCAGCTGATGGGAGCATATCTCTCCGTAATAAATGCTTCCCAAACCTCATAAACACGGCTCCGTTATCACTTAGCATCCAGTGTAACACAATCTAAACCGGCCTGGGTTTATTCTTTCCTTCCTGGAGGCATGTACAAGTTGTCCTTATTTGCATAAGTCACACACTGTTTTCCAGAACATGTCTCGATAGAAGTCTCTATTTATTTTCCCCGGAATGCAGTGAACCTTTCCAATCCGCACAGTCAGATCTTTTTGTTTTGTTTTAAAGCACAGGTGAGTTTCCATTCATTATATTTCTAAGTCATCTCCGATCCTGGCCTTTTTCTTCAAGAACCCCCGGTGCTGTGTTTGCTGCCTCCTCATCCCTGTGAACTTCTCATGCTTTGTTTTCGGCTCTTGTCTTTTTAGAAGCGTCTCTAGGTTGGCCTCTCCATCCCTGATCATGTTTTCTGCATTATAATTTCTGCTTTTGACTGCCTCCAGTGCAGATCTGCATTTTGCTTCTGTGCTTTTTCCCTTCCTTGAGTCCTTCTTTCTCTCCCCATCTGCATCCGCTTCCTAGGGCTGGCGTATCAAAGACCACAACCGGGGTGGCTTACAACAACAGAAACTCTTTCTCTTGCCGTTCCCAAGGCCAGAACTCTGAAATCAAGGTGTTGGCAGAGTTGGTTCCTTCGGGAGGTTCTGAGGGTGAACCTGTTCCATGCCCCTCGCCCAGGTTCCGGAGGCTACCGGAAATGCTTGGTGTTCCTTGGCTCATAGCCACACCACTCCTGTCTCTGCCTCGAATCTCCACGTGGCCTCCTCCCTGCGTCTCTCTCTCTCTCTCTCTGTCTTCTCTTCTTAGATAGAAACTTCTCGCTGGATTTGGGGTCCACCCAGTTCATCCATGGTGATCTCATCTTGTGATTGTTAATTATATCTGCAAAGACCCTTGCCCAGATAAGGTCACATTCATAGTCACCAAGGGTTAGGACTTGGACATACCTTTCCAGGACCACGGTTCAACACAGTCCCCCATCTGCATCCCTCCCCATATCCCATGCTGCCTTTTCAGATTTATCCGGGCTGTCCTGTGGTTCCTGCTCCTCTCTGGCGAGGCATGTTTTTCCATTAAAGTGGCCACACTGTTTCCTGACGTTTCCATCTGGTTCCTTCGGGAAGCCTCTGCCCGATCTTCCGTGTTTCGGAACACTGATTCCTTCTCTGTGTTCTGCACACGTTTCATCCACCATCTTTTACTGGTGGTGCTTTTTCTCCTGGATTGTCCCTCAAATACAGTTAACATAATCCTCACTCGGAGACTGTAAGGAGACGGGGTGTGTACGTTGCCTTTGCTCCTTCCTCTTACTGCTTGTGTGATGGCTAATTCTTATCCTCAGTGTTTGGTCTGGGCAACAGAATCAAGTAGGCTTTGCTCAGTCCATCTCCCCATTCCCTACAGGTTTCTGCCAACTGCAGGTTGCTGAGCGAAAGCAGTATCTGCTGCTGCCTGCTCTCTGGTTCTTGGATATTCTGAACGGATGAAGTCCCAGCATGCACTGCTCCTGCGGGGGTTTCCTGCCCTTCTGCCACCCCCCACATTCACGTTTCCTTCCCAGAATACCATGCACCATGAGAGCCACCTGCCCTGCCCACCCTCTCTGAAAGACCAGGGGACATTTTTCCAATAGCATCTGTGGGAGAGGGACAACTGTCCAGTTTTCAGACTGCCATGGAATCCAGGTCTCTGAGTGGGGGACACATGAGGGAGGAGGTCTGAGCACCTTCCCACATTTGTCCCTGGTCTCTGTGTCCCGAGGTTTCTCTGCAGCACTGTCCCCGCCGTTATGCTCAGTACGGCTCCTCCCAGATGCTGGTGTGAAGTTGGCAGTTATTCCCCACGCTGAGTGAGGTTCTGTCTTTCTCTCTGCCTTCATGAGAATTTAATGGAAAAATAAGAACAGCTGTATCAGGGGGTTTCTCGTTAGATGCCATTTTATATGGAAGGCCACAGATTTTGTGTGTGGATGTGTTTTTTTTTTAAGCCCAGACTCACTCATTCATTTACATTTATTTATTCCAAAAAAAGTGCCTTCACTGCTTGGCTTCGTAGTGGATGTCAGGATAAATCAGCCAATAACCCAGAAGCGTTTTGCAAAGACGCAGGAGCCGGGGAAAGGCCCGCGCCCTCACCCCTTCCTCCCTCTGCCCGGCAACGCTGACCTCCCCAGCAGCCCTTCCACCTCGGAGACCTCGTTCCTGGGCCCCCAGATCAGCAGTCTGTGAAATCAAACACATTTATTGAGCACCTGATTTGCTCCAGGCACCGAGTGGTTCTAGGGGAGAGCGAGAGAGAATCCCCGGGTTCCTGCCCTGCGGTGCATGGCTTCTGTCTTCCTGCTTCAGAGCCTGGTGTCCATTGGTTACGATGCTTCGTAATGGTTATTTGGTTAAGAACCTCACTAGACCCCTCCCAGACCGGCACCCCACGAGGACAGGGACAGCGTCCCTATCCTTGGTAGTGAGCACAACTCAGACAAGGGCAGGGCTGCCTGGAGGAGAGGCCACCGGAGCTAGGCTTTGATAGGGCAGATAGGAGTTCGGTGAAGATGGGGTGGGGTGGGGGCAGGAAAGAGGGGTGAAATCTCTTTCTCTGGGGTCTCCTTAGTCCAAACCTGGCCCTCCCTCTTGGCCTTGTTCTCACTGTGGTTTCTGCGGCTACACAGAGAAGATACCTCTCTGGATCTTCTGAGAGGCTGAACAGCTCCGAGGTCCGGGTGGTCCTGGGGAGGGGGGGAGGATGAGGTCGATGTTTGCCTCCTCTGGGTTCCCTTTCTTTGGCTTGCTTCCTCTTCTTTATCTTTTTTAAGCAGATAGGAGTGGTGCCCAGCCCACCGTGGAAGCCTCAGGGTTGTCATTACTTTTCCAACGGGCCCGTTCATGGCTGGGTCTCCTGGACGTGAACCAAAAGCCATTTGCTTCAGAGGCAAGATTTGAGTCAGGCCCAGCTGGGTTTTCCTATCCTTTATTTGCCCGATCCTATTAATAATTAATGGTACAGTAATGAGAATTGCTTTTAATAGAATCTGCTGCCATCACTGCATTCTGTTCCCCGCCAAGGGTTTCCCCCAAAAGGATTCATGCTCACAAGCCTGAGTTTCCTGCCACGGGCACCCCTGGGAAGCGGAAGGTCCCCTGCTGTTGTCCTTCTCAGCCCTTCCTCTCCTGGGCCCGAGCCCCACTCCCCCCCCCATCCTGGAAGCCTCTCTCCCTCCTTTGCCATTTCCTATCTGCCCCCCTGAAGCCCCGCCCACCATCCCCTCGAGGTTCCCGCAGCCAAGTGAGGCTGCCCCATCCAGCCCAGCCAAGCGTGGCGCTGTCACGCCTCATCTGTCACCAGGGCAAACGGGTCCCATCGGGCAGGGACAAGGCAGGCTAGAAGCTGCCGTGCACCCAGCCCGGGGCGGGCATGAGACCCACACAGCGCGCACAGAAGCCTACATTCTGGACGACAAAGCCCACCGACAGCAAAGGCCAGTCAGAGGGATGTGGGGGAAAGGTTGGGTCCTGGCTTGGCCACTGTCCATGGCATCCGGGGACAGTGTTGTCGACTTTGCCCCAAGTCTCCACTTACTCATCTGTGCAACAAGGATGGAGATGGGCCCTACCCCCCGCCCTTTCCCAGAATGTGCCCGGGGAGAAAGGGAGCGAATGCGGGGGAAGTAGAGTTCAGGGACCTCCTTAATATTCGTGCCAGGACAATATCCATGATGTGCCCAGGGTTTTAGCTATTCATGACGCTATTCATTGTGTTGTTATTTACGACATCGCAACTTGGAAACCACCTCCGTGTTCAGTAATAGAGGACCGGCTTAGGAAGTGTGAGCGTAGCAACGGGGCACGGGGCTGCTTTTGGAAAGGGCGGCTTTGGGACTGTTCCCCAAACTGTACTGGGTGGAGGAACCCCCCAGGGGATGCTGGGAAATGCATGTTCTGGGGATGGGGGCTGAGATCCTCCACTTCTAACAGCTGCAGGACCGGGAGCACCCTCTGAGTTCCGAAGGGGCAGAGGCTCTGGGCGGTGTAGACGTTTGGGTCCTGCTGGTGGGTGGAAAAGCCAGGTTGCAAAACAGAGTGTGTTCTGTGATCCCCTTGCTGGGCTCAAAGCAGAGCCCGCGCTCCACATTCATTACCAAGTCTGGAGGCTAGGAGCTCAGGCGCTCAAAGTGCTTCTAGATGGGTGATGAATTATAGATAATTTAAAATTTTCTCTTTGGTTTATCTTAATTTCAAAATTATCCACAATTAACATGTATTACTTTTGTAAATGGAGAAAAATGCTATTTTTTTAAAAAAAGAACAAATGTTCTCTTCCCTTCCCTACAACACAATCAGGGTAATATTCAGCCTGGAACGACGGGAATCCTGAGAAGACGCGGATTCTGGCCTCGCTCCAGAGTCGGCGTGCAGGGCCGTGGGCTAGACCAAGCAGCCCACAAGACTCCAGCGGCCCTGACTCAAGAGCACGTGCTCGACGCACCCAGTGTCCCCCTGTCCCCCACAACCCCTGGGAGGGGACCATCACCATAGCGGCTGGTAGTAGGAACACCACTTTACAGCCGAGGGAACTAGCGGTTCTGGGAGGAGAGCGAGCTGCTCTGGGTCACCCAGCCCCTCTCCACCCCCCCGTGGGGGACATGCAGGGAGCCGGGAGTAATGGGGCCAGCTGGAAGGAAACCTCTTCCTCTTCGAAGGCCTTTTTGGGCCACTAGTCAGGGCAGCCTCACCAGAAAATCCAGACAGACAGGTGCTGAAGCGCTCTGAAAATTAGCTGGCATTTCTATGTCCCAGGAGAGGCAATGGGGAGCCAGTGAATGTTCCGTGTGAAGACGAATTGAGTCCGGTTGTGAGCAGTGGGTGCAGAGGGCTGCTGCTAGGAGACCCAGCCGCAGGCGTGGGGTGGCCACGGCAGGCCAGGCTGGGGGGTGCACAGCAGCAGCGGCAGCGAAGTCAACAGTGGACACCCCGTGACCTCCTATGCCATCCAAGGACGTGAAATCACTCCTCACTTAATCCTTAGACAGCCCTAGGATGGCCCTGCTGTCATTCTCCCCATTGCGCAGATGGGAGAACTGAGGCTCATGGGGTGACACAGCCAGGGTGGGCTCCCAGGTCTGCACGACTTCAGAGTGGGTGCTCTTCATACAGTGCTCCGCTGCAGAGAGAACCGAGGGCGGGAAAGGAGTGGGGTGTGGGCAGGAGGGGGTGCATTGAGCCGTACTTGGCTGGCAACCCCAGTCCCTGGAAAAGGCTGGAGCAGCAAGCACTCTGGGGGGTAAACGAAGGAGGAGCAGACTGCAGGGTGCAGGTAGATGTGCGGTCCCTGTGGAGGAAGAGAGGCTGCGGGGCTGCGAGAGTGAGAGAAGGAGAAGAAGCGGGTGCTGGGAGCATCGGGTGCGTGCTTCTAGGACAGACAGTGAAGTGTGGGGACTCGCCGTCTGTGGGCAGCATGGAGGGGCCGGGATAGAAGACCCACCCAGGCACCCCTCTCTCTCCAGGGTGCCCTGGTGACCCATACCCCAGCTTCGGCTGCCTGGAGTACCTGGCCCCTGTTCCTGCAACTCCTGCCCTCCCCCACAATGGGGCTCTGGCTGGAATCCCTGGGGGGGGGGGGAGTGCGCCAGCTAAGGCAGGGGCAGCGTCTCATACAACCCTCCCACCAGCCACTCAAGGCAGGAACATCACTGGGGTCAGAAAGAGGGGGAAACTGAGGCCTGGTGTCCTGTGCCCGAGCTGGAGCGTGGTGGGATCCATCTGAGAACCTCAGAGAGTGGCCCTAGGGCCCTTGGGCTGGTCCAGGCCAAGGAGGGAGGGCTGAAGAGGGCAGCACTTTGTGACTTCTGCTCCCCAGGAATCAGCCCTCCCCTTTCTGCCTCTGCAGGAGCAGTGGCGGCAGCTGGCCCTGGACCAGGACCAGGAGGGGGAGGGGAAGCAGCCAGCGGAGTGGGGCAGGGGGACAAACCAGACCTCAGAGCTCACTGGCAGCACTCCCCTGCTCCCTGGGGAAGGACTGCAGACAGCCCACCCTGCACGGGTCATGCAGGCACTGCACCCAGCAGACGCAGCCAAAACTGTGCCCCACCCATTGGGTCCACTCTGCCAGCAGCCAGGACCAGGCTACACCTAGGCCGTTGTGGTCGAGACCTTTGGGCTGAGTCTCCGGCTCTTAATTCTGTGCCTGGTACCCAGCTACTCCTCACTGAACCTTATGCAGTGGGTACTGTTACCATCCCCATTTTACAGATGAGGACACTGAGGCCCAGAGAGAATGACGTGAGCCAGAGCCTGAAGCTTGCTGGGTACAGGGCCTGCCTCCCCCGTAGACCTCCAGTAAAGACTGGCCCCTTGAGAAGTGTCCTCACCACAAAAAGGCCTTCATCACCGTATGTGAGTGGGCTGGAAACAGAGGCTCAGCCTGGGTGGAGACTGGGGCAAGGTCACACAGTCAGGCAGCGAGGTCCCTTCACCTGCCTCCCAACTAGGTCCCCACAGAGGGGAGTGCCAGGAGACCCAAGGGAGGAAGCCCCTTTCTCAGGGTCAGGAAGGAAGAAGGGGGGGGGGGGCGTGATCCAAGGCTGTGGTCATCTGAGCTGGTGCGACCAGGCCCAGCCTGCCGGGGGAGATAACCCTGGCTGGCAGGTGTCCCAGGAGGGTGGCAACAGCCACAGACAGACCCAGCTTCATCTCATCATATTCGTACATGGTACCCTGGAGGCTGGATCTGGAAGTTCTGGAGCAGTGTTGCCCAAAGTGGGGTGCTCAGAAGGAGCCCCAGGCCCTAAGCCTCCCAGGCCTCATATCTCCCACCCAAGATGTGACCCCCTTGGCCAAAATTGGCTGGGAACTTCTACAAGCTCCTTCCCTATATCGGAGCCAGGCATCCACATCAGAATGTGAGGGCTCTGAGAAGTCCTGCAGGACAGAACCCTACTTGACTTTGCTTAATCCAGCCTTTCTTACAAAGTATTTAGCCACAAACTCCACCTTTTCTGTGAAGTACATATTAGCGTCTGGGGCAGGATAAACATGGCCACAAATTCTTTGCACTCCCATCATGGGTGGGGGGCTCCCTTCCCTCTGGCTGGGCCAGGAGGCCAGTAGAGCCTGGAGGAAGCGATGCCAGAGCCATTCCTTAACTGGCCAGGCAGCTTCACCTCCTGCCTCTCGGAACCTTGAGCTTTGACATAAGAAATCGGTCTAGGCTGCTGGAAAGGGCAGAGGAGACCCCGAGATGAGGGCACCTGGGGCACCCGGCCCACTGGAGCCTTCAGATGACCCCATCTGACTGTGGCTGCAGGAGAGACCCCCAGCAGGAACCTCCCGGCTGAGCCCCGTCAACCCCAGCATCACAAGAGAGACTGAGGAACCATTGTTGGAGGCGAATTGTCACACAGCAGCAGATAACTAGGGAAGAGCGTCCTGCAGGACCGCTCTGCGTGGACAGGAGGTGTCTGCCCCCCAACCCTCACTGCCCACCACTCCACGCCAGACCTTCAGGCCGAACGACATTCGGGCGCTCTTATGCTTCACCGTGCCCCTGATCAGGGTATGTATGCCCTCCACCTGGAATGTCCTTGGCCTCCTTTTCCACTTGGGAAGATCCTTCTAGACTCGGCTCCTAAGAGGCTTCCACTTTGAAGACTTTTCTCACAGCCGTCAAGGCAGCCGCATCGTCCCGAGGCTGGGATCTGCCTGGGCTCACACTTGCCAGCTGGATGAACTCGGATGGGTGCCTGGCTCTCTGGGCCCCAGGCTTTTGCGTGAAAATGGGGATAATATTGCTAACAACTGCATGAGGCTTTTGCGAGGGTTAAACAGGATCAGGGTAAAGCAGATAATACATGCCGGATAAACGGTGGCCATTATTAGCTGCTCCGCGCCTCCCCTGCCACGGCGCCTAGTGCTAGGCGTGGGGTCATCGCGCTCTGGCTCCCCAGAGACCAGGCCCTCACTCCCGCCAGAGCGGGTCCCCCCTTCCCCCACAGATCCCTGCCCACTGCACCCAAGCACAGCCTTCGTGAAGTTACAGTTACAAGAGAGGTTTGGTGGAGGATGAAAAGACTCTGAGAATCCTCAACTATTCCACTTGGAAGAATGCCCAGAAAATAGGGAACACAGCTCCCTTATTTTGACTGAGGCCCAGAGAGGTAGAGGGCCTTGCCCGAGGTCACACAGCTCACTCTGGAACTGGATCCCAGGCTTCGGCTCCTGATCCCGTGCCTTGTCTGACAAGGGGAGCTCAGAGTCTCAGGGACGGGTCCTCTCTGACTCCTCTAAAATCTCTCGTGCCCTCCCTACCCTTGGAGCCGCCTGGGATACAAGTTGCTCCACAGTCTGGCTATGCCGTGGGACCCACTCACGGTAGATGGCACGGCCTGACCGAGGGTCCTCCCCACCCTGCTCTTTTCTCCCTTCTCTCCCATAGATGCAGTCAGAGATATAAGTGTCCTGCAACCCCAAAAGGCCTGGGGGAAACCCCAAACCAACATTAGGGAAAAGACGGCAGGATGTGTTCAAATGGCCCAGTCTGCAAGTGTAAAAGAGACCAGCACGGAGGGTCACATGGAGGGTCGCACGGTGGGCCGGTGCTGCTGAGCCCACCCATTGTACAGACGGGAGACCTGAGGCTGGTGAGGTGCATGGAGCCTGGGCCCCAGAGACTTGGCTCAAAGCTTTAGCACTCCTTTTGGTAGCTAGGGAATCTTGGGTGTGTTACGTCTCCCGGCCCCAGCTTCCCCATCTGTAAAATGGGAGTGAGAACACTTCCACCAGGGACCCACTCAAGCATGGCGAACTCTGGGCCACATTGGGCATCTAGACCCACTCCCCTCCTTCCACACCTGACAACCGCTCACCACCACATTTCCACCCTTCCTTCTGGTCATATTCTAGGTGGGTCCAGGTTCTATATACACTTGGGGGGTCCTGGGGCTCTGAGGGTATGTGGCAAGGAGCCTAGAACCTTTGAAGAGGGCCACAGGGTTCTGGAGAAATCCTTCCTGCAGAACAGCTGGTGTGGGCAGGCCAGGCCTTGGGTTAGGGACCTGCAGGCCTCAGACACAGTAGGTGGTCCACTTGGGAGTGTCAGGGGAGACAGGATGCATTTCTGTGTTTGTTGCACAGAATGGTGTGTGTGTGTGTGTTACATTTGCCCAGTATGGGGGGGCTGGGGACAGGGAGGGATGGCCCTGCAGCTGTCCCCAGCCCTGGGAGAGCTCTGCCGGCCACACCTGTCCCAGCCACTGGAGCAACCCCAGGACCCTGATCTGGAAGGATTGCTGCAGCCAGCTTCAAACCGAGCGAGTGGGAGCCCTGGCAGCGAGGCTTAAAGGGGCCGCTACAATGATTAAGAGCCACCTTTGTGGGGGCGCCTGGGTGGCACAGCGGTTAAGCGTCTGCCTTTGGCTCAGGGCGTGATCCCGGCGTTATGGGATCGAGCCCCACATCGGGCTCCTCTGCTATGAGCCTGCTTCTTCCTCTCCCACTCCCCATGCTTATGTTCCCTCTCTCGCTGGCTGTCTCTCTCTGTCAAATAAATAAATAAATAAATCTTAAAAAAAAAAAAAGAGCCACCCTTGTGGTGACTCGCCTGTCCTTCCCTGGGGGGGAGGGGGTGTTCCACCAGCCCCTTCACCATCTTCCAGTCCGACCACCAGCCAGCTTCAGGAGGCAAGGAGGAGCTGGTAACAGGGTTGTGCTCCCACAACCAAATCAGAGTTCGCATATTAAATAACACTCGGTTTTAAGTTGCAGGGAGTGGGGGTGTGTGTCAAGAGACCCTTTCAGCTGGTGACCCTGAGGACGCTGCCTGAGGAGTCCTCCATTATTAACGAACATGCTTCCCTCTCCCCAGCTCTCTGGAGCTTATGTGTCAGGCCCAGAAAGAGCTTCAGGAGAGGGGCTGGCGTCCAACTGGCCGGCCTAGGCAACCACGCCATCCCTCTCTGGGACTCAGTTTCCCCACACCTGGAGGAGAGGAGAGATAAAGGGAACAGATGATACAACACCAATACAAACCGTTGAGTCAGGTGCTGTCAGGGGCGGGGTCACCTCTCGCCCAGGTCCCGGCTCACGGAAAGCAGGCCCAAGCAAGGGAATTTGGTTGAGCTTGTTAACGGCCGGTGACTCCCCCAGGTCCCTCTGTGACCTCCAGGGCTTCCCGTCTCAGGGCCTCGCTTTTCCATCTGTGAATGAAAGGGACGGACGGGGTGACGGCGACCGGCCCGCAGGCGGGGGCGCAGGGACACACCGCTAGGAAGAGACCCAGGGGGGATTAGAACTCAGCTCCACCTCATTCCACACCCCCAGCTCTTAACTTCTGCTCTGTGGGCCCCACTGCCCCACCGATTGATTAACTGGTTAACCGGTTGACCGATTACCTGCCGCGGAGCCGCCTCCCGGCCAGCTCCCAAAAACCGCCCCCTCCGTCCCCATCGCCCCGCCAAGAGTCTCCAAAATCCCACCTCAGGTGCGGCCCGCCGCCGGGCAGGGGGCGTGGTTGGGGCGTGCCCGGGGCGTGGCTCCCGCGTTCCCCGCCCCCGCCCGCCGGAGTCGGCTCGTTAATCCGTCGCGGCTCCGCCAATCGGCCGCCGGTTGCCGGGGAAACGACCTCTCCCCTCGGAGCCTTCAAAGGGTTTCCCCCTCCCCACCAGGGTTCCATCCGACCCCGCTGCCTCCTGCCCTGGGAGGAGCGGGCGGGGGCTGGACTCCCGGACCTGGAGAGACACCCACCGACCCAGAGTCGGCGAGACACGTAGAGACAGAGAGAGACAGGGCTTAGAGACGCACGCAGGCAGGGGAGACTCGGGCAGCGGACGACGGAGCTGGAGAAAAGAGAGACGCAGCCACGAAAGCACACCCCCGCCCCCACCCCAGTCGCAGAGGCCGAGAGGGCGACTGGGAGAGACTGTCACAGCCACGTACAGAGACAACGAGGTGGAGGTCCCCCCCCAAAGAAAAGACCGGGGCCAGCAAGGGGGAGAGCGTCGGGAGGGGGCGAACTTGTGAAAATAAATATTTATAAATTGAGAGTTTCTAAATTCTTTTTGCATTTCTGTAGTAAATTATTCATCTGTGTATCTCCCTCCCGCCTCCTATCTGCTTGGGGAGCTGCCAAGGGGGGTGTTCCTTTCTGTGCTCTTGCTCCCCCCCTTCCCTTCCCCCTCTTCTCCTTCCTGCCCCTTTGTGCCCTCCTACTCCCTCTTCGCCCCACTCCGTGTCCTATTCCCCCTCTCCCCGCCTCCCTCTCCTACCCCCTCCTACCCTCTCCATTTCCTCCCCCTTCTCCATTCTCCTCCTCCTCGGTCCCTCTCCTCCCCCCTTTTCCTCCCCCTGCTTCCCATCTCCCCTCCCTCCCTTTCCTGCTCCGGCTGGAGCTGGGCACCCGAGGCAAGCGAGGAGGGGCCGCCGCCCGGAGGTGACCGGCTGCCACGCTCTGGCGTTTCGTCCCTGCCTTAAATAAGAATAATCGTCTAAGTCAGCGGGGCTGGGATAAAAAAAACACTCGTCACTGGCAGTCTGGCACCCCCAACCGGGACCACGGAAATCTTCCTCCAGAGGACTGGAGACACTGGAGTTGGGGGGGGGCGGGGGAGGTGGGAGCTGGGCCAAGGGGGTCGGCCGCCCCCGAAGGGCCTGGGCTGGAGCCAGAGGCCACATTTCTGCCCAGGGGACGGCGACAAGTCCCTCAGCTGTCAGGGCCTCGCTTTCCCCCTCTGTGAGATGGGGCCAGGGACGGACTTCCTGTTCTCTAGGGCTAAAACCACTCTCAAATCTGTTTGGGAGTCTGGAAGCTTTCAAGGCCCTTCTGACAAATCCCCACAGCTTATGAAGCACAAAGGAGGAATGGGGAACACGTCATAAAGCTATGACGCCAGTTCCTAAACATCAGGCCAGGCGGGAGGGGGAAGCAGTCGGGGCCCCAGTCACAGTGTGCTGTATGCGGCCCCTATCCAGTCTGTGGCCTCCAGCAGAGTGCCTCAGTGTCCTCGGCTGTAAACTGGGCCAGTGATGCCTCCCTCCCCTCAACCGAGGATGACGGGACCTCCCCATCCTAAGTGTTCCACTCCGTGCCTAGTTCCGTGTCTCAGTGGCTCTGGTCCCTGCTCCAGCTCACCCATGCCCACTTCCCCTGCCTGCACCCCAGGTAGCCTCGAGAATAAAGTGCAGCAGGGGAGGAGGCAGGAACTTCTCTGGGGGCAGGGAGTGCTCAGCACCAAGGAGCTCCCCTGCCCCTGTGACCAGCCCAGAAGTTTCCAGAAAGCCTCTGACAGGGCTTTGCATCCTTTCTCCCCATGCGATGCTGTAGGTGGAAGGTGGCCTCCACTCAGCTGGCCTTCCACTTCTGGGCACAGAGGCCTGGGCTTTGGGGCCTGAGTTCTGACCCTACTGTTTCACCTTAGCACTGTCCTTTCCCCCTCTGGGGTGAGGGTTCCAGGTTCCTTTCAGCCCTCATTTGGGACTCTCGTGACTGCTACCAACAACGTGCTAAGGTCCGTTACTTACCAGGAGCCGTGCTCAGGGCCCCACGCCCCTCTCATCCCCCCACGCCCCTCTCATGCACGGCCCCATTTTACAGATGAGGCAGCTGAGGCTCAGAGCGGGGACTTGCGGCAGGTCAGGCAGCCGAAAGTGGCTGGTGAGGGTTCTGGCTGAGTCTGGCTTTGCCAAGGCAGAGGGGTGTGTCTTCACCCAGCTCCCGGTGCTTCCCACAGGAACGTTCTAGGCCATGTCGGTGCTGCCTGGAGGGGAGATGCGCCCTTGGAGTCAGGGCTGCCCGGCGGTCCCAGCGCAGTGACCTCAGGCCCAGTAGGATCCTCAGAAACGCCCGTCTCTCATCCAAAGAGTCCTCTGTCTTCTGTGGTCTTTTTACAGAAGCACAGTGAGAAATGCTTCGGGAAAACGATCCCCTTTTGGGTATCTATTGGCCACTCTACTTCTGTGGCCAGTGACACCCTTGTTGGCCTAAAGCAGTGGTTTTCAAGCCGTTCAGAGACCCTTGGGACTGCAGGCGAAGAAGGCCAGGTTGGTGGGCTCTCAGCCCCCATCCCTGCTTCGTTCAGTAGTAATCACTTGGGTAAGATTAATTTTGAGAAGGAATAAAGCACAAGGTTGAGACTGGGAAGTGGGGGTAAAAAAACCAGTTGGAAACCCATTACTGTAAATAATCAGGAGTGCTTTGGGACAGAGAATCGTGGCTTCTCTGAGGTCCCCCCACTGATGTAACTTAGCGCTCCCAGCCCACCACCCCAGGGGTGAACAGACAAAACTACAAGGACAGCTTCAAAGTCAGGAGGCCTCTCTGAGGACTTGCGGGGCCTAGAACGTTGGGCAAAGTCATTGAGTTCACTCCCTACTCTGGGCCCACCTAAGTGGGGCTCTTGTGCCCGGGGTGGATGAGACACCGGCGCTCTGAGTCGTCCAGCCAGTCCAGGCTCAACTAGGTCGCCCGGATCTGTCTGATGCCAAAACCCACGCTCCTGACACTGACCTCCCTCCCCTAAAGAGGTACCAGAGTCACCCCTGTGTGCCATTGGCTCTTACCCTTGTCCTGCTCATAGTCGTTGTCAAGCCGCCCCCAAGGGTTTCTGTGGGCCCCAGAAAGGACTCACAGGTGCTAATGAGACAACCGTGGTCCAGGGCAGAGCACCCTTCTTGTGGGCACTGCCACGCCCTCCACATACCCACCTCTCAGCCAGGGGCGCCTGTGTCCCCACTGAGGGTGACAGCCACATTGGCCACTCCCCGGTGAATGTTGTTCCCAGAGTGTCAGAGCCTTTGTGCCTCCAGGAGGCCCCAAAGCCTGGCTGCTTGGGTCCCCCTGCACCTGTTTCCCTTACACCCTCCCCATCCCATCTGCACTGGACTGGGTTTCAGGGCCACCACCACCATGCTGCCCCAAGTCATGGCTCCTCCCAGAGCAATAAGGCCAGGTCCCAGTCCTCAGGTGCAGCCCCTTCTTCCCTACAGTGAAGGGAGGTCCAAGAGGGAGGTCTGACCAAAACAGCCTGGGGGTGACCCACCCTCTGCCTTGCCAGAGAGACCCTGCCACCGAGGACCACCCAGGCTCCAGCTGGGGCCTGGAGTGGGGGACAGGACAACAAAGGAGAGAGAGAGAGAGCACCTTGCCTTTCCACAAGGGAAAGACACAGAGTGGGCTGGGTGTCAGCCTCTTGCTGTCTGGAAGGTACGGAACCGAAATCCCCTGCTCCTGGGGTGTGGAGGGGAGGGAGATCTCTTTGGAAGTTACCCCACAAAGAAAGAGAATTTACAGAATCCTTGCCGAACCTTGTGAATAGCCGTCCCCTCTTGCAAAGGGGTGAAGCGGATAAGAAAACAAGGAAGGGAAGAGGGAAGGGTTGATGGGTCTGAAGCCAAAGGAGGCAAAGAACTAGACCCTGCGAGTCCCTGAGGAAGTGAAGATGAGTTTCAGAAACTTCCCGAAAGAAGGCTCTTGCGGGGGACATGAGTGTCTTTGAGAGGAGCCAGTAAAGAAAGGATCGGGAAGTCTCCAGCTTGGAGCTGGGATCTTGGAACCAAGAGAACTCAGCTCAGGCTGGGACTATGGCTCAAACGCTGCTCCCTGGGCAGCTGCGGGCAAGTGACTCAACCTCTCTAGAACTCAGTGTTCCCTGTCTGTGAAATGGGCACGGCAGAACACCAGTATTAGAACTGGGATCACAGAGTCAAGATGGGAAGGGCATTCCTCTCTTCCTGTCTCCCCTCCTCCATGGCCCATCTGGAAACTCCTCTCCGAGACGGAGAACTCAGCCTGGTCCCCGGAACTCGCTGGGCTCCATTAGCCACTATTCTTAAACGCTCCTCCTGACCCTGGGAAGCAGCACCTGCTGCCAGAGAACTGTCAGAATGTTCCATGCACCTGCCCTTTGACCCAGCAATTCCATTTTTAGAATTTATACCACAGAAACACTCACACGGGTGACAAGGGAAGACGCACAGGATATCCATTGCATCACTGTTGATAATAGCCGAACTTTAGAAACCACCTAGACATCCATCCGGGGAGACCGATTCCTTAAACGTGACGGCGGGGCCCGATGCAAGAGCAAGAGGCCATGACAGATACCTGCCCGCTTCTTCAAGGAGTGAGAAAGAATAAGCCTTCCTTGGTATTTCCAGAGGGGCCCCTCCGAAAACACCCTGCTTGCAAACTCACAGAATCCACAGGGTAAGTGTGGTTGTCCCGGGAAGGGAACTGGAGCCTTGGGTCGGAGGAGGACTCACTCCAGCTTTAAGCCCTTTTCTCTTTGACTCAGTTTACCTGTGAGTGTGAACTCCACTGGCCTTGATCTCACTAGGATGGTGAGTGGCAACTTTTGATACTCACCCATAGCTGGTTCTCTCCTTGGGACCTCCCACCCTCGCGGACGGGGAGGCCACGTGGCCAGTGCTGGCCCGTGAACTGAGGGAGGAAGGGGTGGGATGCTGTTTTCCCTGCCTCAGTGACCCGGGGATGGAAGTACCGCAACACAGAGGCAGCCTGGCTCCCTGGGCTTTTTCCTGGAGGGCAGTTGCCCTGGAGATCCCCTTGGACTCCCAGCAGACCGTGCTGGATGCAAAACAAGCTTTCATTGTGTTGAGACACTTTGACATGGAGCTTATTTGTTACCGCAGCATAACCCAGCCTTGCTAACCGATACGGATTTGGAAAACCACCTTCTGGTTCAAGGGATGCCAACAGACCTTCGACAAGTCCCTTGAGGCCTCCAGGCCTCAATTTCCCCATGTGCAGGGTGGGGCAACAGGTCTTATCTCCACTGAGTAGGGCCCGGGCCGCTCATATTCCCAAACCCCAAAGGTCTGAGGATTATTTGCCAGCACTAAGGGCTGCTGGGTGCTGAGTGCTCATCCAACACCCGCCACTGGGCAGACCGTCTCAGGGACGTCATGGAATAGCATGGAATCCTCAGTGGCCCCAGAAGGGAGGCAACATCATTATCCTCATGGCCCCAGGAGGAAAAATGAGGCTCAGAGAGGTGAAGTCACTTGCCCAGGAATACCCAGCATCTGTGACTCTTAACTGTTCCATCTGATAGTTTAATCTTTTTCTTATAAATGCAACTAAAAAGAAAGCCCACTGGTGACAACTTGAAAGAACTTAGAATAGGGATTCTTTTTAAAGATTTTATTTATTTATTGCAGAGAGAGAGAGAGAGTACAAGCAGGAGGGGCAGAGGGAGAGGGAGGAAGAGAATCTCAAGCAGACCACACTGAGCTCAGAGCCAGATGCGGGGCTCGATCCCAGGACCCTGAGATCACGACCTGAGCCAAAACCAAGAGTCATATGCTTAATCGACTGAGTCACCCAGGCACCCCAGGATTTTTTTTTTTTTTTAATTTGCCGTCTTTTAAGCGTGCAATTCAATAGTTTTAAGTACATTCCCCATCCTGGGCAGCCTTCACCCCTGTCCATCTCCAGAACGCTTGTTTTGTTGCTGAACTCTGTCCCCATTACACACTTGCTCCCCACTTCCCATCCCCCCAGGCCCTGGCACCCACCATTCTAGTCTCTGACTCTCCGAATTTGCCCCTTCTAGGGGCCCAGGACACGTGGAATCGTGCCGTATTTGTCCTTTGGTGTCTGGCTTATTTCGCTTAGCATTACGTCCTCCAGGTTCATCCCCACCGAAGCTGGGCCAGAACTGCCTTCCTTTTTAAGGCTGAATGACATTCCATCCCACGTGCCGCCCACCATTCATTTACCCATCCTTCTGAGGGTGGACACTCGCCTTGTTTCTACCTTTCGGCTCTGGTGCATAACGTTGCGGTGAACATGGGGGGACACATATCTCCTTGAGCCCCTGCTTTCAATTCTTTTGGGTCTATGCCCAGAAGTGGAATTGCAGGATCATATGCTAATTCTATTTTTAATTTCTTGAAGAAACGCCACACTGTCTTCCACGGGGGCTGCCCTGTTTTCCCTTCCCACCCTCGCGGCACGAGTTCCAGTTTCTCCACGTCCTCACCAACCCTGGTGAGTTTCTGCGAAGTAATATCTCATGTGCTTTTGATTTTCATTTCTCTGATGATCCCCAGGGGAATAAGAATTTCTTAAATTCAAAAAAAATTTATTTTATTTATTTATTTTTTAAAGATTTAATTTATTTATTTGACAGAGAGAGAGAGCCAGCGAGAGAGGGAACACAAGCAGGGGGAGTGGGAGAGGAAGAAGCAGGCTCCCAGCCAAGGAGCCTGATGCGGGGCTCGAACCCAGAACGCCGGGATCACGCCCTGAGCCAAAGGCAGATGCTTAATGACTGCGCCACCCAGGCGCCCCAAAAAAGAATTTTTAAAATGCTGTTGGTGGGTCTACAGTGGTAGACCGGCTTCCGTGGGAAGAGGAAGCCGGGGCCCGGGGTGCTGCCTCATTCCTGGGGATACTGGAGCCACATCTCCAAGCCCTCAGCTCCCAAACAGGTGAGTGAGGCTGTGCTCCTGGGGGAGCAGCGTGCCCTGCACCCCAGTGAACAAGCTAGGGTGGAGGCCCTACCCTTCTGGGGTCCGACTTCTCCAGAATTCTGCCTCTAATGTTGCAACCTCTACTTCCCTCCCCCACCCACCAGGCCTGACAGGAACTGAGTTGGGCCTTTCCAGTGTTGGCTGACTCTGTGACCCGGCGTCTCCACCCCGGCCTGGGACATAGAGCAGAGCGGAGGCAACACCACAGCGAGGCATGGGGCAAGCAGGGGGCGGGTGTCATCTGCATGTCGCTTGGCCTTTCACATCCACATAGGGCCAGCTTTGGGTGTGGGACAAGAGCAGGGCCTTTGGAGCCAGACGGACTCAGTCTGGGTTCCATTTCTGCCATTCAGCAGCTGCGCGACCTTGGAGGAGTCACTTCCCCTTTCCCTCCAGCCCTCACTTTCTCCTCTGGAAAATGGCTGAAATGGTGCTTGACACATAGTAAGCACTCACGAAGGACTTTCTAGAATTACCAGCATCATCCTCATTATCACAACATCACACGAATGGTGGGGTCACCCCTGTCAAACATTCCATGGCTCCCCACTGCCGGCAGGAGAAAGTCCACCGCGCTCATGGACCGGTGGGTACTGCCTGGACTGGCCCCTGCCGACATCTCCAACCTCTTCTTCCCCTCACTCATCACACTGCAATCACCTGGGCCTCCCTCCTGTCCCTTGGACGCCCAGCACTCCTTTCTGCCACAGGCCCTTTGCGTGTGCTCTTCCTCCTGCCTGAAATGTGCTTCCCCTACCCGACTCCACTCCCATCCCTTCAACAACGATTCATCCTAAAAGGCCCTGTCTCGCCTCAAACATCACTTCTTCTGAGAAGTCTTCCTGGACACCCCCACCCCCACCCACTTGGGAACACTTGCCCCACCCCCACCCCATAGCCCTTCCCACTTGTGCTCACGGTACTGACTTGTGCAGTTACTTGAGGAATGTCAGCCAGCCCACACGAGTTCCATGAGGCCAGGATCACGCCTGTTTTGCTCCTTGCCATGGTGCAAGCACCAGCGACAGGGTTGACCCGGGGGCCCCCCAAATATCAGTCAAATTGAATTATTAATTTCCAGAATCTCCCTGATTTTGGAAACTCGGATCCTTTTCGACAGAAACAATCCATTCCCTACACGGCTAAATAAGCTTTAACTTTCATACCTTTGATGAGACAAATCTGAGAAAACCCTCGGCTACATCCTGTGTCCTAATTTCTCAGCTCAGAAAAATATGGTCACTGCACTCAGAGCAGCTGCTCACCATTCCTGCTGCGCCTCCAGCCTCCGGCCACCCCTTCCTCAGGACCCAGGGGAGGCTTCGGGCTGCTCCGCGGGTCGCCCCTTGCTTGGGGATAAACGCCAACCATGAGTAATGGCGGGTCGCAGGGGGAGACGCAGATGCGTTTTCAGCCCCGTCAGCAAGATCAGCGAGAGCCTCGGTGGCCCCTTGCCCGGGGTGAGGGCCTGACTCAGCTGGTCCGCACACAGCAGCCCCCCAACCAGCTGGGGAGGGAAGGAGCAGACCCCCAAGGGGACCACACGGCAGGAGGCCTCGTGTTGCCAAAATCCACGAGGTCACTGCCTCGTCCATCCCCGCACTTGTCTATTGCGCGACCATGGGCCGGGCGCTCTGGGCGAGGCCCCAGTGAGGACCCGGGTCCTGCCCTCCTCCAGCAGGAGAAGGCCCTCCACCGTCACAAGCGATGGCACAAACACAGGAATGACTCCTAGGGGAGGCCAGGGCTCCATCCCTTTCCCCAGGCTCACGACCCTTGCTTCCCTGGGCTTCTTAGGGCCTATGGGTGGCGGGGCTGGCCTTACATGATGCTTCCGGAGGCCCCCAGGGGAGGTGTTCAGACACGGGCAGGGTGCATGTCCGTTCAAGAGGCTCTCAATGAGAACGTTCTTGGCTCTGAGATGCCAAACAGTCCCCGTAAGAATCCTTGTTGGCACTACAGTGCTGATGGCGGTTGGGGCCAGCTCAGGGACGTGACACCCACCCACAGGAGACCTGGAAGAAGGGCGGAGTGTCCCAGAACTGTAGATGCGTTGAGGGACGACTTGGGACCTTGGGGTCACTGCCTGGTTGGGCTCCGTGCTGAGGTCTGGCGGTGAATGAGGCCCGTCCACGGGGAGGACCAGGCCTGGGGAAAGGAGCTTGGCCGGGGGGGTGGGTAGGAAAACCTGGATTGTCCCATTCACACACTCACACATACACACACACACACACATACACACATACACAGGCATAGACACACACAGAGACCCACAGAGAGCTTCTCTAGAGAGCCTGCACCCCGTTTTCCTGCCCAGGATTCCCAGGCTTACCCATCAGGCAGCACACTCTGCCCACCCCCCAGTGATCAAAGTCCTCAGCCAGGCAGAGCTCAGGGGTGCCTCAGCCTTTCTGGACCCTCCCCTCCTCGCTCCTCACAGCTGACTGGCACCTGCCGTGTCCTACCCCCCCCCCCCCCCATTCTGCAGCTGGGGCCACAGAGGCTTTCTTTGGAAAGGGGAGCAGATTCGGGTGGGGATGGAGAGGCAAGAAGCCGCAATTCCTGAGAAGGGAGGCCTAAACCACGGGGAGATGGAAACCCTCAGGGAAATTCGCACCCCCCTGCTTACAGCCCGAAGATAAGAGTTCTCAGCGGCTGTCACACGGATGCGCACACACAGGCACACGGACACACATGTGCAGACACACACAGTCCTACCCTCGCACTAGTGCACGCTGGCATGCCGCGGAACACCCAGACACACTCCTAATGACACACCGACACAATGCACCAACACGGACACGCGTGCGCGCGCACACACACATGTAAAACTCTGTGGGTCTGTCTGCTGTCTGCTCCAGAACAGCCCTCTCCTGAGGCTGTAGCCTCCTCTGCAAACTGTTCCTGTGTTCCCATGATCCTCCAGGCTGCCTCCCAGCTGCCACATCCCTAGAACTCCGGAGAAATCAGGAAAGATCCTTTTGAAACTCACACCTCGAATTTTAGGCTTAAACAATATTTTGAAAAATTGGGGCTCAGTTCTCAAGCTCAATTGGAGGTGATCTTGTGTTACCAGGCAAGTGGGGCTGGTAGGAGGGAGGCTGGGGTGGGTTTGGGGGAGTAAAGAGCACAGGTTGCTGGGTTGCTGCACAGGGGTGGGGCAGATTCCATGGGTGGGGGGGGCAAATTCACGAGCAAGAGATAGCTGAGGGCTGTGGGGTTCAAGGACACGGGTCTGGGAGTCCCAATCCCCCCCCCACCTCATTCACTCTGCAATCCTTCCCAAGGGGCTTCTCTCCAGAAAGCCTCAGTTTCCCCATCTGTACAATGGGTGCGACCTACCCAGTGGGGCTAGTGCGAGAGTTATATGACATCATACCTGTAAAGTGCCAAGCCCCGGAAGCCCCAGAAAAGAAAGTGGGGGGGGGTGGGATGGGAAAACCTTGCGCCAGTGCCCCCTCCCCCGCCGCCTCCACCGCCCCCCAGGCGAAACCAGGGTGAAAATAATCAGGATTTTCCTTTTCACTGCGGCTGAAGCAGCGCTTCCCGTAGGACTGTGCTTATCAGGAGCAGAGCCGCTCTCTCCGCCAGAAGGTGACTGTGGGGGCTCCGGCTCCCCCTCCAGCCTCCTGCCCGACTCCCACGGAGGAAACGCTGAATTTTCTCCCGCGTTCAGGTTTCTACCCCCCAACCCCCAAACAATTTTGCATATATTTAAATCTCTTGCTGTTTCCAGTCGGAGCTGCTCCCCCCGCCCCCCGAAAAGAGAAAAAGAAATTACAAAGCCCGTCATTTGTCTCCGTCCCCGCACCCCATCTATCAGGGCCCGAGCCCGTCGCCTGGAAGGAGGCGCGCGCCCGGACGGCCGCTTTAATGGGGCGCCGCGTGTGACTGTGCGGCCGCGGCGGGCGCAGCCGGCCGGCATTTGCATACATATTAAACGGAGCAGTAAAAAATGCAGACATGCAAACCATTTGGACGGGCTCCTCGGCGCAGAGCCTGCCAGGAAATCAATCTTCTGGTTTCTTAAAGGAAACCTGCTCGCGAGGAGGTGGCGAAGCCGCGCAGCCCGCAGGCCCTGGAAGGGGGCGGCCGTCGTCTGTCCATCTGTCCGCTGGCGCGCAGCCGGCTGTGGGGGTCCTTGCCGGCCGTGGCCTCGGTGGACCACGGACAGGGAGCAGGGAGGGACGCGGAGCCACCATCAGCCGGGGCATGGGGCCTGGCTCGGCTGGCTGTGTGCCCCAGAGCAAGAGGCTTGGCCCCTCTGAGCTCCCCTCACCCGGTGGCAGTGATCCTTCAGCACAGCGCCTCCCCGCCCCCAGTGGGTGCTGAAGATTCTTCCCTCGCTTTGTGACTCTGGGACTTGAGCGGCTCAGCCAAGGTGGCCCAGCCCTCTCTGCAGGGCCAGGATCCCAAGCCAGGTGTGAAGATTGGCCGAGAGCACAGGCTCTGGAGGCAGGGGGCCTGAATTCAAAGTCAGCCTCCACTCCTTCCAAGCTGTGTGACCCCAGGCAAGTGCATCAACCTCTCTGTTTCCTGAAAAAAAATGAGGCTCAATCTACCTCCCTCTTAGGCATGTTGTTGAATTAAAGTAGGTCAGCCATTGCCTGGCATGCAGTAAGGAATCCATAAATGATGTCAGAACCGAGCGTGGCAGGGTCCTTGGTGTTATTGGTGTGGTTTTCCAGGTTAAAATCCCTCTACATCTGCATGGCCTGGCGGCGAGTCTCCCCTCCCTTGAGCCTCCTTACCTGTAAAAAGGTGTTTGACTCTCCTAGGAATGTCTCGCTCACAGGGATCACCTACCCTGCCCTCCAGACACGTGGGGTCCCAGTACCTCGGCTGCTGTTTCCCCCAGATGTGGCCAAGGCAGCAGCTCCTCGGAGGGCTGCCGAGCCCATCATCCTCCGACAGCTTAGGCAAAGCCCAGGGCCTGGAGCGGGGGTGGGGGCACAGACTGAGCAAGCCCCAAATGGATCAAATGTCTGTGGGACCAGGAAAGGCAGGTGGCCCAGAGCCTAGCAGCTGCTGCTCCCCCGTCCCCCCCCTTCATTACACTTTACAGAGAAGGAAACTGAGGCTCGGTTCAATGTGCCACAGCCACGAAGTTGGAAGGAGGTGGAGCTGGGATTCAAATCTGGTCTGAATGACTGTAGCGGCCGCCTCCCCAGATGTCCCTTGTAAATACTGTCCGTGGACGGAGCCCATTCTGGGGTGCCGGGGAATGCTGCGTCTCCCAGAGAAGGTGTGTGCTTGTGGAGAAAGAAATTCGCTTAGCACCGGGGCTGTACCGTGAAGGGCCTTCCTCCAAGGGGATGGGAATGAGGAAGGAGAGGGGGCTTTGGAGAACCACCTCCTGCGCGCCCTCCATCCGTTCACTCCACACTCCCGGAGGTGAGGAGGGAGGTGACCAGTGTCCCCAGGACAGGCTAAGGAGTGGGCAATGCTAGGGAGGTGACGGGGGGGGGGTCCGGGGGGGGGCGCGCAGCCCATTGAAAGCCACCTTCCTCTCTGAGCCCCGAGGGCTCCCGTGAAGAGCCGGCCCGGGATGGGGGGCGGGGGGTGAAGGTCTTCGCCTTCAGTGGAGAGAGCATCCCATCTGAGAGGCTCGGTGACCTGCATGCCCTGTGGAGCCATGGCCTGGTGCCGTGGGAACAAAAAAGGCTGAATCCAGGGTGTGGTCCAGTTCAGTGGGCCTCCCTGTGTGACCTTGGGCAAAGGCCCTGCCCTCTCTGGGCCAAGGTGGCTGAGCGGACCATACTCCTTCTCTCTCTCTCCTTGGAAGCCCCTCCCTTTCGCCCCTGGCCTCCAAGCGCTCGGGGCCTCCAGCCCTCCGCCTCCCTCCGCTGCTCCCGAGGACACGCCGCCCCCACTGCCGGGCAGGCGGGTGGAGGAAGCCGGCAAGGCGGGAAAAGGCGGGAGGGGCAGGAGTTACAGGAACCGGCTGGGGCCTGGGCGATTGCTCAACTGGGGAGCCTGGCCCGGCCGGCCTCCACAGGCCTCCACTTCCACCAGCCCGCCCTCCCTCCTAGCTCTGCATTGCAAACATTCCTCGCCAACCTCGGTTGCTGCAGCCCCGGAAGAGGGAACTGCCGCAGACACAGCACGAGGCCGCCAGAAGCACTTAACCCCTTCCGTCCTTCCAGGCGGAGGCTTGGGGCAGGAGCGCCGAGCGGGGTGGCCACCGGCGTGCCCGGGCTCGGAGTGGGCTGGGCAGGTGAATGGCTAGCAGCCCTGGCTGGCCCCGGGTTACCAACCTTCATCAACAGGCTGTCTCCAGTCATGGATTCACTCAGCAGCCGTTTCCAGAGCCCCCCTTGGGCACTGGACCTCGGTAATCAGAGAGGGAGGTCCTCACGGAGCCCACGTTTGGGGGAGGGGGGTGTCAAATAAAGAGGAGTTTTTTAGATCATTACAATGATGAGTGCTGCAAAGGAGAAGTACAGGGTGAGCATGAACTAAATAAAGTGGCTCAGGCAGGGAGGGCTTCCTGGAGGAAGTGATATTTCAGGAGCCATGAGGAGAGGGAGTGTTCTAGACAGAGGACGCAGCAAGCATGAGGCTCTGGAGAGAAGAGGGAGGGAGAGGTCAGCACGTTCCAGTCTGCGTGTCTGAAGGAGAGAGGGTAAAGAGTGGAGAACCCTCAGATGGGAAGGCTTGGCCTGTCCCAGGCTCCAGAAGGTTTTGGGCCATCCCAGCCTTAGACTGTCTTCGGAGGGCGGTGAGGAGCCAGGGATGGGTTCTACCTGGGGAATGACACAGTCAGATCCAGCTCGAGGCCCTGTGATTCCCTCGAGTGAAAAACAGAACCTTCACAGAGAGAGGGAGCTAGCATGTTTTCAAGTACAAACCAAATACACTCTAAGACCAGAACACCTGAACCACGCCGAAGTGCCACCAACAGGAGACATTTCAAATGGCAGCCTGGCAGCCGGGCCTGGCACTGGATTCTCCTGGGGCCTGGGTGGCCACTCGGAGCCGTGCCGTCCCCAGGCCCGCCAGAGGCCACAGGCTCCGCTTGGCTCCTTCTACCAGGATGGTCGTTGGCCCCTTCCACACCCCGGATACCACTCTGCAGACAGCTGGAGCTCTATTAATGCAGTGATTGGAGTGTCGAAGTTAAGAGGGGCTGAGAGATCATCCAGGTCCACGGCCTCCTCACTTCCTAGGTGAAGTGAAGACCCAGAGGCAGCTTCCGCGGGAAGCAGGTGTGGCAGAGCTGGGCAGGCCATCGGGTACTCCCTAGGCACAGGGCCAGGGAGGGGGGCAGCCATGCCCACAGCACGTGTCCGGGGAGGAGACCCGCCTGCCCATGGCACCCACAGAGGAGACCCCCAAACCCAGGAAACCGAGAACCATTTGGAAATGGGCAGTCACGAAACCCGGCTCGTGGAGGAGTCTCTGTTCCCACAGAGCTTGAAGGAATGAGCCAGAGGACAGAGTAAGCTGGTAGGAAACTTCTAGACCGTATTGTTGTCACTGTGGACATGTTTTCTTCTTTTTCTTCTCCTCCTTCTCCTCCTCCTCCTCCTCCTCCTCCTCCTCCTTCTTCTTTTTAATGAAGTATTACTCAGAACGCCGACATACCAAGGAGATGAAATGGAGTTGCCCAGATTGGAAGGCGGGGGGGTCCTTGGACTTAGCCCATGCACACCCGTGTGGACTCTTTCCTGGCCAGCCCCAGGCTCTTCAGAATGGACCGAGGGCCAGCAGGGGAGTCCATCCCTGGACTTTAGGGATGGAGAAACTAAAGCCCAGAGAGGCTGAGGCACTTGCCCAGGGTCACACAGCCCCAAGGGATGGAGCCAAAGTGCTCCCAGGCCAGCCTGACCCAAAGACCTGCTGTTGGCCCCTGCCACTCAGACCCCCTCCATCAGCCCAGGCCTGGGCGGAGGGGTCAGGAACAGGTGCCCGCTTTTCGTTTCTTGAGAGTCCGTGCCTGGTCTATTTGCTGGGAAAGCACATTTAGCCAGAGCTCCCCATGGCTTGCCCAGTGGGTTGAGACTTCTGGGGGGGAAACACACATCCTCTGTTAAAATCATGCCCGGACAGGACAGGAAGGGGCTGGGCGGGCTCCATGCCTGCACACGTCCCAAGCAGGGGGAGAGGCTGAGTTCCTTCCAGCCCTCTGGGGTCGTCCAAACAACAGCTAATGTCTGGTTTGGGGCTCCAGATCCCCTCTCGGTCACACAGCAAGCCTCCTTCCAGGCAGTGATACTTCCGTAAGGGTTCCTTGAACCTGGGGTGCCACCAGCTTTGTCAGGATAAAGCATCCAGCATTCATGATGCTGGGCCAGGGATCGTCTCTGGGAATCAACACAACCCGAGGGTTCACCAGCATCACCCCGTTTTGCACAGGGGAAACCGAGGACCATGAAGTCACTCCCTGGGGTCGCACAGCTAACAGCAAACGGGCAGGCCTGGGATACAGGCGTCTCGGGCGCCCGGGTACCCACTCCTCACCACTTGGCCTCCCTGCCTCCCAGCCTGGAGGTGGGACTGCTTCTCCCAGCAGTGAGGCTCCGGTAAACCCAAGATTCCCTTGGCTCGCCCGGATCCTGCGTCTTGTTCATGTCCATGAAATCAATATTTTATCTCCTTTATTTATTATCTGCTTATCCATCCCGAGTTTATGCTCCACTCTTCTCCCACGGGTTCACCCGGGTCACTGATTTTGTCTCTGAACTTCCAGAAGGCCGAGCTGCTCGTGTTGCTCTAGCCCTCATCACAAAATCATCTCATTTTAGGCACGTCCTAGAAAGGAGTGGCCTAACCTGGAGTTACTGGTGGAAGCTGCCGCTTGGGGACAGGACTGCACAGCGCCGTGATGCCCGCGAGGCGCCCGGCACACGGGGAGCGCTCGACAAATTGGGTGGATTCATATGGTTACTATTGTTGTGTTGGTTGGTTGCTGGGCTCTTCTCCCCCACAGATCACAGGTTAGAAGGTTTATTGTCAGAGTTACTAACTCGCCCTCAATGGTAAGACCCCAACTGTGTGAACAAGACACGCTTCCTGGCCTTCTCGTACCTAAGTGATGGTGACTGGGCAGTCAGCCTTCGAGATGGTCTCCAGAGGATTCCTACCTCCTGTAGGTAGGATTCACACCTCTGTAGACCCCTCCCGCGGCAAATAGGGCTGCCCCGTGTGACCAACTGGATGCTGCTGAAACGACCCAAGGTTAGGTCATAAAAGGCACCATGGCTTCTGTCTTGCTCTCACCCTGGGGGAAGCCAGCCACCATGTTGTAAATACTCTCAAGCAACCCTACGGGGAAGCCCCTGTGGCAAGGAAGTGAGCTCTCCGCCTTGCCAGCCCTGTGAGGGAGCCATCTTAGGGGTCCATTGCCCAGCTCCGGTCAAGCCGTCAGATGACGCAGCCCCCACCAACACCTTGGCTACAGCCTCAAAAGCGACCACGAACTGGAATCATCAGGCTACCCCACTTCTCAATTCCTTACCCACAGAAACTTCGAGAATAAATGCTATGGTTTTCAATCACTAAGTTTGGGGTGATCTGTTACGCAGCTGTAGATAACTAATACAGGAACGGGGAGACTTTTTAGTTTTGAGGGCCTTTTATTGACTTGGTTCCCAAAGTGTGCTCGGTGGTGTACTGATCCCAGACGAGGCTCCGGAAAAGCACAGTCTGTCCAATGTGGGCAGACCGTGACCTGAGTCTCTTATTCGAGATTCCGGCAGACCCCTCTGCATATGCCAGCAGAGCCCTCTGGGCAAGGAGGATTTCTCGGGAGTCTTTGTGGAACTCTGGCCTCAGAACTTCAGAGCGCTCTTTGGAAACAGCCAAACTGTCATGAAAGCAATTTCCCTGAGTACATTAAAAGATTGTGCCCAGTGTAAAAACAAAAACACCCCCAGCCCGACATGCAGCGTGTGGCCTATTCTATACAAAGGCATGGTGGCCAGTTCGCCATGACAGACGGCCTGTCTGGGCCCCTCTTCCAGTTGAGGGGCTGGTTTGCCCTGGGTTCCTCCCGTCCCGCCAGTCTCACACTGGGTGGTATCGGTCAGGGCCCCTGGCCAGTGTCTGGCCGTGGACCTCAGACCATTAGGGGACCATCTAGGATTCAGACTGTGGTTCCCAAACCCTGCAGCTCCAGCTCTCCTGGGTTCCGTAGCCCCCCAACACGTGGGCCCTGCTGCGCCCCCCCAGCCCTCGAGTTGGCGAGGGCCGAATCCTCAAAGCCAATGCCTCAGAGTTGGAGATCTCTCAGTGGGAATGCTACCCTGGTCTTAAAACACGAACCGCTGGAAAATAGCATTTGACATAGAAAAACTCATTTTACAGGCAACTTTTTAAGAGCGAATCCACCCCCTTCGGCGAGGGAAGCTGTGCTGAGAATACCACATTCTTTCGGGCCCCTGGGGCTGCGTGGGGGTGGGAACAGAGATCTTTCTACATGCGAGGAGGAAGAGGGCTTTTCTTTTGTTGAAGACATAATTTTGCCCTCATGTTCCGTCGTCTTTCCCGGCATGGATGTTCTGGGGCTCTCAGGGCTTTCTGGAGCCGGCCCTCCCGGACGCCGGTGGCCTGGCCTCGCCCTTGGGCCAGAGTGCGGCGCCAGCAGCTGCCTCACCTGGGAGCCCCTGCCCAGGCCTGCTGCATTCGGACAAGATCCCCAGGTGATCTGGGGCACATTAAAGTCGGGGAGCGCTCAGACGCACCCCAGAACTACCATCTCCAGGTGCCCCCAGCCCGCCCGCTACTGGGCTCCTCCCTCCCCTTCCAGGCTCTCTATCTCATCACAGACGGCTTCACAGAGGGGTTCCAGGTGCATTCTACCCCTTGGCACCCCCTTTTCATCACAGACATCCAGTGACATGGTCAGGGCATGAGGCTGTGGGAAGTCAGGGGACCTGACAAGAGGTGATGACAACAGTCAGGACACCCAGGCCTTACAGAGCACTCACAACCCAGGAGGGAGGCAGTGAGACCCAGAAACTCAGAGAGGGGAAGCCATCTACCCAAGGTCACACAGCCAAAAAGAACGGCAGAGTCACGACAGCCACGGAGCTCTCCAGAGCCCCCTGCTGTGGGAAGACTCCCTCGATGGGGACACGGGAGTGGCTGCGGTGCTGTCAAAGAGTTACACCTCCATCCCAGCTGGCTTAGCCCCACGGTTCCCAAACTGGGTTCCCTGGGGGGCCCCTCAAAAGCCATCTACGGGGCGGGGGAGGGGGCTCCATGCTGTTTACAGCCTCTTACAATTTCCCATGGTCACCACATCTTTACTGCCGGCCAGGCCACTGAGAGCTACACACACCATCCCGTCGCTTCGCTTTGGGTGGGATTCTATCAACCCACCGCCCTCGTTCAGACTCCGGGGATGATGGGATTTGAACAGGTATCCTTGTTGCCCTTGATTAACGGAAAACCTGAGAGCTTGTATTACTTCACAAACCCAGTTTGCTTGTTGGACAAACAGGGGCCTTGGGGCAAACAGCAGCAGGAGGGACTTTTCTGGAGGGAGTGTAGAGAGGAATTCCTTTAGAACTTGCAGTTACTGAAGGGAAGGCATGTGTCTCTATTTTTTTTCAGCGGTGGCACCTGCTTTCCCATATTTTCTTTAAAACGAAGCAGGGGTGGGGGGTCCCCCCCTCCCAGCCTTGCCGGTACTGGGGTGCTGGGGTGCAGGGACAGCCCCCATGGGCGGCAGTCCTGGGCCCCCACACGCTGCCCTGGGAAGCAAAGGATTGGGGGGGGCAACAGAGAGCACATCCAGGTCCTTGATGGATGCCCTTCGGGCCACGTTCTCAGCGAAACCTGTCCTTGAGGATGACGTGCGGGCTCTTGTCTTGCAGGTTTTCAGGGGAGCGTGGTGGAAATCAGCCACCGAGGAACTTGAATTTCTTGTAGAAAGCTGCAAGACAGGGCGCAGGCCTTTCGGAGTGGCTCCCACTCCACCCGGCATCTTCCTTCCCCATCTTCAGCCTGTGGGTCTGGGCTGGTGCCCCTCCCGCTCCTTCTAGGTGGACCCTTGCCCGGCATCCCTCCACCCCTCCCACCGCCACCCCACACCCACAGGAGGTGTGAGGCCCTGCAGGTACTGGCCAGAAGTGCTCAGAGGTTGAAGACCGGGGCTCTGAAGTCTGGCGGATGCAGAGGAGTGGCAATCTTGCGCCCGTTGCCAAGACACGCTTCCCCCATCTGAAGACGCCTTGGTGGCAGTGGGGACCCCAGAGCTCAGGGCCACCGAAAGGTGTCCTTCCATTTGGGACATTGGAAGGGGGAGGGGCTCGGTGATTGCTTAAAAACGATTCTCACATGTCTGAGTAACAGGAGATGGAAATCTTAGTTCAAGACCACAGACTAGAACAGCTCAGCGAAGGCCGAGCAAACTGGGCTTCAAATAGAACGCAAGAGGCATCTGGTTCGAGGTATAAAACATGCACCACCCATCTCAGCTGCAGCAGAGGGCCTAGAACTCTGATGTCGATGCACCAAGGAGGGGACCTTTTAAAGCAAGGTTCTGTGGGAGTTTTCCCAGTGGTTCTTTCCGGGACGGATCAGTTACACAGGCAGGCGAGCCCCCTGGTCCTCCAGGTGTTTCCATCGGTCTGTCCTAGGAGATGTAGTCCCCTCCAAGGCAGGGACCACCTCTGGTTCATCTCTCTGCTCTAAAAGCCTGGTGCCCTACAGTCAGCACTCAAGTCCCCAGGGTGTGTCTCCCCCACCAAGCTGAGACCCTGTTGGAAGCGGGGCTCCGTTCTGTTCATTAAGAGCAAAGGGCCCACATCCAGAGCCTGACCTCTCAGTTTCCCCCAGCGGACAGGTCTTCCGCAAGTCACTTCCCCTCTCTGGCCTCCTTCTCCTCACCCAGGAAAAGGCCATCCCGGTCACTCGCGTCTCATGGGGTTGGTGTAGGGTGGCCTGAGCAGGTGAAGAGTTTCTTGGCTCGAGCCTAGCGTGCAGGACACGCCTTCGGGTGGGATATCACCGTCGTCTTCCAAGGGCCCCGTGCGATGCTGGCTACACAGCAGGGGCTCAGATGTGTTCGGAGAGGTATTTTTTTAACCAACATTTCTTAAAGTATACGGATAAAAATCTCACGTTATTTGTGGAAATTTGGGGGGCCGGGAGGGGCAGAGGGAGAGGGAGAGAATCTTAAGCAGGCTCCATGCCCAGTGCAGAGCCTGACATGGGGCTCGATCTCACAACCCCGAGATCATGACCTGAGCCGAAATCAAGAGTTCAACGCTTAACCAATAGAGCCACCCAGGTGCCCTGAAAATGTTATTTTTTAAAAGAAAAAACATGACCTCTTTCTCCCCACCTACAGCCAGGCATGAAGATACACGCATGTACCCATTTTACAGATGAGGAAGCCAAGGCTCAGACAGGTCAGATGACGTTCCCAAGGCCACGCAGTGGTAGAGTCAAGCTCTGAAATATTAGCATCTCAGGTTTCTAACCGCTGGCCTCTCTGAGAGGCTTGCTTAAACCCCCTAGAACCAGGGGCCCCATCGCAGAGATAAGCAACAGAGACCAACTGCACATATGAATTAACCCGGCCAGTAATCACACAGTAAAGCTGTATCCACTTCAAAGATTTCTCTGGGAACCAATAGGACAAAGAAGAAAGGTTTGAATCAGCTCACCCAGCAAAACCATCAACTCTGGAGTGCAAATTCCCCAAGACCGAGCTAACTCTGGCCAACTTCCATCTGATTCCTTAGTAAGCAAGGAAAAGGGGGGGAAGGGGCCGATTCAGTGCAGAAGACTCCCGGGTTTCAGTACGGGACCTGAGAACAGGTGGCGGACTGCGGGGGTGGGAGGACTGGGGCTCTGTAGCTTTCCTGAAGCGAGGCTCAGACAGGGTCTCTCAAAGAGCTGGGCGAGGTGGTGATGAGAATCCGGGCTCGCAAACCACAGAAACCTGGGGGTTCCTCGTGGCAAGCTGTGGGACCTCCCTGACCTTCGGTCTCTTCATCTGAAATGAGTCCAGCAAAGCTTTGCTGTCCTGCTACATCTTGTGGAGCTAGTGCTGGGTGCTGGGGTCCCGGCAACATATGTCCATCGAGCACGTGCCGAGCGCTCAGTCGGTGAAAGCTGCTGCGGTCGCTGGGGTTGCTGCTAGGATCCCTGTAACCTGAATAAAACCGGGCAGCCTCGGGGCCCAGTCTCATCACCGCGGGGCCGTTCAAAAGAAACACCACTCTGACATCCCAAATCATTGGAAAGCAGTTTAAATCCTCCTGATCTCTCCCAGAGACACCGAAGGGGAATTCCTAGGCACACCACCCACAAATAGCAGCCTCGGACTCTCCGTGCCGAGGCATCTGTCAGGAAGCTCGGACAACAGCTGCTCTCGCAACACCCCATTGGGCCGCGCCTCCCTCTCGCTCTTGGAGAGGCAGGGGCTGCTGGGCCGGGCCATGGATGCAGGCTCTGCCCTCACTGGCCACGTTGCCTAACTGCTTCCAGGAACCTCAGTTTCCTTGTCTGCAAAATGTAAACAACAGTCCTGCCTTCAAGGAGTCCGCGTGGGGGCTCCGTGAGATAATGCCTTGTAGCGTTTCAGATGCACAGCCAGAGCCGGGCTGGGAAGTATGAGTGCGAACCACGCCGATCTCCTTCTTCTGCCCTCCCCCACCTCCCCTCTGCATCCCACCACAGTGAAAGAGCTCTGGACAGGGTCTCCTGTCGGTGAGTCTGGGCTGGCCAGGTCCTGGCACCCAGGTACCTCCACCACCTGCCGCACGGAGCATGGGAAAAGGACCAGTGCTGGGCAGGCAAACTCTGGAACTTTCTGAGGACGGGGCAGCAAGGGCCAGGGCCCTGACATTAAGGTGGCATTCTCCCTCCCTTCCCTCCTGCACAGAGGCAGCGTCCCTGGAGTGTCACCTCAACATGTCTGTGCTCAGAGGGCCGGGCCAGGGGTTCCCCAGGCACTGGGGGCCTGCTGAGACGTGGGAAAGATGGCCCCCCACCGACCGAGGCCACTGATTGCCCTAAGCCTGGGCGGTGTGGCCCAAGGTAGCTGTCAGGGCCACAGGGTAGGCCCCACATGGGGGACCTGCATGTCTCCTATCCCGAGGGGCCCTGAGCAGAAGGTGAGACCACCCAGCACGGCACAAGAGGACCAGCTGGGGTGTCAGGGAGGGCTTCCCAGAGGAAAGGCACGGAAGGAAAGGGTTGAAGAGGAAGGAAGAGAGCTCCAGGCAGAGGCCCGGGAGGGAGAAAGTGGTGGGTTCCAGGAACAGAAAGAAGTTCTCTCCTACCCTTACCTCCACCACTACCTCCCCCCTCACCTCCACCATCCCACTTGGAGCGCCGCGCCCCCTTGGGAGGTCAGAGGAGGAGAGCTCTTACTCTCAATTCACAGATGGGGAGACCGGTCCTAAGAGAGAAAGGGGCCAACCCCGGCTGGGATTAGAGTCTACATCCCCTGACTCCCGCCTCAGGCAAGAATCAAGATGTAAGCCTGGGCCCCGCACCCACAGGTCTGCAGCGTGGTCAGTGGGCCTGCTAACATCACCCCCATTTTACTGGTGAAGAAACTGAGGCATCCCTCCAGTCCTGCCGTCTTTGTCTCTCTCTGGGGATCTAGGACAAGCCGGAGGTGCTCAGATGCCCTCCCCAGGTAGGGCAGGAAACAGCGAGGAGCGGGTGACTGGGTGACGATGGAGGGAGCCCCCCAAGGGTGGCAGAAACCAACACCGAGCCGGGGAAAGGCCGAGGAATGTGGGTGGGGATGGGGTGGGCCTCCAGGGCCCTAGATAGCCCCCTTACTCAGTCCGGGGTGAGACCCCGGCTTCCCAAAAGACACCACCCCCGGCTGGGCGGGGAGAAGGACCACTGCCTCCAGGCCGCCCAATCAGATGCACTCCCAGTCTGATGGAGGAGGCAGTCAGGGCGGAGGGCTCCCGGGGCCTTCCCGGAGGAGCCCCCGGGACCTCCCTCGGACTCGGCGGGCCCCCCGCCCCCCGCCCGCCCCCAGCCTCATTAGCACCGACGCCCGTCGTCCTCCCCTCGGCTTCCGGTGGTTCCAGAATGTAAAGGTTAAATCCTAACCTCATCTCAGCAGTTTCTCCCGGCTTTGCCTACCCAGCGCCAGTTGCTGGTAATTATATGCATCTCCGAGCAGCCAATCAGCTGTCAGACTGACAGATACTGATCTTTTCGTTTTATTTTTAGCTCTGTGCTTCCCCCTCTAGTTGCAAAAAAAAATTCTGTTTGTTCTGTGTGCTGCTGCCTGACTCCCAACTCTGCAGCCGGCTCTCATCTCCGCCAGCCGGGCGGGAGCAGGAAGCCGCAGGGGCTGGAGCCTCCTGTCCTTCCAGAAATGGGGGAACAACACATACCGGCCGCCCCCCAGCTGCGGAGCCCGGGGGCTGCGATGGGGAAGGGAGGAGGCCGGGTGCTGTGCGCAGAGGCGCCCTCCGAGGCTGAGGGAGCCCGAGAGGCGCTGCACTTGGCCTGTGGCCTTGCACGGGAGAAAAGCAGGTCCTTACCTGTAGGCTGGGGGCTAGCAGAGAGAGGCAGAGACAAAGCTAGCCTGAGATGGGGAAAGAGAGGGCAGTGGAAGGGAAAAGACAAGCTCCCGCCCCCTGGAAATACTCCCTACCCCGCCTCAACTGAACAGAAGGGGGCAGGAATGGCTGCCAGCCAGAGAGCACTGGAACGGGAGTCAGGAGGGGGCTTTCCAGCCAGGCCTGCAGGGCTCAGGCAGGGGGTGGGGGGTACCTGGGCCACCTCTCCCAGGCCTGGGTGCCTCATCTGTCACTTGAAGGGCAAGTGAAGTGCTCTGCAGGGTCTATGTGTGGGTCGTTCTGGAAGGTTCTGTGGACCTCCCTGGAGGCACCGGGAAACTGGCAAGTGTAGGCCGGCCAGCAGGAGGCCCCTGTTCACGTGGGGTTTCTGGAAGGAGAGAAGGAATCTGAGGGCCAGGCAAGCTCTTAGGTCCCAGAGTCGCCCAGACAGTCGAGGGCCTTGATCCAGGAGAGTGGCCAGCGTTACAGAGGGAGTGTGAGCTTTCTTCCCGGTCATGGCACCCTGCACTTTGCAGAGCACTTCCCTTGCTCCAGGGGTCTCCTTTCCTTCCCCATAGTTAGTCTCCAGGTTGCAGTGACCCAGAGGTCAGGGGGCCTGGCCAGGATCACCTCTGCTCTGACTGGCCTGAGGGGAGGGGACGCAGTGTAGCCTCATGGTTTGGGCTCTGGGTCACAGTCACTCAAGTTCAAGGCTCAGGGCTCCCCGTTTAGCAGCACTGTGAGCCTGAGTGAATGCCTCAAGCTCTCTGGGCCCCAGCATCCCCATTGGGAAAGGGGGGCCCTGGTGCCACCCCCCATTTCCCACGATTGCTCTGGGGAGTGAGGTCACACCGTACCGGAACTCACGGCCCTGACATCCACGGGGCCCAGCGCACTTGCGAACGGGTACTATTAGCGTCTCTGTTTTGCGGATGGGGAAACTGAGGTTCATGTGACTCATAATTGGCAGAACTGGGACTAGATCCCCCCCCCCCCCCCCGGCTTCCTTTTCTCTGACACCACAGATGGCGCGCTGAGAAAAAAGAGAAAGGAGAGCGGGAGAAGGGAATTAGGAGCCCGAGAGAGATGGAGGGGAGGCAACAGCACCGTGATCAATTACTTGGGCTATAAATTTCTGCTGTTTTGCAAAGTGAGCACACAACCTCGCAGAAGCAGCGCTCGCTGGGTCTGCTCACGAGAAACCGAACAGCCAAGCCCACGGCAGACGCTTCCAAGGGCCGGAGCCAGAGAAGGAGAGGGGACGAGCTCCAGGGTGGGGTCCGACTGGCCGGTGGCATGGGCAGAGGACGAGGACCCATGGAAAGGGGCAAAGGAGGGGAGGGGCACTGGGGCAGCAGAGTGCCAGGTGAGCGTGGGAGCTGCCCCGGGGTCCCATTGGCGGGGGGGGGGGGGTCGCCTTCCTCGTCTCTTTCCAGCAGCTTCTCTCCCCTGGCTGGGCAGCCCTGGCCACCACAGCACACCTGCCTGGCCAGCCCCCTCACGCTGCTCTCACTGCTGGCCCTGGGGCTGCTGGGACAGAGGCTCACGGAACTTCAACTTCCGCATCTGTAAAGTGGAGACAGTGTGGCATTTGTCCTGTCCCTGGGAGTGAGGGATCAGCGTGGTCTAGAATGTCACTGGCTTAGCCCTGGACCTGGCACAGACACAGCAAGTTGAGTTAATGCTGTTGTTATTTCTAAGAAAGATAACCAAGGGCTTCTTCGGTGGTTTGGAGGCCCATTGAAGTATTGAGAAGGTGGGGCCAGTCGTCCCTCTGAGGAACAGGGTGGAAAGGGTTGCCCACAGTGGGGATGTGACAGGCCCTGACCTGTCTGTCTCCCAGTATGCAGGGGCCAAGGGTGGGGGCTGGGGTGTACTTTGTGCTTGGGAAATGGGCCCAGATTCCTGGCCTCCACCTTCCTGGAGCCTTGCTTAGTCCATTTAGGAAATGAGCCATAAGCGGAGTCCAGCCAACCCCTCTGGAGTCCAGGTGCTCCAGGAAAATGGGATTCCGGGAACGAGCTCTCAGGCCTTCCACACTGTGGACTTGCAAAGACCACAACATTTCAGAAGCACCCCCTGTGTGCTTGTCTTCGCTGCAGGCATGAGGAAATTCAGCAGCGAAGCCTCCAGGCCCTGCCTTCGAAGAGTCATTTGTCAGGGGGAAAAAGAGATACAGCAGGCCCTGAACCCTAGTCTTTGGACCCCAGACAATGGCCAAAATAACGGGAGTCCCCGGATGGAACAAGAAGACCACAGCCTACAGATATAATGATATGAGCAAGAGTAGGGTGGAGGGGCCTGAGGGCAGGGGGTAAAGCCCACAGGGATGGTAAACCAGGATCCTGATTTCAGGGGGGCAGTGGGCCCAGGACCAGTGGTCCATACTCTCCAGCCTCAGGGATTCCAGGCTGAAGGTGGTGGAGAAGCTTGCTATTTTAAAGGAAACCTAAGATGCATGCCTTTAAAATGAAGAGAAGATCCTCCGGACGATAATAGAAATGTTGTATCAGTCAGGATGGGCTAACAGATATAACAAACAGCCCCCCAAATAGTTAAAGTTTTTTCTTGCTCACAGTAGTCTGCGGCGAGCGGGTGGAGGGCCGGGGCCAGGGTTCTGCTCCCTTAGGGGCCCAGGCTCCTTCATATCGTGTCTCACCATTTTCTAGGGCCTTATCCTCCTCTGCAATAATTTTGTGGAAGGGGAAAGAGAGTGTGGAGGATGGTATAGGAGGAACTTTATGGACCAGGGCGTTGGAGGGGAGCTCATCACTTCAACTCACATGCTATTGGCCAGAGCTTAGTCATGTGGCCACAATGAACTGCAAAGGAGGCTGGGAAATGTAGTCCGGCTGCTCACCCAAGAGGAAAAGAATGAAACAGGGTTTGGTGAAAACGTAACAATCTCTACCCCAAATGCGATCCTGTTCAGGTGGCTGAACAGGTGCTCACAAAGCGCCTCATCGCAGGGCCCGGCCCTGACTTGTGTGCCAGAGCTGGGTATTTGTCCTATAAATGCAGAGGCTGCCCTCCTGAGCGTCAGGACGGGCATTCGAAGGTTGTTCCTCTGGAAACTGCATTAAAACGTGTGTGTGTGTGTGTGTGTGTGTGTGTGTGTGAGAGAGAGACAGAGACAGAGACAGAGACAGAGACAGAGATGGACAGAGACGGAGGGAGAGGGAGAGAGAGAAAGAGAAGAGACAATGGATGGAGAGATTTTTCTGGTCTGCGGGAGCAGCTAGAGCTTTCACCAGATTCTCAAAAATTTGCGGCATTATGGCTTAAAGAGAGACAGACACTCTGGTATTAAAGCAGCAGCTTAGCTGTGCAAAGCTGACTTTGTTTGGGATTTAGCAGGGCCTCGGTACCAGGTACGAAGATCCTTCTGCCCCCCCACCCGCACCCCCACTCCACGCAGGAGGAAGAACAAGGATTCTCCAGCCAGCATCTCCCCTCCCGACTCACGCCCAAGAGACCCCCAGGGCCACAACAGAGAAGGATCCATGACAGTGGACACGGCAGTCCCAGTCTGCTGCAGCAGCCAGACCAGCCGTGGGGTCATGGGGTGTCAGCCCTGAGACAGGCAGGTGGAGGGACTGAGGCTCAGAGAGGGGCCATCTGGCTCAGGGTCACACAGCGAGCTGGGGCAGAGCCATTCAACTCCATCAGTCAGGTTTCCGTGATCGTAAGCAACAGCAACGGGCTGTCCACCTTGAGCAGAGAAGGGCTCCGTGGCCAGACTTCGGAGGAGCTCAGAATGGAAGCAGACGTAGGAGAGGCAGGCAGGACCCAGTGAGGACACACAATAGCGGGCTTCTTGGGGAGCAGGGAAGACTCAGTGACCACCCTCGGGACTGGCCATCAGGATGAGGAATGAGTCCCCTGTCCTCAGGGAAGGAGGGCTAACGACCTAGCCGGGGCCTCAGACCCACCCCTTGGCAAGGAAGGACAGGGGCATCTGGACTGACAGCCCCCTCCCCAGGCTGCGCACACGAGGGGAATTCCCCGTGAGGCAACCAGGGGGCTTTTGCCAGAAAGAGGGGCGTGGGTGCTGGGCCGGCCAAAACAGCAGATGTCCGCTCCGGCCTCCTGAGCCAGGATTGTGCAGTCGAAACAAAACAGTCACGGGGCTGGTTTCCTGCAGCCCCGAGCGGCGACCTAAGCGGGGAATCCAGCCCAGAGCCTGACTTCGGGGCCCCGCAAAACAGAAGCACCCAGCGGACTGGTGTTCCGGGCTCTGCTCGCTGCCCCAGGAGGCTGGCAGCTCCCCGAGGGCAGCGAGGCGAGCTGGTGGCTCCACGCCAGGCTGGGCTCACGTGGGGGCTGGCCCAGGCCGGTGAAGGGCCATTTCATAAGCAAGGGACACGCGGCTGGAGGAGGAGCTGGGGCCAAGGGCAGAGGGTCCAGGTGAGAATTCACTGCAGGAGAGCTGGGAGGGCTGCCAACCTCACCCCATCCTGGCAGAAGGAGCTAGAAACCATAGACAGAGGCGGGCTGGTGTGATGTCAGGATCAACACAGCGAGGGTACAGTCCCCAGTTCCTCAATCAAACGCTCATCTCTGTGTCGCCCAGAAGGTTCCATGTAGATGTGATTACAGCCCATAATCGGTTGCCCTGAAGTACCGGACGTTGTTCCAGACATTCTGGGCGGGCCTGACTCCATCACTTGAAAGGCCTAAGTGCAGAGCTGAGGCTTCACTGATGGGGAAGGAATTCTGCCTGCGGAGGGTCAGCAGCAGCAGTCCAGGCCCCCGTGCACCCCCAGTCCCTCCATCCTTGCCCGCTTTTCAGGTTCTCCCACTTGAGCACCCCTGCGGCCCCCCCTCCCCCCGCATCGCCAGCACCTGAAATCACTCGCTTCACGGATCTGCTGGGTCTGTTTCTCCCACTGAAGCCTGACTAAGGCAGATGGGGAGGGCAGTGTGCAGGGGTGGGAGGGGAGGTTCCCAGGCCGATCTCTAGATAGCGGGGGGACCCACACCCCTACAGATAAGCACTGATGGGGTCTTGTCCCTAATGTAGCTGGGGAACAAGGACAGTACCCCTTGTAGGGGCCACACAGCCCCTGGGTGTCAGTGTTCAGAAATGTGGCTCAGAGTTCTGCCACTGCCGGGGCAGCCTGTCCCCCTGTCCCCCTTGTCCCCCTGTCCCCGTGTGTAACAGACATATCACTGAGCGCTGGGCTGCAGAAGCTTGACACTGATTTCTCGGACTTTCAGAACCTAGAGGGCAGGGAGGAAGCACCGTCCCCTAGGAAATCAGGAGACGGGCCCAGATGATCACTTGTCTGGGGGCTCAGATGGTCGCTGGGGTTAATGCTATGTTTGGCATGCCCTCCCCCAGACAAGGTGGGGGTGCAAGGGGAGGACAGACAAGGGGAGACGCCCCCGACTTCAACCACAGGCCTGTGGGCATCCAAGGCACACCTGCAGGTGGGCAGGACATTTATTCATTGATGAAACATGAATATAGGGGCGCCTGGGTGGCTCAGTCATTAAGTGTCTGCCTTCGGCTCAGGGCGTGATTCTGGAGTCCTGGGATCGAGCCCCATATTGGGCTCCTCCGCTGGGAGCCTGCTTCTTCCTCTCCCACTCCCCCTGCTTGTGTTCCCTCTCTCGCTGGCTGTCTCTCTCTGTCAAATAAATAAATAAAATCTTTTAAAAAAAGGAAAGAAAAAAGAAACATGAATATAGAGCCCACCACTCCAGGCTCTGCTCCAAGCCCCCGTGGTTGTTCCTTTCATCCTCACGAGCTCCCTGAGAGGTGGAGGAGCTGTTTATCTCCAGCATGCCCATTTTACAGAGGGGGAGACTGAGGCACAGGGAGGTTAACTTCTTAGCCAAGGTCCCACAGCAAGCTCTATTGCTCTCGAGTCCAACCCCCACTCTCTGATCCTGAGACCCAGCCCCACTCTCCTTTGTCTCCGGGTCTCCGGACTAACCTCTTCCAGGAGGCCTTCCCTCCCCTGGCACCGTCTAAAAACACCCGGTCAAGAGGGTTCTGTCTGACTGCCGTGATAGCACGTGCCGGGCCCTGCCCCCTTCTCTTTCATCACCATGTTGGTTTGGTCTTTTGGGCTCCCGCCCCCCATTATCAAAGCAATAAATGCTCAGATGAGAGCTTAGGAAGTACGGAGGCCTCACACCCTGGGGTAATCGATCTGTCCCACGCCCCTCAGGACCCCCCAGACCTACATACAGGGTCTTTGTCACACTCTGGCTGCTCCCGGGGTGTCGGGGCCCAGCCTGGAGCGAGCCCAGCAGGGCTTGCAAATCTTGGTTTGTTAGCCCTGTGCCTGGTGACATCCGTCATAGCTGTCATCTGGGGCGTCTGCTGTGTGCCAGGACCAGGCTGAGCGCCTGGTGCCCTTCATCCTCCCAGCCTTCTGACATGCTGTGGTCACCACCCCTACTCTTCCAATGGGGAAACTGAGGCTCAGCGAGGCTGGGCCATTTGTCCACAATCTCGCGTCTGTGGCTCAGCCCTGGAGCTCTGCAGCAGCCCCTGCCTCCCACTGAGAGGCATTTCCAGGGCCCCGTTCGTTACCTATCCCGGGCTTAGCGCAGACACGTTCTGCCCAAGATCTCGCGATGCTCAGACGGAAACCAGAGGCTGCACTGAGCAACGTCCACGCACTGGGTTCAACAGCAACAGGTGAGTGCCCCTGCCGGCTTAACACACAGGGCTGAGGCTGAGACGCGTTTTTACCTTAACCGTGCTCCCAGAGATTCGTGACAGCCTGGTCTGCTTAAAGCAAGGGAAGCAAGGATTCACTGAGTCTGGGTGGTTTCCATGGAACCCAGATGGTGCAAAACGACATTTAGCCTCTCCTGGGGGTGGGGTGGGGACCGTGGGCTGTGGAGGGAGTCACCCAGCCCCCCGAGAAGACACCTGGAAGATCACCCCACTGCCGACCACCAGCACCAGCAAGAAGATGTCTGGGTCCGTGGACAATACCAGCAAGTGACACGGGGGCCACTGGACACCATCCACATTTTCTGACACCTCTCCTTGCCTCCGGAGAACATGGTTTTCCTAGCACTCCGGCCCCTGCCCTCCCCAGGCTTGTCTGCAGCAGGTCTGCCCAGCACCCTGTTTCCCAAATCCTGTCTAGGACCAGAGACACCAAGGAGACGGAATGTCATTGTCAAGCAATGTCATTGTCAAGCAATGTCAAGAATCCCAGTATGGTTGGGGCGCCTGGGTGGCTCAGTCATTAACATCTGTCTTGGGCTCAGGGCGTGATCCCAGCGTTCTGGGATCGAGCCCCACATCAGGCTCCTCCGCTAGGAGCCTGCTTCTTCCTCTCCCACTCGCCCTGCTTGTGTTCCCTCTCTCGCTGGCTGTCTCTCTCTCTGTCAAATAAATAAATAAAAATCTTAAAAAAAAAAAAAGAATCCCCATACGATTATTCATCCCTCCACCCATCCCTTGATCCATTCATTCCATGCATTCACCGCAAAACCCTTTCTCGTCCGCACCTCGGGTGTTGGGAACAGTCATCTCTCTCTCCCCAAATCCCCCCACCCATCACTGACCTTCCACGCCCCCGGTTCACTGGCGCTGGGCTGATGGGGTGAAATGAATCGCATGCCTACACGACACCTTCCCTGGGCACCAGATTTGATTAGACGGTTTCTTCGGTAACAGGAGCTGGCACAGAGCCCCTTTCCATGGGCCCAGGAGGGCACAGGTTGTCCCAGTTGTCCCACTTACAATGGCCCTACGATGTAGGTGCTGTTATCCTAAGACACTCTATTCATTATTACAAGAGGCTGTATTCATTCGTTAATTCTTCCAGCACATTCTTGTTGAGCCTGGACTCCACCCCCCACCGCTGCCCCCCCCACCCCCCACCCCCGCCCCTAGGGCCCTGGGGACACCCAAGGTGAATAAGGCAGGGCTGCTCTCCAGGAGCTTAAGGGCATGGCAACCAGCTTCCAAGATGGCCCCTCTGGGTATTCCCGCCTTTGTTTCATGACCAATAAAGCAGAATGGAGCTGACCCTATGTGACAATAGGTGACTTCCAAGGCTAAGTCACAGAGGGTACTGCGGCTTCTGCTTTGCTCCCTGGGATTGCTCACGCTGGAGGAAGCCAGCCACCACGTCGGGAGGACCCTCAGGCAGCCTCGTGCAAGGCCAAGGGCTTGCCAGGCCTGCACTCGGGCCTCATTGGCTGGAGCTTCTCCAGGCTGGTCAAGCCTTCCCCGACTGTCATCCCCGCTGACACCTGACTGCAATCTTCGAAGAGACTCCAAGCCAAAACCACCCAGTTAAGCTGCTTCCAAATTTCTGACCCACCGAAACAGTGAGAGAATACATGTTTGTTGTTTTCAGCTACTGTGTGGTTGGGGTTGTTATTCATCAACTGATGCATCCAGTGATGTGTATGTGTGCACGCGTGTGTCAGCCTTGTAAGCAAATGACTCAAGGGCTAGCAGAATGGAAGGGACTGGCCAGGGGAGGAAGGCTGCCTGCTAGCCGGGGGAGGTATTCCCAGGGCTGTCCTTGGAAGTCCGGCCGAGGAGACAGTACGATAGTGATTCACGGACCGTCCATTCATTCAAAAACCACAACTGTGCACTTGCTATGGGCTGAAGAGGACTAATGCCGGGGCTACCTTGGGAAAAACGTAGGCTTAATGTCAGCAGTGAGGAAGCCCCCGTTCTGGTAGGGGAGGCATACCAGGTAAGGTCATGAAGAAACACAGAATCCCAAAGGCGAGGGGGGCCAGAAGAGAAAAGACAGGGCAGGCCTCCCTTAGAGCCACACACACTGAGGCCAAAAGGATCGAGTTGGCCAGGTGATGCTGGGAGGCGCAGGGAGGCAGCAGGTGCCAAGGCCCCCAGGGGGAGACGAGCCTGGTGAGTCAGAAGAAAAACCTCAAGGTCAGTGTTGTGGGAACAGAGTGAGCAAAGGGAAGAAGGAGATGAGGTATGGCTGGAAAAGATAGGCGCAGGCTCTGCGGGTCGGGCTAAGGTTTTCAGTGCTTGTGCTAAGTCAGATGGAGAGTTGTTGATGGTTCTGGTAGAAGAAAAGGTGAGCATTTGAACACTTTCGTTGCTGCCCATGGCAGAACACCTGACTCTGAGTGGCATGAATCATAAAGTTTATTGAAGAATTACTGGGATAAGGGGCGCCTGGGTGGCTCAGTCGGTTAAGCGTCTTTCTCGATTTCGGCTCAGGTCATGATCTCATGGCTCCTGGGATGGAGCCCCCCCCCCCCCCCCCGGCAGGCTCTGAGTTCAGCAGAACTGAGTTCAGTTCTTGAGGATTCTCTCTCTCTGCCCCTCCCCCCTCAAATAAAAAAATAAATCATTAAAAAAATTATAGGGATAAGAAGCAGTACTGGGTCAGTCCAGTGGCTTAAGAGTCAAGATGATGATTTTTTTCTAGAGATGGGGGAGAGGCAGAGGCAGAAGGAAACAGAGAATCTCAAGCAGCCTCCACGCTTAGCACGGAGCCTGACTGGGGCTCAATCTCACAACCCTGAGATCATGACCTGAGCTGAAATCAAGAGGCACCGCTTAGCTGACTGAGCCCCCCAGGCTCCCCAAGAGTCAAGATTAAGATTTTTAACTTAACCACATCTTCAAAATTCCTTTGCCACATAAGGTGACATATCAACTGGTGCCTTCTGCCCTTTCACTCTATTGCCCTGAGGTTTTTTTAACCTCACAATTGTCACCTCATTATTGCAAGGAAGCTGCCACAGTTCCAGGCATCACATTCTCACCCACCAGCATCCAGAACAGCTCTCTCTGAGTGTGAGGTTGGGGTGGGGGGGAATCTTCCACAAAGTGTCCATCAGACTTCCCTCTCTATCCCACTGACCAGAATTGGGTCGCATGCTCACTCCGTCCCAATCACTAAAAATGGGGACCAGGATTGCCATGAACGGTTTGGACTGACCGTGATTGATCCCCCGGAGCTGGCCTCAGTGATGTCAAACAGGGTGGGGATTCCGAGCAAGCAGAAGTGATATGAGTATGTAATTGTGGCCAGTGCTTTGAAAGAAAGTACCAGACCTCTTCCTAAATCCTGCACCTGTTTGTCCAGTGTGGGCTGTGTCTGAAGCTGGATGACAGCCACACAACACTGAGCAAGGTCCTGCATCCGGGAGGCTGCGTGAGGACGGCGGTGGTAAGCTGCCTGCAGGAACAAGTGAGTCCTGAGAACTGTGTCCACATAGAGCACATTTGGACCCTCCATCACCCAGCGGGCCTCCCCAGACATTGGTGCCAGCCTCTCCCTCCTGTTGCAGGACAGGAGTTCAGGGGACCCAGCGCCAGCTGCACTCCTTCTGTTCTCCCAGGGGACACCTGCCTCCCATCCCTGTTTCCCCAGCCTCCAAGGAAGCTTGGTGTTTCTGTGGGACATTCTTAGGAGCCCCACTTGCAGCTGAGGAAATCATCACAGCAGAAATAGTATCAGTCCTTCTCTTCTATTGTGATAAGAATTTCTGCTGGGCCATTTCCCAGCTTCCTTTGCAACTAAGGGTGCCCATGTGGCCAGGTTCTGGCCAGTGACACGCGAATGGAAATGATGTCTGAAACATCCCATCCTGCCTTTAGAAGGAGGAGGGGCCCTCTTTCTCATCTCTTCTTCCTACTGGCTGGAATGTAGATGCAGTGGCAGGAACCAGAGCAGCCATTTCAAATCACGAGGTGGAAGCTGTGTGTTGAGGACAGCAGAGCTGCAAGCTGACAGGGGTCTGGCTCCCTGGCCCTGCGGAGCCACCCTATGGACCCTGGGCTGTAGTGATACTGGGGATACTGGGGATACTGGGGAGTAGTGATCTTGTCTAAGTCATTGCAGTTTGGGGCTTGGTTTAGCGGCTAGACCTGTATCATAATACGGTCATCACGATGCTGCAAACTTGATTCCCATTTTGCCTTCAAGTGACAAAGGCTAGCACTGTCCACACATCGAGCCCCCCTTGGCTTCTCAGAGTGGGAGGCAGGGCTGCTGCTCTGGGGGTGTCCGATACAGCTGTGCAGACACGGCAGGTGTGCGGCCACACCAGAGAGCCTGCGACGTTTCCAGGGACACGGAGAGCTACAGGGAAAGGGATGGGTGCTTCCTGAAAAGACACACGGGTTGGCTAAACAAGGAACAGGCATTTGTGGGAGAGGAAGCCAAGAAGCTGAGCTGCATCGCGAGCCATGGGAGGGCAGGGCTCAGCTCCTGCGGGCTCCCCCATCCCACCAGCTTGGGCAGCCTGACGCCAGCCGCGCACCCAGGCTGGGTGGCTTCTCTGGGGGGAAGGTGTGCGAGCAGGCACAGTGCCTGTGTTTGGTGTGCAAGAGAGAAGCTGCGATTCTCACGTTACTGCCAGCCCAAGGGAGGCGAGATGCCACCGTCTCACCACATAGCCCTGGGTCGGGTTGCTGCTCCCTCTCGTGCCTCAGTCTCCCCATTGTGTAAATGGGGGTGTTCTACAGGTGATCGTTTGCACATTTTAATACAATGAAACTCTGCGTGAGTACAAAGTGGCCCACCCGGAATTACATTTTTGCCCTCTAGATTTTATTTTTACTTAAAAGTGGGACAGAATCTTATCACTGTGGGCAGGCGACCTCCTCACAATACACAAGGGCTTCTCCTTCAGAGGAGCTCACGGAATCGTCAAGCACTGGCTGCCCAATTACTGTGTGTGCAAGCAGACATTCATCCCCAGAGCCACCTTCCTCTACGGCAAAGAAGATTCCAGAATTAGTGGCCCATCACCTTCTAACACGTCATGGATAATCTGCTTATATATCAGACTTATCGTTAAAGTCAGTGTATCTGTTTCCTAACAAATTCCCACCAACTCCACCTAGAACAACAGGAATTCATGATCCTGTAACTCTGGGAGGCAGTCTGGAATGGGTCTCACCAGCCTAAAGTCAGGTGTGAGCGGGGCTGTCCCAAGAACCTAAAACAGGGCCTGGCGCATGGGAGGGGCTCAAAGAATATTTGGAAACTCATGAACTTGTGAACAGGAGTGCTCCGAATTTCGCAGGGAAATCCTCCCAGAGCTGTGACTAGAACCAAGGTGCCCCGTTTCCAGCCCAGTTTTGACTTGGGGCGGTGGGGGGGGGGGGGGAGCAGGCCAGAGGCTTCTCAACTGCTGGCACCTGAAGGTGCCCCGGGGAGAGGGTGACCGGGATACAACGTTTGGCTTTGGTCACGGAGGACGGTTCATCAGCGGCTCCCAGCTACTGAGAGGCAAAGCAATGTTCTGGCACGTGCCATGGGCTGCCTCCCGCCTCCGCAGGTGGGAGAACTTTGCCTCTTCCAGCAAGTACCGTGAGAGCAGCAAAGGGCTCTGCCCGAAGCACGCTTGAGGGCGGCCAAGAAGAGGGAAGGAACCAACTGGGGGCTCTTCGCAGACCTGGCAGACGTGTCAAAGGTGGCCGTGATTCCTCTGTAATGCCTGCTGACCTGTTTAGTGTCGTTCTGAATCTTTATTTGCTTACGGTTCGGGGTTTTTTAAGGTAACATGGACATATGGTGAAATGCATAAATCTCGTGTACGATTTTATGCGTTGTGACGACCGCGGACACCTCTGTAACCCACACCCTTATCAAGTCGTAGAAGCTTTCCAGCATCCCCCAAAGCACCTTTGTGTCTTCCCAGACAATCCTGCAGCCCCAGAGGCAACCTATATTCTGATTTCCACCGTGGAATAGTTTGGCTTGTTCCAGAACTTCCTATAAATAGAATCATACAGTTTGTGCTTTTGGGTGTCTGGCTTTTTTCATTCAACATCATGTCTGTGTGATTCCTGTGTCGTGTGACGATAGACGATTCCCATTTACTGATGAGTGTATCCCACACTATTGATAACGTCACAACGTGCATGTCCATTCCCCTGTTAACAGATATTTGAGTCCTTCCCAGCTGCGGGGGGTATTAGAAGCTGCTATAAACATTCACATACAAATCTTTTTGTGAACATATGCGCTTCTTTCTTTTGAGAAAATATCTAAAACTGGGATTGCTGGATTACAGGGTAGGTGTGTGTTTTACTTTAGAGAAAACCAATGAGACTCCTCCCCAGTACTTGTAACATTTTGTGTCCCCCTCAGCAGTTTCTGAAAGCTGCTTGTTCTGCATCTTTTCCAATATCTGGTGTTGTCAATCCTTTAAAATGTTAACCATAAACTCTCTTAATCGTGAGATACCATAGTAGTATCTCATGGACTTTAATTTGCATTTCCAGGATAACAAAGGTTGTTGAGCGCTTTTAAATGTGCTCCCTGGGGGCGCCTGGGTGGCTCAGTCGGTGAAGCATCTGCCTTCGGCTCAGGTCATGATCCCAGGGTCCTGGGATCGAGCCCCACATCGGGCTCCCTGCTCAGCAGGGAGTCTGCTTCTCCCTCTGCCTCTGCTTCTCCTCCTGCTTGTGCTCTCTCCCTCCCTCTCTCTCTCTCTCAAATAAATAAATAAAATCATTTTAAAAAAATGTGCTCACTGGCCTTCTGCATACATACTTTGGTGAAGGGTCCGTTCAAATCTTTTGGCCATCTTCAGTTGGGCATGTGCCCTTTGGTTAGACTTACCTATATAATCCAGATACCAGCCCTTTATCAGATATATATTTTGCAATATTTTCTCCTAGTCTGTGGTTTCCCTCTTCATCATCTTTTTTCCCCAAAAAATAAGTATGTATGTATGTATGTATTTAATTTTTTTTTAACCCAGGCTCCATATGGAATGTGGGTCTTGAACTCACGACCCCAGGATCAAGAGTTGCACACTCCACCAACTGAGCCAGTCAGGCATGCCTCACCCCTTCATTTTCTTAACAATAAGCAGAAGTTTTCAATTGTGAGGAAGGCCAATTGTCAATATCTTTTATGGCTATTGTTTTCTGTGTCCAAAAGACTTCTTTTCCCCTAATTGATGGGAATTCCCCAAATGCTTTGGCCCCTTGGTCAAAAATCAACGTGCTGTGTAACTGTGGGTCTGCAGCTGGACTAAGAGTTTCGTTAATCGGCGTGTTTTGCTTTGATCCCTTGGTCGTGACACCAAATGGTGTGAGTTCCCCAGCTCACAGCAAGTTTTTGGCGACTTTATGTCCTTTAAATTTCTATATACATATTAGAATCAATTTGGCAATAAATGTGCTTCCCAAGGTTGCAGGGATTATAACTGGGATTGTGCTAACTGGTCAGTGGAAGGGAACTGACCTCTTCACAACGCTGAGTTTTCCAACCCATGAACATACTATTTCTTTCCATTTATCTTAGGACTTCTTTAATTTCATCGTTTTGGTAAACTTGCTACCAAGCATTTTCTGCCTTTTGTGCTATAATAAACGGAACTTGTAAACATTTCATCTTTACCCCTCCACACCTCTCGGAATGGCCCAGATCTGGAACATTCCCACCACATGCTGGCGAGGATGTGGAGTAGCAGGAACTCCCATTCGTGGCGGCTGGGAATTCAGAATGGTACAGCCGCTTTGGAAGACAGTTTGGCGGTTTCTCACAAAATGAAACATACTTTTCTCATGTGATACAGCAATCGTGCTCCTTGGTATTTATCCAAAGGAGTTGAAAGCTTACGTCCACACAGAAACCTGCACATAGATGTTTATAGCAGCCTTATTCATACTTGCCAAGACTTGGAAGCAACCAAGATGCCCTTCAGCAGGTGAACGGATAAATAAACTGGTACATCCAGACAATGGAATATTATTTCAATGGTTAAAAAAAAAAAAGTGAGCCATCAAACCATGAAAAGACATGGATGAAACATAAATGCATATTCCTTAGTGAAAGAAGCCAATGTGAAAAGCCTACACACTGTATAATTCAAACTATACAACCTTCTGGAAAAGGCAAACTATGGAGACAGTACAAAGATCGGTGGTTGCCGGGGGTGAGAGGAGGGAAGGATGAATAGATGGAGCACAGAGGATTTTAGGGAAGTGAAAATAGTCTACATGATATTATAATGGTAGATATATCTCATCATACATTTATCCAAACCCATGCAATATACAACACCAAGAGTGAACCCTGACATAAGCCATGGACTTTGGGTGATAACGATGAGTCAATGTAGATTCATCAGTCATAATACATGTACCACTGTGATGGAGGGTGTTGATAATGGGCGAGGCTGTGCATGGGTGGGGCGGGTGGTATGTGGGAAATCTCAACAAATGTAAAGGAACTGAAACCAGACTGTGTTCTCTGGCCATAAGGGAATCAAAGTAGAAATCAATAACAGAAAGAGAACAGAAAGCTCTTCAAACCCTTGGAAACTAAACAATGCATCTCAAGGCTATCTATGGATCAAAGAAGTCTCAAAAGAAATTGAAAAAAAAAAACCACGTAGTTCTGAATGACAACAAAACCACAACATATCAAAATCTGTGGGATGCAGGTAAAGCAGTGTAGTGAGGGAAATTTATAGTACCAAATGCTTACATTAAAAAGAGAGAAAGTCTCAGATCATTCCTCCAACCTCACACCTAATGAAACTAGACTTTAGGAACAATTCTATGTGAATGAAATATCCCATCTGCAAAGTGTGAACGTTAAATCCAGTTTTGATCTAATAGTATTATAACTTTTTTTAAGAAACTAGAAAAAAACAAAATAACCCAAAGCAGACAGAAGGAAAGAAACGATAAATATAAAAGCAAACATAAATAAAATTAAAATCAGAAAAAGAATAGAGAAAATCACAGAAACAAAGAGCTGTTTTTTTAAAAAGATCACCAAAATCAAGAAACCTCTAGCCAAGACTGACAAAGACAAAAAAAGAGAGAGAAGACACAGATAAATGATATCATGAATGGCACAGGGGGTACTCTATAGACCCACAAGACATCAAAAGGATAATAGGGAATATTGTGGACGGCTCCCTACATATAAACTTGACAACTTAGATGAAATGGACCAATTCTTTGGAACGCACAAACTGTCACAACTCACCCAATCTGAAATAAATCATTGGAATAACACTGTAACGATTAAAGAAATTAAGTTCATAAGAGAAGGGAATACTTCCAATTCATTTTATGAGTGCAGTGTTACCCTGATACCAAACCCAGACCAAGACAGAGCAAAAAAAGAAGACTATTTACCAAGATCCATAATGAACAGAGACGCAGAAATCCTTCACAAAATATTAGCAAAGAGAATTTGGCCATACATAAAAAGAACTATATATCACGATCCAGTGGGGCTTGTTCTAGAGATGTAAGACTCTTCAATATTTGAAATCAATCACTAGTAATCCACTGTGTAACAGGCTAAAGAAGAAAAATCACATGAGCGTAGTAATGAATGCAGAGAAAAACGCTTGGCAGAATCCAACACCCAATCATGAGAAAACTCAAAGAAAATTAGGAGTAGAGGGGGACTTTCTCCACTTGATAAAGAACATCCCCCCAAAATCTACAACTAACATTATACTTAATGTGAAAGATGCTTTCCCCCTAAGGCTGGGAACAAAGAAAGGATGCCGACTCCCAGCAACCTGTGCTTAGAGCTAGAAGCTCGAGCCAAAGCAATAACGTACGAAAAGGAAATAAGAGGCGTACAGATCAGGAGGCAAGAAATAAAAATGTCCCTATTTGCAGATGACATAATTGTGTAGAAAATCTCAAAAAAGCTACCCCAAAAATCTCCCAGAACTAATAAATGTGTTCATCCAGGTCACAGAATACAAGATCAAGATCAATCGTACATCTATAGGGGCACCTGGGTGGCTCAGTCGTTAAGCGTCTGCCTTTGGCTCAGGGTGTGATCCCAGCGTTCTGGGATCGAGCCCTGCATCGGGCTCCTCTGCTGGGAGCCTGCTTCTTTCTCTTCTAATCCCCCTGCTCCCGCTCCCTCTCTCACTGGCTGTCTCTCTCTGTCGAATAAATAAATAAAATCTTAAAAAAAAACATACATCTGTATGTTAGCATCAAACACATGGAAACTGAAATGTAAAATATAACACCATTTATAATCATTCCCCCCAAAATGAAATTCTTAGCTCTAAAGAACAAAACATGTACAGAATTTATATGTTGAAAACTACAAAACGCTGATGAAGGAAGTTTTTAAAAATTTGTTGTTTTTTTTTAAGTAGCTTCCACATCCAGCATGGAGCCCAATGCAGGGCTTGAACTCATGACTGTAAGATAAAGACCTGAGTTGAGATTAAGAGTCAGATGCTTAACCAACTGAGCCACCCAGGCACCCCTTAAAAATCTAAATACATGGAGGGAGAATTCGTGTTCGTGGGTTGGAAACCTCAGCACAGTAAAGTGTCCATCGTTTCCACATTGGTATGTAAGTATAACATAATTCCTATCCAAAGCCAAGCACGATATTTTTTAAGATATAGACAAGAGTATTATAAAATGTATATGGAAAATCAAAGGAATTGGGGTACCTAAAACAATTTTGGAAAAGAAGTGAGAGAAACCATGCTCCCCACTTTTAAAACATCAGCTACGGTGATCAAGACTGTAGTGTTGGGGGCGCCTGGGTGGCTCAGTCGTTACGCGTCTGCCTTCGGCTCAGGGCGTGATCCCAGGGTGCTGGGATCGAGCCCCACATCGGGCTCCCTGATCTGCTGGGAGCCTGCTTCTCCCTCTCCCACTCCCCCTGCTTGTGTTCCCTCTCTCGCTGGCTGTCTCTCTCTGTCAAATAAATAAATAAAATCTTAAGAAAAAACCCAAAAACTGTAGTGTTGGTGGAGGAATAAACACATAGATTAGTGGAACAGAACAGAGAATCAGAAAAGGACTCACACAAGTGCATCCAAGAGATTTTTTTACAAAGGTGCAAAACTAATCCGATGGAAGAGGGACAGCCTTTCAACAAACGGGGCTGGAGCAATTGAATGTCAACAGACAAAAAAAAAAAAAAAATTGAACTTCGAGTGTTATGCAAAAATGAAGTCTGAATAAATTGCAGACTTACATGTAAAATTATATAAGACCATAGGAGAAAATGTTCAGTATCTAGGGCTACGCAAGGAGTTCCGAGATTTAGCACAAAAAGCATAACCCATCATAGAAAAAAAATTGATAAATCGGACTTAATCAAAATCGAAAACTCTTGCTCTGCCAAAGACCTTGTTAAGAGGACGAAAAGACAAGTTACAGACGTGGAAAAAGTGTTTGCAAATCAGCTCTTTAGCCAAGAACTTGTATCTCCATCATACAAAGGATTCTCAAAACTTAACAGAAAAAAAAAAAAATCCACAAACAACCCAAGTAGAAAATGGGCAGAACACGGAGGATGTATTTCACAGAAGCAGCTATACGAATGGCAAGGAGGCACATAGAAAAGATGTCCCACATCATTAGTCATTAGGGAAACACAAATTTAGGCGACGATGAGACATCACTACACACCTACTAGAACAGCCTTTAAAAAAAAAAAAAACACCAGAAAACAAAATAGTGACAACATCAAAAACTGGTAAGGATGCTGAGAAACTGGGTCATTCCTGCAGGGGTGGGGGGAACAGAATATAGTACAACAGTTCTGCAAAAGAGTTGGTAGTTTTTAAAAACAAACCAAACCAAAACAAAAACACAAACTAAGCACACGTGTATTACACGACCTAGCGATCAAGCTTCTGGGCATTTAGCCCAGAGAAATGGAAACTTCTCTCCACGCTAATACCTGCACATGAATGCTCATGGAAGTTTTATTTGCAACAGCCCCAAACTGGAACCAACCAGAATGCCTGCCGGTAGGGGGATGGGTAAATGAATAACAGAATAGTACTCAGCAAGAAAAAAGGCACGGACTGTGGTTACACACCGCAGGCTGGACGGATCCCAAGGGCGTCACACTGAGTGAAAAAGCCATTCTGAAAAAATCACATACTGTATATAGTTTCAGTTCCATCACATTCTCTAAATGACCAAAGTGTACAGATAGAGAACAGAGGAGTGGTTGCCAGGAGACAGGGTGGGGAGCAGGGGTGGTGTGTGACGAGGAAGGGGACTACGAGGGGGAGATTTGTGGCAATGGAATGTTCTGTGTCTTGATTTCCATGGTAGTCACGGGAGTCTGTGCGTGTGAACTACACGCTCGCGTCGCACTGGTGCCCATCTCCTGGTTTTGCTCTTGCACGACTCACGTATAACTATTGGGGGAAACTAGCGGAGGGAACCCAGATCGCACCATGCTAGTTTTGGAACTGGATGTGAATCTGTAATTATTTCAAAATACAAAGAGTTGGTTTTTTTTTTAAAGAGGAAGGAAAAAATTATTTCAACCCAAGAATTCTATATCTAGTAAAAAATATCCTCTAAGAAGGAAGGTAAAATAGTCATTTTCAGATTTAATTTTATAAACATTTTAAAGGAAGAGACTTTTTGACCAGAAGCCATGGAGTACGGGCAGTGAGGGCTAAGAGGGAAAGGGTACAAGGTGGAAATTCAGATTATCGAGAAGAGCGTTAGAAATGATACATCTCTGGGTAAGGTGTTTTTCCCTCTTCATTTCTATGAAATGGATGGGAAAAGACACACAAGCAGACAGGAAGCTGAGGGAGGCTGGAGAGCTCAATAAACATCCCAGCCAGGAAAGCGCTGTCCCAGATGTTCTCTGGACCCGGTCCCTAACTTCACTCCCACATCCGTCGTGTCCCCTCCCCCGGGGAAGCCTTCTGTGACACCACGGAAGGAAGCGCAGCATGCTGGGCGCCAAGGCGGGGGCTGTGTGGGAACCCCCGCTCTGCCCTTGGCTGGGTCTTCCTCACGCACCTTTCCACCTGCCGCAGAAGCTTGGCCACAGGTCGGCCCTTACGCAGGCGGTGCTCAGCCAGGAGACGCAAACTCTGGGGGTCGTGGGGTGGTTTATCGGTACAAAAAGCTGTAATTGCTTTTGTAGGCTGGCTTCCGGCCAGAGCCAGGGATTCGGGCAATGTGTGTTGAGTTCATCCAGGCAACACGGTATTTACAGAGCACCTACTGTGTGCCAGGCCTTTTCCAGGCCCTGCGGCTACTTCAGCGAACAAAACAAACCCGGATGGTCCCCTGAAGGAGTTTACATTCTGATGAAGGGTTGAAGGGGGGGGGGAGAGGAGTGGGGGGGACGTGGAGAGAGACAGTAATCAGTAAACATCATAAAAAATAAATGATAGTTTGTTAGAAGAAAAAGTGCTATGGGGAAACCAAGTGGAACAGGGTAAGGGGTGGGGCGTGCAGGGGTGGAGCTGGAAGGGTAGAGGGAGCAGGGGTGGAGCCAGTAGGAGTGAGGCACACAGGGTGGGGAATGCGGGGGTGGGGTGGGCAGGGATGGGGCTGCGCAGGGTGGAACATACAGGTGTGGGGCTGGGCAAGGAGTGGCCCCATGCAGGGGTGGAGCTGGGCAGGTGGCTCTGGGTATAGAATTGAAGAAGTGATTTTTGTGCCAAGACTGGAAGGAGCGGGGGAGTGAGCCACACTGATATGTGGGGAGGAACTGCAGGCAGAGGCAACCCCAGGAACAGCATGGGGTTGGGGGGGCTGTCTCCAGGGCCACCCGGTCTCAGGGAAGGGTAAGCATCGCACTTGCTACTCACCCACCCAAAGGTCACGCCCTGGCTCTGTCCTTCAGCCTTGGAAGGGCAGGGGATCCGCCAGGTGAACCCGAGGCCCTCCCGCGTGGCTGGGGCTGGGAGGGAGGCTGAGGTCCTGGTCTGGCAGGATTTGTTGGGGAATCGGCTTTCCTGTTCTCCATGGCCAAGTTGGTCCAGTCTGCCCCCCGGCTCTGCTGTCAGAACCCACCCCCTGCCTTTCCCAAAACCCAGGACCTTGGAACATACCCCATAGGTGTCCCCACCACCCCCCTAATGGCTTTGGAAAAAGTTTGCTACAGGTCTCCTCTTTGGACACTTTGTTCCCAAACCCTCCCTATAGGCTTCTAATGACCCCACAGTCTTGGCCAGCCCTCTGATGCGTCCAAACCCAGTTGTCCCTCCTTGTCACTTTCCCCTCCCAGTGGAGCCCTGCCTGGGTACTCGACAGTCCTCATGGAGTCACCTCCTTCCTCACCTGCCCATGTCCCTCCAGAGACCCCCCTCCCACACACCTCCAGTGCCCACCTTATCCCCTGTCCCCCTCCAGCTGATATTAGCAAGCCCCACGAAGGAGCATGCCGAATTACACAGGTATTTGATATTCCAAAGAAAATCCGGCAGCCCCCGTGAACCAACTTAACTGTCGAAATGCCCACAGGACTTGGGATTAGAAGCTCTACAGCACATGCGAAATGAGGGGATTTTATTTAGTGTTTAGGATTTATACATGTATATGTGTGTGGGGGGGTGCCCAAATATGTATTTAAATCAAGTAACTTAATCCACAGAGTTCAAGGCTAAAACCACCGCAGGAAAAGGGTATTTGCATATATTAATCTCTTAATATCCACAAAGGAGAGTGTGGGGGCGAAAGCCCTGCGCCCTGGAATTGGAGGACCCCAGAGGACGCGCCAGGTGGTGTTGGCTTTCTGTTCTCACCTGCGCGCCCCGCCCCGCCCACCCCTCGCACACCTGGCGGCACACAGACGTGGGGGGCGGGGCAGCGTCTCGGTCCACACCGCGTTCCCCGGGTTCGTCGTGGGTTCTGTGAAGGAACGGATGAACGGACGAATGTATGCCCTGGAAAGGGACACACTACACAAAAGTGGGTTTTATGACGCAGCCCGCTCATTGCTTCTTCCCGCAGATCCTGAGGGCAGGACGGAGGAGGTGCCATTCTGCGGGGGGTGGGGGGCACAAGGGGCTGGGGACACCTCTCTGAGGACAGGGGAAGCGGGAGGAGGAAGCGGCCGCAGGGGAGGGGGAGCTTGGTGGGGGGCACAGCCCCGGCGTGGGCAGGGGAAGAAGGACAGGTGGGCACTGGGGCAGGGGGGGAGCCGTGGGGGACCGTGCGCGTCCTTCCAAGCCCTTGTGAGGGTCCGAGACGACAGCGGGAAGTAGAGCCCCCTTGCTGGAGCGGGACAGCCAGTCTTTCTAAGTCGGTGACGAACTGAAACATGGGGGGTCCCCAGACTGCAGTCCCCTGTCCTTATCACAGACACCACACACTCACACACATTCACACGCTCACACACATTCACACACACTCACGCTCACACACATTCACACGCTCACACACCACTCACATACACATTCACACACTCACACCACACACACGCCACATACAATACACCACTCACACTCACAACACACGTATTCACACGCACTCATACCACACACCACTCAGAGCACACACATTCACTCACAACACACTCACACTCACAACACACATATTCACACTCACACCACACGCACTCTCACATACTGTGTACAAACGTACACCACACAGTCACATATTCACACTCCTCACACACATCTCTCACGTGGCCCACGCCATGCACGCACACAAACACCACTTACAAACACCCACCACACACATTCCCACACTCATTCACACTGCACACAACACATACACCACTCACACTCACTCACACCACATACACTCACTAGCAGCCTGGAAGGCCGGAGGGAGTCGCCAGCCTCCAAAGGAGGCAGGTCAGAGGGAGGCCCAGCCTCCGCCGGACAGAGACCACAGAGACCGAGGTGCCCTGGGCCCAAGTCACGGTGGTTTTCCCTTCTCAGCAGTTCTCAGCAGAGGATCCAGGGATGACGTGCCACCTCCAGGGACGGGGTTCGCGGGCTCCTGGGCTCCCCTCACCGGACTCTGTCCCTCGTCACCTCCAGCGGCAGTGGCTGCACTTCTTGGCGCTTCGGGGGGTCCGAGTTCATCAAACTCCCTCTTTAGAGACAGGGGAACCGAGGCAGTGGCTGGCCTGAAGTCACAGAGCTGGGAGACACTGGGGGTGGCACTTGCACTCCTGTCCCTTCTCACCGCCCAGCTGGTGCCCCTTCACCAATGACCGGCCACCTCTCTGCCTCATCGGGGACTTCACTCAGCAGAGTCTCATTCGTTCAAAGCTCCTTAACCCTGAATTCCCGAGAGGAGGAGAGTTTCCTTTGCACCAAAGGCAGGGGGACGCGGGGTTCACTGGCGAAATGACCTGCACACACAAGGCTGATGGGAACCGCTTCACCTGGGAGGACAGACGGCTCACACACTTCAGGGGGCACAGGAGAGGTCCCAGGGTCAGTGCCCACCAGCAAAGGTCTCCGTAAAGCAGCCCGTGCCTCTATGGCCCGGTTCACACGGCAGGGGAGGTGCTGGGCTGGCCCCACCTGGGCCCGTCTGGAGAAAGACATACCTGGGCTCCCGGCTGTGTGACCCGGGGCCAGGTGCAACCCCTCTCTGCACTTTAGTGTCCCATCGCAAGCCTACCTAAGACTGCTTCCCCACAGAGCTGTTGTGATGTGTGTAAACACAGTGTGAGGCTTGGGGCCCGGCAGGTGCTCAGGAACGCACAGCTGCTTTCCAATAATTAAAAGTACATCTCGGTTTCCCTACTCGTTCACACGGGTCTTCACAGAAATCGCTGAGAGTTCTGCACACAGTTCCCCCACCTGGCTCCGGTAGCTTCCCCCGCACTCAGCCTATCCGGAGGTGTTTATTTGCCCAGCACCTGCTTCCTCTCAGGTTCTCTGCTCAGGGCGGGGCGTCCAGCCGTGGCCTAGACAGACAAGATCCCCGCCCGTAGGGGCTCACGGTCTAGCTATTAAAAGTGCCTGACAAGGGGGCTGAGAGGGGCAGGAGGTGGGAGGGTTGCCAGATGAAATACAAGATGCCAAGTTAGAGCTGAACTTGAGAGAGACAACACATTTTCAGGGGCTTCTGGGTGGCTCAGTCGTTAAGCGTCTGCCTTCGGCTCAGGGAGCGATCCTGGTGTTCTGGCCCTGCATCAGGCTCCTCCGCTGGGAGCCTGCTTCTTCCTCTCCCACTCCCCCTGCTTGTGTTTCCCTCTCTTGCTGGCTGTCTCTTCAAATAAATAAATAAAATCTTAAAAAACCAAACAAACACATTTTCAGTATAAGTATATCTCATTCAATATTTGGGATATACTTATACTCAGAAGTTATTTCTGGCTTACCCGGAATTCATATTTAACTAAGCATACCTCATTTTTTTAATTGCAAAATCTGGCAACCGTACAAAGCGGATCTTCCAGCATTAGCAGCTCCCGAGCACCTTCTGCAGAAGCCCCACCCTCTCCCCGAATGACCAGACCTGTGGGCTTCGGGATAAACAGAGGAACAAGTCCACAAGATAAGCACAGAGCGTGGTCTGGGAGGCCCCTCGACATGGCGACCTTTGAGCTCAGACCTGAAGCATGGAAGGGAAGAGAAAATAATTGATATCCTAGGAAGAGGAGGAGGAGGTCGGAGGCGTGGGTGAAGCAGGACAAGGAGCCACTAGCTTAGAGGACAGAGCAGGGGCTTAGAGGGGAGGGAATGGCAGGTGCCATGGGGGAGGCAGAATGGAACCGGATGCAAGGTAGCTGGACAGAGAGGAGGGGTGCCGAAGGACCCCAATTTGGGGTGGTCTCCCCTCCCTGGTGACCCAGGCTGTAGGTCCCTGAGGTATCTATCGTGTCCCACCCCGGGCTCCATCTGCAACAAGGGCCTTTTGCAAATAATAGAATGTTCAGTGAAAAGTACGAGATACGAAACACTCAGCGGCTGTGGTGTTGCAGGGCTCGACCTAGACCAGCTGACCTAGGGTACAGTGGGTGCTCAGTAAGCGTGGGGTCCATCGAATTGTTTTCCTATTTGCAGATAAACTCAGGGTAAGTAGAGGCATCTGCAAGGCTTTTCATTCCGTTTGGAGAGTATTTTACGGAATGAATGAATGGATGGATGGATGAATGAATGAATGAATGAATGAATACATTGAACAGACGTAAGGTTAATAGAACTCCATCCAGAAACCACTGGTCCCAGACTTAGAAGGTAATAAAACAAAACGAAAAGCCAGAACCTGCCTCCTGGTCCCTGATGGGAGCCATTGCTCTGGAGTCCGCGATAATTAGTGCCTTTGCGAGTTCCTGCTCTCTCCTCAACCTGCTGGGTCTGTGAAGCCTCCTGCCAAGCTCAGCGGGAGAGCTCGCCTCCCCAGCTTCCAACACTCCAGCCCCCCCAGCTTCTCAGCCCACTGGGCCTGCAGAAGGTGTAAAATCCTGGCTCCCCAAGAAGCAGGGCTGAGGCAGGGGGCATCCCCGCACACACTGAAGGTCTCGCGCACCACGGTCCTTCTCCGTGTCCCTGGGCAAGTAGTTTCGCCTGTCTGGGCCTCTGTGTCCCCCTCTGTGAAGCCGGGATAGGTTACAGTGATGCCACTGTTCGCTGATACACGAGGCTTTGGGGAGAACCCACTCCGGCTGGGCACTGGAGCAGGGGTGAAACTGCGGAGCAAGGTCTTGGGACTCCTGGCTGCTGTTCTCACGTGAATATCAGACAATGGACAAGGAAGGGCCCAGCCCATGAGATGACCCTGTGGGTGGTCTGGGGAGGGCCCTGGGACAGGCTGGCCTGGGAGCTCAGACCTGAAGCCTGGGAGGGAAGAGAAAAGACAGGATCTGCGCAGAGGGCTCCTGGCACCCAGCTCCCAGCCCAAAGAGCCAACTGTCGTGTTTAAAGGGCCCCTCCGGACCCCCTCCAGCTTTTTAGGCACTTTATTATCAACAGTAACATATGGCTAATGTTTACCGAGCACTTCCTATGGGTCAGCCTCCCGGCTTGGAGGGCTGAGCGTGCCCAGACCACACACCTAGATGGTGGGGACACTCACCAGGGCAGTGTGCTGCATGAAGGGGGCACGCCCCGTGTGCACCCCGGCCCCTGGCGCTGCTGCCACCGGGCCGCTCCTGAGCAGAGCCAGCAGGGGGGACGTAGGCTGGAGCCCAGGACAGCCGGGGGCCCTTCCCACCACCTCCCCACCCCATCAGACCACCAAAGCCCCTCCAGACTGCGGCTTCACCCTCCCCTTAACGAGGGAGAAGCTGAGGTGCCCTGGGAGACTGGGGTCTCCCCACTCACACCCCAGTGCTCTCCCACAGCACCAGGCCATCCGTCAGGCCGCCCCGGCCCAGCAGAGCCCTCCACAGCCAGGCCCAGGATGGGGGTGCAGTGTTATCTGTGTGGGTGTGGGGCAGGAGAGCTGCCCAAGCTCTGCTCTGGGGCCAGGAGAGCTGCCCAAAGCTCTGCTCTGGGGCCAGGAGAGGGACCTGGGTGCTCGGAGCCCCTCTGAGCCCCCCTGGGAGCTCCTGGCCAGTGGGGGCTGATGCTGAGCGGCCTCTCCCTCCACGCCCCACCCCCACCCCAAGGCGTCACATTCAATGCCATGTGTCACGTTCAACGCCAGGGGCAGGGGTAGGAGGGGGCCACTGGGTCAAAGGGCACCCCTGCAGAATGCAGTGGGGGGTGGACATCAGATCCAGTGAAGGTGGGCTCCCCGGTTCCAGGCTCCCCCAGTGGCCTTGAGTGGCTGTTCCTTCCAACGCGCACACACACTGCCCAGACACCTGGACCTCTTTCTGTCCCCCAGTCCGTCACCACCCCAACACACCCCCATTTCTCCACATCCTCCCCCTTCCAAATGACCAGGATGAGGTAACCAGAAGCAGCACCACAACCACTAGATGCCTGGCCGGTGAGGGGAAGTTAGGCCTCTTCCCGGACTTGCTGGCTGTGCGACCTCGAGCAGGTCACTTGCCCTCTCTGAGCCTCTGCTTCGTCGCCTATAAAATGGGGGTCACATCAGCCCCCGCCTTGCAGGACTGCAGTGGGGGGAGGGTCCCAGACGATGGGCCCAGCACCAAATGCCACATTCACTTGAGCGCCCCCCTGTGTCGGGCCTGTCTCTGGGCTCTGCAAGGGCAAATGGGTATTTTCAAGACGTGCCCATCTGTTTAGGTCCTGCTCCCTTCCTCCAGGAGCCAGGGCCTCCGCCACCGTCTGTCTGCCTGTCTGGGTGCATCAGCGGTTCCCAAAGTGTGGTCCCAGAGCCAGCAGCATGAATACTGCCCAGGCCCCTGCCTATGAACCGGAAGCTCTGTGTGTGGCCCACTCTCGATTTTAACAAGGCCCCCAGGTGACAGGTGCACAGTCTGAGAAGCACTGGTGTAAACCATGAGATCCTGGGAGAAGGGTAACCCCTCTTTCCCCCCAACCCTCACCCCAACTCTGAGCACAGTCCCACCAGTCCCATGCTCCCCTAAATCCAGCCTCTCATATGCTAGTCAACAGTCGGGGGACCCACGTCCCTCAGAGTGTACCCTCAGAGCACCCACACCGGAACCACTGGAAGCTTGACAAAATACAAGCCCGGGTCCCACCCAAAACCAGAGTGTGACTCTGTAAGGGGACCCAGGAGTTTGCTATGGAGCCCCTCCCTGCCTGATCCTATGGCAGCCAGCAGTCCAAGAATAGCGTAGAAAGAAGACGGGGGCGGGGGTGGCATCTTGGTGGCGCAGTCGGCTGGGCGTCTAACTCTTCCGTTTGGCTCAGGTCGTGATCTCAGGGTCATGGAATCGGGCCCCACGTCGGGCTCCGTGTTCAGCGTGGAGTCTGCTTAAGATTCTCCCTCTCCCTCTGCCCCTCCCCCATGCATGCTCTCTCTCTCTCTCTCAAATAAATAAATCACTCTTTAAAATAAATAAATCTTTTTAGAAGGAGGAGGAGGAGAAGAGGGAGGAGAAGGGGAGAGGAGGAGGGGGAGGAGGGGGAAGAGAAGAACAGCAGAGAAAGCCAAGTCCTGAGGCAAGGTGGACGGGCAGGCTCTCCAGGAGGGCATGAAGGGTCCCCGATGCTTCCCAGAGTCACCGCAAACAGGGCTCCTAACAAGAGGGGTCTGGGAGCCCCACCCTGGCGAGTGCCTTGGTGGGTGGACACCATTTGCGGGGCCAAGGATAAAATTTTATGAAAAAAAAAAAATACCATTCCCTGTTCTAACCGCAGATGCAACGTAGGAAGGACGGGGCAGGAGCCCAGAGTAGCTGCGAGCAGGAAAGCAGAAGCCCCGAGACCCAAGCCCCGCCGGCCCCTCCCACACCCATCCCGCAATTCTAGATACCTTTCCTTCCACAAGTGGCACACTGGTGGGCTTCAAAGTCCCCAGGCCTCGAGACTGCCAGGGGGCAGGTGGTGTGGGGTGGTAAGCAGCTCCTGAGACCCTTTGGGTGGAGGGGGGTGGCCCCTGGCAGGGAGAAGAAAGGCAACAGCCAGCCGTGCCCTGGGCCTGCGGCAGGGCGGGGAGCTTGGCCTTTTCCCATGACTGCTGACCAGTGAGCCCACCACAGTGTCCCCCATCCCACCCCGTACCCGGTCCTCCCAGGTTGGGACGGGCACAGGGCGAGGACACCCGGAGAACCCCAGCCCAATCCATGTCGGGCTGCCCAAGGCGCACCAAGAGAATCGTGGGCTGGGGAGGTGGGGGTGGGCGCATAGGGGGAGGTGTGTGCTACAAGAAAGGAAACCTGCAGAAGGAAAGGTCTAGAATAATGTAGCCCTGGGGGCTTCCTGATAGGAGCTAGGACCTACTGGGGGGAAACTACCTCAAAAGCCAACTCATACTTGGAGACTTCTGCCTCCATCTTGGGTTCCATTATGGACAGCAGGTCGTGGACAAGTTTGACAGGGGAGGGAAGGGGGCCAAGGAAGAGCAGACAGGGCCCAGACCTCTTCCTGCCAAACGTGTTACTTCCCTTTTCCATGGGAGCAAACCTCACAAGAAGGAATATCAAATCCCCAGTCACAAAAGAGCAAAACCATCCATGGGTCTGTCTGGTGCCTGGTCTTGACCCAACCCCTCAGGCACCAACCTCACCACATTTTGCCATCTGTATTTCACCCATTTTATTATTTGCTTAATATTTTTCTTTAGAAAAATTTGCTATTCTTACTTAAATCGATGTATCTAGCAGGGAACTTTATACGAGCACTGTAAGTGGAAAACTGAGATCACAGTGCCATAAATAGAAGATAAAAGTAAAAATAAATTACAATGAAAATAAAACAATGTTATTAAATTCTATCTGGCTATTGCTGCCTGCCAACAGCTTTATTATAAAAGGGTTGGGGAGTGTGAGCTTCTCCAGGAAACCAGAAGGGCCGAGAGAATGGAGAAGGGAGTCACCCTCGTGTGGCATGAGTCTGTGTGGCTTCTGAAATCATTCCTCCCCTGGGTCACCAGGGCTGCCCACCCTGCCCTTGGGAAACCCCAACCAGCAGGTGACACCCCTAGGCCACTGAACCAGGAGATGGGGCTCCCTGCAAGGTAGGGACCTCATCTCACTGAATGTTGACAGTTGTTCTTACCTCTGGCCCGAGGCAGGCACCGCGATGGCCCTGTTACAGGTGAGGGTGCCTGAGCCCGGGGGGGCGGTCTAGCCCATGGCCTCCTACTGGAAGAGGGCAGGACACAGCCCTCCCTCCTTGGCTCCCTGCATGGCCAAATCTGTTCACTGCAAATCCTCTGCATTTTTTCTGGTGCTCCCTTCCTCTGGCGCTCCTTGTCCAAACCCCTCACCTAGAGGTCCCCTCTTCCAGCCCACAGTGGCTTTCCCGAGCAGGGCACCGTCGCCCTGAGCATCATGGTGTCTGTAAGGTTGCTATGCTGTTCAGGACCCAGAACTCTCTGCAAGCAGAATCCTCTGACCATCACCCCCATAGGCAGCCTAGAGCCTAGGCCAGAGATGGAGGGGAGGGAGGCCACACCCCAAATCCTCACAAACCACCCCCTTGATTTCCAAGTGAAGCAGGTAAGTCAGATCAAAATCATCCCATCTGCTAACAATTTCCTCTAGGAGAAACGCAATTATAAGTCGCAGAAAGGAATGTGTGAATTAAAATGGGCGGTGGTGAAGAAGGGGGGGAGAAACCCATGCGGGTGCCAGGACCGTCCCCAAACAGTCCTCTGGGTGGGAGGCCAGCAAGGATGGAGGTGCTGTTTCAGCCCCTAAAGGACTGGCAGCTGTTCGTCGCATCCCCACAAAACAGCGGTGGAAGCAGCCTGGTAGCCTATGTCACAGGCAGTAAGTCTCACCCTTAACATCCCTTCCTCTCTGATGCCTGTCAAGACAGCAGCCTGGACGCTCTGATCAGTCCCAGGAGACTCCAAGACCCCAGAGCCACTCCATAAAGTGTGATGAGCCCTGCGTGGGGAGAAGGTGACACAGGGAGGTCTCAGAAGCAGTGACCAAGTCCTGCTGGGCTGGGGGCTCTCAATCTCAGCCCAAGGGAGGGTGGGGCATCTGACCTCAGATCCAATTTGCAGAATGAATTCGGCAGTAAGCCCAGTCCTTTGCAGCCCAGAACGGGTGACTCTGGAGGGAGGGTCTGGCCAGGGGCTGTGGGCAGACCGGTGCATGCATGCAGACCCGTCCCCACATACACGTGCACCTGACAAACACTAAGTCCCAGATTCCACCCCCTCCACCGCTCCCCCCCACCCCGCCGGGTCCTCAGAGCCGCTCTGCTCTGGTCGGGGAGCAGGAAAAGCAGGAGGGCCCATGGTTGGCAGGGGCAGCCCCAGGCATCCTACCCCAGCCCTCAAGTCACCCTGAGGCACGGCCACCTTGACTCCTCTAGGTCTTCGCCCCGAGGTCATATCCAGGCAAGTGAAACAGGACTTGCTCCCCCCCCCACAAAGCGCTCCCTAAGGCAGAATGCATGGAAAGGCAATCTCCGTGGACAGATGGAAATTGGAAAGCATTTTTCTAAAATATCTAAGTGCCCTGATGCCATCAAGGAGAAGGGAATGGGGAAGGGTGGTGGGTAGAGCAGGGGCTTGAGTGAGACCCGGACCTGGGTTCAAGTCTCAGCTTCACCCTGTGCCAGCTGTGTGAATTTGAACAAGGGACTTCCTCTCTCTGAGCCTTGGTTTCCTCCTCTGCAAATAGGCGTGACAATAGCACCAGCCAAACGCAGGTTTTCTGTGAATTTCCGTACATTTGTATGGAAAGCGCATGATGCCTGAGACATATAGATAAAGTTTGTCTAGGTGACAGCAATTATCAGTACCGAATGTCACATACAGACAAATATTGGCAAGCGTTAAACGTCTAAGAAAATTTTAAGTAAAGAAACTTAAAACTGAGAATTTCTGTGCATTTATTCAATTTAGTTTGCAGATTGGAACAGATCCCTGCAGTTCTATTTCTGTTCAGCTCCTGGTGCAATGTCATGTCAGAAGTGAGAAGCAAGGCTTGTGGCTATCCGGGGGAAGCACACGCTGAACGGGCGCTTGAGTCCTGCCCACCGGCTGGGGGTTTGAATCCTGGTACCTCAGCTCCCAAACTGGGACAAGGGGCCTCCCCTTCCTCGAAGCAGAAGCGAGGAGCCCCAGGACCTACGCGGGGCCCAGGCTCCTCCCGCCAGCCGGGGTCCCCCGGGCTTTCCGATGCTCCATTGGTTAGAGGAGGAGCATGGCCACAATGGGGCGTGGCCCTGGCGCTCTCAGCCACGCCCACAGGTGAGGGCGGGGCGGGGAGGGACCCAGGAGTGTGACTAGGACTGGTGAGGAGATTCACACCGATTCACGAGGATCTGGGGACACCTTTGTCCCCGGAGCACCCCTTTTGCTGAGCAGAGTTGGGAACAAGAAGGAACAGCTCTTGAGGCTGTGCACCTGGCGAAGGGGAAGGGGCAGGGGGCCAGGTGCAGGGCCCAGGGCAGGCAGGGACGGGAGGAGGCTGGGGGGCTCCGGAGCAGGGGGGGCACCTCCAAGGTAAGGGGTGGTCACCTGTCCTCACTTACACTCATCAGATTTGTACTGGTGGGTGGCCTGGGTGCAGGTCAATATTCCAGGGGAGACGCAGGGCTGCCCTGCCCTCACAGGGCTCAGAAAGGGTCCACCAGGTGAGGGAGAGGCGGGAGCAGGTCGGGCCTGGTGGGTCACAGCCAGGACTTCGGATCTCCCTCTCCCTGCGATGAGAAGCCACTGGAGGATTCCCAGTGGGCAAGAGACAAGATTTCACTTGCATTTTGAAAGGACGGTTTGCTCTTCAGTGTAGAGAATGGACTGAAGGGGAACAGGGTGCCGCTGGGAGGCAGTCAGGTCATCCAGAGGAGCGGGAAGGTGCTGGCCCGCAGGTCCCAGGAGACCTGGAGAAGGGGCCAGCTTCCTGGTGTGTTTCCAGAGCTAGAGAGGACCAGATTTGTGGATCTGGAAGGATAACGCCAAGAGTTTTCACCTGAGAAAATGAAATCATGAAGTTTCCGTTTACGGCTAGAAGAGCACGTTTGGGGTAACAGGTGGAAGAGACGCAGTTCGGGAGAGGTTATATGTGAGGAGCCACAAACCATCCCTTGGGAAGTATTGGGGAAGCCTGGAGTTCAGGGGAGGGGACAGGCTGGAGGCGGGAGGTGTCCCCGCAAAGCTGGTTCTCAGTCCCACGAAACCAAGAGACCACCCAGGGAGAGGGCGACAGATCGGAGAAGCAAGGTCAGGATCCAGCCCTGGGGCAGGTCCAGGCTAACAGGCAGAGGAGGAGCAAATGGCAAATGGTGTTAGGATGGGGCCGTCAGAAAGAGGGGAGGCCAGGAACAGACGGCGAGCCCAGCTGTAGCCATCGCGGCTGGCAGGTGGGGTACCGTGGAGACCAAGGGTAAGCTTCGGGGTTAGCAAAGGAGCCGTCAGCACTGGCCGTGGCACGCCGTGTTTGGGTGGAGTGGCCAGAGCAAGAGTCTGACTGCGGTGGACTCAGTGGATCACGGGAGGGAGGCATGGAGAGAGACCATTTCGATGATACTCGCCAGGAAGCATGGCTGGAAAGGGGTCGGATAAATGGGGCAGAAGCTGGAGGGGATGGTAGGGTCAAGGGGTGGCTTTTTGAAATATGGGAGACATTCCTGCATATTTGTTGCGTGTTGCTGGTGACAGCCCAGGAAAGGAGCGGGCCGCTGATGATGCAGGAGAGATGCATATGGGACAAAGCAGCAGAGACACTTTGAGAAGGTGCACAGGGGCCCCTAGGCAGGAGTGGGGCAGCTGATCCCCTGATGCCCTTGAGTGCAGGGAAGGCCAGTGGCGGGGGGAGGGGGAGGCAGGGGGCGTCCAGCAGGGAGGATGGTGAAGGTAGGGCTGGGAAGTCCTCTGATTGCTAGTGTTTTCTCAGAAATAAGAAGCAACGATGGTCTGAAAGGTTCGCTTGAGGCCAAGGTCACGAGGTGAAGCCCGTGGTCACGCTGGGTGGTTCCTCTGCGGGCGCTGGAACCGAGAGGCAGCACCCTGCTCTCAGCCAGGACGGTGAAGAGGAGGAGAGGAGGGCCAGACCGAGGGTGTAGGGATTAGACTGTGACCCCGGGAGGAGAGGAGGTGGGGGAGGGGAAGGACAAGGGAAAGGGGGTCAAGGATCTCAGGGGGCAAAGATTGGTGGGTGTCAAGGTCGCAGAGGGAGTGTGCAGACAGACAGGAGGTGGGAGGATGGGAGGCGAGAAATGGAAGTGACGGACCAAGCCAAGATTCGGCTGTGGGTGTTGCCAGTAGCAGAGCGGTGAGGGCTGAAAGGTCTTTGGAGAAGAGGATGTGGGGGAGCTGACAGGTGAGGCCAGGGGAGGAACGGAGGAGGGCAGAGAGAGCCCTGGAACAGCCCCGCTCATCACGGGAGCCTCTGCCTGCTCGGTGGTGGGGAGTGGCGTGGGGGAGGTGGGAATGTTCCTGGGGACGCGGCTCAGGCAGCAAACCAGAGGCTGCCTGGCGCCTCCATGAAGACTGTCCTCTGTCCCGCTGAGCAAGGACATCCCTAGATGGTGGCTTCTGGCAAAGACATCTTCAAAGGCTCTTTTTTTTCCCTTTAAATAAAAAACATAACACATAATTTACCATCTTAACCTCCTTACTTGTTTATTCATTTATTTATTTATTTAGTACTGGAACTTTGTGCCTCTCAATCCCCCTTCTTAACCATTTTTAAGTGTACAGCTCAGTAGTGTGACGTCCATTCACATGGCCGTGAACCAATCTCTAGAACTCCGCTCCTCTTCCCCAAATGAGTCTCTGAACCTAGTCCACACCAACTCCCCACTCCCCCTCCCCCAGCGCCTGGCACCCACCCTTCTACTTTCTGTGTCTATGAACCGACCACTCTATGGACCTCATCTAAGTGGGATCAAACAGTATTTCTTTCTGTGTCTGGCTTATTTCACTCAGCATGATGTCGTCCGGGTTCCTCCATGTTGTAGCAGGTGTCAGGATTCCCTTCCTTTCTGAGGCTAGAATAATATTCCGTGTGCGTGGCACGGAATATTTTTGTCCACCCATCCGTGGATGGCCACTTGGGTTGTTTCCGCCTTTTGGCAATTGTGGATAATGCTGCTGTGAACATGGGTGCCCACACATCTCTTCAAGATCCTGCTTTGAATTCTTTTGGCTGTATTCCCAGAAGTAGGATTGCTGGGTCCTGTGGCAATCCGCTGTTTCGCTTTCTGAGGAGCCGCCATACTGCGGCCACAGCAGCCGCGCCATCTTGCTTTCTCACCAGCAGCACGCAAGGGCTCCCCTTTCTCCACGTCCCTGCCAACACTTGCTATCGTCCGATTTTTTAATAGTAGCCATCTGTCGTCCCAGTTTGTTGAGAAACAGTGTCTCATTTGGTGAAGCAAGGGCATCCCAGGTGGAAAGGGACAGACTGGGTGAAGCAAGGAGCCTGGCAGCTGGGGGTAGCGGGGGAGGGGCGGCAGAAAACAGCAAGTGACACGCTTGGCTGAAGCACAGGAGTGTGGTCAGAGGTGAGGCTAGAAATGTGGCTGTGGGAGGTCGCCCTTGGAGACCCTCAGGTGCCTGGGGAAGGGCCTGGATGTCACTTGATGAGGAGCCCCTGAAGGGCCCTGAGCAGGAAGTGAGGGACCTCAGACAGGAACACTGATGAATCCTAGCATGAGGGGACAGGGTGGCTGGACAGAAGAAATAGGAGGTTGGAAAGCCATGAGAGAGATTCTTAGAACAGCCTAGAACAGCTCTGGTTGCCATGAAGTCTCACAGAGGCCCAGCCCCAAGTCCAGCAAGCCCCTTGCCATCATCTCGGCATACCTGGTCAGGTGGGTACGTGGTCGCCCCAGTTTTTAGATGAGGAGACTGAGGCTCACAGAGCATGAGTAACTTGCCCAAGGTCTCAAAGCCAGTAAGTGGCAGAGCTGTGACTCAAACTCCATTTTGTTTCCCATAATTCCACAAGCATTTATTGCACACCTACTGTGTACCAGGCCCACGTTGGGGAGTGTTTGATGCCAACGGTCCATTGCTTTTAGCAGCTACTCTCCACTGGCTCAAACAGTGGCCAACCTCCAAGCTGCTCTAAGACGAGACGCAAGAGGTAACTCACCAGGGAGTGGAGAAACTGGAGAACGACTGGAAATTGGAGAAATGGGCTAACCACACAGGCTATATCAGCACACGTGCGCAGACTCACCCATCGCAGAATCTGCCGGCCCACAGAAGAGGGGAGAGGGAGTCCCAGAAAATGACAGACCATCCCCAGCCTCCCCTCCCCAGCAGATGAGCAGATCACCACCTAGTAAAGGGGGTCTCCCGAAAAGCAGAGTTTGGGAAGGCTTCAATCCCAGGCACATGTGATTTTTATAGGAAAGTCCCTACATTCAGCCCAATACAAAATGGTGTTGCGTTGCTTCCCCGGGCTTTCAGTCCTTCATTCAACGTTTAATGAGTTCCCACCAAGTACCAACAGAAGGGACACAGAGAGGAACAATACAGGTGTGGCCCCTGTCCTCACGGACCTGTGGCCACAGAGGGTCGCAGATGTGAAACACATGGTCACCCGAGCAGTGGGTGCAGGACGGGCTTCTTGGCAGCCCAGAGGGAGTGGGGGTGGGACAGGGGACAGCTTCCTTAATGAAGTGCTGTGACCCAACACATGGGTAGGCATCGCCCCAGCAAAGAAGCAGGAGGAAAGAGTCCCAGCAAAAGAAAACAAGGCCCAGGGGGGCATTGAGGGAATGGACAGGGAAGTAGAACGAGGGCTCTCTGAAGGAGTAGACAGGCTGGCAGATAAAGGGAGACCAGGGTTTTCATCTGTTTAGACTTTCAAAGGTCAAGGCAAATAGGGCTTTAACATCAAAAACATTTTAACAGGCGTAGAATCTTTGAAACGTTTCCTGCTGCGTTCTCCCTTTTGCTAATTCAATATATTTTTCTCTCTGTCTAGCATCACCACCACCATGAAACTTAAACCATGAGGCTTCTGCCCCATGAAGGGACGGTGGATAACATCTGTAACGCAGAGAAGGGAAGAAGAGGGCTCCGACAGGAGGTGAGTCCTGCTAGGCAGTGTGGCGGAATGGAAGACCCTTTCAGGGCAGGAGGAGAGGTAGAGGAGGAAGGCCAGACGTGAGGGTCCCGGAGCAATAGGTTTGGGGGAGGGGAGGACATCCAAGATAGTGCCTGTGCTCCCCAGGATGTGTCCACATTGGGCCTGACACTGCACCCCACGTGGCAAGACTGCCGCAGGCTGGAAATGGCTAAGGGTCCCCAGGCAGATGGGACTGAGGACAGTCTCACAGAGACCCTCGCCACAGCTGAATGGAGGAAGCACCCAGGAGCTGAGAGGATCCAGGGTTGGCATTATGGATGGAATTATATCCCCCCAAAGAGATATGTTTGAAGTCCTAACCACCCCATCCGCGTGTATGTGACCTTATTTGGAAACAGAGTCTTCGAAGAGGTGATCGAGTTAAGATGAGGTCATTAGAGTGGGTCCTAATCGCATACGCCCAGTGTCCTTATACGAAGAGGAGAGGATGCAGGCCGAGACTGGAGTGAGAGATCTGCAAGCCTGGGGTCATCAGAACCTGGAAGCAGCAAGGAAGGATCCTCCCCCAGGGTCTCCGGAGGAAGCATGGTGCTGGCAACGCCTTGATCTCAGACTCTAGACTCCGGAACCGTAACAAATTCTGTTGTCTTAAACCCCCCCACGTGGGGCACTCGGTTACAGCAGCCATAGCACACCCACACAGAGGGGAAGAGGCGTGACTCTGAGACTAGAAGTTCAGCACAAAACAAGGTCCACAGTCAACATCAGCGAATGCCCCCGCAACATCCAGAGACCAGTGCCCAAGAAACTGCCACATCTGACCAGGTACAGTGACAGCAGGTGGGACAAGACACCCTTCCCATCCTTGCAGCCACATAAGCTTCTCGAGGCAGCCAGACACCACCTGCAAAAGGAAACAGAAGAGAGACACCTTGTATGCAGAGAAACCAGCCTGACAATGTGTTGGGGCTTGAAGGGACCAGATATTTGCTGACTCTTGGTTTTGTGGCCCCCACCTCCTCTACCACCATGACATCAGCAGGAAAGGGGGCGCAGGGCACAATGAGATCACTTATAGAAAATCAAGGTTTTTCGCACACCTTGGTCCAAGAAGGTACATTTCATCCCACTGCACTCATTTTTAAATGGTCTCTTGCGGAATTGGGACACCCCTTTAAGCACGGATGGAGGACAGGCTCGGAGGCAGGAAACCGAGGTGGGTGAATTGGTACATCTCCAGATGGGGTGACCTGATTTACCATGAGCATGTTTGCTGGAGCAAGACTTACAAAAGTAAAACATTGGAAGCAACCTAAATATCCAACCATATGGGCTTGGATAAATACATAATTATAATGGACCATGAAAATCATGAGAAGATTGTTCACTAATATTGAAGAAAGTTGTGATAAATGCTAAGTAGTAGTAGTAGTAATGATGATAATAATAATAAGCCTAAAAACTATATCTGCAGGACTCCAATGTTTATGAGATGTTACTGTACCAGGACAACTGCTTTAAAAACAACTCCCAGAGTTCAATGACTTAAAGCAATGAAGGCATAGTTCATTCTTATGAAACTATCGTGGGGAGGTGGGGTCTCTACTGGGTCTTCGGAAACCCAGGCACATCCCGCCTAGTGGCTTGGCTGCCCCCTCTGGTCTTGGAGTTCTTCACTGACTCCTTCCCACCCACGAGCAGCAAGAGAAGAAAAAGAGCATGGAGGATCCGAAGATTGAGTGGGCCAGACCCAGAAATGGGTGACATTGCTTCTTCCCACATCCCATTGGTCAAACTCAATCACGTGCCACCCTACCTGCAGGGGAAGCTGGGAAATGTAGTCTAGCCCCATGAAGGAAGAGAAGGGAAATAGGATTATTTGCTGAACACATGAAATCTGCCACAATTAATATACATTGAAAAAAGTACTGCAAAAAAATCATCACATTTTCACAGTAATTATTTCTGGGTGGTGAAATGAAAGGTGTTTAAAATTGTTTCATATTTATGTTACTTGGAATTTTTCAAATTTTCTAAAATAAACACATAGTGCTTTTACAGAGAGGGGAGAAAATGTGTGATTTAATAATTGACAAAATAGTCTCCAGGCTTCCTTTAGGATTTGGACAGGCTTGTTTAGCAGTCAGGCTTTAGGATCAGACTTACAGGTTACCTGATCTAAGGAGCATGACATCACCTTCCTAAGCCATAAAGTCTCCACATCTGTAAAGGGGAAATAGAAATATATGTCACGTAGAGTTGTTGGAAAATCGAATGAGAACACGGGCAGCTGTTCTCTCTGGCGCTCAGGCTTCCCTTCCCAGTCCATCCATCCTCCCTTCTCCTAGGTTCCTGTTCTGTGCCTTCTCCCCGCTCCCCAGACCATCAGCTGTCTCCCCTGACTCTCTCACCTGATGACCCGCCTTCTATTTCAGAGGGACAGAAACAATAAGGAGAGGATGGGGAGACTGCCACCACCACTCCTGCCCCCCAGCACCTGGCCTGCTCCCGCTGCCCCCTCCTGCTTCTGGAGATGCCCACCCCTGCCCTCAAGGCCATGCCCCAGCACCCCCCCCCCCAGGGTCCTGCATCATCAGATCTCCCCTCCCTGCTGGATCAGTCTTATCCGCATACAACCGAGCCCTAGCTGCTCTCATCTTTACAACCTCTTGACTGCATGTCTCTCTCCGGCTATCACCCCATTTCTCTGCTCCCTTTTATTACAACATTTATCAAAAGGAGTTGCCTGCTGTGACTGCTTCCACCCGTTCCAGTCTCCCAGAACCTCCTCCAAACAGGCTTCACCCCTTCTGCCTCTCTGACATGGCTCTTCACTGTGACCTCCCCGTTGCTAACCCAATGGTCAGTCCCCGTCCTCCTCTGATGTGGCCTGAACCAGTCCCAGCACTGACCATCATTCCCTCCTTGGTACTGACCGCACATTCTCCTGATATCCCTCCCATGGCCCCCGCCACTCTTCCTCAACCTTCTTTGCCGGTTCCTCCCCATGTCTTTGGCCTCTTAATGTTGAAATGATGACTAAGACTCAGTCCTCTGGCCCTGGCAATGGATGGAATGGCATCTTCCAAAAAGATCCTTGGAGGAATACGATTCAGCCTTCAAAAGGGAGGAGATTCTGACACCTGCTACAACATGGCGGAGTCTAGAGGACATTAAACTAAGTGAAATAAGCCCGTCGCGGAAGGATAAATGCTGTAGGATTCCGCTTCTTTGAGGAGTCAAGATCACAGAGACAGACAATAGGCTGGTGGTGCCAGGGGCTGGAAAGAAGGAAACAAGCGTTAAAGAGGGAGTTCATGCTTAACAGGTACACATTGATTTTGCAAAATGAAACAGTTCTGTGGATGGATGGTGGTGATGATAGCATAAAAATGTGAGTGTATTTAATGCCACAGAAGTGTACACTTCAAGATGGTTAGAATGGTACATTTTACATCTCACGTATTTTTCCACAATATTTTTGAAAGGTCATCTGAGACCATTTTTAATAAAATGTATTTTTGGTTTTTAAAATTTAATTTAATTTTATTTAAATTCAAGTAATTGACATATAGTGTATTATTAGATTCAGACGTAGAGTTCAGTGATTCATCAGTTGCATATAACACCCAGTGTTCAATATATCACGTGCCCTCCTTCAAGCCCGTCACCCAGTTACCCGAATCCCCCCACCCCTCTTCCCTCCATCAACCCTCAGTTAGTTTCCTGCAGTTAAGAGTCTCTTATGTTTTGTCTCCCTCTCTGATCTCATCTTGTTTTAATTTTCCCTCCCTTCTCCTATGCTCCTCTGTTTTGTTTCCTAAATTCCACGTATGAGTGAAATCATATGATAATTGTCTCTCTGATTGACTTGTTTTGTTTAGCATAATACCCTCTAGTTCCATCCATGCTGTTGGAAAAGGCAAGACCTCATTTTTTGATGGCTGAGTAGTATTCCATTGTATGTATACACACCACATCTTCTTTATTCATTCATCAGTCGATGGACACCTGGGCTCTTTCCATAGTTTGGCTATGTGGACATTGCTTCTCTAAACATTGGGGTGCAGGTGCCCCTTAGGATCACTACATTTGTATCTTTGGGGTAAATACCTAGTAATGCAAATGCTGGGTCATAGGGTAGCTCTATTTTCAACATTTTGAGGAACCTCTGTGCTGTTTTCCAGAGTGGCTGCACCAGCTTGCATTCCCACCAACAGTGTAGGAAGGTTCCCCTTTCTCTGCATCCTTGCCAACATCTGTCATTTCCTGAGTGGTTAATTTTAGCCATTCTGACTGGTGTGAGGTGGTATCTCATTGTGGTTTTGATTGGTATTTCCCTGATGCCAAGTGATGTTGAGCATTTCTTTATGTGTCTGTTGGCCATTTGTATGTCTCCTTTGGAGAAATGTCTGTTCATGTCTTCTGCCCATTTCTTTTTTTTTTTTAAAGATTTTATTTATTTATTTGACAGAGAGAGAGACAGCCAGTGAGAGAGGGAACACAAGCAGGGGGAGTGGGAGAGGAAGAAGCAGGCTCATAGCGGAGGAGCCTGATGTGGGGCCCGATCCCAAAGCACCGGGATCATGCCCTAAGCCGAAGGCAGACGCTTAACGACTGAGCCACCCAGGCGCCCCATTCTGCCCATTTCTTGACTGGATTATTTGTTCTTCTGGTGTTGAGTTGGAGAAGTTCTTTATAGATTTTGGATTTTTTTGTGTTTTTTTAATATTTTATTTATTTATTTGAAAGAGAGAGAGAGCACCCACGAGCTGGAGGGAGGGGCAGAGGGACAAGCAGACTCCCCACTGAGTGGGGAACCCAATGCAGGGCTCCATCCCAGGACTCTGAGATCGTGACCTGAGCTGAAGGCAGATGCCCAACCGACTGAGCCACCCAGGCTTCCCTTAATAAAATGTTTTTTTAAAAGACATACTGAAGTCCTACCCCCAGTACTTGAGAATGTGAACTTGTTTGGAAATACTGTCTTTTCAGATGTGATTGGTTGCGATGAGGTCACACGTGAGTAGGGTGGGTCTTTATCCAATACGACTGGTGTCCTTATAAGAGGAGGACAGAGACACACAGGGAGAATGCCAGACGACCCCAGAGGCAGAGCTCAGAGTGGCAGCTGCCAGGCACGGAATGCTGGCCCCCAGCGGAAGCCAAGGAGAGGCAAGGAAGGGGTCCAGCCCAAGTCTTGAGGAAGCATGGCCCTGCTGGCCTCCTGGTCTCAGACTTGTGATCTCTTGAACTGTGACAGAATGCATTTCTGTTGTGTTAAGCCACTGGCTTTGCGGTCCTCTGTTCAACAGTCCTCAGGAACTCACACAGGCCCCTCTGTTCTCCCTCACTTCTTACATGGTCTCCCCTCTATATTCACAGGTCCCACTTTCAAACCTTCCCCTCAGCCCTCCCCGTGGAACCCAGACTCATGTCACCAAGGGCTGCCTGGTTGTCTAATCGGCATTTCCAATATCACATGCCTAAAACCAAACTTCTCCTCCTCCCCCTAGAACTTGTTATCTCGCCTTAATGCCGCCCCTCGAGCAGGTGACCCTGGCCAAAGCCTCTTGAGTCATTCCTGACTCCGCCTCTTCTCCAAAGCCCCCCTCCAAAGCATCACCTAATGGGGGCAGCTCCACCTTCCAGATTAAATCCCAAACCCGGTTCCTTCTCCTCTGAAGGCTACCTGGGTCGGGGCACCTGCGTCTCCCTGATGCCCCCCTCCCCTGCTGTCCTCAGTGCGCCCAGTGCAGTAGCCAGGGGGATGCTTTTAAAATGTAAATCAGATTATGGGCTGCTCAAAATTCTCCGAGGGGCCCCTACCTCTCTCCTGGTAAAAGCCAAAGTCCCCAAGTGGCTGATGGGGCCCCCACATAGGCCTCTCTCCCCCAGCCTCCTGAAGTCATTGCTCACCCCTACACACACTCTCTGGCCACCCAGCTGCCTTGCTGTCTGTCAGGTCCCCTCTAGGAGCCTTTGCACTCACTCTACCCCCTACTGGACGCTCATCCCCCAGATACACACGTACTTTGCCCTTTGTCACCCTCCACCCACGCCCTGACTGATATGTCACTGTTCTTCCAGGGCTCCGGGGACTCCTAATTCCACATCATAGACCACCTCCAGCACTCCAGCCCTCCCCACTTTGTGTTTCTCCATAGCATCTATCACCTCGAATAAAGGGTATTTCTTGCTTACATCCACCTTTCTCCACTAGAATTTAAGCCCCATGATGGCAGGATCTTTTGTCCTTTTCCCCCACCCTGCTGAATCCTAGTGCCTGGAACAGTGCCTGGCACACGGTACCGTTTAGTAGAGGATGGATGGACGGACGGACGGACGGACGGATGGAAGGATGGATGGACGGATGGATGGACGGACAGGAAGATGGATGGATGATTTTCTGAATAATGTTCACATTTTCTCATTGTCAATTTTAACTCCAGAAGGGAGTTGTTTGAGATGGAGGAGAGAGGGGGCTCCTTTTCTCGCTTAAAAGCTGAATTTAGATTTGTTTCCCCATAGGATTTAGGGTCCTCTCAGAGCCCACGGCACTGCCTCCCCAAACCCTGCCTGATGCTTGCTCTTCCTGGGTCCCATTGCACACGCCCTTCTCAATGTCAGCCGGGGCCACTCCTTCCCCACCATGTGACCTTGGGCCCAGCTTTCTCGAGCCTCAGTGGCTCCATCTGCAAAATGGCAGCTCAATGCTTCCTACCTGGTTCTAAGATGAAAACGAGATCTGACTGTCTGTGCCCAGTGCCGCGTCTCAGATTTGGCGATCACCCAATAAGCACCACCTTGTTTTTTAAGTTATTATCAGAGTGGACACGTCTTTCCAAATGTATATCCTTCTACCCCCGCCACCTATGAATGTCCCATTAAGGCTTTTAATACTTACTAGTAATAACGGTGACCGCAGGGCCCGGTTCCCCTTTACTAAACACTCCTGTGCTCAGCGCCCGGCACACGACGCCTGTCATCTCCCAGACCTCCTGGCTGCTCCGGCCCACCTGCCTTGCCCTGCCCTGCCCATGTTCTTCCTGTGGGGGCCTGTAACTTGGAATCTCCTTCCTTCCTCTTTTCTTGCCCCCAACATCCAGGATGCTGATTAGGACTGTGGGATTTCCAAGGAGCCTCTTCGGGGCCCAGCCCTGCGGAGATGGTGGAAGGTACCGGAAAAAGGAAGCCTGTTCCTGAGATCCTGAAACTGACGTGTAGATGGAGTGGCTGGGGCAGGTGTGCACCCAGAACGGCCAGGTAACAACTCAAGCCAAGGGCAGGAATGGGACGGAATTCACACTGGAGATGTGAGAGTTCCTGCCGATGATCCTGTCAGTCCCCAGCCTGGGCGTGGGGCAGATCCAAGAACTGTATTGCCTTCTTCTTCCTCTCCCTCTTGCCTGGGGGTTCAATGCTCCTGAGAAGATCAGAGGGCCAAAGTGGAATTGGAGACCTGCCCCGGCCTTCTGCCAGAAGGATTCCGATTGGGAAGGTGTCCAGACTATGGGGGAAGCCCCAGAAAACCAGAATAGAAAAAGTCTTGCAGACCTTACGCCCCTCCCAACTTTAGAGGGAAACCTGAGGCCCGGGAAAGGGAGGGGACTGCCCCAAGGTCGCAGAGGAAGTCAAAGTCGGGGCTGAAGAGGATGTCCACGGTCCCCTGTAGCACCAAGAGGGAGCAACAGCAAACTCTGGAGGGAATTTGGTTTTTGATGGTGGCCAAGGTACCATGCTAAATCCTCCCAATATTATCTCGCGAAGTGCTGTCACTGAACTGGAGAGGACACTACCATTGTCCCCAGTTGTCTGAAGAGGACAGTCAGCAACAGGAAGCGTTTGCCCGAGGCTGGGGGGCAGTCAGGAGCAGAGCCCATTTTGAGCCCAAACTCCGAAGGCTGGCCATGCTTCGCTTTCCACCTGGAGGCGGATCTGGCTGAAATACAGCCTCACTACTTCCGGCCTCCGGGCCTCAGTCTCCTCATCCGCAAAGGGGGAGGCCACCACTCTCCTGGACGTTGTTTCCCCAGTGAAGTGAGCATGCGTGGGGCCTGGCCCCTGGGAGCGCTGGGAAATGACAAGTGTGCAACACGCAGCTGATCTTCGAAAATTCAGCAAACGTCTCTTATTGCAGTACATACACGTCGTATAAAAGTTCACATTTTAGCCATTTTTAGCGTCCAGTTCAAGGGCACGAAGTGTAGTCACACCATTGTACAACCACCACCAGCATCATCTCCAGAACTTTCTCATCTCCCCCGACTGAAACGTCGTCTGTCCCCCCTCCCCCACTTGCAAACACTAGCTCCCCCTGCCCCCTCCTTTACTTTTGAAAATGAGCCTCCTGCCTACACACCCTGGTGGGACGGGCCAGGGAGGGAAGGAGATGACAATAGGCTGGCGAACAACAAGGAAAAGGGAACCGGAAGGGAGAGGAAAGAAGAGGTTCCAGGGAAGTACATCCAGGAAGCTGTTTCCGAGGGGCCGGCCAACCCCACCCGAGGCCGGGCCAGCCACAGCCCCCTGCCCAAGGACGGGCCTCCCCTCCATTGAAATAAGGAATGGACAGATGACCACCAGACCCCCACCCCCACCCTTCCACACAGAAGCTAGACACCTTCCCGGCCCAGAGTCTCTCCAGAGGCTCACTCATGGTTAACCTTGGGAGCCTGAGGGTCCTCATCTATAAAATGGGGTGCAGATGACAGTTGGTATGTCCCTAGACTCGTGAGAATCGGTTTGACAAGGCCATGGTAAAGCATGGAGCAGGTGCCTGGCGTGGAGCGGCCTTCAGTGTTGGCCACCTTGCTGTCGCTGTTACATTATTCCACCCCCACCCCCACCCGCCAGAAGCAGGGCAAAAGCCCTTGTGCACCGTGAGAGAATGGGCTTTTCCGTCCAACTGTTCCTTTGCTCCCAGAATACCCCACTGGCCTCCTCACCAACCCCAGAACAAGTTGCTGGGCGATCCCGTGCTGGGCGGGGTGGCCAAAGTAGCTAGCCAGATGCTGTGCCCACCCTAGAGGGCTTGGGGGGGGCAGAGGTGGGGGGACACGGGGAGGCAGACACGGGTCTGGATCTCTGAGATAGGTGGTCAGTGATAAGCACATTTAGCTTCCGCGGAAGGACCACGAAGGGACCCTGAACCTAAAGGTCAGGGAAGGCTTCCTGGAGGAGATGAATCAAGATGAGTGGATGGTCCAATGAGCTGAAACCACAGAGGTAAAGGCCTAGAGGGGTCAATGACCTGGGGGTCCAAAGAGAACCGGAAGTGATTCTGTACTACAGGAGCAGAGTGTGTGAGGTGGAGGGGGGGATGGGTCTGCGGGAGCCAGTGCAGTGGGGGCAGGGGGCAGGTGGAGGGCCTGCGTGCCCGAGTTCAGAGTCTGGATCCTCATCCACAGGCGACGGGGGCCATGGAAGAGGCAGCGTCTGTATGTTGGGGCATTCACCCTGGAGGCTGTGAACACAGCGGGTGAGCACAGTAGATAGGAGGCTCCTGTGGGCATCTTGGGAGAGTTTTGGGGGGCAGCCAGAAAGGGAGCAGCAGGAGGAACGGAGAGGAGGAGCTGGACCAGAGAGAGATTTCCGAGGTGAAACTGTGTGGTTGGCAGAATAATGTCCCCCAAAGATGTCCACACCCTAATTCCCCAAAATGAGATGATTTTATGTTACATGCAGGGAGAATGAGGGCTGATGATGGAATTAAGATTGCTTCTCAGCTAACTTTGAGATGGAGAGATTATTCTGGATTATCTGGGTGGTGATTGTAATCACAAGCATTCTTAAATATGGAAGAGGGAAGAAGAGTCAGTGTCACGGAGGAGGAAAGACTCAGTCGGCCACTCCTGGCTTCGAAGATGAAAGGGGGCCACCAGCCAAGCGCATGGCAGCCTCTGCACCTGGAAATACAAGGCAATGATTCTAGCCCTTGAGCTCCGGGAGGAGCGCAGCCCTGCCGACCGTTGGATATAGCACAGCGAGACCTGCGTCAGACATCTGACCCACAAAGTGCAGGAGAGTAGATGGTGCTGCTTCAAGCCACTAAGTTTGGGGTGAGGCGTCACAGCAGCCACAGGTGCAACTGGTGAGGGGGTGGGGGTTAGGAGAGGGGGCCTTAAGGTCATCTGGCTTGGGGACTGGAACGATGGCAACGCCACCAGCCACAAGAGGCCACGGGACAACAAATACATGGGAACAGGAGGAGTCTGTCTGCTGCCCTGACCTGAGCAGCCCGGCCCAAGCCCTCGCTGGGCACAGAGCCCGGGGACCCAATGAAGAGCTGGGGGGAATGTGTCCTTACATCATCAGCTATGGGAGTGAAATAGCTATTGCAGGATGAACGGGTGGCAAGATCCCCCACAATTCCTTGGGTCTCATTTTTCAAGCACTAAAACAACCACACTGTTAAGCTTTTGCTTCCTCAACAAGCCAGAGAAAGAGAATTTAAACCTCAAGGACAAAGGTCAAGGTGGGGTGACAAGCCCAGGGCCGGGTAGCATAAGGAATGACACTGTGGGTTCTCAGGGCATAAATGATGCTGTGTACCCGGTTTTCCCTGGAGGAGGGAGAGCAGGTGGAACTGGCTGGAATCCTCTCCCACTTCGCTTTCCACAGCAATTCTTTTTTTTTTTTTTTCCTTCAAAATACAAGAAGGCAGAGTGTGGTGGGGGGGCGGGATGCTCCTGCCGGGCCCCGCCGGCCTCTCCGCCGGCTTCGTTCCCCGCCTCCCCCGGCCCTTTGTCTAGCTCCCGCTCTGCCGCGCACATGGTCCCCTGTCAAATTCCGGGCGGCTCCGGGGGACACGTGTCGGGAAGTCTGCCGCTCCACCGGCCCCGCGTAACCATGGAAACGGCGGCCAATGGGAAGCCCGCGTTGCCTGCGGGGGCGGAGCCGAGCGCGGCTGGAGCGGGCGGGGCGGGGGCGGGGCCCAGGCGAGGGAAAATGAGGGCGGGGCCCGGGTCACACCCGCACGACCCGGGCTGTCTGAAGGGCGCAGGACGCCCACCCGGGTTATCTGTACCTCAGAGGTTTGGTAACATCTCTCCAGCGTTTCCTCGGCACTCCTGGGATTTTCTTTGCCCTGAAGTAGAAGGTTAAGATCCTAGACTTCAGTAGATGTGGGTTCAGATCCTACCAGCAACACCTAACGAGCGGCGCACCTTGTGCAGGGGACCGAACCTTTCTGTGTCAGTTTCTTCAGCTGGTAAATCGAGTAATTGTAAACCTATAGAGAGATAACAAACAATTCGCCCAGCCTGGCTGGCACCAGTGTGCGCTCAATAAACAGCAGTGATCCTTACGACTGACGCCCTCTGACCCTCCAGAAAGGAAGACCCCATCTGGGTGTGAACAATCCACCCTCTAGGTGTGGGGCTCCCTGGGTGCTGACTTCTGACTCATTTGCCCGAGGCCGGTTCCAACAACGGCGTCAACGTGCCTGTCAACAAAGTGGAAAGATGAGCCTGGGGTCTGTCAGGGTCCCCTTGGCAGCAGCCAGGCTGCCAAGTCCCTGGAGAGCTGAGCACCTCCAGATGGGGGTGGGGGGGAGGCAGAAAGAAAGGAAGGTTCAGTGCCAAGGGCTGGGGGCCAGGAAACGATTTTGGCACTGCCGCCCACCAACAGGGTGACCCACAGAAGTGTTTTTACCTCTCTGGGCAAAAGCATCTTGTAAAACAGTGAGGATGATACCGGCCGACCTCCCCCTCAGTGTGGTGGAGAATCTGCAATGAGGAAATGGATTCTCAAAAAAAAACAAAAAACAAAAAACCCCACAAAAAACCTCAGTTTGTTTCCAAGTGAGCCTAGAAGAGTCCAACAGAAGCAGAAGTGGATGGCAAACAGCACGGGGCGAGACCCAGCCCCTCTCTCCTGGCTTCCCCAGGCTCAGCCCAGGGCGTGGGACAAACATCCCTGGCTAGGAGCTTTAGTTACCAGGACTCTTTCTTTCACTTTTACGAAGAAGTGGGAAATGCACGTGTGCCTGCGCGCACTCGTCCGTTCATTCATTTGTTCGCTCAACAGCGCTTTCGGGGGGGCTGCTCTGCGCCAGGTGCTGTGCTAGGTACAGGGTCCAGAGCAGTGAACAAAACAGTCCCTGCCCTGAAAGAGGTCACTGTCTGGCTAGGGAGACAGACATTAAAGAAATAAACATGCAAATAAACACGTGGCCACAAAAATCCATAAATGCCCTGAAAGAAATACGCAGGAGCCACGAGCATGAAGGAAATAAATATGAGTCCGGGGGACAGAGCAGTCAGGGCAGGCCTCCCTGAGGAGGTGACATTTCAGAGGGGCCTGAAGACTGAGCAAGAGTCGGCCTGGTGAGGAGGGAGGAAAGGTATTCCGGGCAAAGGGAACAGTGTGTGGTGCCTCGAGGCCAGAGCAAGCTGAGGTATTGTTCCCTCTCCGTGGCCCAGGGGCCAGCGGCTGGGGTCGGGGAGGAGGGTGGTCAGCAGGCACTGGCTGAGTCAGACAGGGTCACGCCAAGGATCTAGGCTTCAGAAAATGGCCACAACATAAATTCACGGCGATTGACTTTAAAATATACCTTGTTTTTCAGAGTCATCCCCTGATGCAGCGGGTGTTCAACTGGTCTCACCAGCCCTCTGCCTTTTCCAGTCTGAAGACACTGGATGATTCAGAATCAGATGAGTGTCATTATTACTCAGCACGCTTCACTGACTGCGACAGAAAAGGAGACGCATTTATGGAAAGATGTTTAGCATGAAGGTTAGAATGAGGGCTGGGGTTGGGCCTTAGTTAAGGGTAGAACTGGTACAGGGTTTGGGCTAGGATGGGGTTGGGGTTAGATTAGGGCTAGCTTGGGGTCAGGATTAGGGTTGGGTTGGGGTTGGGCCGGGGTTTGGACTGTGAATTGGAGTTCCGTTACGTAGGCTTCTATCCTAGCACCCAGCCGAAAATCTAGGACATAAGAAGGGCCCAGTGGGTATTTTCGATGAATTAATTACTGTGGTTTCTTGTGAACCAGAAAGACAAAGTGGCCAGGCAGCCTCGTTCCCTGGATATCCTGGTTATTTGTCTGTGTGTTGTGAACAGACTGGTAAAACTCACCTGCACGCTAATTTTCTATTCCTCTAAGACGGCACCAAAACGTCATTCCCATGTAGGAAACAAGGGGGAAATGGTCTGTGCGTGTCGATCCGTTGACCCAGGCTGGGGAACAGGGAGCCCAGGAGACCAGATCCTTTAAAAGAGCCCAGGGGTGGGAGAGGAAGTGGGTTTCTGCAGAAGTCCCAGCCAGGCTGAGGGGGAGTCAAGGAGCAAATCTGGGCTGGAAGGTGGGGTTTGGGTGAGGAGTTGGGGGAGGGAAAAGGTGAAGAGGGGAGCAGCGAAGTTAAGAAGGTAAGCAGACCACAGAGCGCATGTATGTAACCCGTGTAGTTCGGGGGCTCCGTGTGGCCTCGGCCCTGGGGAGTCTCCCTCAGAGAAGCTTGAAGCAGCAGTCACGTATTATTCGTGGGGGTTTCTAATATTTTTCACCTTGCAAAGAAAAATCAAGGAGGTCCGACTTCTTCCCCTGAGCCACACTGCTCCGTCCCGTCCCCTCTTCCTCCAGGGCTCTTGGATCCTGTTCTAGTCCAGAACCCCTTACTTGCAGCCCCCCCAGATGTGGCTTTCCTGCCCCCTCTGTGTTCACTCAGGTCGTCTTTATACAGTTCAACTCGGCCTCGGGGATTTCTGCTCTTTGTTCCCTTTCTGTTCTCCCCACTTCACAGAGCCCCCAGTAACGAACCGCCCAGAACTGACCCAAGCAAGGGCAACCCCCTCCCCGTCTCCCCTGCTCTCCCTCCCGTCTCTCCCTGGAACCAGACCAGGAGGGTTGGAGCTCTCCGCAGAGGGCAGAGGAGAAGGAAGAGTTGGAACAGGCAAGGTGAAGAATCTCTTTTACGAGGCCTAGGTGAGTGGGGAGCGTTCCTGGGACTTGTCGTAGTGTAAAGATTGCACCGTCTCCATTGGGCACTGGGGAGCCAGGGGAGTAAAGCAGTCAGATTTGTAAGCCAATCTTCCGCGGAAGTGGGGCTATGTGTGTGTTGTGTGTGATCCCCCACGAGCACCTGGGAGATCCTGGTTAAATATGTGACAAGTGAGAAGGTTAGCGATGAATGAATGATTGAATGAATGAGTGAATGGAATATTGAGCTCTGTGGGCATTCTGGATGTCCATGCTGGCTTCAAGGACCCCAGGACAATTGTGCCCTCATCATGGCTTCCAAAGTCCTTGTTCTTCACCTTAATGCCAACCAGCTGCGAGCTCCTGACAATGACCTCCAGGCTCACAGGGGCCAGGGGGCCAGGCTCCCCCTCCCACGTGGTGGAGCATCTGGATGGGCTCCAACCAGTCTGCTGGGAATGGCCCACGCTCCCCTGGGCAAGACCCGCGGCGCACGGGAAACCTCCCAGTGCTTTTGGCTCTGGCTGCAATTCTGGTTTCCAGCAACACATAAAAATAGCTTCAAGGACATGCAGGGGGCAGGAGGGGGGAGACCTGGTCCCTGACTTCCAGAAGAACTAGATACACATTCCCATCTCTCACTGTCCCAGGGCCCCCTGCCCCCGACATTAATCTGGATTTGAACCTGGGTCTGTATCTGTGGACCTCAGGCCTAAACTTGCTGAGCTCCTCAGACAGCAGCCCCCCTCACCCAGCTGGGGACAGACAGAGGCAGACGCAGACGCAGACGCAGAAAAAGCGTCTGAAATCCCTCCCACTGCCAGCTCAGAGCAAAACTCCTGCAGGGCCCTGGTGCCTGCCTGGAGACGGGAGCTGCTGCCATGGAGCAGAGCCTGGGGTCACGGCGGAGCCTGGCCAGGGTGGGAGGGGAGGGGGCTGCCCGGCTGCCCAGCTCCGGAGCCTCTTCCAGCCTCCAGTGTTGGAGTCCCCAAACAGTGGTGATGCAAACGTGGGCTCCAAACCACCTTCCACGCCCTGCAGAGCCCATCCTGAGGCCAGGCAAGAGCGAAACAGGAGGAAAAGCCCCAGCCGAGGATGGGGGGACGTGGAAGTGTTTTAGGAACAGGTACATTTAGGAGCACAGCCTGTCCAGACGGTGGGCATGCATCACCTGTCATCCTTACAGCCCCATAGGGACTTACCATGATTTGTCCCCCTCATACAGATGAGCAAAGGGAGGCTCCGCGAGGCAAGGGACCAACCACGCAGCTAGCCAGGACAGAGCCGGGATTTGAACCCGGGGGGCTCAGGAGCCTAGGCTCCCGCCTCTGCACTCAAGGGATGAGCTAAAGGTGGAAACTAAGGGTGGGGGTCAGTTTTCTTCCCTGCCTCCCCAAAGCCCCAAAATAGACCTGCTTTCGTGACGAAGGTCTCCTCCCCTCAGCTCCACAAATACCCACGTTCCCAGGCCGAACCCAGGGCGGGGGCCCACAGGAGCTCGCGCCCAGCAGGACCTATTTCTGGCTGCACAAGCGGCCTTCTGTCGTGGCCTCGGCCACAGCCCGCAGCCAGGGCCCAGGCCCTGGCCGGGCCTCCAAAGGGCCCATTGTCCGGCTGCCTGGGCCGCCGAGCCTGGCTCCTGGACATCCGGAGCGGGGGCAGAGGGTGACCCAGGCCCAGTGGACTGAGGGGCCTGTGTGAGAGCCGCAGCTGACTCGAACGACAGCCTAGACTCCACCTTGGGACAGCCTTGGGCTGGCCTCAGAGAGGCCCTGAGGTCACGCGCACACATACACACACACACACGCACGGACACGCACCCCAGAGGTGACAACTGCAGAGTGCGGCCACCCCCATTACAGGGAGGAAGGAGTTAAGAGCCTGGGATTTAGAGCCGGGTGGGTTGGGATTCTAATACTGGCTGGCTGTGAGGTCTAGGCAGGTCAGGCCCGGTCTCTGAGCCTCAGTCTCCTCATCTGTAAAACGGGACACACACTGTCCCTATTTCACAGGTGTGCAAACCCAGCTTCGGAGAAGTGGCTTGCCTGAGTCCACCCAAGCAGGAGTTTTCCATATATCTATATCTTAAAAAGATTTTCGGGGGGGGGCGCCTGGGTGGCACAGCGGTTAAGCGTCTGCCTTCTTCGGCTCAGGGCGTGATCCCGGCGTTATGGGATCGAGCCCTGCATCAGGCTCCTCCGCTATGAGCCTGCTTCTTCCTCTCCCACTCCCTCTGCTTGTGTTCCCTCTCTCGCTGGCTGTCTCTATCTCTGTCGAATAAATAAATTAAAAAAAAAAAAAAGATTTTCGGGGGGCGCCTGGGTGGCACAGTGGTTAAGCGTGCCTTCGGCTCAGGGCATGATCCAGGCGTTATGGGATTGAGCCCCACATCAGGCTCCTCCGCTGTGAGCCTGCTTCTTCCTCTCCCACTCCCCCTAGTTGTGTTCCCTCTCTCGCTGGCTGTCTCTATCTCTGTCAAATAAATAAATAAAATCTTTAAAAAAAAAAAAAGATTTTCGGGCAGCCTCGCTGGCTCAGTCGTTAGAGCATGCAACTCTTGGTCTCGGGGTCGTGAGTTTGAGCCTCACATTGGGTGTAGAGCTTACTTAAAAATAAAATCTAAAAAAAAAAGAAAGGTTTTCGTTAGGAACATTTTCAAAAGTACAGAGTATGATAAATCCCCATATCCCACCATTGAGATGCAACAATTATTGGGATGTTGCCATACCGGCTCTCTCTACCCCTTTTGGTTATTTTGCTGTTGTTGCTTGAAGTAAATTGAAAGCCAACCCGGGACATGTCCTTTCATCCTGACCCACCTCAGTGTTCCTCTAAATACGTGGACAGGTTTTCATATAAACATCATGCTGTTCTCACACCTGGCAAAATTAAGGGCAAGTCTCTGGCATTGTCTCCTACCCAGGGCATAACGGGGTTTCTCCCGATATTCTCAACAATGTCAGGTTCCAGGTGATTTGTTAGAATTCGGATGCAGGTAAAGTCTACACAGGGCATTTGGTTGTTATGTCCCATGACTTTTTTGGGAAATTGATTTTCTTGTCACTGGCTTATTGAAGAAACTGAGTCCGTCGTCCTGTTGAATGTCCACATCCTGGATTTATCTGTTTTCATCTTCACGGTGTCATTTAACTTGTTTCTCTGTCCCTCTATTTCCTGTTGACTAGAAAGTTGCTCCCCTTCCTCTTTAACTGGCTGTTTTAGGGAGATGTAACTCACACACCATAAAATTCACCCTTTTAAAGATTTTATTTATTTATTCGACAGAGATAGAGACAGCCAGCGAGAGAGGGAACACAAGCAGGGGGAGCGGGAGAGGAAGAAGCAGGCTCCCAGCGGAGCAGGGAGCCCGATGCGGGCCTCGATCCCAGGACCCTGGGATCACACCCTGAGCCGAAGGCAGGCACTTAATGACTGAGCCACCCAGGCACCCCGAAAATTCACCCTTTTAAAGTGGAAAATTTAATGGTTTTTAGTATATTCATAGAGTTGTGCAACCATCACCATCTCCAACTTCAGGACACCTTCATGAGGCCAAAAAGAAACCACATCCCCATTAGCAGTGACTCCCCGTTATGCCCTCCTGGCAACCACCAATCTAGGTTCTCTCTCTGTGGATCTGTCTACTCTGGACATTTTGGATAAATGGAATCAGAAAACACGTAATCTTTTGTGACTGGCCATTTAGCATAATATTTTCAAGGCTCATCTTGCTAGATCACGTATCAGTACTTCGTCCCTTTTTATTGGCAAATAATATTCCATTGTACGAAGAGTGCAAATTCTGTGTATCCCTTCATTCAGTGATGAGCGTTGGGCTTCTTCCTCTCCTTGGCTCTTATGAATAATGCTGCTACAAACATCGTGTGTGTTTGGGTAAATATATGCTTTCCATTCTCTTGGGTGTTGATACATAGGAGTGGAATTCCCAGGTCATACGAAACTCTATGGTTAATATTTTGAGGACCCACCACACTGTTTTCTAAAGGAACTGCACCAGCTCACCAGAACACCAGCAATGCACGAAGTTCCAACCTCTCCACATCCTTGCCAACACTTGCTCTCGCCCATCTTTTTAATTTTAGTCATCCTAGTGGGGGGTGAAGTGGTATCTCGTGGTTGTGATGACTAATGGCGTTGAACATCTTTTCATGTGTTTATTGTAATTTGTATGTCCTCCTTGGAAGAATGTCTTTTCAAATCCTTTGCCTGCTTTTAACTTGTGTTATTTGTCTTTTATTGTTGAGTTGTAAGAGCTCTTTACATCTTCTGGACACAGGTCCCTTATCAGATACAGGATGGATAAAATTTTACTCTCATTCTGTGCATTATCTTTTCACTTTCTTGGTGTCCTTTGAAACACAAAGTTTTAGATTTTGGTGAAGTCCTATGTATTCTTTTGTCCCTGTGCTTTCAGTGTCATACGCCTAATCCATGGTTGTGAAGATTTACTCCTACATTTTATTCTAAGAAGTTTGTAGTTTTAGCTCTTACAGTTAAGTCTATGATCCATTTTGAGTTGACTTTTATGTATGGTGTGAGGTAGGGATCCAACTTCATTCTTTTGATGTGGGTACCCAGGTGTCCATACCATTTGTCGAAAAGACTCTTTTCTTCCTATCAAATGGTCTCATACCCTTGTCAAATATTAATTGAACATAAATGTATGCGTTTATTTCTGGACTATTAATTTTATCCCATTGGGCTATAGTCTATCCTTCTGCCAGCGCCACACAGTCTTGATTCTTGTAGCTGTGTAATAACTATTAAAATCAGAAGGTGTGAGTTCTCCAATTTTGTTCTGCTTTTTCAAGATCATTTGGCTTTCTGGGTCTTTCTGTATAAATTTTAAGATGAGCTTGTCAATTTGTTGGCAAAAAAGCCAACTGGAATTTTGATAGGAATTGCATTAACTCGATAGATCTGTTTGTTGGACTTGCCAGCTCTAAATTTAAATTTTGAATTGGATTGGACCCCAATGATCTATAGTTCTGACCCCAAGCATCCGCAAAGACCCTGCCCCAAGCAGCTTAGGGCTGAGGGGCCCATACTATTCTGGAGCCAACCCAAGACCCCCAGAGCTTCCAGGCAACCTGCTGTCAGGTCCCATCTACCCCTCATCCTTCAGTTGACTTTAGGAGTCAAAATGCAAAAGTGAACATTTCCTTATGTCAAACTCCTTTTGTAAGTTCTGGATACCAGGGAAATCTTCGGGAATCTTCATTCTTCCCAGCCGGGGAAGCAGCACCTCGCCCAGCTGAGGCCTCACAGAGCTGATAGCCCTCACAAGCCCCTCTCCCCATCTGCCCACAGCAGGGGCTGGTCTACCCTTCTGGGTCATTCAGTCCTTGTTCTTCACTCACAAAGTCGCTTACCTCTGAGGGGCAGGAGTGGGGGTTCCTAGGCAACAAAAACCATTGCTGAGCATAACGACCCTAACCCTATTGCTCTGTCGTGGAAACCCCTCATTCACGACTGAGCTGTGCCAGGCACTGTGGGGACGGGGGACTCGGGTCCCTGTATCCAGAAGCTCTCAGGCCGGCGGGGGGGGGGGGTGACAAGAGCCACCATCTCGAAGCCTCTACTCTGTGCCAGGAACTGTGTGCCTCGTTCCTCTGAAAGCTCAGTACAGCCCCACGAAGCGTGTGTGGGATGAGAGTATATCTTTTCCTGGCCTGTGCAAGGGGGTAGATGCTCAGTGCTGACAAAGATGTCCGAGGTCCCTGCCTCCTTGGAAACGCTCCCCAACAGGAGAGACAGACGTAGAACAAGAAAGACTAGGGAGGGGGTGTGGTCATAGCATGCAGTTAACACCACAGGTGACAAAACAGAAGAGAAAGGTAACAGGAGGGGAGGGACCTACTTCAAGTATGTTCATCGGGGAAGGACCCTCTGAGGAGGCCATATTCACAACAAGACCTCAAGAATGAGAAGGAGCTGAACACGTGGAATGCATGGGAAACCGTAGCGGAACCACCAGCTCGGAACCCTGAGGGGGGCGCTGGACAAAAGGCTGGTGTGGCCGAGGGGCAGTGAGCACGGGTGTGGGTCAGGGGCCATGAGGCCAGATCATGCGGGTGGGGGAGGGTCAGGCCAAAAGTAGGAAGGAGGATGGAGGCTATTGGGGGTTTAAGCAGGGGCAGGACATGCTCTGTTGTGTGTTTAAGGCAATCACTCAGTCCCCTCTATGGAATCTTCCAGAGGGAGATGATGATGACCTTCCTGGGTGGTGGTCGTAGGGGTGGAGAGAGACGTGGACTAACATGGATAAAGCCAACAGGCTGCTGTCGGATGTACAGAGAGAGGAAAACAAAGAAGGCAGAGATGCCCTCAGGGCTCTGTCCAGAGTGACGGCTGAATCCTAGAACAGCCTTCCCGGCTCCGGGCTTGTCTACTTCTCCTTCCTGGGCCAGAGGCGCTTCCGGAGCTTCGGGCCATGTCCACCCGCAACAAGGAAGGTGGGCCAGCTCAAGAGGCAGGCAAACCCTCCCCTCCTCCTCTCTCTCCCGCTGCCCCACTTGGCAGGCAGGGGATGTGGGGAGGAAACATGGCTTTCGGGCCACCAACTAGCTGTGCGGCCTTGGGCAGCCACAGTCCTTCACAGGACTCAGGTCATTAAATGATCCGCCCCACCGTGTCCTCCTCCGTACCTGAGACCAGGTAGCAAATGTAGGGGAAGCATTTAACCTACTTCAGAGCACATCACAAGGCGCAAGAACATTCCCATCAGCCTGCAGCTCCCAGTAGGAAAATGGGCCTCTGCCACACTCCGTCCCCAGCGGGCTTCTGCGACCGTCAGGATCCTCCCGGTGCCTACCGGGGGCCCCATCAGGTTCTCCTCTGCTGAAAGGGAACTGAAATCTCACCCGGAGGAGTAGCCCCCCACCCAATGCCACCACTGGCAGACACAATGGAGCGCTCGCTGCATCCAGCTCCATGCCAGGGTCCTACGTGGACTGCCGTGGGTCACCCCCATCACTGTCCTGCCTGGAAGGCTTTATGGAAGCAGAAGGTTCCCGGCCTGGATGGAAGACACACGGGGAGTCATTCATTCAGTCAATCCCTGCAGAGCCCCCTCGCGTGCTAGCAAGTCCCAGGCACTGGGGAATCAGGCACAAACTTCCGCCCTCATGGGGCATACAACCTACTGCGGACTTGACAGCAAAGGGGAAAAACCCACCGTGCATTAGACGCCAAGGGGCACAAGCTACAGAGATCTTGCTCCAAGCACCACGCGGTTGGGTCGAAACAGTCAACACTTCGTGACTCTTGCTACTGGGAGATCAGGGTCATCCCAGTCTCCTGCTTCGTCTTCCCTCTTGCCGGGATTGTCCAGGTTCCCAAGACACGCGGAGAAACCGAGACAGCCAGGAATGCCAAGGGGCTCCATGCGACCTGGCTGCTGGGCTGGCCGGGTGTAGGGAGCAGAGGTGGGCCTGGGAGCCATCCCACAGGCCCGGGCCGCGCCTCCCTCGTCCCGGAGTAAGCATGTGATTAAGTAATCTTATTATGGAAGTCCCACATGATCAGATGCCCGGGCTACACTTTGAATGAAATTAATTCCAAGGTTCAACTAAGTCCCTGGGCGTTTTCCTTGCAGGGAAGGTGGTGGGAGGGAAATGAGGTCTGTGTGTTCCAGAACCCCAAGGAACAGGCCCCAAGTCCCGATGCTGCTGGAGGTGGGGGGTGGGGGGTGGGCGATGGGTGAGAGGATTCAACCGGTCATCGCTCACCCCCAAATCCCAGCCACCTTAGTACATGTCCCCACTCGGATGCCCAAAATGTGCCTTGGCCCAAACTGGATTCCTCGTTGCCCTGCCCTCTGGCACCACCCCTCAGACAGGTTCCTCTTCCAGGACCCCTAGCTCTGCAAACGATTCCATCTTCTCAGCTGTTCCCTCGGAACCTCGGGGCTGCCCCGCCCCCCCAGCCCCCTCATCCAACCTGTTGTCAGGTCCGCCTGACCTCCAGACACACCTCCCATGTCTCCCCTTGTCTCCATTCCTCCAGTCTCCTCCTCTGCCCCAACTCGAGGTCTGCCACCTCGAGCCTCCTCGCAGACGCTGTCACTTCCTGCTGCACACTCTTCCTGGCCTCCCCCTGCATTTGAAATGGACCCCCTTCCCATCCCGCAGGCCAGATCCCAAGCTGGGCACGGGGGAGAACACGCGTCCGGTCCTCAAAAGTGCTGTCCCTACTCTGCAGCCTCAGCAGATGGGACTCCCGGGGGGAAGGACACGCCTCAGACACCCTACCTGAGTCTCCCCACCCTCCTCCGAGGGTCAGCCAGGTATCAGGGGAGACAGGGACCACCACGAGGCCAGACAGGCAAACAGCTTTTATAAGAGCCCTCGTTCTGCTGATGCGTCTGGGACACAGCCCAAGCACAAGAGAACGGGGCTTACAGTTCTTACTCACCGCTGCACACAGGAGGTGCTCAATCAATGCTCTAAATCCATGTGGATGCTGCACCCATCCAGCTGCCCCGCACGTCGTGGAGGGTGATGCCGGCCGAGGCCTGCACGGATCAAGGGGGCAGCACGCGCTCCCGGCCTCGCTGGACGAGGCAGATGTGACTAGTCTGGCCGGGGAAGGGGCGTTCTGGAAAGGGGCACAGAGTCAGCAAAGACAGCGGGCAGGGAGGAACATGGCTAGGATCTACTGAGAACGCGCCATCGGCCTGGCCCCTTGTCAGTGCTCTGCGATAAATAATACGGCTTCTTCTGTCTTACAGCTGGGTAGAATAAATGGTTAAATTCTTTCCTCCGGGTGCTACAGTCAGAAATTCTAACTTGCGTCAGGGACCCAGAGCCCTTGGATCTTCGCTGAACTGAACGGCTCCCCACCCGGCTTTCTCTTAGCAGTGGGTTTTAGAGTTTGTGTGCACAGCAATGAGCTTTACATGAAATAGGGTTTCCTGAATTAAAACTTCCCCCCCTGGTACATTCTTTTATTACTGGGACGTACAGCCCCAGTTTTGTTTGTTTGTTTGTTTGTTTTATCTCGGGGCAGGGAGAGTGGGCCTGAGCACCAAGGGAAGTATGTGCTAGAGGGAGCCTGGGGCCATTCTGTGCAGAGGACTGGGCAGGTGAGGTGGAGGGAGAATGAGGAAAGGACAGTCCTTCTGTCTGACACTACCAACCGGGGTAGGAGATGGGTCCCCGAAGAGCTGGAACAATTGACAATGTCAGGGCACAAGTGAGAAGTCATCCATCCACCCATCCAACAAATATTGACTGAGCCCACAGTCTAAGGAAGTGACAAACAGGGAAGCAGGTAATTATAATCCAATGTGGTCAGTGCTATGATGGGGGACGTACAGGGCACTCGGGGAGCCCAGAGAGGCACCTGATCTAGCAAGAGGTTGGGGTGGAGTAGTCAGGGAAGGCTTCCTGGAGGAGGTGATATCTAACCTGAGACTTCCAGAGCAAGCAGGACTTAGCCGGGCCAAGAGGTGGGAAAAGTAGCTCAGCCTGAAGGAACCAAAGAGCACCTACTTACACCCAGACGTGAGTGGCCCTCGGGGACCAGAACAGCTCAGTGTGACTGAACGGCAGAGCAGGGGGGCGCGGGTGGGGCAGAGTGGGGAGGGGTACATTTTCAGAGGAGGGTGTTTGGGGCCAGATCTGCCAGGACCTTGGGAGACACAGTTAAGAGCGGGATCTTTACTGAAGGGCAGCAGGAGCCTGTCAATACTTCTTAACAGAGGAGACAAGCGGCCAGATTTCCTGTTTAGAAAGATAACTTGGGCTTCTGATGAGAGAAGCCTGGGTTATTCTGACCGGGCTTCCAAGGTAACTTAACTTGAAATATCCGTACCTAATATAGAGATACAGATATATTTGCAAAAGCATTAAACGTTTACAAAAGAAGGAGAAATTTCTAGACCAAACCTAAAGGGAAAATAGGAACTCAGAGCAGGGAGTGCACATGGAGGCTTTTTCTGCCTAAGGAAATTTTCCAAGCTCAGGGAAGTCTTCCCTTTGCCAGCTAAAAAAAGGGGGTGGGGAGGGGGTGGGGAGGGGGTGGGGAGGGGGTGGGGAGGGGGTGGGGAGGATGGAAACTAAAGCCCAGGGCCCACAGTCTAACAAAAGACATTTTCCCACAGTTAGCTGGGACCCCCAGGGCTACATCCTCGGGGAGAGGGCGATCAGAAGCAGACCTTCTGAGGAAACACAACTGGGTTTGAAGGACTCAGGCATTCCAGGGAAGCTCCGGCTTGGGTTAGGTGGACCCAGACAGGTAGGACTTCCAAGGATGTGGTTGAGGCAAACAAAATTCCTCCACGAAGGAAAGTAACTTCATCCCGTGCTCTAGACCATCCCTGTGCTTCATTTCTCAAATACCGTGATCAATGCACAAAGAGAACTAGGCATACAAGGAAACAAGACACCATGAGAAAACAAACGGATGAAAACACCTAAAAACATACCTGCAGAGGTTTCAGATGTTGGAATTAACATAAGACCACCGTGTGTACTATATTTTAAAAAATAAATAACAGGCATGCAATATCCCTGGAGCACATAGAACTCTCAAAAGTGACATAGCAGGGGCGCCTGGGTGGCTCAGTCGTTAAGCGTCTGCCTTCGGCTCAGGGCGTGATCCCGGCGTTATGGGATCGAGCCCCACACCAGACTCTTCTGCTATGAGCCTGCTTCTTCCTCTCCCACTCCCCCTGCTTGTGTTCTCTCTCTCGCTGGCTGTCTCTATATCTGTCGAATAAATAAATAAAATCTTTAAAAAAAAAAAAGTGACATAGCAAATTGACGAAAGAACCAAACAGAAGCCCTGGGCATGAACATTATGATAACTGAAATTGAAAACTCAGAGACGTTAGGGGCGCCTGGCTGGTTCAGTCAGTAGAGCGTGCATCTCTTGACCTGGGGGTCGTGAGTTCGAGCCCCACAGTGGGTGTAGAGATGACTAAAAAAAAAAAAAATCTGGGCTTTATTTCTTGAACCTGTCGGTCATGGTCTCATATACATTGGTTTCTAATCATTCATTAAATTGCACATTTGTTTTTCACTATACTGCAAATACTTTCACTGCATGTTTATAATTTATGCATTTCATGCACGTGTGTTATATTTCAAACTAGTGAGGCATGGAAATCACTGGCTGGAAGGGTTTCAGAATGGATTAAATGCAGCCAAAGAAAGAATTAGGTCAAAAGAAAGTATCCCAAATGCACTGCAGAGAGACTCAGAGATGGGCAAAAGGAGAGGGTGAGAGACAGAGAGGATAGGCAAACAGAGTTAGATCAGAGCCCTAGAAGAGAGAGAAAGGAGCAGAGACAATGTTGAAGAGGCAGTGGCTGATTATTTCTAGAACTGATAACAGACACCATAGGGGCGTCTGGGGGCTCAGTCCATTCAGCAGCCAACTCCTGACTTCAGCTCAGGTCATGATCTCAGGGTCGTGAGATCGAGCCCTGATTCGGGCTCTGCGCTCGGCAGGGAGTCGGCTTGGAATTCTCTCGCCCTCTCCCTCTGCCCCTCCCCCTGCTAGCATGTGCTCTCCCTCTAAAATAAATAAATACATCTTTAAAAAAAAAAGACACCAAACCACAGGTTCAAGACACCCAAAAAGTCCCCAGAGGGATAAATAAAAAGAATCCATACTTCTGTCCATCCCCGTGAAGCTGCCAAAACCCAAAGGTACAGAGAGAACATTATCTAGCAGCAGTTGGAGGGAAAACGCCAGACTCACCTTCCAGGGAAGCCTTGTTAGACTGACAGCCAACTTCTCCACAGCAACCATGGAAGTCGGGGGGCCCTGGGAAGTAGCTACCACCTGGAGTCTTCTATGCAGTGAAAGGACACTGGTTGTTGAGTGGAGGATACGGTGCGGGGGCCAGACCAGAGGCCAGGAGCAAGCCCGAAGCTGGGACGATGGCGGCCAGGACCAGATGGGCAGCAGCCAGGATGGAGAGGGTGGACAGATCTGGGAGAGGCTGAGGAGGCAGAACCGGGGTGACTTGGTGATGACTTTTTGTGATGGAGGAGGGCAGGGAGGAGGCAGGGTGAAGGTCAAGTCTGGCTGGAGGGTCTGCTTGGCTGGAGGGGCCCCACTGCCCTAAGATGAAACAGGAGGAGCAGGTCTAGGGGGCGGCTGGGCTTAGTTTGGGAGGTGGTCGACCCAGAAAATCAAAGCCACTTCCCAAAGGAAGGGAGTCTCCTGGGCAGGACACAGGAAGAATTCCCAAATGAAAAGGTAGGGCGATCAGCTCTTAAGGGCAGGTGGCAGGAAGGGGAAGATCTACAAGATGGCGGCCTGCAGAGCTGCAGAACGCAGAGAGGATGATGGGAGGCCGCGGAAGAGGGCAAGGCTGGGCAGGGAGGCAGGGAGGCAGAGAGGGCAGGCTGCTCCTTCGCGGGGCACCAGCAACCAGCAGGGCTTGGTTTGTAACAGGTGCTCAGCCCACACTTGCTGAACAAGCCAAGTGATGGCGGCCGGCACATGGTTAGTGGTTGTGGTTGGTGTCAATAGTGAGGCCAGCACTTAGCCGGTTTCCCTTTTCCATCCTGGTGCAGAAAGCCACACCTGCTCCCCTCCAGCTGCGATTCCCAAACCGTAATTATGCCTCCTGCAGACATCAGTGGGCTAAGCAACAAGTGGGGAAACTGAGGCAGTCCCAAGCAAAGATTGCTTGGCAAGGTTTTTTGTTGTTTTTTTTTTTTTTTTTTTTTGGTGGGTGGAGAAACCAAGTCCCCAGCCCCTCCTGCCTGGGTCCCTACCACCCCCACCGCCTCCCACCCTGCAAAGGTTTTCCACAGAGAGAGATGTATACGTTCCTGTCTCTCCCTGTCACACACAGGAAAGCATCAGCTCTGCCTGGCTGGCATCCTCAGGGGTCCCACCTCCAGAGCTAAATGCACAGCCATGTAAGGACAGAGACCCTCTCCTCCGGGAGCGAGAACCCCCTGGGGTCCCCGAAGCCTGCGAGAATGGGAGAACGGAAGCTTCCCGGAGCCCTCCTGCTCCCGCCTGCCTCGCGGCTGCTCATTTCCACAGAATCTGTGGGCTGAGACTCTGGCGTGTGACTCACCTCCCTCCCCTCCTCTCCCTGAGTAAATGTCAAGTAACATTAGCTATCCCATCTCCCTCAGCAGCCCCCCCCCCCATTTTTGGTGGTGCTGTTTACCCCGGCTGGATCAATCAGCGTTCAGGGAGAAAATAGAAACCCTTTTAGATCCAATTAATGAAAATCGGGCAGCAGGAATGTGCCTGTTTAAAATTTCACTACCTGGGCAGGGAAAGGACTGGAGAGGCAGGGAGGGGGGCCGAGAACCCGGCTGGGCCCCGCTGCCAAGCCCGGACCCTCCTAGCATTCAGAAGAGAAACCCCAATTTCTGAGGGGGAGAGCTGGCAGCGCCCCCAAACTGGGTCCCGGTCAAACACTGCCTTTATGATTGTGGGCAGAGAGCCAGAAGCAGCCTGTTTGCTGCTTCCTTGGAGGGCGGGTGGGGAAGCGAGGAAAGAGACGGAGGGAGGTGGTTTCCGCATCAGGTGAGAGCCAGGGAGGTGGAGTGAAAGCCCTTGGGGGAGACTCGGGGTCCTGCAGCTGTACACAAGCCTGACTTGGGGGGGGGGTCCTGGCTTCCCCTTGCCACCAGGACCCCAACCCTGAGAAGGTACAGATAGTTTCATTCCTAATCCATCGTGTCCCAGGAATCATGCTGGATGCTGGGGCCTCTGCCACCGGGCTCATGGTCCCATCTGCCGTGTGACAGTTAAGGGAAGGCAGACCTAGCTCTAACCCCGGCTCAGCCACAGCCAGCGGCATGACCTTGGGCAAACGGCTGATCCTACTGAGCCTTACACTTTCCGTCTGTAAAATGGGATCGTAATTACATGCTTCCTAGGGAGTTTCCTTAATCTTGGGGCATCTGGGACCTGGCTCATGGGACCCTCCCCCACAGACAGCCATTTGAGGTGAAGGCTGTGACTTGCCCATTACTGACGCAGGATTCCAAACAGCCCTGCCTGACCTCTGAGCAGGGCTACCCAGAGCTTGGAGAATCACGAGGAACCAGCAGTCCCACCCGCAGGCCCCAAAGCCGCTGGGCAAGGATTCTCCTTCATCGTATTAAGTCCCACGGGCGGCAACGGACGCAGAGCAGGTGCACTGGGGATGTGGTTTGGAAGGACAAAGGAGTGAGTTTTACAGTCTTCAGAGTGCTTACACATCCTTTAAGTGACAGCAGGAAACAGGCAAGCAACATCTCTGGGCCTAGTTTGTCTGTAGAATGGGAACGGAATCAGATGCCTCTTGGACCCACTTCGCGTCTCTTCAGCTTCAGCTCTGCTCCAGGTGAGCTCCGGGTGGGGCCAGGTGCAGGCGGGCTTAGACTCCACACGGGGACCCTGTGGCCGCCGTGCGTCCTTCAGTTCTCTCTGTACCCCCCTAACCCAGCAGCGTGGGGCACCAGGGGAGCCTCCCAAAGGCATGCATAGCGGGAGTGCGGGGAGCTTCCTGCCCCCCAGGCCAACCGTCCATCCACCCCCAAGTAGAAGGTGCTGGGGAGCCTCCCACAGGCGCATAGCAGAGGGCCCAGGGGGATAGAGGCCCAGGCGCCGCAGGTGTGATCGGCCCTGTAACCCCCAGCGCCGGGTGGGCCTCTCTGGGTGGGCTCACTCTCCTGCCCCCTTGGAGCGCTTCCCAGCAAATGATGCGCATCCGGGTCCTCGCCGGCTCTGCTGCCGGGCCGCCCAGGCTCAGACACAGCATAGGCTCACAGCAGCCTTACAAGCACATGTGGTGACGACCTGAGAGGTTGGTGGTGCACAGGGAACCCAAGCACAGCGGATGGGACAGGCCCGGCAGGTAGCAGGTGCTCAATTAACAGGTGCCGCTTCCCAGCGCGGGGGTGGGGGGGCGCCCATTCATCCACTCCAGGCACGGTTGAGAGAGCACCCGCCTCGTGCAGAGCCAGGGCTCAGCTCAGAAATGGCACGGTCCCTACCCGCGAGGGCCACCGTCTCCCAGGGCAGACACACAAGTTGACTGGGGATAAAGCCCAGTGAGCAGGGTGATGTCAATGTGGCAGAAGTGAGTGGGCACAATGAGGGAAGAGAGAAGGGCACCCCCCGAGCCCCCGGCGCACGGTAGATGAGAAGATTCCAGATGCGGGGAAGGAGACATGCGTGCTCACCAGGCAGACAAGGCAGGAACCGTCCCAAGACAGACGGCCTCAGGTGGTGGGATAAGGGAGAGGGGGAGAGGCAGGGATGAGGCCGGGGAGACCCAGAGCCACACCTCCGGCAGACCTGTCCCCACCAGCCAGGCCTTCACTGGCCTCGGGGCGACGCCTGGCTCCCGGCGCTGGCAGAAGCGCCTGGGCTAGCGGGGCACAGATGTCCCTCCACTCTGCCAGCAGCAGCTGCGACTCCGGTGAAGTGCCAGCTCCAGGGGGGTGCGCGCAGGGGGGACTCCAGCTGTGCCCAGGTTCCACGCCACTCTGCCAGGTGCAGAAAGGCCTGACAGAAAAGAGAAGCTGCCCCATGCCAGCCCAGAGCTGAAGGCCCTGGCACGGGCAAGAGGCCACAGCCAGAATGTTCTGTGCAGCTGTGCGGCTCAGGCCGGCTGGTCCAGGCAGCAAGGACCGACACTCCCCGGGGCTCCCCGCCTCCCAGGGCCGGGACGTGGACGTGCAGCGATGCTCACCCATCTTCACACGTAGCGCTCCTCTCCCACTGACGGCGCTCACCCGGCCACTGCTCAGACCCGCTCCACACAATCACTCAGGAACCCAGGCCCGAGGGGCTCCCCCATCTGGGAGCTCCCCATCTGGAAAAGGCGACCTTCCGGGGTCACCAAAATAGAGGAAGGACCACAGGGAAGTCGGAGCTTCAGCCCAGAGGGGACACATGTCACTTCACCTCACCGCCCATTGGCCAGGGCGCAGGTGTGAGGGCACAGGAGAACATCGGGTGAGTGCGATCATCTCTGCCACAGGCAGCAGTGTGACTTCTGAGGCTGCGTCCCAGCCCCGGTGGCCTTGGGCACGCAGCGCCACCTCCCCGAGTCTCCATCTCTTCCCCGGTAGAGTAGGGACCAGGGGGTCTCTACCTCACCGAGCTGGAGCCCTGTTAATTAGGAGGTAATGCCAGCAAAGTGCGCCCCCCGCCCCCCGCCCCTGGCCTCGAACAGTGTGTCCCCTGTGTCCCCGGTTCTCCGTCACCATCGTTGACTGCAATGGTTCTGAGTGGGAACTACCAAAACATATTACTGCGTTTTCTCTTATTTTATAAAAATGAGCTGGAAAATGCAAGGGCAGAGCTGCGAGCCAGAAGGAAGGAGGGCCGGGTGTCGTCAGGGTAACGTGACCGAGGGCAGACATCACGAGACCCACAAGAGCCACGGATCCTGACGCCCCTCTGGCCGTGCTCCAGATGAATTCCGGACAACCAGGGTGGAAACCGTGACGCAAAATGACAAAATTGAAACACACGCAAAATCCTGGACATGGCACTTGGACAACTGTACCTCAAAAGACAAGGGGATTTTATGTTTTCCCACTTTGGGGGCAGAGCCAGCCCCCATTACGACGTTCAAGTCTGCGAGACATTCACACACTCACTCCCCGCGAGTTTTCTTCGGGAATCTATACGTTGAAGGGAAGGGATTCCTGTCACAGGATGTCCCCCCTGGCACAGAGGAAGGGATGACCAGCTGCCAGTGGAAGCTGGCTTCACAGAGGCAGGAATATTTGGGGCTGGCCTGAAAGAGCGACAGAGTCACATGCTGGAGAAAGGGACGTTCGCAGACACTCGAAGGTCCTCTCACCCCCCTAGCCATTCCCAAACCCTTTCTCCCTTGCCTGCCTCCCATCATAGAGGCTAAAAAACCATGTGCTGATTATTCTGCCATCTCTTACAGCCAGGAGAGGGCATGGGACCACGTTCTGGCCAATGGTTTACAAGGCAAAATCTTCAGGAGGCTCCAGGAAAACATCTTTTTCTCCCTGATAAAAGGGGAGAAGTCCCAGAGGAGAGCATTCTCTCACCACCCTCACTGTGCCTCCCACCACACACACACTCTCTTCCTTCCCACTTGGAGATGTGGCCCAGTGAAGACGTGGAGCCTGGGGCTGTGGCAGCCATCTTCTCACCATGAGGCTGATGCCTGGAGCTGTGGCAGCTATGTTGTCACCATAAAGAGAATCAGAGAGGCAACTCGGGGTCTGGAGCCTGACCCTGTGGCTGAATAAACCTGCAAACACCACTCCTGGTCTTCTTTTTAGGTAGACTCTAATTGGTCTTATGATTTAAGCCCCTGGGGGCTAGGTTTTCTGATACCTGCCATTAAAGGCATTTCTAAAGGATTCACGGTCCTGCCTCATAAGGAGCTCCAAACAACGAGCAGACTTGCTTCTAGAAGCCAGCCCAGGAATGTGAGTGAATTCCCACGTAGGCAAATGGGAGGCCACAATTCTGTCCACGGCACCTACCAAGCTGGGGTGCCAGCCTCTCACCACCTAGGCTGCCTTCCAATGCATGTCCGTTCTGAAGCCCCCCTTCTGCCTCCAGCCCTCAGAGAGCTCCTGCTCCGTGCCCAGTACTGAGCTTGGCACTGGTGTGACAGCTGGGAACAAGACACGAGGTCACAGCTAGCAGGGAGCAGACATCCGCCCGGGGCCCACAACCCACTAACTACTCGATTAACTGTGACAAAGGAAGAAATGTCAGATGCCGAAAAAGCCAGCCTGGGGGGTAGGAGAGGACCTCCCCCAGGACGTGACAGTTAAACTGAGACCCGAAGGACACATTGACCTTCTTCCACTGGTTGAGGCTGCACAGGTGACCGGGCTTTTCCAAGCCTCAGTTTCCACCTCTGTGAAATGGGGCTGGCCGGCCTCCCTCACTGGGTCAGTGTGGGCTTCAGTACAGTGACACGGCGAAGCCCAGGCCTGACTGCTAAATGCTCGGCAGACATGAGCTATGACATTACTCTTCAGGGAGAATGGGAGCCTGTCGGCCCCTTGTGACAGGCTAATTGGAGAAATGGCCTTTGCCAGAGTGTCTTTGGGCTCCGGGGACTGTGGAGTGGCGGGTGCCAGCCCCTCGTTCGACACTTGGAAAATGAGAGGTACCCCTCGGGCACTGCTTGCAGTAAGACCCAGAATGTGGGGTGACAAAGTCCCAGGCCCAGGGCAGGCAGGCTGAGAGGGAAAGCAGGGGCCAAGCCAGGCCAACAGGAGGTCAGGAGTCGGGGGTCAGAGGGGAGAGCCCAAGGCTGGAAGGAGCAGAGGGTCCTGGGATCGGAGTCAGACTCAGGTGGGCTCCTACCCCAGACCCCAGCACCACCACCAGCCCCCCCAGCGATGCTCACACCTCCATGGCCCTTCCAGTCTGCCTTCGCTTTCAGGAAAAAGTCCTGAGGCCGAGGCCGGGGGCGAGGCAGCCCCCAGGACATGCTGGAACCCCATGGGCCGGCCTGTGGCTTCCTCCCATTCGCTGTCTGCCTCTCACACCCTGGACTACAAGAGGTCAAGAGAAGGCTGAGAAAAGGTCGTTCCCGCTGGGGTTGCCAGATTTAGCAAATAAACACAGGATGCCTGGTTACAACTGAATGTGAGAGGGACAAATAAAATGTTAAGGCAAGCATGTGCCTGCAGTATTGGGGGCATACTTAGACCTGAAGTTTATCTGAAATTTAAATTTAACTGGATGTGCTCTATTTTCTGTGGCAACCCTAATCCCATGATGTCCTTATGTCCTGCCCTCCCTTACGATCCATCCGTGGCTCCCCAGTGCCTTAGGCCAAAGCGCAGCCTGTGCACATGTGATGGCAGAGGCCCGCGTGGGGTGCCTCCTGCCCGTGGCAGCCTCAGCACGAGGAGGCAGTGGAGCCCAACTGACGTGGTCACGGCCCCTCCTTTCATTTCACAGACGGTGATGGAGCCCAGCTCCCTGCCAGGCCCCATGCTGGGGAGTGGGGACCCTCCCACTGTGGCTGCCCAAAGGTTCTCTCCACGAACCCTGTCCCTATCAGAGACTTCAGACTAAAAAGCGTTTCTTTTTGTTTTAAGCTCCTGCCTCCTCCCCATTTCCTCTCCTTCATGGGTGGGAAACCCCTGATTTCACATCAAAAGGACCCCAAACTTCACATGGCATTTCAAGTTGAACCCCCAGCTGAGCCGCTGGCTTCAGAGAGTCCCCAGAGCATCTCGCCCCAGTCTTCGCCCTGGAGGCAGAGGGAGGGAGCAGGAGAGACACCCGCTTTCCAGAATCCCTGGAAGAGAAGGGATCAGAACAGAAACAGCTAGCATGTGCGGGGTGCCATGTGCTTAGCCCTCACACCCAGTCATTTCACACTTGCTCGAAGCGGACCCTCCTCACCACCAGCGCCCAAGCTGCCGGGTCCCCACGGGACACGCACCCCCAGCGCCCTGCGCCTCCCGGGCCTGGAGCAGATCAGCTTCGTTGACTTGTCTGGGGAGTGGTGCTCAGGGTCTGACTCCCCATCGCTGGGCCCGGCCACCTCACTGCTGTTCCCCAGCACCCAGCACAGCCCCTGGCGTCCAGGAGGCGCTCAGCAAATCTTCGTGGCCTGGAGGGAGGAGGAGGAGGGGGGCAAGGAGGCTCCTGGGCTCCCTGAGAGCAGCAGCCTTGCCCGGCTGGCCCGCGGCTCTGTCCTGTGGGTTCCGTGCACAGGGTGGGGTGTGGAAGCAACGAGTCTCCCTCCGCCAGCACCATAACATCAGTTCCGACAATTTAACCCACGAGCCGTCAGGAAATGCAAAATCTTGTTCACTTGTTTCTCCTCCTTCCCCTCCCCAGATGACGGCCCTCGATGGGCCCATTGCAGAGATGAGGAATGAGAGAGCCCCCTACTTCCTTACCGCAAAAGGCAAACCTAAACCCAGGTATTTACTTTTTTTTTTTTTTTACAGATTTTATTTTATTTATTTATTTATTTGAGCGAAAAGAGAGTGAGCGAAAGAGAGAGAGAGAGGGCAAGAGCAGGAGGGGGGTGCAGAGGGAGAAGCGGGCTCCCCGCTGAGCAGGGAGCCCAATGCGGGGCTCGATCCCAGGACCCCGGGATCATGATCTGAGCCGAAGGCAGAGGCTTCACCAACGGAGCCCCCCAGGCGCCCCTAAAGCCGGGTATTTAGATACACATCAAACCAAGGGAAGGGCAGAGAAGTGATTTCTTCAAGAGTTAAGATGGGGGGGTGCCTGGGTAGCACAGCGGTTAAGCATCTGCCTTCGGCTCAGGGCGTGATCCCGGCGTTGTGGGATCGAGCCCCACATCAGGCTCTTCCGCTATGAGCCTGCTTCTTCCTCTCCCACTCCCCCTGCTTGTGTTCCCTCTCTTGCTGGCTGTCTCTATCTCTGTTGAATAAATAAATAAAATCTTTAAAAAAAAAAAAAGAGTTAAGATGGGGTTACAAGTAAGGGGAGAAAAGGGGGTATGGGCAGTAAAGGATACGCAGGGAGCTCTTGGGTGCTGGTGGCAACACTCTGTCCCAACTGGAGTGTATGTGTGTATGTGTGTGTGAGAGAGAGAGAGGGAGGGAGTCCATGACCCCTCTAAAAACTCTGCCAGTGTCTATCAGGCTGTTTCTTGGCGACCTGCTGCTCCTCTGAGGGTCCTCTGCTCCCTGGAGCTCTGGCCTGGGTGCTCTACACACCCACGCACGCACCGACCCCTGCCTGCCGGCCTTCAGCCCCACCCACACAGTGCTCACTCCTCATCTACTCTCAGCCCCAGCTTGTCCAGCTGCCCATCGGACAGCGCAAGCTTCTTGGGGTCACCATGACAACCGCACTGAGACCTGAAGATCCAGTACCACCAGCAAGGCGACCAGACCACGGAAGAGTATTCTAGGAGAGGAAACAGCATGTGCTAAGGCCCTGGGGCCATCGAGAGCCTAACCCATTCCAGGAACTGAAAGTAGCTCCTCACGGCAGACAGGGGGACGCAGAGTGGGTGAAAGTGTGCGGGGGCTCGATCTGTAGGGCCACAGGGGCACAAATGTCTGGGGGCACCTGACTCTGTAGACCCCCCAGTTTCCCCACAGTCACCAACTCACACGGACCTCATGCCTGCTTCCATGTGGGGTTTATAAAGCCTCTGCCCCACCCTGAACTCACTGCCAAAACCCTCCCCCGTCCTTCCTCCTCCCTACCCCCATCCTCACCCTTCCTCTCCCTCTGCCCCCTTCCTCCTCCCTCCCTCCCATGTCATCTCGACAGGGAAGACAGGACCAGCACGCCCTCTTCCCACCCCACCAGCTGGCAGCGTAGACTCCACAGCCCAGGACCCTGGGAGCCAGGAAGTACGGCTGGCCTCCACATCCAGTCTGGAAGCTTCTTTCAAAGAACGGCAAGGCAGGAAAGCCCTTGTAACCTCCTGCTCTCGCATCACACCCCTCCTCCGAGGCACCCCAGCATGCCCGGCCACTTCCTGCAGGGCTCCGGCTGCTGACGGTGGTCGAGCTCAGGCCTGGCTTTCGTCAAACACCGCCCATCCCGAAGGCCACAGGCCCATGCGGAGGAGGAGGAAGGGGGTCAGGGGAGGGGGTGGAATTCTCCAGATTTTCTCTCAGCCCTCCAAAGGGCCTCCAGAGAGCTGGTTATATAAGGTTTCTTTTTTTTTTTTTTTTTAAGTGTGGAAAGGAAATTTTTGCAAATATTAAGGAGTGCCACTCAGCGCAAATAAGGGGGCAAACACCCTTCAACGGCCAGAACAGGTCCCGAGTCCAGGAACCCCGGGCGCTCCGCATGGGCAGGGGTGCACCGTCTCGTGGCCGCTGGGTCCCCAGGACAAGCTCGGTGCCAGGCAGGAGGAGGCGCTCGGCAAATACTTGCAGATTTAGAGAATGAAATCGAGGGAAGAGAAGCCAAAAGGAGGAGAAATAGACCAGGGTTGGGGGTGAAGGGAGGGAGCCCAAGAGAGAAGACAGGAGGGTGGCTCCTTACAGGGAGGGGGCTTGGGCGGGGGGGGGGGGTGCTCAGGAATCAGGAAAACTGCTGAGTAAAAACTGTCTTTGAAAAGGCCCCAGATTATTCATCTAAGTCCTCATCTCGCTAAATTTCAGTTCAAGCGGCTGCAAATATTTGAAATGAGTAATTTCTCCTGATGAAGAGAGTCTGATTTTGATTCTGCCTAATTTATTTCGAGATTTAGGGGAGCACCCAGAGGAGAGGGGTTGAGCCTGTCGACAGGCAGCGGCCACCCCCTCTCTCCCAAGCCACCCCCGGTCCTGCCCTGCCCTGCCCCAAAGTTGTGGTTCCGGGGAGAGGAGGGTGGGCTGAGCAGCTGGAGCAGGGGAGGGGCCCAGGCAGCAGAGAGGCCCCCATCAGAGGGCAGAATCAGAGCCAGGTGGCCCCAGGCCTCTGCCACCACCTCTGGGCCTCCAGCCCTCTGGTCCATGCTGTCACAGCTGCCAGCTCTGCCTGGTCACTCCCCTCCTCAAGTATCTTCAGTGGCTCCCTATGACCCACAGACAAACAGCCCTGAGCCCAGCTCACCCAGCCCAGATTACTTCCCGGCCCCACCTCCTTCAAGGGCTCCTCCTCCACTTCCCCAAGTGCCCCCGGGCCCTGGCACCTTCTCACTACTCCATCGGGCACGAAGCAGACACTGTTCCTCCTACAAGGTTTGAGCCCAACGTCACTTCTTCTGTGAAACCTTCCTTGTCCCTGGCAGAGGCAGGGCCACGGGGGGCTCCCACCCTGCAGAGCCTCGGTTCCCTGCGCACCCACCGTCTGGAGGCCTCTTGCCTCACTAAGCAGACTGAGGGCCGGGGCTGGCTCCGTAGCCTGTGGGCTGGCCACCTGCCGCACGCGAGTGTGCTGGAGAAACGTGGGGGGCAAGAATTAATCATAGAGGCACAGCTGAAGAAGGGACGAGTGTACAAATAAACACGTATTAACACAGAGCCACCCTGAACACAGAAGCAGCCACGGGGGCCCCAGGGAGAGGTCTGTCCTTGGCACCCCTCCAGGGTCCATCCATCAAGATGTGGAAAAAAAGGCCCGGCCGTGGCCCCGAGATGCAGACAACGCAGGTCCCTTGGCAGCCCCTCACCTGCGTACAGAGGGGAGAGTGTGACTGGCTCAGGGCCATCTGTCCCCACCCACTGGGAGAAGGCCCCTCGATGGCACCCAGAAGGCAGGCAGGAAACACTCAAATGAATGGGAGGTTCCTTTTGATTCTAGCATCACCGTAAGGCACACGGCCTCTGGGGAGGCAGGCCTGGGTCTGAATGCTGGTTTTACCACTTCTTGGCCTTGAGCTACGGCCTTGAGCCACGGCAAGCCACCTAGCCTGGGCCATGGGGCTTCCAGAGTATCTGGGGCACCTTCTGTCCTGAGGCCCCCAGGAACCCACGGCCCTACTGACCAGAATAACAGTACCCACCACTCATTGAGCACTCTCCTGGTCCCTGGCCACGGCCAAGGCCTTTCCCACACCATGTGACCTGCCAGTGGGACCACCTTTGTGGCCCCATCTCAAAGATGAGAAAATTGAAGTCCACAGAAGCAGGGCCACAGGTCCCAGTTCAGATGGGGGACACACACACCCAAAAAATTAACTCAGAAGTGGAAAGAGCACTGGAATGTGAGTCCAAGAACCTGGGTCCGGGCCAACTGTGCTCCTGCAGAGAGACCCACAGCCTTGCGGGGCCATCTGCCTCCTGTCCCCAACGGTGAGCCCACTGCCCCACACTCTGGATCCAGCAACAGCCCACAGAGGTGGGGAAGAGGGAGGGATGGGGCTGAGGGAGCTCAGCCAGCAGACACCATGAGTCCGGGGCCTCAAGACAGCAAGCAGAGGCCGAGGCAAAAGTGTGTGCCCAGCAGGGACGGGGGATGAGCTCGGGGTGTCTCAGAGGGCAGCGGCACTAGCAGCCGGGACGTGGTGGGCAGACGTGTTGAGTGAGAGCCTGGGTGCCCCACGCTAGGTGCTCTCGCTTGCGTTTTCTCCTGGAAAGGAAAAGCAACCTGTGGGGGGGAGCAGAGGGAACATCAAGGGTGTTAATGCATGGGGACAGCTGGCGACAGGCTTTACCCACAGGGAGCCAGTGACCAGTGAGGTACGGGTTCATTTCAGGCTGACCGGGCCCTACAATGTGCCAGGCTCCGTGCTGGGAGTGGGGTTCAGGGCTGAGTGAGGACAGCAGTCCCTACCCTTGAGAATTAGCAGAGGGAAAGGTGAGACAAGAAGCGTCATTCAGGGTGGAACCAGCAGGGGCTGCACTCCAAGGCCTACGGGGCTGGCGGCTCAGGGAGGAGAGAGCCCACCACCGGGAACCAGCTTCTGGACAGAGGGCCAAAGCCAGACGCAGAACTCCGTCCTCGCAGGGAGACACCAGCCCGGCTGCCACCAGTCTTCCCAGCAAGGGCTGGGCTGGGCTTAGACCGCAGAGGGGAAAGGTTTGAGCTGGGTGAGTGGGTGGGGTCCCATCCCCAACCACCTAGAATCCCAGATTTCAAGATGCATATTGTATAAGGGGGTGAGGTGGGGTGATGAGGGAATGCCTGGTTTAAAATGCAGATTCCCAGGGCCCATTCCCAAGGGCTCTGATTCAGTCCTTCCGGGCCCAGACAGGAATCTGCATTTGACCACCAGCCCAGGAGACTCTGGTACAGCAGGTCTGGTGGGGGTCACTGCCCCTTAATGCTTTGGAGGAGAGCCTGGGAGCTCTAGCACCTGACAAACACGGGGGCGAGTCCACCTCCACCCCTTCCTTGCTGCGTGGCCTTCAACTTTCTTTCTTTTTTGTTTTTTAATTAATTGATTAATTGGAGAAAGAGAGGGTGAGAGAATGTGAGCAGGAGCAGATGCAGAGGGAAAGAGACTCCTCAAACAGACTCCCCACTGAGCAGGGAGCCCAACATGGGACTCGATCCCAGGACACTGAGATCATGAGCTGAGCCGAAATCAGAAGTCGGACACTTAACCGACTGAGCCATCCAGACGCCCCTTCAACTTTCTTTCTGCAGGTGCCCCATGTAGCCATTAGGAGAGGCTGGTGGGTGCAGGGTTTAAAAACTCAGGCTCCCTAGTCAGACTACCTGAGCTTCAGTCCCACCTCTCCTGCTCACTGCCTGTGTGACCTTCCTCAGCCTAATTAACCTCTCTGTGCCACAGCTCCTTCACCTGCACAGGGGAGATAATAATAGCACCTGCCTCCCAAGACTGTTAATGGGAAATACATGTGTGCTGCCCCCCACTAAACACTCACTGAACTATAGGTCCTGTGCATGAATTCTCAACTTCCCAGCAATCTCCCTGCACCTGGCTTCACCCCCACAGCAGCCAGAGGGATCCTGTTAAAGCCTGTGCTCCATCGGGGCACACCCCAACTGACAATCCACAGTGGCCTCCTATCTGGTAACCCTCTCTCTCACCATGGCCAACTGGCCCCAGCTCCTCAAAGTCCAGCCCATGTCTGTGCCCTCAGCCTGTCCACCACCCAGCTCCTGGCTCGCTTGTTCATCCTCTGCCAGAAACTCTCCTTGGTTTGGCTCCTTCTCATTCCAAATGTTGATACCTATTGTGTACTGACTTTTGTGTTTGATTAGAATATTTGTATTTGCTTTTATGTTTCTAAAGAAACTCTGAAAGAGTCCCCGAAAACTAAGAACAGTGATTATTGGGATGGGGAACCAAGCAGATAGGGGTGGAGGGAGAGAGGGGTTTTTCATCTTCTGGATTTTGAATCACGTGAGTGCTCTATATGTTCACCAAAAAAATATATCGATAAATGGACGAATACAGTTTTTTTACATCTCAGCCTTCTTAAAGAGGTTCTCCCTTACCAAAGCTGCCACCTTTCCACCACTCTTCACCCTTCACCTGCTTTATTTTTCAAATCAAAGTGTGTATTTGATTGATTAGTGTGTATCCCTCCCATTGGAACATAACCGTGTGAGCACAGAGCCATGTCCCATCCCAGGGCCATGTCGGAGGTGCTTAATGGATCCCTGTGGAAGGAGTGAAAAATCATCACAGAGCTACTCCCACCTGCCCAACTGTGCACACCTCCACACACTCTCCAGGGCCTACTGATGTTGCACCCAGGAACTGAACCTGGCATACCATCATTGCTCAATAAATGTTTGTTGAATGAATAAAAGACCTATTAATAGATGGATACATAACTTCCAGAGGGACAAGCAAAGCTTTTTAAGAGGAAAACACTTAGAAGTATTAGGCACAGAGTAGATGCCCAATACATGGTAGCTACTATAATTATTACCAAAGGGTAATAACTTACCTGGGCCTATTTCTGTGAGCAAGAGGAAGAAATGAAGCCAGGAGAACCCTGACGAGAGGGAGGAAACAATTCCAAAGACACAAAATTCTTCTTTGGCGTTTTTCTCCAATAATTGTAACATTTCCCTTTACTTTTCAGAAAGTCTCTGCTGCATGGTCTCTGCTTGCCTACCCACCCTGCTATAAGATGTCCCAGACAGTCTGAGGGCCAAAAAAGCTACAGTTTTAGACCAGTGACCGGGAAGCCCACAACCCCCAAGGGTTCAAGGGGGCCACACCTAGGTAACCCCCTCCATTCCCATCCACCCCAGGGCTCCTCCAAGCCCTCCTCCCAGCAGCCCTGAAAGGCCACGGACATGTGGTGGAAAGAACTTGACCTCTGGAGTCTGAGCCCTAGATCCTGTCCCAACTCCTGACCTTCCAGCACATTCTATGTCCCAGTCACCTTACCTACTTCTTGATACGCCTGGTTTTATTTTGTCTTCACATCTTTAGGAAGCAGCTGTGTTCCTGCCACATTTCAGAGCTGGGGAGGTCGAGGCCGGAGAATCACGTGCTCACAATTACACTGTAAGAGTGTCCCAAGCCAGGAGTCACACGAGCCTGTCTGTGCTCCCCACCCTCACCCCTCACTGCCTTAGGCAGGTGCTCCCACCCTGTGATCCTCAGTTTCCCTATCTGTAAAATGGGGGACTGGAGGCTTCTTTTCAAATTTATTGTGAACATTGAAGGACTTGAAAAGTGACCCACGGAAGAGTCTGACTCAGGAGGGGCTCATCAAACGTTTCCTTCCCTCCCTGGGGAAGCCCTGTTTCCTCCCCTCACTGGGACACGGCAGCCTCGGACAGGCCACCTTCCTGGTTTCCCGTGTGAGAGGGATGAGGATGGCCCAGGAGACACAGACCATGTTGCTGGGAGGACCCGCGAGGGCCCACGTCAGCAAGCCTGGCACGGGGAGGGGCTGGGGCCAGAGAAAGAGGCAAAGACCAGCCCACCTGCCAGGGCCCTGCACACCTCGTCACCGCAGCGACGTGGCACCTGCAGCTCTCTGTCCCCCAGCAGAGCCCCCAAGGAGCTCACAGAGGAGGAATGGAGAAGGAGGGGAGAGCAACCCCCTTCCATCTTTTGTTTCGTCCTTGCAGTGCTGCTTTTGGGGTTTCATTTTTTTGGGGTGTGTGTGTGTGTGTGTGTGTGTTGTTTTTAATCCAGCCACTCTGTGGTCCTGTCCGGGGCCTCCTGCCTCCTCCCACCTCCTTACTGGTGACTGTCACACGACAGACATTTTTAGTGGTGACAGCTGGCCTTGTGGAACTCGGCTCGAGTACGGGAATGGTTTTTAAAAAAAGAGTGAGCCAAACCACCGCCACTTGAAATAGCAATGCAGCGGGGAGGAGAGGCGGGCTCGCACTGCAGGCAGGAGCTCTGCTGGGTTTCCGCACGCATGGTGCTGGTGGAGGAAGGGCCAAGCCCGGGGGACCTCAGGACTCATCCTTCTCACCTCTGCCTTTGCCCGAGGGAGAAACTGAGGCCCCCAGAGGGCGGAAGTCACACCCAAGATCACAGCTTGTGAGCAGAAGGGCTGTGACTCCACCCAGGTGTGTGCGGGTGTGACCAGCAGCCCCAGGCTCTGCGAGGTGACAAGGCCCCACCTCCCAAGGCCACCTGCCCTTTCCTGACCTTGGAGAGAGCCCACGACAATGGGGGTGATGGTGACGGCTTCTGAGACCTGTGCTCCCAGCTGGGGGCACCACGAGGGCAGCTCCCCCACTCCCCTCCCGGGCCTGGACTAGGCCCTGTCTTTGCAGGGACTCAGGTACCATTTGCAAGGGAAGGGCGGAGCGGACTAGGATTCCAAGGGGCCCTCCTGCACCCCCTGGACCCTCACGTTTGTAGCCCTAGGATCTGGAGCCCGTTCAACTGCGCTTGGTCCAGTCCCACACCACGTCCTGGCCACTTCTGTCCCCACGAGTTCCCTTTCGTAGCTTGAACCTGACCATCATGGGCGTAGGGACACCTTGGAAATCGGCAAATGCTACAAATCAGGGCTTCTGTTCTCCGGAGAGCGCTGCGTGCTACCCGTGGACCAGCACACCACTGCCAGGCCCAGGCACCCACTTGTACCCACGGTTTCGCCGACCTCATAAGCACCAGCTCTGGAGTCCGAGAGACCCAGGGCAGCTTTGCCCCTTCTGCAACCCCTGTGTGAACTTGGGCAGGTCTCAAGAACTCCCAAGACCTGCCCCCACACTGAGCCTCCGTTAGCTCCTCCGTAAAATGGGTACAGGGGTAGCAGGCTAGACCTCACGCTGGGAATAAAGGGGGAAAGATGTGGGGAGTGCTCAGCCCAGGACCTGGCTTCATGAGTGGCAACCGTTCTTACCATCAGTGCGGGGATGTGGGCTCCCTGTCCCTCCACCACCCAGCCCTCCTCCTTCTGGACCTCCGCCCTTTGCTTCTGTCATCACTAAGGGGCAACCGATGCTCAGAACGGAAGAGCGCACGCGGCTGGGCCTGAGCAGGGAGAAGGGAGGAGGAGACCCCCTTCCTTGCTCTGGACATGGCATTTTTTTCTTTGTGTCACCTAAGCATGAATTCCCCAAGGCTGCACGACCGCCCCATTCCCTATGCCCTTCCCTGCTTTAATTGTCTCCATGACACTTACTTTCAATGCTGTCTGGGCCGGTTTGATGCCCATCTTGCCCCCAGAATGTGGGCCCCACGAGGACAGAGTGCTTGCTGCGACACCCGGGGCCTAGACAGATGCCTGGCTCATCGGTAGCGCTCAATCCACAGCCACTGAGGCACGAACGTACCCTGAGGGGCACCTCAGCCGCCAGACAGCCTCTCCGTGCCACCTGGAAAATTGTGGGGGAGGGGATGTTCAAAATTCGAGAAGGGAGACGTGAAGCGGAAGGGGAAAGGTGAGAGAATAATCCTGCATTGCAAGAGGGACCTCGGTTCACACACTACCTCCTTGCGCCCTCCTCTGCGGAGAACCCCCTGGGTACCTCTCATTCGAGCCTCCCAACACTCTGGGAGGTGGATTTTTTATTATCTCCCCTACCCCACTTGGCAGAGGACCCTGAGGCCCAAAGAGGTGAATCCACTTGCCCAAGGTCACACAGCACTAAGTGTGGGAAACCCAGAGGCTGTACTCTTGCCATTAACAACCTATTAAAAATCTCCAGGGGAGCCTGGTTGGCTCAGTTGGTAGAGCACATGACTCCTGATCTCAGGATCGTGAGTTCGCGCCCCATGTTGGGCATGGAGCCTACTTAAAAAAAAAATAAAAAGAAGGGGCACCTGGGTGGCTCAGTCGGTGAAGCGTCTGCCTTTGGCTCAGGTGAGGACCCCAGGGTCCTGGGATCGAGCCAAGTGTCCGTAGGTCTCCCTGCTCAGTGGGGAGTCTGCTTCTCCCTCTCCCTCTACCCCTTCCCCATTCATGCTCACTCTCTCAAATAAATAAATAAAATCTTTTTTTAAAAATCAAAAAATAAAAATAAAAAACGTTAAATCCCCAGCCCTGTCCAAGAGACTCATCCTGAATCAGGGCAAAGAGAGAGAACCTTCTTTACTGTGAGGGAGATTCAGAAATTAAACAGGCTGGTATGTGAAGCAGGGAGCTCCCCATCGCTAGAAGGATTCAAGAAGAGGCTGAGCAACCCTTAGAGAGGGACAGGGGGACCGGGTTCCTGCACTGGGCAGGGGTGGGAGTGAAGAGAGGGACTGGAGGGCCTCAGCGTTGAGACACTCGAGTCCAGAGACCCATATCCCAAGCTGAGCTGTGGTCAGTGTTTCTGTAAATAACATGGTTACTCTGCATTCAGAGGCTTAGAAAAGAAAAAATTAGAAAAGAAAAAATAATGCTGGTAAGTCAAATAAGTGTACCAGCATGTCAGAGTATACATTGAGAAACACGTTTTTACATGAGAAAATCTTTGGTTAATAATATTTAATGTTTTTTGAGTGGCCATATGCCAGACTCTAACGAATATTTTAATGTATTAAATATATATTTTTAAATGTTACCTTATGTCATCCTCACAACGATCCTGGGTAGCGGGTACTCCCATCACACATGTGGATCGGTCAGGTTTCTGCTACAACGCTGCTGTGTAACAAACGACCCCCCCAATCCAGCCGTTTGCCCCATCTCTCCTCCCCTCCTGTAGGGCTGCAGGTCAACGGGGTTGGCTGGATTTAGCTCCAGGCCACAGGTCAGATTCAGGTCGACTCCACGGCTGTCTCCTTCTAGAACCATCAGCTCCCTGGGCCACGTGTACCTTGCCGCACATGGCAGAAGCTTAAGCGGCCAGGCCAAAAACCCAACCATATTTCAAGCCAATGCTTTTGTCACATCCGCTGATATTGAATTATCCAAAGCAAGTCACGTGGCCAAACTCTCACGTGGGCAGGCGGGGGAAACAGCCAGAGGGAGAGACCGTGGTGTCACAGGGCAAAGAGCATGGGTGTATAATTCTGTTACAGGAGAGAGTGAAAATTTAAGAATAATGTCCAATCTGCCCCCAAGAGGTTTTGCAGGTGAGCACTCAGGGCCTCACATGGGGACCCAAGTGACCCAAGGTGGCACAGCTGGTTACTATGATTTCCCCGAGGATTCTGGCCCAAGCTGTCCGACGTCAAAGCCGCTCCAGCCCACAGCTTGTCGGGAGATCCTGGTACAGAAGACCTGCTCGGTAAATGATGGCTTAGTTCTCCCAGCGCACACTTCACCCAGGTGCGGTTTACTGCATGTCGCTTATAGTCAAGGAAACGCTGACATTATTTCTTAAAAGAAACTTTTTTTAAAAGGAAAAAACGATCAGTCAATAAATGAAGTGTCGGTACCCGGTGCAAGCCTTGATTTTGAAGAGTATCGGCAAAGGGCCGGCGATCGGCATCCACAGCGAGAAGCCGGGGGGCCCCCGGGACCCAGGCGGGGGCCGGCCATGGAGAGGGGAGGTCAGGCCTACGCGGTGCGGCTGCTCCTGGAGACGATGTCAGCGGGAGGCCTGGCTCTCCTCAAGAACCGAAGGCGGAGAGAGAATGGCCAGCCTGGAGATGCAGCGGCGGGATGGAAAGGGAGAAGCAGACCCACTGCTCACTGGGACCTGCGCCAACTACCCCTCACGCAGAGACAAAGGGGGTCATGCCCCTGAGCCCGCCAGTGGGCGCTGGAAGTCTACGGGATTCAGGGGAGAGGGTCAAGGCTGTGGTCCAAGGTCAGCGCCAATATGACACCCGCCCTTTCATCTTTTGGATCGCAGAAGTGATGGGGGGGAGAAGAATGAGGTTCTAGCCCTGGCCTGCTGGGGCCCTTTGCTTTGTGGCCCAAAATTCAAGTTATGCAGTGCCTCTGAGCCTCAGCTTCCAACCAGTTTATAAAAAAACGAAGTGGCAGGGAGCCTGGGTGGCTCGGTTGGTTAAGCATCCAACCTCAGATTTCGGCTCAGGTCATGATCTCAGGGGTTGGAGATCGAGCCCCATGTTGGGCTCTGCAACGGGCGTGGAGTCTGCTTGGGATTCTCTCTCTCCCTCTCCCTCTAGCGCTCCCCACCTCTCTCTCTTTCTCTCTCTCTCTCTCTCTCTCTCAAAAAAACAAAGGTGGGTGGGGAGACAGTCAAGGAAAGGTAAGGCTCGAGTGTCTGCCCTACCTTCCGAGAGACACCGTATCAGCAGGGACCCAAACACAGAGCAGGAACGTCCCAGCTAATGGGTGAAGAAGGAGTGACCGCGTCGGGCTATCCCTGCTGGGCAGCACCTCGTGAGTGCATGGGCTCAGGCCGTGATGGGTGACTGGCTGCTGACCTCCCAAAAAAGAGAAAACAGACGGTATTGTGCCTGGTGAGGAAACAGCGCCCATCTGTGAAGTTGTCTCACCAGAAAGAGCGAGCCCGAACCGGGACAAGCCTCTAGACCCCAACGGTAACTTATGGGAAATGCAGGGAGCACAGCCACGGGTCAGAAAACACGGTGGGGACCCGATCAGCCAAGTCCAGCCCGAGGGAGACTCTCCAGGACAGATACATTGCGAGGAAAACAACACGGGGTCGAGGAGCGATTTAAGAAGCGATTTAAAACACTTACTGATCTCCATGTGTAGCCCTTAATTTAGACTCTGGTTCAAATGAAGATCATTCTGTAGGAATGCATGTTGTATATACGTCATGTAATAGGCAATTCCATATTAAATACATAAATACGATTATAGATTAAATGTCTAGTGTATGAATACGCTAAATACTATATGAAAAAGATATGTGTTTATGTTTTAAATATAAACGGAGGCCACTGGAAATTTGATGACACGACCAGTGCATCCCACATATATAATGACGTGTGAAATATATTTACACTTAAAAGAAACGCAATGATATCGATTGGGGTTTGGGAGCTGTTGTAGCCATGTGCTACATTTTGAAAGGCCCTGATTTCTAGAGCTGCGTACTGAAGCATCTCCAGATTTAAAAAAAACATAACGGCTGGGAGTTGCTTCCAAGTAAATCAGGACGGGAAGCCCTGTGGACAGAGGTGAAGCGCCCTGACCGTGAGTGAGCATTGGCGCCCCTGGGTGACGGGCACCCCTGTCCATTATACTCTTCTCCCCATTTCTGGTAAGTGCTTAGAATGTTCCATCATGAGAAGGTGAAAGCTCCCACCATTAAAAAAAAAAAAAAAAAAAGTAGAAAGGTTGTTGTCGTTTTCTGATATTTTTTATTGTGATAAAATACACATCATGTAAAATTGGCCATTCCGACCATTTTTTTTTTTTTTTTTTTTTGTCAGAGACAGAGACAGAGAGAGCACAAACAGGGGGAGCAGCAGGCAGAGGGAGAAGCAGACTCCACGCTGAACAAGGAGCCCGATGTGGGACTCGAGCCCACGACCCTGGGATCATGACCTGAGCTGAAGGCAGATGCTTCACTGACTGAGCCGCCCCGGTGTCCCCATCCTGACCACTCTTGAGCGCACAGTTCAGTGGCATGAAGGACATTCACACCATTTGTCTCCAGAACTCTTCTGCTTGCAAAACTGCAATCCTGTCCCCGTTAACCCCCGGCGACTGTCCTTCCACGCCCAGCCTCTAAGAAGCTGATGACCCTCGGTACCCCGCACCAGGGGGATCACACAGGATTGGTTCTTTCATGACTCGCTTACCTCGCTTAGTGTCACGTCCTCAGGGCTCCTGAGGAGGAAGCAGGAGTCAGAATCACCTCCCTTTTGAAGGCTGATGAATATTCTGTTGTACCGACAGACCAGCCACGTTGCCCTTGTCCGTTCGTCCACCAGTGGGCTGTTTCCACATTTCGGGGGCTGTTTCCACACTTGGACTCTTGTGAGTAATGCTGCAGCAGACCTGGCGGTACAAGCGTCTGTTGTGTCCACGTTTCTCGGAGATGATCGCTGTGGTGGCGTCCTGTCCAAATCAGAAGTGGGAACTCAGGCCCACTGTTCCCGCCACATTCAAAATAAAATATAGCGAGCACTCGAGGTCAGGTGCCACGCTAGCGGATACCACAGCGAGCAAGACGGACGTCCTTGGTGCTAGTGGCGCTGCTTGTCCCCTGGAGCCTGACAGGGGGGACAGGGTAAGCGTGGCCACCACTTTCAGGGGTTCTGGAAGGGGGGTGGGCTGAAAGGGGACAGGGTTCGTCGAAGGGTATAAAGTTCACCAGCCAAGCAGAGGGCAAGGGCAGAACCATTCCATCCGTCCCTATCAAGGTCACTGTCCTGCACCCATCTAAGGAGTGACCCGCTCTCCCCCTCCATCCCTCAGACCCAAGAAAGCTCCCGCAAGGCATCCCCACATTCACTGTGAGCCCCCCCCCCCCCCCGTGTTTCTGCTCTCCGGGGACTCGCAGTCCAGCCAGAGAGCCAGACACAGCACGTGCAGCAAAGCATGTCACGATGGGCGAGTGCAGGCCCAGACAGGGGGGACCTGGGCCTCCAGGGACTCAGAGGGGTGGGTGGCCACGGTTCAGCGTGAGTCTGAGCCCCCAGAAAAGAGGCTGGGGGGGGCAGGGCCGGAGAAGGAAGAGCCTGTTAGCAAAGGAGTAGAGTCTGGATTTCACCCAGGAGCAATAGGGAGCCATTGAAGACTGTTCAGCAAGAGACACCTGAGCAGGTTCCATCACTCTGGCTGCTGGGGTGAAGATGCGAAATGGGAGAAGGCAGGCGGGGGGAGGGCAGAGGGGTTGGAGGGTCCCACGGCCAGCAGGGGGTGTCTCCATCCCCATCTTGGGGACCGCCTGCAGGCAAGCCCCCCCCTCCCCGCACACACACGGGAAACTCGCAAACTCTCCAGGGCTTCGTCTTTGGCCTTCACCCCAACCTCCTGCCAAGGCGGTCAGGAGGACACGGCTAAAAACACAGAGCCCCAGAAGAACCCACGTGGGCCTGAGCGGTTAAGAACTTGGGATTGGGGGCGCCTGGGTAGCGCAGTCGTTAAGCGTCTGCCTTCGGCTCAGGGCTTGATCCTGGAGTTCTGGGATCGAGTCCCACATCGGGCTCCTCTGCTGGGAGCCTGCTCCTTCTCCCTCTCCCCTGCTGTGTTCCCTCTCTCGCTGGCTGTCTCTCTGTCACATAAATAAATAAAATCTTTAAAAAAAAAAAAAAAAAGAACTTGGGATCGAAGTCAGAGGGACCTGCTGGCCCCTTGGTGTTCACAAGGCCTCAAGAAAGTCACCACCACTCTGAACTTCAGTTTCCTCACCTGTTAAATGGACATATGCACATTTTTCCCTTACAGGGAGGTGAAGAGAACAAATGAGAAAATAGCACCAAGTGCTAGCACGGTGCTTGCTGGACAAAAATGTTGGTGACTGATTATCAGTGGTAGTACTGAGTATTACCATTACATATCACCCAACAATCCCTAAAACTCCACCCCCGCCCCAACCCGGGGCAGCAGGGTTCAAGTATTGCTGGTCTTCTCTACCTGCCTTTTTCTGATTACTTCTGCTCTTATTTGCTAACCAGTGCGATCCTGCCTGTGCCTCAAAGCCCTGTACAAAAGTCACCTCCTCCAGAAAGCCTGCTGGGATTTCCCCTTCCCCACAATACAGGAAATTCTCACACCCACAGCCCCTAGCACTCACTTCTGTGGCAGCTCCTAGCTTCCCATGCCATGAAAAGCTTGTGTCACCTTGTCACCTCCCCCTTCCAGCTGAGAGGGCTGAGGTCCTAGTGCAAGGGTTGGTATGGAGCAAGAGTTGAGCAAATGTGGGATGGAAGGGTGAAAGACGGACAGACAAATGGGTGAAACATGTTTTCTGCATTAATTAGAGCTAGTTTCAAGTACAGAAACCAAACTCAAACTGCCGTAGGCCAAAAGAGACAAGGCAGGCTCAGGCAAGGCTGGATCCAGGTGTTCAAATAATATCATCTTTTTTTCTCTCTCTCTGCTCTGCTCCATACTGTGCTGGCTTCACCCTTGCCCAGGCTGTCCATGTGTTTGACCCTGGCAATCCTGGCCTTATACCCTACCAGCCTAGACTGCCAGCAGAAAGAGAGCCTCACTTTCTCAGGGCTGCCTCGCACTGGCAGGCCTTGGGTCACATGATGGCACCCACCAAGCCCTCTGGCCAGGAGGATAGCCAGGCCAGGATCACACGCTCATTCCCAACACAGGATGGGGAACCACATGACCCAGGGAACTGAGGGGGATGGCGGGGTACTGGGCAGGTAAAAACATCAGCCCCCCACCCGTCACAATGTTCCCAGTCTCACCCCCAGGGGTGGATCTGCAGGCTCCTTTTGGGGAATGTGAAGGGTAGACAGGGGGCCCTCTTCAGAGAACTCAGCCCCAAAGAGGAAACCAACAAGTAACCACATTACCAGGAGCCACACCACCATCAGAGCCAGAGCAGATGGCCCACAGAAGGTGTCGCCAGAGGAGTCTGACCCATCCACCGGGAAGAGGAGATGTCATGGCCTTGCCTCCCAACCCTCCTCCCCCAGGGATATCTGGCCCCCACCATCCCCCTGGGCAGCACCCCAGATCCAGAGAGAGGAGGCCTGACGTGGCCCTGATTCTGGAGGAGGGTTTCGGTGGGTGCACGGGCGAAGGGTGCCCCAGCCCACAGCATGTGCTCAGGGAACCAATAACTGGGGTCAGAGGCCACGCAAACATTCCGAAGCAGCTCTCCCCTCTTCCTCCCTCCCAAGAACAAGCACAGGACAGTGACAACAAGAACTGCGCCGGACTGGGCACGATGCAGGCCCCATGCAACTCTGGGACACGGCTGGTGTCATCACTATCTCACAGACAAGGACCCCAGGATGAGAGAAGGGGCGTCACCTGCCCAGCATCTAACAGTAAGACTGAGCTGGGCCTGGACCCCGGCTCTGGGTGCTCATGAACTCTGTCCCTGCCACTTTGCTGCTTCCTTCCCCTCGAGAGCAATGGTCCCCATACTCGGATGCCTCGGGAGCTGCTGGAAATCCCATGTTCCCGAGCCCCCCCTCAAACCCTCCGCAGCAGGGTCTCAGGCCCGGGAATCTGCGTCATCCTCCCGGAGCGTCTGACACAGCCAGGCACCTGCAGGCATCTGGGAACACCATTTGGTTTCCAGAATATCAGCCCAGAAATCCCACCAAAGGGCTCAGGATTCAGGTGCAGATAATTCCCTTTCCTCAGAAGCCCAAGAGTCCCACTGGGGAAGGGACCTCTGAGGGACAAGTGCCACCCTTGTCCTTCCCCGTCCTTCCTCGTGGCCCCACACACCCTAAGTGTTTAACAGAGATATTCAGTCCTTTCCCCTGTTCAAACACAAACGTACAGTCCCCACCAGGACTGGGGCGGGAGGGGGGGTGTCCTCCTGCTAACACTTTCTGTGTGTCCCAATCTCTTCATGAAGGAGAGGCCCGAAGCCTCGAGAGAGACTTTTCCCTGCCGTCTGAATTGCATTTGTGAAGGGTAATTGGCTTGCTTCCCCATTCTTTATTAATCAAAGGCTCACCACAGCCGGCCAGGCCTCTGATCTATGGAGCGGGGCCACACCGAGAGGGTGCCATCCTTGCCCAGAGCACAGACACCCGACACGTCTGATGGGCATGGAGCCTTCACTCCTGCGGAGCTTCCTCAGATGTCCAGAACACTCCCCCGAAGTCCAAGGGCCCAGCGCACCAGGTAGGAAGCCGGGGTTCCTGGCAGGGAGGACAGAGGAGTTGGCCAAGAACAATTTGCCAAGGTTACTGGGGAAGCGGAGCCCAGGTGCTGTCAGCCTTGAGCCCTGGGCTTCCTGCTTTTCTCTCAGATGCGACCAGAGCCTGAGAGCATGGCCCTGGAATCCCTTGGCCACGGTACTAGAGCAGGGAAAACAAGGCCAGCAACCCAGTTAGAGCTGGCTTTCAATAACAGAGCTGCCAACATGACCGCCCCCACCCCCAGGCGACTCATGGGGCCTGAGGACCCCCACATCTGGCCTGAATCCTTCCTGCTTTCGCCATATCTGGGATGGGGGTCGGGGGGAGGGTGTGGAAATGACCCTTCCTGCTTTCCCACGAATGGCTCCTGACAGCTGAAGAGGTTGAGGAAGAAAAGACTTTGCTTGGATCTCACACAGAGGCTCACTCAACAGAAATTTGCCAAGAGCCTCAGTTTCCCCTCTACGTAACAAGGATGCTGAACCTTCTCTCATTCCCCATCTTCCTGCCTGGCTTCTGGGATAGCCCTAGGACAGCATGGGGCCTACTCTTGCTGCAACCCTGCCCTGGGATGCTCCCTGCCCCTAGGGACAAGCCAGGATCTGGAAACATGAGGGGGTGGGAGGCTGAGTCCAGGCCCTGCCACTGAGCCCCAGTCACGCTCGTGCGAGCCATCCCGCCCAAGAAAGTCACACATTCCTTTGGGATCTGACACTATTCTCCACAGTTCAGCTCCTTTAGATACCCACACGTGCCTCCCCACCTCTCACACTAGCCCCTTCCCCATTGTTCTCTGCCTTCCAGATCCCTCTCTCCTGCTTCTCCGAAAGTCCCAAGTCCCCTCCGGCCCCAGGGCCTTCGCCCATGCTGTTCCCTCTGCCTGGAACACTCTTCCCTGCTCCTGACCTGGCCAACCCAGGCCCAGTCTGTCCTGTGCCAGCCTTGCCCGTACCTGGGGCCTCGTTCGGACCCCTGTGCTGCCCTCGCTCCCCCGCACACACACTCTGTTAGAGTCAGCTGATGTGTTACTGATGCTTGAATGTCTGCTTCCCCTGTCGCACCCACCCTGACCGTTAGCACTGTGTACCCAGAGGACCAGTTGACAATAAGTGCTTGGCCAACGGAGAACGGCAAGATCACGGGTTTTAAAGCGAGGGGGGGGGCGCGGGGGGACGGGGGAGGAAGGGGGTGCGGACGCCGCCGGGGGCTGACGATTCTAAGTGGAGAGTGGGTGAGTCAAGGCAGGGGCAGGCGCCCGGCCCCGCCCCTTAAAGGGCCCAGGAGAACGTGACGGAGCCGTCCCGGGGTCCCTGGCATCGTGAGGTTTAATCCAAAGGGCCTTCCACGCACCGGGACCCCACAGGGAAAGGGGACCTGTGCTCCTCGCCAACAGCGCGCCCGCGGGCTCCCGACTGCTACGCGCACGTCCGCGGCCGTCGGCGCCCGCGGTGGCGCGCCCCGGGCCGAGGGGCTGGACTACAATTCCCATGATGCTGCCCTCTGCGGCAGGCCCGGGCGGAGCGAGCGCCGACGGCACCGCCCCTCGCGGCCTTCTGGGAGCTGTAGTTCTCCCCGGAGGGGCGCGGCCTGGGGACGGGGCGTCTAGGTGTTCTGGGGTGGCGGGGGGGGGGGGGTGGCGGGGGGGAGCGGGGAGAAATGGCGAGGCTATGAGGCCCGCGAGTAGGGAGGGGCTGAGGGCGCTGGCTGCCTGCTGGCCGGGCTGGGGCTCCTTTCACTCGGGGAGCTGTCTCCCCCAGCATCGTTTCATAACAATAACAGCGATTCAATTTTGTGAGCACCTACTATGTGCTGGGCCCAGCGCTAATCTCTTGGAGGACAGAAAGACACACATGATCCCCGTCTTTGCTGGCGCACAATGCAGGCAGGGAGGCAGACGCGGGACATTTAATTGCACAAATACTTGATTACTTGTGCTGGGTCCAGAGGAGTACAACATGAGGCTGTAATAGCAGGAGCGACAGGGAGGGTGGTGGTGACTATTTTCCGAGCCAAAGACAGATGCAGAGAGTAGACAATGGACTAGAATCCTTGAAATTGAAAGGGTGAATTTGATGGGTGGGGTGAGAAAATCCAGACCCATCCCTGCCAACTTCTTCATTATCCCCAAGAAGAAATTGTCCCAGAGAGATGAGGGGACTTGCCTTCATACACACGCCTCTCACCCAGCCTTGCAGGCAGTGGGTGGGCGGAAGAATTCCAGGCGCAAAGACATCTAATGCCCAGAGTCCTCCCTCAATGTGGCAGAGCCCAGCCCTTACGCTGGCGAAGGTCTTCACCTCCCTGAGCCTGTTTCCCCATCGATGAACCTGGTTGGGTAATTCTAGCAGAAAAACCAAAGATGATGGATATGCAACCAGCATTTTACAAGCAGGAGAGGTGCCAGTGTGAGTCACTTTCCGTTCTGTGCCCCAATGTGATGCCGTGGGACAGCCAGGAGCCATCTGTGGACCGCCACCCGGTGCCAACGGGGGGACAGGCTGCCAGGGCTGGAGGTTCGCAAAGGAGAGAGACCCTAGAGGCTGGAAGCCCTTCTCTGAGGAGTTGGAGTTTAATCTGAGCCCTGGAGATGAGGACAAGTCAAATCTCCAAGGCCAGCACGGAATGTGTCTCCCCCAGTGACACATCACAGGTGTTGAGGTTAAGCAGCAGAGCCTCAGTGCAAATCTGACCATGTCACCCCTCCTGTAAAGCCATCATGGCTCCCGCCAGCTGTCCAGATGATGTCCACAGTCCTTAGCCTGACCCTTGCCCGCTCCTTGGCCTTCTGTTTCAGAATTCACCAAGCCTTTCCCTCCAAGGGGCTTTGGCAGGCCGTTAGCCAAAGCTATGGATTGACAACCCAAAAGGCATTTTAAAACCTCCTCCCTTTCTTCCCTCTACTATAGAGACAAGAAAAATGTTTTTTAAAAACTCCATTTTCTCAGCCTCTCTTGCAGTTCAAGGCGGCCATGTATCCTGGTTCTAGCCAATGAGATAGAACAGAAGCCCCTGGGGAGCGATCCCCTTTTTGAACAAAGCGATGGAGTCTGGCAGGCAAAGGCCTTTTCATCCTTTGCTCTTTGGCCTCTTGCTCTTCCCCTTCTTTCTGCCTGGAACACAGACGCAGGGCCCGGATGTTCAGCAACCATGTTATGGTTATGAGGTAACAATGTGGGACCTCCGCACCGAGGCTAGTGAAAAGGAAGACAGAAAGAGCCAGGGTGCCTAGTGACATCTGAAGCCAGTACACCCACCCCTTATGGTTCACCTTGGGCTGATTGCTGTCTAAGTCAAAATCCCTTGTCTGTTTAGGCTGCTGTAGTAGACTTTCTTTATCTGCAATGAACATGAGGCTGACAATACACAGCCTCGCCTGAGGGGCCCCTGCTTTGCGCCTATCTTATTTGTCTCCTTGAAGCTTACTGTACTCCAGTCTGTATGCTGGCCTCTTTTGGTTCTTTGACCAGGCTGAACTCATTCCTGCCTCAGGACCTTTGCACTGCCCCCATGTCCTCGAGGCTAGCTCCTTCCATCATCGAGGGCTCAGCTGAAATGCCACCTTCCAAAGATTTTTTTTTTTTTCATTCGACAGAGATAGAGACAGCCAGCGAGAGAGGGAACACAAGCAGGGGGAGTGGGAGAGGAAGAAGCAGGCTCATAGTGGAGGAGTCTGATGCGGGGCTCAATCCCATAACGCCGGGATCACGCCCTGAGCCAAAGGCAGACGCTTAACCGCTGTGCCACCCAGGCGCCCCTGAAATGCCACCTTCTAAAGGCCCTCCCTGCCCACTGCACAATCTGAGGGAGTCTCCCCGGACACCTCTACCGTGTGACCCTGCCTATTTTTACCACCATTCTTTACTGCTAGCTGATACTCTCTGGTCATATTCATTTCTTCGTCTGCTTATTATACAGAACGTGAGCTTCGTGGGAGGGGGTCAGAATTTCTGCGTATTACTTGCCCCTGCATCCCGGGGGCCTGGCGCATAGTAGACATTCACTAAAGGTTTGTTGGATGCATTGATTACTTAATGCTGCTGTCTCTGCCCGATGTGCTGTCTCTCCCGGACGTGGACCAGGTCAGGTCTGGGTCCGCGCCCATGAATTCTGCTGTCTCTCCTGCTCTGCCCTTTCACTCACCATTGCAGGGTAGTGACACTGCATCTGTTAGATGTCACCTCCCGCTCCAGGACATAAGGTCCAAGAGGGCAGAAACCATCTTCTTTGCTCCCTATTCCGCGGCCGATGCCTGGCACGGGCGGGTGTGTTTGTCGAATGAATGAACGACAGGAGCTACTTGCTGACTGTGTGCCAAGCACAGGGCAAGAGGCTACTTCAGTGACTTGGTTCGCCATCCCATGCAACCTTGGTCTTGAGGGTGGGGATCACTGAAGTCCCATCCACCCCGCCCCGCACCCCCCGCGACAGGTAAAACTTAATCACAGCAGCGTGCCCGGTTCAGATCTGCCTTGTTCTGAACAAAGGGGCAGCTGGTACTTCCGCCCAGACAGGCGCCTGCATCAGCAACGCTAAGCAGAGCCCGCCTGGCTGCACAGCCCAAGGGGCTTCGGGACTGTTCCTCAGCAAGATTTTTGCCCCTTCCCTCTGCCCCGTCCTCCTTCCTCGCACTCTCCCCCAAATCAGAGCACAAACCCTCATCCCTTGTGTGGAGTTTTTAGTCTTCAAAGCACTTTTATAAACATGAGCTCATTAGCAGAGCAGCCCCTTGACATCAGGAGGCTGCTCCCCGGGTGTCTTCTGAGTCATAGCGCCAGAGTTTACCGACAAAAACAAGTTTTTCCCATAGAGCGAATGCGGCGCCACAGCCAAGATCACTGTGTCTCAGGGAAAAAAGGAAGAAGGAAGGAGAGACACGCTGCCACTGGTGAGAACCAGCCCAGCCGAGCGCGGGGCCCCGGCCCCGTGTCAGCTCCAAGAACAAGCAGAGCTTAGGGCACGTGCCCCTGCCTAAAGCCCGCATGCCCCCTCCCCTGCCCCGGAGGAGTAGGCGCCAAAGCGGCCCCCCAACAGCCTGGCACTTCTTCCCGCATCTCCCTCCTGCCCTGCATCTGCCTTCCCACCTCCCACCCCATCCCCCCCACCCCTCCCATGCACTCAGCCGCAGCCCAGCGGGCAGGTGACCTCTGCCTCCTCATTAAGGAGAGGTGGCCTCGGCCATCTGGTCCGGAGGGGGGCTGCTTTGGGAGTGAAGGACCAGGGTTCAAATCCCAGATCTTCCACCCACACGCTCAGGGACTGTGGGTGAGCCACTGAGGCTCCGTTTCCCCCTGTGACGAACGGGGCCGTGCGGGCATCAGCTGTCTCAGGGGGGATCATGAGAGGTCTGTGAGACGGTGTGTGACAAGCACCTGTTCTCAGCAAAGGGTGCAGTTTCCAACCTGGCGGGCTCTAGGGCTCACAGAGGGGCCTCAGAGACAAAGCCTGCCACATGGAAGCCTCCCACAGAAGAGGAGGGCCTGAGAGGAAGGCCTAGTCTTGGCCACCCCTGCCTCCACACCCCACAGCAGCTCATTTACAGGGGAGGCACTGGATGAAGGCCCAACCTGAACAGCGCATAAGCCACCACCAAAGCTAGACTGGCTGATGGGAAAAGTTCTGGGAATACAGCAGTCTAGAAACTCCTCCTCTTTGTCCTGACATATGCTGATGAGTCCTACTGGGCGCCGGGACACTGCCTCCAAGGCTGGTGAAAGAGCTCCGAGGATCTCCACAGAGCACACACCAGCTGCTTCCTCCTTCTTACTACAGAGAAAAGGTCGGAAGGTATGTGGCCCTCAAATGTGGGCTCCTTGAGAACAGAGACCCTATTTTCTGACCGGGTGTCTTGTTCACCCTCTTCTTCCATCCTAACAGAAACTAGCTTTTCAAGTAGGTAAATATGCTCAGATAAAATATTCACCTCCCAGCATCCTTTGTAGGAATGGGGAGTCACCTGCTGGGAACATTCAGGTAATTAGTTGTTTTTCTGCTAAAAAAGAGAAAATCACGTGGCAGGGGCCTTTTGTTCTTTGCCCTTCACTTTTCCCCAATCTTCGTCCTAATTTTCCTGCCTGGGATGCTGTCATGATTCCTGGAGGTGAAGCAGCCATTTTGTGCCATAAGGACAAAAGCCCCATGCTAGGGATGGTGGAGCAGGAAGCTGGAAGGACATCTCAAGAGGCTGCACCAGGTCTGACTGCATCCTGCAGGACTGTCTGGGTTCTGTGCTTAAGCCATCGCAGTCGGGGTTCTGTGCCATGCAGCTAACAGCAAATCCTGACTCATCACCAGGCCGCCCGGGAGACTCACGGTGCTCCACAGACGGGCCAGTGCAGGGCAGCCGCTTAATAAACATGAGTGAGGGGGCGCCTGGATGGCTCAGTCGTTGGGCGTCTGCCTTCGGCTCAGGGCGTGATGCCGGTGTTCTGGGATCGAGCCCCACATCAGGCTCCTCTGCTGGGAGCCTGCTTCTTGCTCTCCCACTCCCCCTGCTTGTGTTCCCTCTCTCGCTGGCTGTCTCTCTCTCTCTGTCAAGTAAATAAATAAATAAAATCTTTAAACAAAACAAAACAAAACATGAGTGAGCGCCACAGCGAACGGATGGATGACGCAGACCAGACCTCGAGGTGCCCTGCGCCTGACACAGCATCACCTAAACTGCAAAGACAAAAGCGGGGGACTGTCGGACAATCCCATCAGATCGAGGAGGCCTGGGTTCCTGGCCAGCCTCCCTCGGAGCCGTGCTGTGTGACCCAGAGCAAGTTCCTACCCTTCTCTGGGCCTCAGTTTTTCTATCTGAAAAATTAATGTGTGGGACTTTGGGTGGGTCTGCAAGGACAGTGGTCCCCATGGTTCTTTCCTTTCATTGTGGAGAGGGAGGAAGGGGGCTCCTCTCACCTTCGAATCCAAATTCCACAGAGGGGACAATAAAGAAGCTGGCAGGTTGGTTACTATCTGGGAAGGGCTGGCCTTGACCGAGCTTGCCCCCTGTGCCGAAGGCCGTGCATCGTCCCACTGAATCTTCATGCCGCCCCATGGTGTCCCTAGTATCTCCATTTAGCAAATGAATACGCGGAGGCTAAGGGGTTAACTCGCTTGACCCTCTCCGCCAGGTGAGCCTGTGGCAGGGCCGGGACTAGCAAGCTGGAGGGATGAGGAGGGACAGAACACTCATCCCCAGTTATGGGGGCAGAGGGAGGGAGACCCACAAGACATGAGGTCATTTTTCCCAAGGTCCCGGGAGGGGGGGGAGTCAGCAGGCAGTCCTGGAACTGGGCCCCAGGTCTTTCTGCCTCCAAAGTAAGTGCCCCTGATCACGGAACCACCCTCCCCGGAGGAGCTGGCCACAGAGGGCGGAAGGACAGAAGATTCCACAGACACCAGTGTGAACCCAACCGGTGCAGTCTTTTCTCTGCAGAGATGCTCAGAGCCGTGGGAAGGAAGAGAAGTGAAGGGTGCTGATGGGGACAGTTTGAAGGGGTGGAGCAGGGACAGGCTTGTATTCCAGAGAGGAGCGCTGGGCACTGTTCTCTGCAGGTGCGGGAGGCTGATTGTGTGTGTGCCCCCCCCCCCCATCAGACCATGAGCTGCTCTGGAATCTTCCTCAGGACTTGGCCAGTGCCCAGAGGAGGGAGAAAGGCTGAATGAGAGCCAGAAGGGTCTCCAAGCACCTCGGGGTGAGTGGAGAAAGGTGGCAGGAGCTCTCACAGGGTCCTAGCGTGGCTTCCTCCCTGGTTGGCTCTCACCTTTTCCCACCTCTCCCACGACTGCCACCCAGGCATTTTCTCCCCTTCCTCCCCCATCCCACAGCCCGACTGCCCCCAGAGGCGAGAAGTGCTGGATGGCAGGGGAGACCAGAGAGGAGTCTGGGGGGTGGGGTGGGTTAAACTTATGTTAGAGTCAGTGTACCTTACCCTTCCCCCCAAGTTCTGCATGATTAACAAGCCCTTGGGGGAGGGATGGGGGGCGGCGCCCAAGGTGCAGCCAGGTTTGAAAGCCTCTGACAACCTACACGGGTCTCAGTTTCCTTATCTGGAAAATGGGGGGGGGGGTGTGAAAGCCCCCCCCCCCACCTCCCCGACCCCTCCACCCCCACAGCATAGCAGTGAAAACGGCGAGATGGCGTGCGGGAGTGTTTTGCACAGGGGAAGAGCCCTGCAAATAAATGATGGTGACTACTATTCCACACACTGGACCAGTAAGCAGCCACAGCAATGAGGCCATGGCCCTGACCTCTATGTGGCCCAGGAAACGGCCGGGGGACTGCACAAGACCCGGAGGATCATTTCATTTGTGACAAGCTCACTGTGACCAAATAGTTGTTCAGTATCTCCCAGATCGTTTTTTAAAATGCAAATTTGATCAACAAAGAGGACAGCCTAATGCAGTAATTAGCAGAGGGGAAAAGCAGAAAAAAGGATAAACCAGAAAACCAAAAATCAGCCTCCTCCACCCACCCCAAACACGCCCAGCAGGAGTCAAATATTAATTAACTGCTTCTTCCACCCGGACCCCCTGTTTGCAGGATCTGTTCGTGTTTGTTATAACAAACACTGCAGGAGCCAGCCGACAAAACGGTCTCTCCAGAGGAGCCCAAAGTCGCCAACGGAACGGACACCTGGCTGGGCTGGCCCGGCCCTTGGGGAGTTTTCTCTTAAAACAAATGCACCCAATTTTCAGTTATTTGTATGATCCCAAGGAGTGGAAGGTGGTTACATTTACCAGGATTCTAAGTATTTGCAGGTTTTCGGGGCTGTCCAAAACTTGCCCTCTTGAAAATAATAGTTCCACAGAACTTTTAAATAATGATCATGGTATTAGGGCAATAAGTTCCGAAGTAAAACACATTCTCAGCACAGTGAAATAAAATTTTAAATTAATAGCTAGAGGGTCCTTTTTTTAAATCTAACTTGGTGGGGATTTGGAAACTCCATTCCAAAAAACTCTTGAGATAAAGAAGGAATTCAAAAGGACATTACATACTACTTAGATGTTTCATACTACTTGGACATTAGAAAAAATGAGAGCACTGAACGCTAAAGCAGGATGCAGCCAAAGCAATACTCAAAGGAAAATTCATATCCATAAATATACCTAAAACTTTCCTAGGGAAGAGTTTCCTTTAAAAAAAAAAAAAGTTGACTTATTCATCAAGCAGCCCTCAATAAGGGGAGAAATTTCTGCCTAGATTGTCTTGCCAAGTTTCCTTAAAGCTCATAAAACAGAAAGAATGCTAATATGTGGTTTTCTCTTCAAAAACTCTCCATCTCCAGACTTGAGGGTGGTGATGAATGAAGTTCCGGGAGTAGCAGAGATGTGTAGATATGCTCTGTGTTTGCTAGGTGCAGTAGGCAAGCCAAGAAAGCAAGCCAGAGAGAGCCCGTGATGCCTACAGAGAAACTTCACCCCCACTTCTGTTCTCATTCTTGACTGCCTTTGCCTTTGCTTCCAGATATGCTCTGGATAAGGAGCGTGAGGCCAAAGTTCTAGGCCCCGGTGCTTCCGTTCATTAGCTGTGCGACTTTCATCAAGTCCCTTAACATTTATGTAGGAGTCAGCTTTTTCCATGATGATGCTGTACAACAAACAGCCACAGACTCTCCTAGGCACGTGCTGCTTCTCGCAGGTGGTGGTCTGTGGGTTGACTGCAATTTGGCTTCTCTAGGCTGGACTCTACCAGGTAGTGCATTTTTTTTTTTAAGATTTTTTTATTTATTTATTCGACAGAGATAGAGACAGCCAGCGAGAGAGGGAACACAAGCAGGGGGAGTGGGAGAGGAAGAAGCAGGCTCATAGCGGAGGAGCCCGATGTGGGGCTCGAGCCCACAACGCCGGGATCACGCCTTGAGCTGAAGGCAGACGCTCAACCGCTGTGCCACCCAGGCACCCCTGTTTTTTGTTTTTTTAAGATTTTATTTGTTTATCTGACAGAGAGAGAGCGCGCGCATAAGCAGGGGGAGCAGCAGAGGGAGAGGGAGAAGCAGGCTCCCCACTGAGCAGGGAGCCCCATGCAGGACTTGATCCCAGGACCCTGGGATCATGACCTGACCCGAAGGCAGACGCTTAACCGATTGAGCCACCCAGGTGCCCCTCCATCAGGTGGTTCTGTTTCACTCTGTGGGTCAGTTGAACCTGGTCCCAGGCTGTGGGTTGGGTTCGAGTCTGTTCCATCTGTCTCCTCGTTCTTTTTGGATGAGAAGCTACACGGGACGTATTTTGTCATAACGTATCACAAAGATGCAAGATGGATGGCAAAGACAAGCACCCTAGGTCTCCGCTTAAGCATGCATTCTCTGCTCCCTATAGCCTGTTGGCCAAAGCAGGTCATATGGCCAAGGCTAAAGTCAGTGGAGCAGGGAAATCTATTCTGCCTCAAGGAGAATGGGATCGAATAATTGCTGACCAAATGCAATCTATCCAACTTTCTTAGCCTCAGTTTTCTTACCTATAAAATGAGGTTGATGAAAACTCCTACCTCATAGGGACAAAAGTCCTGAGCCCTGTTCTAAGCTAACTGTACCTGAACCCTGTGCTGGTTGGCACTAGACTTGGGTTATGTCCCACTGCTGCCCAGTGGGGGGATGGGGCTGTGAATCCTGAAGCTGGGATTGGAGCCAAGGCCACCCGAAACCACAGGGCTGTTCCTTGATGGAGCAGAGCTGGAACCTGTATTGGGAAGTTCACCACAGAGCCCACTACCAGCGCCATGCATGTTCTTGTCAACCATCAAATCTCGTTCCTGAGTTTCCCAATTTGCTTCAGTCTCACTAACACGTTCACTACGGGGATCCCCTCCCATTATCAGGCCCCTTCGGGTGCTCCATGCAAGGCTGGCAGCACTAATTCTCCCAGCTGCCTTTTCGGCTTCATTGGTATCTGAGTCCCTCTGGCCTGAGACTAGCCTGGTGGGCGTCCTCATCCAGACCCCTGGAGACTGAGAGACTCATGCAGACTATCTTTACGCCTGGGTCTCAGGCTAATCTTACGATTCCCCCGTCAGTCCAGCCTCATCTTCAAAATCACGAGGAAGCCAAAGGCAGGAGAATAGAGTTGTGAAACATTTGGACTCTGGGGAAGAGAAAACTCAGGTGCAAACCCTACTCTACTACTTTCTGACTGAATACGAGCAAAACAGGTAAGCTCTGTGCAGTTCGGCTCACTCATCTGGGAAATGGGGCTCATGACTGTATCACGTGGGCATCTGCACGGGATGGTGGAAGGATGGTTCAGAACACGGGCTCTGGAATGGGACGGCATGGGACTGGAACCCCAGTTCTTCTGATGAGGGATTCTAGAAAAGTTTTGGTCTTTTCATCTGTAAAATGGGGACGATACAACAAGCTGCCCGATGGGGTGCACGAGATCCCATGCTGTGGTCAGCCACTCGGTGCAGTGCCTACTGCATACTGAGTTCTCAACAAAGAATGGTTCCCCTCCCTCCTCGTGAACCCCAAAACATCACATTGTCTACCTTAATCAACATGGGACAGAACTAGTCATTAAAAGTGAAATGATGGGATATATCACATGGTGTGCTTAATGTTAACCAGTCCAGTGAGTAACTAGTAAAATATCCAGATTTCAGAGGTGGAAGATACAGGGTGGGGAGTGTCTTAGAAAAGATTAATTCAGTGTTTGATATGACAGGTGAGAAATCAACTTGTGGTTTCATGGAATAATGTTGTCTGATTTCATTACCTTGGGGTAGCCTTGTCTCCATGAGGATATGCAGACCACTGGAGAACACACTGTCCTTTCCCGTTCTCCTATGTCCCGTAAACGGTTTAACACATAATAGATACTCAACAAATATCTGTTGAAAGAGTGAATCGATCTATCCCATCATTCATCACAGAACCAATGAACGAATCAACAGTGCTGCTGGTTGGTTTAAGAACTCTGTTCACCGGGGTGCCTGGGTGTTATGGGATCGAGCCCCACATCAGGCTCTTCTGCTGTGAGCCTGCGTCTTCCTCTCCCACTCCCCCTGCTTGTGTTCCTTCTCTCGCTGGCTGTCTCTCTCTCTGTCGAATGAATAAATAAAATCTTAAAAAAAAAAGAACTCTGTTCACCACTAGGGGAAGGATAAGGGACTTCCCTGCTACACTGATATTTAAATATGTTTTTGTACACAGCTGATACATGTGAAGCTAAAACACTTGTGAATCAGGATCCTTTCACACAGGCAATGTTTGTTCATTGAACAAACACTAGTTTGACATGTTATCTGCTGGACCCTAAGCTGCCAAGCACAGAAACTGATGTCCCTTCCCTCAGTTTACAGTCTAGAGGAGGAGACAGACACACATATAAAACAATAAATAAATAAACATTTGCTTGCTGGCTGTGGGATGCATGATCCATGGACTGGTCAAAGCTCCCCTTTATCTTTCATCAAGGACTTCGTGTCAGGGACAACGCTGTGCGTTTACGGAACCTGTTGGCCGGCCAAGCACCTGAAGGCCATTTCCCAGCCTCCCTTGCAGCTAGGTGGTGTCAAGTCACTCCATTCTGGCCAATGGAAGGGAGGAATGACGATTCAGGCTTTGCTATAAAACATTCTGCACCGTCCTCTGACGCTACCAGCAAAAAAAAAATACATTTGCGTGGAACCACAGAACGGGAGGAGCTTGGAGGAAAGCTGTCTGACCCACACGGGAAAGAAACTTGTATTGGGGGGCGACTGGGTGGCACAGCGGTTAAGCGTCTGCCTTCGGCTCAGGGCGTGATCCCGGCATTCTGGGATCGAGCCCCACATCAGGCTCCTCCGCTATGAGCCTGCTTCTTCCTCTCCCACTCCCCCTGCTTGTGTTCCCTTTCTCACTGGCTGTCTCTGTCGAATAAATAAATAAAATCTTTAAAAAAAAAAAAACTTGTATTGGGTCTAGCCTCTAAGATTTCGGGAATGATTTCTTCCTGCAGCGGAGCCTAGCCCAACCCCGAACACTGAAAACCAGTAAAATCAAGCTGAAAATATGAACCAAAACATCATGGAAACTTCGCGGGTCCGCACAGATGACCATAAGCCACAGCTCTCAAAGTCCCAGCGGCCACCTTCTTCTTCCTGCGAGGTTCCTCCCCAGGTGGTGGGTTAGAAGAGCAGACCCTGAAGGGCAAACCAGTCTAGATTCCAGTCATGTAACCTCTCTGTGCCCCAGCCTCCCCATCTCTAAAATGGACATGATAATAAAAGTACCTCAGTCATAGATTCTATCATGAGGATTCAACAAGAAGTTTCGTGTAAATAACTTAGTGGCTAGTACACAGTAAGTGCTCAATAAAAAGGCTAAGAAGGGCCACTGGGAGCCACGACCAAGGACACAAAGCAGAGACGCACTTTGCTGCAGGTCCCAGGGTCACTGCTGGAGAAAGGCTCTGCCCCCCAGCACAGACCACAGGGCTCCATTCTCCTACCTGGAGCCTCTCCCCTTCCTGTCCCGCTCAGCCAAATTAATCCAGCTCCTTTGAGGTCACAGGCAGGGTTCCTGCTCACATTTCCACCCCTCCTGAGGCGGAGCTGTGTGTGTGTGAGAGAGAGAGAGAGAGAGAGAGAGAGTGTGTGTGTGTGTGTGTATGTGTGTGTCTTGGAGGGGGTGGGGGAAGGCAGGTGGAAGGGAGGAAAGAGCTGGGCTTTAGAGGACCCAATGTGCATCCTGCCCCCTTCTCCTCCACTCATTAGGAGGACCCTGCTCAGAAGCTTCTTGTCCCTGTGCCTTGCTGTCCTCAGCTGTATGACAAAGGTGATGATAGCACCTGGGTCCCCAAGGAGCTGGACGGGTTCACCGACAACATGGACATCAAGGGTCCCGCGGGGTGCCCTTTCACCAGCACAAGGTCCAGAACTGAAATCCTATTTAGCCCCATGTTTTAAAAAATAAAATAAATAAAATAAAAAGAATCTCAGGAGATGAATTGAGGACAGATGATCGGTACTCACTGGGCTGTCTCTCCCTCCCACACTCTCTTCACACTCACACACTCACACACACACTTGAGAAACGATTTTTTTTTTTTTTTGAGAAATGCTTTCAAAACAAAAACAAAAACTCTGCTTTGTTCCGTGTAAGCAGCATTAAAAATTCACCAGTTGTGGGGAGAGAGAGGGACAGGAGTGCAGCCTGAGCTCGGCACAGATTGCTGGAGAGTTTGGACCAGAGATGCAAGGACTTGGGATCTGGGGAGACTGTCAGAGAGAGGGCTGAGGTCTTGGAGACCTCTGCCCAGGGGGCCTGTGAGGCTGGTCACTTTCCCCCCCTCTAGTCCCCATCACAAAGCCCTGTTTACTCCCTTTACCGCCCTCATTGCCATCTTGTTTATTTATCTGCTCGTTTATTTCTTGTCTGCTTCCCATCTGGTCTGGAATGTAAGTAAGGTCCATGACAGCTGGGACCTCCGTGGTTCCAGGAGCTGATGCAGAGCCTGGCACACAGTAGGCACTTAATAGTTGTGAAAGAACAAAAGGGTAAGTCCATAAATGAGCAAATGGATGAATGGACAAGAGAGCAAGGGCGAGGCACGGTGGGTCAAGAATGGATGAAGACAGCCTTTCCCAAGCTTGGACCAGGGCCAGTACCCATGCAGCAACCCGGGGATGTGTGGCCCCAGAACAATTCTCTGGGCCTCAGTTTCCGCAACTGTAAAATGGGGATGATAGTAATCCCTACCTCATTCAATTGTTCAGAGGATTAATGGGAAAAAAAATCCATGGTAAACGTAATTCTGTGTCTGGCACGACGAGGTATAGTTTTATTCACCGAGTGGGGAGGTGGAAGAGGCAGGCGGCTCCACCCTAGCTCCCACCACTCAAATGAAACAGAATTCGAAGATTCAGTTCCTGAGCTCCAAGGAGCTTCTCACTCCTTAGAAACTCTCAGCTGAGCCCAGTGAGGGGACAAAGGTCTGCACTAAGTGAGTTATAAAAACAACTCCTCGCCAGGAGCCTCGGAGCAGCCCCCCACCTACCCACCCACACACCCGGCCAGGGCCGGTCCAGGATTAACTCTGGCCTGCCCAGCATGCTCAGCTTCGGGCAGGATTTTGAGAAAAGAGAAAAGAGGGAAGGGGGACGTCTCCCATTTCATTTCAATACTAATCCCTTTCACTAGGCAAAGCACTGTGGAGTCCCTTGCTGCCCACAGGACCTCCTGGAGGAAGGTGACAAGTGAGGGGACCGAGCCCCAAGAGAGGTGATACAGGCCAATCTGGAGCTAGCACCCATATCTCCTGCCCCCTCCCAGCCCCCACTCTGCCAGCTAGACCACCCCAGATGTCCAAAGCCCTGAACACACACACACACACACACACACACACACACACACACACACACCATCCTCATCCCAAAAGCAGCTAACCAGCAGGTCGGCCATAAAGGCTCCCAGCTGAGCCCTTGGCAGACATCACTAATCAATTGGGGCACAAGCCAAATCCCTTCTGACCCAGAGCTCCAGGCAGACACTACCAATCAATTGGAATTGGCCTGGGAGATTAAGAGGATCCTCAGCTCCGCTCTAGGCTGTGCCAGCTGCCCAGTGTTTCCCCCAGGGCTTAGCACAGCGCCTGCATATTGGCCAGCATTTTTAGTCCATGGTTATTGAGTGAATGAATGAATGAATGAATGAATGAATGAATGAACAAACAGACATCCAGCCTGTCCAGGTGCTTGGGCAGAGACCCTCATTGAGAGATCGCATCTGCCCTCTCTACACAGTCCATCAATAAGTATAGAATTTGTTCAAAAGGCCAGTAAATCCAGAAGGAATAGCGGGGGTCTCCACTCCTCTCCTGCTGCTATGCTTGTGGTGCTCCCACCTGTCCAGAGCCCTGGGATTGGAGTCACTTCCTCTTTCTGGTATGTGACCCCAGGCAAATCACCCAAGCTCTCTGCGCCTCAGCGGCTCCATCTACAAATTGAGGATTATACCCAAACCTGCCTCAAAGGCTGGTGTGGGGACTCAAGGATATCACCATGGAAAGCACTGGGCCCAGTGCCTGGCACAAAGCAAGAGCTCTGAAAAGCAGAGTTTCCATTCATCTTTCTCATCACACTTAAGGACCCCGAAGCCAGGGACTGCGATGTCTTTCTGCACACCGAGTCTGACGCCGAGGACCATGCTGGGCACACACTGACACTGGTGGGTCATTACCATCCACCGGGAAGGGTGACAGAATACAGGTTCTACGGGGACAGGAGGTGAGGGCTCCAGGACCCCAGCCGAGCTCCCCAGTATCCACCAACCACAGAACAGCTTTCTTGGGATGTGAACATGCCTCCCCACCTCCAAGTGCCACTAGCCCCTGGGCCTTGGAAAGGACTCAGTGGTGACCCCTGAAGTCAGCAGCACCCCACCACCTTCTCTGGCACTGCCTGCAGTCCCCAGACTCAATCCACAGGGACCAACACTCCAAGTCTCAGAGACAGTGAACTGTGGCAGCCAGGCACTGGGCCAGGAGGTGGGAGAGCTGGGTTCGAGCACCAGCTCCAGGCCGACACTCTCAGTGCATCCCTCCTCCTCTCTGGACCTCAGTTTACCCATGTGGAAATTAGAAATGGGAGTAGTCTGGTCTCTAGGCCCTTCTAACCCTAACGGTATCTCCTGGATACTTACGTTCATTGACTGATTTAGTCCACAAGCAATTATTGAGAGCCTACTGTGCCAAGCCTTGAGCTGGTCTCTGCTGGAACGCCCCTCCCCATCCTTGGCCTCCAAGGCTCAGCTTCCTGCAAGAAGCCCTCCCAGACCAGCTTTGGGGGCCCTCCCTCGCCCTCCTGCAGCCCTGTCCCTCTTCCTATCACGGACTTATCACTCTGTTTATCTAGTCTGCTTCCCTCTGAATTGTGGCCTCCTGAGGACAGGATCACATCTTATCCCCTGAGCATTTGCAGGGATTCCAGAGGACCGTCCTGGAAATAACTCTTGGGCAAATGAACAATGAACAATGAACACCTGAATTCTAAATCTCCCCCCTCTGACCAGGAACCTTCCTAGCCGCGCCTCCCTCCTGCGATCTGGGTAGCCAGAAAGAGCTCAGAAGGCACATGTAGCACTTTCAAGGCGTTAACTGCTCCGGCGTGGGGCTGACACCGCTGGGGGTTTGACGGGAGCCCAGGTCCCGATGGGTTCTGTACCCTGCTCCATGCTGTCCCAGCAGACACTCAGTAAATATTTAGGCATTAATTAACTTCCTCCAGGGAGCGGTGACTCAGTGCCAGATGTATCTCCCAGCTCCAGGGGGAGAGGTGAGTACCCGAACCTTTCTCAGGTGCCCAGACAAATAAGGCCAGTCTCCATCCTAAGAAGCCTTGTCTCACTCAGACCCGCCCTCCCGCACGGGGTGCCTGTCTGAGGGCCCCTCCACCTCACGCGGATGCACACAGGTGCTCATACACATGGGTCCACACTCACTGCCTTAAACAGTCTCTGGTTCTCTGCTTTGAGCCATTGAGCATCCGAACAGAAGCCTTTGTGTGTGACCCACCCATTCTACAAACATTTGTGAATCCCTACTGTGTGCCCCCAGCTTCACGGCTCCCCGGGGGGCATCAAATAGCCCAGCTGTTCCATTGCCTCCTCCAGCAACTGTTTTGTTACAACAGCTGTGGCAACGCCCCCCTCCCAGGCCACCCCAAAAAAGATCAAGAGTTTTTACGAAGTTGGACAACTGCTTTGCTGTCCCCACTGGCCCATCTCGATTCTTGAGAAGGAAAGGAAACCAAAGGAGTGTGGGCCATAGACAAGAGGGCCCAAAGGATGGGGTCACACAGATGGGCTGACCACCTCTTAGCTGATCTCCAGGAGTGAAAGAGCCTTAGCAGAGCTCACACTTGCCTTGGGCAGGGGTGAGTGGGGGCCTGGGAAGTGCCAAGAGGAGCCGCCTAAGTGAAGGGCCTAGCCCCTGCCTCCCTCCTGAGGCTAGAGAACCTACCTCCATCCCTACACTGATTCCCCATCTGGGCCCCCAGAGGCGTGTTTTGGGGTGCAGCTCTGAGACTGGCTGTGAATGACGAGCTGTGTCTGGGACAGATACTTGCTTCTTTGTGACTCCTGCAGACGCTGGTCCCAGAGCAGTTGTCCTGGAAGTGGCAGGTGTCGATTACATCAAGGTCACTTTTGCAGTGCGTGCGCTGAGGCCTGGGAACTGGACTCAGATCCACCGAGGGCCGAAGTAAGCAGCTGATTTCAAAGAAGCTAGAGTAAGACCAGGCCCACAAACAGTCCTGGGTTCAAATCCTCCCTCTACGCCTTCTTGGCTGTGTGATGGGACCATGAGCAAGAACCATACACTCTTAGTTTCTTCCAGTAAATTCTGGGCAAGGACAGAAGGAAGACCTGAAATCAGCATTAATAATCCCATTCTTGGACTCTTGCAACAGGCCAGACACCGCGAATCCCAGACCTGACTGTTGTATATGGAGTCCTCCCAGCCAGAAAACCAGATAGGACCTCCCACCTCCCTCCATCCTTCTCAAAGGTGAACTCCAAAAGTAAATAAATGAAACTTTGTGTGTCTTGAAAACAGCCCCTAAGGAAGTAAGGCGGCAATGGATTTTTTATTCCTACACATATTATCTCCTGGACAAATTTCACTTTTGTGTGTCCCTATCACCAGACCACCTCTTCCACAGAATGAAAGTAAAATGCCCTTTCTCTGCTGTCACCCTAAAATGTCCGTCCTGGCTTCTCTGGGTGGGGGTGGGGAGAAATGCTACCCAGTTGAAGGGCTTGGAGCAGACTGAGACGGCATGGAAAGGACAGAGTGCCCACCCTGGAACTGTGGGACTTCGGGCAAGTCCTGTCCGATGTCAGTGCCAAGTTCCCACACCTGAAAAATGGGGTAAATGCTCCCTAATTTTGTTTTCACCCTTGATGCCTGGCCCTGAGCAGATGCTGAACAGGGTTTGTTCAAACAAATCTGGGGAATTATTGAGACCGAAGAGAGACCCAGAAACTGGAGGATGGACTGGCTGGGTCTCTTCACTCCCACCCAGGGACAAAATAGGTGCTGAGGACAATGGGCCCAAGGAAAAGAGGGCACTCAGAAGAAGTTTGCTCCTGGGACCCCCACCTCCACCCCAGCCCCCACAAGGCCTGCCTAGCTCTAGCAGTCTCTGTAAGCCCAGTCCTCCTTTACAGGGCCAATGCAAGGACCTCATCCTCAGGCAAACCTTCTGGACCTCCCCACTCGAGCAGCAGTCACTCCCCTTCATGCCTCCCCATCCAGATGGAGAGCCCCCAGAAATGGCAATCCTCTCCCGCTGTTCTCTAACCTCTCAGTCCCCAGCTGGGAGGAGGTGGCCCAGGGATGGTTCAGGGCAAGAGGGAAACGGTGTTAAGGAAAGTTAAGTTGGAGAGTTCCTGGGCCCTTGTTATCCGCCTCCCTTCTGGAGCTCACAGTCCTGGCACAAATCCTAGCTCTGCACCCTGGAAGCTGTAGGATTCCACACGTCACCCCACTCCTCCGAGACTCAGGTCCCTGCTGTGCAGGCAGTCGCAGGGAGGGATGCAGGGTGTTTCTGGCAGGGGTCTGCCCCACACCAGGCACATAATAATAGTCCTCATTGTCATTATTATTAGTTAGGAAGGAAAGGAAAGGTTACAGAACTGGTGATAAGGACACTCCGTGCGGCTCAAAACGCCTTCGGACCTCAGCTGGTCTCTGGGGCATGCCCTCGGAGACCAAAATTCACCATGTTTTGGGTTTTCCCGTCAGACAAATGGGGAGAACGGCGCTTCCCCGAGCACTTCCCGAGACCCCTTGGCCAAAGAGGCAAGGGAGTCAGGCCCAATATTCTCTGCGGTTGAGGTACCTCCAAACCTTTCTCCCTTGAGGTTCCCCAAGGTCAGGTGGGCGGCCCCACTAGTCTCCTGCAGAGGCCTGGGTCCCGCGGGTCACCCGGGGTCGACAGGTGAAAAAAGGAGGTGTCGCGTGGCCGGGCGTGGGGAGTTGCGCGCACCTGCCGCAGGTGAGGCCCAGCGGTGCGGAAGAGGGAGGAGCCGTCGCCGCAGCGCTCAGGTGAGCCGACCCCCGGCTCCCAGGAGCTAGGCCGAGGGCGGCTGCGGGCTCCAACGTGGCGGCTACGAGGTGACCCAGGGTGCACACAGCGGCCCCAGCGGCTCCGAGTCCCGCGCGGCACCGCAGCCCCAGGAGAACATTCGAGGCAGCGGCGGCGTTGGAAGCCCGGGGTCCGTTCGGTATTTGAATAGCACAAAGGAACCGCCTTGGTCTGATTGGCTAGCCGAGTGGCCCCGGGGCGGGCAACGCCTGTCACTCGGGAGGCTCTGAGCATTCCTATTGGCTCATGTGGTGTGGGGCGGGGCCCGGACGCCCGGCTAAATAGCTGGGGCCGGGGCCGGCCGAGGCTCATTGCTTTGGCGCCGACTAGGGAGCACGAGCCCGCGGGTGGCGCGCAGCGCATGGTGGCGGCTCCTCTCGGAGCGCAGCCGACCCGCTGACCCGGGCTCCGTTTCCCTTGCCCGGCGCGCCCCGACGACCGGCTGGAGGCCGAAACAACAGCAGCCTTAAGAGCAGCAGCGGCCGCGGCTGCTCCGCCGCCACCGTCTCCGCGGGAGCATGGAGTGCGCCCTGGACGCCCAGAGCCTGATCAGCATCTCCCTGCGCAAGATCCACAGCTCCCGGACCCAGCGCGGCGGCATCAAGCTGCACAAGAACCTCCTGGTGTCCTACGTGCTCCGCAACGCGCGCCAGCTCTACCTGAGCGAGCGCTACGCCGAGCTCTACCGGCGCCAGCAGCAGCAGCAGCAGCAACAGCAGCAGCAACAGCAGCAGCCGCCCCACCACCAGCACCTCGCGTACGCGGCGCCCGGCATGCCGGCCAGCGCGGCCGACTTCGGCCCGCTCCAACTTGGCGGCGGCGGGGACGCGGAGGCGCGCGAGCCGGTCGCCCGGCACCAGCTGCACCAGCTCCACCAGCTCCACCAGCTGCACCTCCAGCAGCAGCTGCACCAGCACCAGCACCCGGCGCCCAGGGGCTGCGCGGCGGCGGCCGGGGCGCCCGCGGGCGGCGCGGGGGCGCTCTCGGAGCTGCCCGGGTGCGCAGCGCTCCAGCAGCCGCACGGCGCGCCCCACCGCGGGCAGCCCTTGGAGCCGCTGCAGCCGGGTCCTGCGCCGCTGCCGCCCCCCGCGCCCGCCGCGCTCTGCCCGCGGGACCCTCGCGCCTCGGCCGCCTGCTCCGCGCCCTCCGCGCCCCCAGCGGCCGCCCCTCAGGCCGCTGCTGGCGCCTCCCCGCCCGCCTCCCCGGCCCCCGCCTCCTCCCCAGGCTTCTACCGGGGCGCGTACCCGGCCCCCTCGGACTTCGGTGTGCATTGCAGCAGCCAGACCACCGTGCTGGACCTGGACACTCACGTGGTGACCACGGTGGAGAACGGCTACTTGCACCAGGACTGCTGCGCCTCCGCCCACTGCCCCTGCTGTGGCCAGGGCGCCCCAGGACCCGGCCTGGCGTCCGCCGCCGGCTGCAAGCGCAAGTATTACCCTGGCCAGGAGGAGGACGAAGACGACGAGGAGGACGCGGGCGACCTGGGAGCCGAACCCCCCGGGGGCGCCCCGTTCGCCCCCTGCAAGCGCGCCCGCTTCGAGGACTTCTGCCCAGACTCGTCCCCGGACGCGTCCAACATCTCAAACTTGATCTCCATCTTTGGCTCGGGCTTCTCGGGGCTGGTGAGCCGACAGCCGGACTCCTCCGAGCAGCCGCCGCCGCTCAACGGGCAGCTGTGCGCCAAGCAGGCGCTCGCCAGCCTCGGCGCCTGGACTCGAGCCATTGTCGCCTTCTAGGGACCCCCGAGGGCACGGGGACCCGGGGCCCCGCGGGGCTGGGGCCAGACAAAGACTCGGCCAAGGGGCGAGAGGAGGGAGCGAACGGGCGCCTGGCCACCGGGGCTGAGCTGGGGGCGAGCAGGGGGAGGCGGCTGATGTTTTATAAATTGTAAAATAAAAAAAAAAGAAATCTAAGATCTTGGACTTTATTTTTGCAGAGAGAAAAAGCGCCTATTTAAGTATGCTTTGTGTTTCTCCTACTCTTTTTTTTTTTTTTTTCTTTTTATTGTAGTGATTGCAGTGGTGTTGAGCGAGGAGCCAGCCACGTGAGGGAGGGCTGCTGCCCGGAGGAGGTGCCGGGTAGCCGGGGGTGAGGCAGGGCGCCCGGACTGCCGGGGCGCGCCGGGGGCGCAGCGCAGGAGGGCGCGGGGCCCGGGACGCCGATTCCAATCAGTTGTCAGACCCGGGAAGCCCGGCGCTCGGTTCTCCCGAGTCCCTCCATGGGGTGAGGAATGGGTCTTGTGAAATCCTGAGCAAAAACAAAGGCAAACTCTCTATCTCCGAAAGGGACGTTTGGGTCACATTTCCTCTCTGGGGGCGGCCTCCAAAGTTCTCAAAATGAGAAGGCAGAAATGAAAACACTTCAACTTTTTTTTTTTTTCTTTCCCGGGGCGGGTGTCTTGAACCCCTCCTCTCCCCGCCCCTCTGGCTTCGCTCTCTTCCCCTCCTCCACCCGTCTCCCGGACTCGGGGGTGGCGCCCGACACCCCGACACTCCCGGACACCGTTTGGGGAAGGGGTGGGGGGCGGGCACGGCGGACTACATTTCCCATCATGCCCAGCACTGCGGTCCTCACTAAACAAAAAAGGAAGTCGATTCCTTCACCTGGATCCCCGGCGGCCCCGAGGGAGGGAGGGGCCGGGACCGCCGACTGCGTTGGAGACTTTTCACTAAGTTCCCGGTCAGATGTGGTGTTTGTGTGTGTTTCTAAGTTGCGCTGTCCTGGTGAGGCTTCGGTTGCATTTCATGAAACCAGCATTGTTCGAGGCTGTGAGAACCCTGTCCTGTGTCTTCAGCTCGATAGATTTTGTTTAATTTAAAGCCTTTTGTTGTAAAAAGGTGGGGTTCATCTGCAGCTCCTCTGGTTCTCTGCCATCAGCACCATGTGGACTCCCAAAACAAGTTGCCAATCCTTCCTTTCTTGGCCCTTCTCCCTCATTCTTCTGTATTTTTGTGCATACTGAATTGTATATCACCGGGTAAAACTGTTCAGATGATTTGTTTAAATTTATAATCTTAATAAAAAGTCGATTACAGAGGATGGTGGTGTCTTGTTTTCAGATGGGCCTGGAGGTGGTGGGTAGAACAGGGGAAGGTGGAGAGAGACCCCTACCACCATGCAAATCTCAGCTCTCTGGGGCCTGGGCGGGCTGGATCTGCCCACATCCGCAGGCCCGGGGGTGGGAGCGGGATTGAGAGTGAGGGGATGTTGGTTGTTGGGGATGAAGCTAGTGCTGTGCGCCTCCCTAGCCGCTCTCCCCAGAGGGGCCTGCGCCCCGCGGGAACGGCCGCCCCCGGGGTCTCCAGCAGGAAGCCGAGCCTGCCTTCAGCACATTTCCTGCTCAGCCAGGGGCGCAGGGCCTGGTCGGCCTCAAGTCTGAGCTTTCTGCGGCCGGAGGAAGCAGCCAAGGGACGCCGGGGGGCTTCTGGGCCACCCACGCTCCCCGCCCCGCGCCTCCTCCCTCTCGTCCGCACGTCTCGGGCTGCAACTTGGGGAAGTTTTTTCCTTTTCCTTTTTTTTTTTTTTTTTTTTTTTTAAGTTGAGTTTGTTATCACTGCTCGGTGCCACTTGGTGGTGTGCTGGCGGCGTCTCCCTCCCTCCTCGCGCCCCTCCCCTCTCCCTCCCTCCTCCCGCCCGCTCGCCTCTCTTCCCTCCCCAGTGGATGGAGGCAGGAAGGCTCCAGGCGCGCTCTCCCCTCTGACCACCTACGGAATGACCTCAGAGTGGGAGAATGTGCCAAGGCCCCGAGGAAGCTCGCGTTCTCCCCAATGGAACCAAATTCACATCTGGAGCCACGGCTCAAGCCCGGGGGGGGGGGGCGCGGGGTGGTTCCAGCTTTGCAAATAGGGGATAGGAAAGAAAGCCTGAAAAAAAAAAAAAAAGAAAGAAAGAAAGAAAGAAAAGGGAGAAGGAAAAAAAAAAAGCGAAGTGGCAGCTTGCTCTCTGTTTGTTTGACAGTGTCTCTCGGTATCCCTCTGTCTCTGGCCGTCTCCCCAGTGTTCTCGCGCTCGCTTTCTCACCCCTGCGCTCCCCTTTCCGGCGCGAGCCACCCCGCAGGACGACTCGCGCCCCCCGCTCAGCCTTCACGCCTCCAGCAGCGACAGGAGGGGCCGCCGCCGAGAGGCCCCACCCCAGACTCTGAGAGGAGGACGCATGCCAGTCCCAGGGGCCCGCTCGGCTCCGGGTCCCCGTGTCGCGCAAGGCTTAATACTCGGGGACACTCCAGAGCGCGGGGGCCGCGAAGGTCCGCGATGGGGGTGGGGAAGAGAGAGACTACGGAGGCGTGAGTTACGGGGAGGAACGGCACCTTCACCCGCCCCCCGCCAAGGGCTGTTTTCTCGGCCTCCCACGGGAAGAGTCTGGAGCTGCTGGGGAGGGGGAACAGTGTGTCTCCCCGCTCCCCATTTTTTCCCTGCAAGTACGAGGAATAGCTGTTTGATGCACGGTTTTGCTTCAATCCACCAAGCCAGTTGCCAGAGCTCCCCCTAGCGCCACTTCCCGGGCGCTGCAGCGGCCGCGACTGGGAGTGGGCGAGGCACAGCCCCGGACGGCGGGGCTGCGGGGGGGCCGCTCCGCGCCCACCTGGGGCGCAGCGTCGCGTCGGGATCCAGCCCTGGCTGGAGCGGGAGCCCGGGGCCACGTGCGTCCCCATTCCAGGCCTGCGTCGAGGAGGGGCACGTGGTCTGTCGCCTTTGTTGGGAGCGCCGACCTGGGCACGGGAAGGGACCGGCCAAGGGGCTTGGGATCCCCCATACGTCGCCTGGATGCCTACGGCAGAGGAGTGTGGGTGGTAAGCTGCTAAATAAGAGCTCTGAACCCAGCAGGACCCCGGGACCTGCGTTCCCCTCCCTTTTGCCAGGTTTTATGAGCTTCGGCAATGCCAGGAGACTCAGGCACATTGGGATCTAACCGGCGGAGGGATGGGAACGGAGGGCTCTGAGAGCACCCAGAAGGGAGGTACCCTTCCCCCGTTATCTTTTTAGGGCCCAGACGTCCACGCAAAGGGTTAATGCCCTGACCATAATAATACGCAGTGACCCAAAACACAACCCACTGGCCATCGACATCTCACACTAGGACATTCCGTACAAAACAGTAACACAGGCACTTGCTACTATGCTGCATACCACACCGGGGGCCACACCTGGCCACACGGTCCCCCAACACAAGACATGCTAAGCAGCATTTTCATTCCACTCAAACCCCCAGGGTATCGCACAGCACGCAGCATGCCTGCCCAGAGCACCCCGAGAGACTAATATTCCTGTGCATAGCACAACGGAAAGGCTGGGGGGTGTGGGTGGAGAATACCTGGCCATGACAGTCCTTGGAAAGAGGGAAGGGGCAGGCACTCAGTCCATCCAGGAATCCATAGACCCAGATCCGCAGACAAGCCCCTCTTTCTCCAGTAAAAAGACCAAGCCAGACCCCACAAGAGCCCCCCAGGCAGGAGCTGGGGTGCTGGAGACAGGGAGAATAGAAGAGATTGGGGGGCCCAGGGAGTGATAAGGGGGAGCTTCCAGAGGACAGCAGCTCTGGAAGCCAGAACTCCAGCAAGCCACTCATCCCATCCCCCCAGGTTAACCAACACCATCACCACTACTATCACCTCTCTCTCTCTCTCTCTCTCTCTCTCTCTCACACACACACACACACACACACACACACCCCAGCTCCTAGAACACCACAGGTCCTCTGCCCTTGATACGTGGTGTAGGGTTGAGCCAGGCTCCAAGCTGTGCTCCCAGCACTGTGGGGCTATGAGATGACAGCCCGGATCCTCAGGGAGCTACAGGCTGCCCTCCAAAGAAGCCAGGGGCTGGGATGCCCTGGGTTCCCACGAGAGCCACTGTGCAGGGCGCTGAGATCTGAATGCTTTTATCGAGTGACCGTGTGTGTGCATGTGTGTGTGTGTCCATGATCCGGTGCGAGGCAAGCACACCAGGAGCTGTGTCTTTCAGCATCACCACTCACTGGCCACATATATTTACAGAGCCCCCACGCGGTGCCTAGCCTGTGCAGAGCCCTAAGCTGACCGCCTCAAAAGATACAGCAAATAAAAGAACAGCAAATCCCTGTCTATGGATTCACTCGTTTGATTTTCTCTGAGATAGATACTATTAGCATCCTTGTTTTAGGAATGAGAAAACTTGCCCAAAGTCACAGAATTAAGAAGTGGCCAGTCTTCCCATTGAAGTGCAGCGTCTAGTGGGGAGGAATTTATAACATATTACACTGTGAGCCAGTAATATTGATTAGTTTCAGCTGAACCTCAACTATCAGGTTGGGAGCACCCCCCTCCCACCACTTCATTGCTTCATGCTCTGGGACCCTGGGCAATGCATCGACGGACACACAGGACTGTGGTGTCTGTGTCCCACCCCGCCCAGGGCAGGGACTGACATAGTCCTTGGATTTTTCAGGACCCTTATGGTAGGGGACAGCAACCTTACTGGAACCAGCTCAAGCTAGAGGTGGTTAGAGATAACCACTCCCCTAGGGCAGACCCGCTTCTCAACACAGCGGTAGATGGCAGCTCCTGGCTTCCCATCTCGTAGCTTTGCCACCCAACAGGGACTGTCCTCTTCTCTTATTTTTAAGTCAGAAAATCTCAAGGAGGGACCCTGTCACGTCCCAAGCCTGTGTCCTGTGCCAAACCTGTGGCTAGGGTTGGAGGGTGGTTGGAGACCCAGGGCACAGGCACAGAGGCTTCGGGGCGTGTGCAGCCAACACAGCCAACAAGGAACGTTCTCCTTGCTCCTAGCCAGGATAACGAGGCTCCAGGGCCATCTGGTACCTCCCAGGTTTGCCACTCAGGAAAGGAGAGGGGAGGCTGCAGGCCCCCAGGACAGGGGGCGGGGTTCTCCCAGCAAGCTCCACGGCAGGGGCAGTGACAAGGGCCACTGGGCTGGAGCTCATATGTGGCCCCTGCTGGTGCTCCCAGATACAACAGCAGAGGCTTTGTGGGGGAAGCCAGGGTGTTGAAGGGGTGCTGGCCAGCGGGATGGAGAGGGAGGGGCCGTGCTCAGGTTATCGTGCCCACCTTTGTACACCCTGCTTGTGCAGTCTGGGGACATCTGGGTTATGGGTAACATTATCTCTTCTCATGTGCAGGTCAGAAAGGCTGACGAGGAGCTCTAAAATACTAACAACTATTACTAGGCGGGGACTTTCCAGAAGACCTTTGCTTGATCATTCATACATTTCCATATTTTCCAAATTTTCTGCAATGAGCATGTATCACTTTTCTATTTAGAAGGAAAAAACACACACCACATTTTTCAGAGAAAAAACGTGACGTGACAGGTGCTGTAATCGATGTACAGCCTGCTACCGAGCAGAGAGGGGGAGCCGCTCTATTCAACCTGTCTGGGGCAGGCCTACCCCCTGAGAAACAGAATACACACCAAAAACCCTTGATTCACCAGAATTCAGCCTCCTGCGCTCTGTCTTTGTTAAAAGAAGCGTGAGACAAAACGACAGCTCGAGAACGTTGTTGAGGAGGCGTTCTAGAGGGAGCCTTGTTCGTTCTCACCTCTGACCCCTGGCCCAGCTCCGCCCAGTCCTACCCATCCATCATCACCGAATGATTTGCTCCGAGTTTCTAGATTACCTGGCAGGGTAGGGAAGTAAGAGGCAAATGCGCTTGGGAGATGTTTTCAGCAACTTAGGCTGAAACCAAAGAGCGAGTGGCAAAACTCGGCCCAAAGAGCACTGGATCAGGAGTCTGGAGGCAGAGGGGCAGGTTCCGGCTCAGCCACAGGCCTGCCTTGACACCTGGGCTGAGTCACGCTCCTAGCAGGCCCACATTCCCTCACCTGTTGAGACAGAGCAAGAGGAGAGAAGTCCCCAAAGTGGAAAAAGCTGCCATTGCTTCCAGCCTTCCGATGAGCTGAGGCTTTATGTCTAATCACAGTAAGAAAAATGCAGGCAGCAGTTAACAGATGCCACATCTACCTGTGAGCCTGGTCATCTGCCTCACTCACTCATTCAAGAAATCTGTGCACTCAGGGCACCTGGGTGGCATTGTCGGTTAAGCGTCCAACTCTTGGTTTCAGCTCAGGTCCTGATCTGCGGGTGGTGAGACCCAGCCCCACGTTGGGCTCTGGGCGAGGCGTGGAGTCTGCTTAAAATTCTCTCTCCCTCTCCCTCTCCCTCTGCCCCTCCTGCTCGTTCTCTCTCTCTCTCTCTCTCAAATAGATAAGTAAATCTTAAAAAAAAAAAAATGAAAGAAAAGAAAAGAAATCCATGCATTCCAATCATTCAAATATTTACCAAGCACCTCTAGGTGCCAGGCACCGTGCTTGGCACGAAGGATGCTGCCGTGAACGAGACAGACAAGGGCCCTGCCCTCAGGGAGCTTACATTCTAGCAGGGAGACCGACAAGGAGCAAAGGAACAAATAAACACTAAGTTATGTGCTACAGGAACATAAAAACAGGATTGGGGAGAAGGGGGTGGGGCTACTTCGGATCTGGTGGTCACACCAGGCGACGACGGCTCAGCTGAGACCTGGATGGCTCAGCTCTATTCGTCAGGATAGGACAGGCTCTGCTGTCATAACAAATTAATCCGCAAATCTCAGAGATGTAACACAACGGAGATGGAGTTCTTGACCACGCAACACCCAGCTGAACTGACAACCCTCCGCAGCTACCGTCCTCCGTGAGGTGATTCGGTGATTCGGAAGTAGGGTCCCGCGGTCAGGAAGGGACTCCTCTCACCTCTACTCACAGCCCGTTGGCCCCAATTAGTCCCGGGGCCTTGCCTACCTGCAAGGGGCCTAGCGGGGGCGGTGCTTTCAGGGGGCCTGGGAAGGAGAGGAAAAGCGTGGGTGGCAGGGTGCTAGAAATCTCTACCACCGCCGGCTAGACAAACAACAGTGGAGGAGAGCTCCAGACAGAAGCAGCAGCAAGGGCAAAGACCAAACACAGGGACTACTTGGGCGTGTCCGAGGACCGGGAAGATGGCTGGAGTACCTGAGGCAGAGGGCAAGGGGGAGAGTGGCGAGAGACGGGACTGGAAGGGAAGGCAGGGACAGGAGGATGCACTTATGACCCACGGAGGAACCTCAAGCTGGGTCTGGCACACAGCAAGCACTCAAGAAAAGGTAGCGATTCCTGGTGTTCTAGAAACTTCTTTCCTTTCCCTAGGTCAGTGAGGGGAGGGTGTCGTGGTGGGGGGCGGGGGGAGGAGATAAGCCAGTACAACCACAGTCTGGGTCAGCTGCCCCAACCAGTTTCCCTGGTCATGCTGGGCAGGCTGGGTCTCCAGGCCAACTGGAGCTCTGTCCCCCTGCCTGATGGATTGAGCCCCATAGACACACCCATCCAAGGGACCCTTACAGCCAAGAGGGGGGGTGGGAGGGTCGTCCCAGAGCTGCACAAGGCGATGTGTGGCATCCTCTCCCCGGAAGTTGTAATATCAGACGAGCAAAGGCGGCCCAGCGCTGGTAAGGCCAAGCAACACGGGGCCCCCCCGGGACCACCGCCCCCCAGGGGTGCCTGCCCAAAGCCCAGCCTTGTGGTTCCAAGCCCAGCCTCCAGTGCCACACAGACCTGAATGCGAAGGGGGCTCCACCGCTTTCTAGGGAACAACAGGCTCTTCGCTTCCCTCTGCAGCCCTCCAGTCCCTTGTCTACAAAATGAGGACGTGCACGAGTGAGTGCTCACCTGAGCGCGGAGCCTTCCACGGCACCACACCTGGCATACAGCAGGTGCCCAATAAATGAGAGTTCTGATATCGTCACCAGTCCGCTCTGCCTAGAAAATAAATCTTCGCTGCAAAATACAGGACCATTTTTCTACTGACTCTCTCCTGTTGAACAAACCGATGACCAAAAAGGTGAGAAGATGCCCCTTCTTCCAGAGAGATCCAATCAAGCTCTTTTTACTCTGGGGCTGGGGAAGGAGGCCAGAGCAAGTGCCCTATGAACTTTGTTGAATTGTTTTTTTGGGGGTCTTTCCATAACTGGCACTCGTGTTTTCAAAAAGGTTAATCTCCAGGAAGGTGTCTGGGTGTCTTTAGGGCCTGGCTATGCCTGACAGTGAACATTTACTCAGTGTGTGTTTAACGATTTCATTCAGGACATAGGCTTGGAGATTGAATGAAGGGATGGACGGACGGATGGCTGAGGGAATGGGCTGTTTGTCCATTCCAAGGAGTGGTTTAAAGGCGAAACGGTGGGGCGCCTGGGTGGCTCAGTTGGTTAAGTTAACACAACGGAGCTCAGGTCATGATCCCAGGGTCCTGGGATTGAGTCCCACAGTCAGGCTCCTTGCTCAGCCTGCTTCTCCCTCTCCCTCTGCCTCCTCCCTCCTCCCTCCTGCTTGCTCTCTCTCTCTCTGTCAAATAAATTTAAAAAATCTTAAAAAAAAAAAAAAAAAGGCCAAACAGTTGGTGAGAGATTGCTTGCCTGCCTTCCCCTAGTCAGGCCCTTCTCACCCCCTTCCTTCTCGGTCTCTAACTCCTCCCCCTTCTTTCCTGAAGTTTCTTGAACATTCCCATGCACCCTTCCCACATTTATTCCCCCCACCCCCAGTTGCCATCCAGGGCACTGCGCGCACACACACACACACACACACACACATACACACACACACACCCACCCCAGGGTGAAACTTGAGGTTTTCCTTCAATGCTCACTTCACCCAGCCTGGGGAACGCTGGGAAGGCCGAGAAATAAAGCTCTTCTTTCCCCCCGGGAAAGAACTGGAGGTCTGAGACAGATAAATGACCTGGCTGAGAACAGAACAGGTCCACGTGGGGAGGCCAGTTCGATCTCTGACCCGCAGACATGCCAACTGGATGGACAGTCATAAAACTCCTTTAAGTCAAGAAAGGAATCCAGGTATCCGGATAGCCGGGCCGGGATCCTCCCCTCTGGGGGTCGTGCAGCCTTCAGGCCTCCGAAACTCAACTATGGCGGGCTTGAGCCGAGAAGGGACTAACCGGCTCGGGAACTGGGAAGTCCATGGGTGTTTAGCTGTGGGCACAGCTGGACCCAGAGGCTCACGTGATGTCACCAGGGCTTGCTCGCTGCCTCTTGGTGCTTCCTGTCTCTCCTCGGCCTCTCCTGAGGTTTGCTCTGAGGCGCGAGCAAGATGGCCACCGGCCAGGGCCAGCTTCACAGGCCTGGGACCAAGTACAGTCATCCGGGGCCTCACATTCAAAGGACCCCGTGCTTGGGGTTGAACGCTCTGCAGCTGCTGTCTTGAAATCCATAACCACTTATCTTTGAATCTGGGTTTGGTAAGTGAAGTCTGATGGGACAATGGAGCCAAGGACTAGGAGCTTCCAGCCATGGACTCGCCTGCCTCCTGCCTCCCTGGGACGGGTTCTCAGCTCCCCAGCCCTTCGCCCTGGCACCCCGGCCCTGCCTGGCCTCCCCCTCCTTGTGACCACTGCCACCTTCCACCCTGGGCCCAGGAACAGGGAGGGTTGGGGGAAGGGTATCACGGGCATGCCAGCAGCCATCATGGCCCTGGATTGACAGCACCACAGCGGGTCTGGCAGGCAGCCAGAGACCCTGTCTAGGCAGGGGCGAGCCTGTCACCTACCCTCATCCAGGGCCTGAGATCCCCGGATCGCCTCCGCTGTAGGTTGGGGGGGGGGGGGGGCTGGGGGAAGGGAAGGTGCCCGGTCAACTTCTCCAAGCCCCATCCCTAGACCAGCGCTAGAGACAGTCTGGCGTTGGTGGGAGGGGTATTTCAGCAACTGTCAGGCCTGAGGGAACAAGGGAGCAGGCACTTGGGGCACCCACGGCAGGGGTGGAGCCTGGGAAGGTCTGCAGTAGCCCCAAGGCCAAAGGCACTCCCTCAGCCAGCTCTGGAGAGCTGAGGACCCCCTCCTCCTCCTCTAAGCTTCTGAGTGCTTTGTGTTTCTCTTTTCTGGCCCCCCGCGAGGCACCCTCCCGGACAAGCCACAAAATAAAAATTGTATAATTCGGGGGATTCTGCACAGGAATTAAAGGCTCTGACATTTGCATTGTAGAACTGGCATTGCACAATATAGAGGAAGGGTAAAATTCATGCTAATCATTTAAAAATTTTTATTTTTCTTTCCTTAGAATGACATTAAACAGCAAATAAAAAACACCATGACAAGTGGAGTGCGAGCCGGTAGAAGGAAGTAACAGCATTCTATGTACTCTTAACGGTACTTCTCCCTGCTTTTTGAGCAAGGGGCCCTGCATTTTCTTTTGGCACCGGGCCCCACAATGACGCAAGCTGGCCCGGCCACTAGCATCCCCAGGACAACACTGTCCCAGCTTAGCAACCCTGGCAGAAGGGGTATCTCCATGGGGTCCCAGAGCTCCTGCACTGGAGTTGGGGGAGGGACGACCTGGTACACGGGGCTCCATCCAGCACCTGGTGTCCAGCTTCTTCTAGGATAGCTCCAGAGACGGGGAGTCTTACCCATTTATTCACCCAGGTATTAGGTACCTGCCCACTGTGGGGCAGCCACTGTTCCAGACCCTGGAGATTTCAGTGGGGACCACAGTAAACCTGCTTCCTGCCCTCCAACCGAGCATACATTCTACTGAGAGAAGGGATGGTAACCAAGTAAGCAAATCAATAGATAATAAGTTCAGATCATGATAAGTGTCATACAGGCAACTAGAACAGAGGGCAGGATGGAGAACAGCTGGCCTGGGGGGAGGCTCGCTCAGCAGCAACTCAGAGAAAGCAGGGGGGGCCCCTTGGAGGTGGCGGCATCTGAGCTGAGCCCTGAACAACCAGACAGAGCCACTGCTCACCACGAGACCTAAGCGTCCTAAGCAGAGGAACAGCAGGTACAAAGGTCCTGAGGCAGGAATGAGCTTGGTATCTGAGAGGGCAGGGGAGAGAACAGTGTGACTGGAGGGCAGGAAGCGGGGGAGAGTACGAGGGAGCGGAGGAGTCAGATCACGTGGTGGACGGTTGCACGCCAGCAGTGAGAAGCCACCTGAGGACTACGGTGGGACTTACCTTCTAGCAGCTCAGGGGGAACCGGGGTTTGGAGGGCCGAGTGGAGTCAGGAGACCAGAGAGGAGGCTGCCACACTGGTCCAGTAAGACCTGACGGTGGCTGAGATCGAGGCAGCCACAGTGCAGGTAAGGGAGAAGTGGACAGATTAGGGTGACACTTCGGAGAGGGACCTGGTAGGACCTGTGTGCGGGTTGAATTTGGGGGAAGGAGGAGAGGCTCAGGTGTAGATTTGGGGCCTGATGAAGGCTGTCCACTGAGATGGGCTGCCCGGACTTGGAGGACCACCAGGAGCCCACTGGCCAATAAGCAATTCCCACTAAGGCAGAGAAGTCTTCCTCTTGCCCAGCTGGAAGTGCCTCGTCGTGCTGATGACGGAGGAGCCACGGCAGACAAACCGTTTCCATCCTGACTCACGGGGTGAGCCGGAGACCTTGCGCCATCTCCCCTCCCCGCCCCCCTCCCCGTTTCCTCTTCCTACAACGGGAAAGTGATGCCACCTTCTCCGCTCACCACGGGGACCCCACGAGGGCACAGGGGCAGCACGTCTGGCAGGCTGACACGTGGCTTCCAGCCAGAACTGTCGCAATGGTCCTTGCGACCCTGCCTCTTCCTTGTGTTTGTGTGACTGGCCCTGCCTCCCAGAGAGACGTGCGGCTCTGGAAGTAGGTGCCTCTCAGACACGGCCAGGGTCCAGGGCCCGTCCTGGAGAGACTGGCTCTGCCGCAGGCGGAGAGGGAGGGCTCTCGGGCCACCCGAGTGGAGATGGCGCGAGGCAGCCAGGGCCACCCTGAGGTTTCAGGTAAGGCCCCGGAGTGTGTGCTACAACAGGACAGAGACCAGCACCTCCCCATCCAGCCAGTGACTTCACCCACCAGGGCCTCAGTGTCCGCCTCTGTGAAATGGGGACAGAGTTGGCCCATAGTGAGGATGAAGGGAGACATGCTTTTAAGCACTTCACCCGGGGCCAGACACACAGGCTGGGCTTAGGAACCACCAGCTCTAAGGCCTCCTGGGGACACCCCCCAGGTCAGGCTACAGGCAGCTTCTGGGGCCGAGGACAGCAGTGGCAGATGAGGACGGGGGGCCAGGAACGTGCATGGAGGACTCACCAGGCCGGTGTGGTCCAGGCTGGAGCTTGGGCCCGGGGTCAGCAGGCAGCACGGGGATGAGCCCTCCGGCTACAGCTCACAGCCTTCCCAGGGGTTCTCGCGGCTTGGGGTCCTCGTCCCACCCACAAGGAAGCCTCCCCTACCCTGTCCTCTTCAGGCCCATTGTTCCCTAAAGGCTCTCATGTGTCGTCCTAAAACCTCCATGAAGGACAGAAGGCCATCACTGAGCTCAGCAGTGAGGATGTCTGTGTTGGGGCCCAACAGCCTCGGTGGGCATCCTTCTTACCAAGGCTGTCCTTACCCCTCTGTGTCTCCATCCACACCCACCCGTGGTGGCTGGGGAAGATTACATGAGATAATGCAAAGAGAGAGAGAGAGAGAGAGAGAGAATGCAGGCAAAGCCTTGCATGAGTGTTTCCCCTTCAAAGCATCATGCAGTCACCCCCGTAAGACCATGTTTATTTGTCCCCCATTAACACCTAAGGAAACTGAGGCTCAGACAGGCTAAGCAACTGGCTCAAGGTCACACAGCGGGAAGTAGAGCCCACACACACTTCAACCCCACCCCTTGCTGAGGTGAGGGGGCAGACTCTAGAAGGGTCTGCCCAGAGAGCAGACCAACCCCAAAGTCCCCATGTGGAGGTCTGAGCTGTCTGGTCCCACTGAGGCTGGACTCCGGTTATCTGGGGCTGGGGCAGCGGCACGCTGCCTGCCTTTTCCGTGTCCCTTTGGAACAGCCTCCCCCTAGTCCCAAGCAAATCAGGAGGGAAAAGGGGTTTGTCCACGCCCGTATCTAGAGCTCAGCAAAGGTCCAGCTGGAGAGGGTGCTGAGTGTCCCGGAGTGGTGGTGGTGGCCAGAGGGGAGAGCCCTGGGACCCAAACCCGGGGCCCGGCTGGCTGCCGGGTGAGAGGGATGGCCCGCCCGCTTCTCTCTGCTCGTGGAACGCCGACTTCATGCCACGCACTGTGGACACGATCTCAGTGCCACGGTTCTGGGCTGCCATCCACACGCGCACACGACAGAAATGAGAGACTTGGAGAGGTGAAGACCCTGGTCCCAGGTCACGCAGATTTGCCCGAGTCCTGAGGCCTATCTACCACTGTGTTCCCTAAAGAGCTCGTCCTGTCCCGTACGTCTGGGGTGCTGGGCGCAGCGCCCTCGGTACCCCCTGCTCAGAGGGGGGTGGCAGATGAAGCTGGGGCTCCAGGCTGTGCCCCTTGGCTGAGAAGGGAAACCACCTGCCGCGGTATCGCAAGCATGAGGAAAATGGAACCACCCTTCCCTTGGTTTATCACCACGGCCACCCCTGTTCCAGGCCGTGGGCAGGAGAAAGTGCACCGCAACTCTGGGGTTGAATTCTGGACCCAATCCACGTGCGCTGGGGTCCTGAGAGCGGGGGCTGGCTCCCAGGGGTCACCACCAGCCCGGGCAGGATGCAGATGCCCAGACGCCCACCAGGGAACATGGCAGCCTTCCCTTGCTGAGTCCAGCCTGCTGGAGTCCTCATCGTCGGTCCTCAGTCCTCCAGTAGCTCTCCTCCTCCAGGAAGCCTGCCCACATATCCGAGTAGGGCTTCTCCTCCCTTCTCTCCCTCCTGCCTCCCCGCCCAAGGTACACCAGACTCGGCGCTCTTTAGGGGAAAACCTTTTTTATCAGTTTTTTTTTTCTTATTACAAAATAACATGTGGACATTGTAGAAAGATTTAAAAATCAACTACGAAAACCAACAGGCAAAGTTAAAGCTTACCCACAATTACTTTCTTTTGTAGTTCACTATCGTTTAACATTTTCATAACTGTTTTGGGGAGGAAGCAGGACAAGCAACAAGGATTTCCCAAAAACCCTCCCATACCCACCACCCGGAGATAAGCCCATTACAACCTGAGAAACAGCCTCCCGGCCCTTTCTCCATGTAGACGGACAGAGAGACAGATGGATCAAATACGTAGGTTTTTGCTGTTTTACGAAAAGGAGATCTACTTTCCCCACAGTCCTCGGAGCGGTTTTACCTGCTCAGTAACAAGCGAGTCCTAAGCGTCTTTCCAGAAGAATAAATGGGTGAGCGCATCCTCTGACGGCTCATTGTGCAACTGTTCCGTCCTGCTTCTAATACTCCCCAACTGTTGGACACACGGGGCACTGGGAACGCTTCATTAGGGTAAGTCGCGCTAAAATGTGCTCCGGGAGGCAGGGCCCGTCTGTCCCGTCACCGTAGCCCCCTGGCACCCGGCGCAGGGCTGGGAGCAGGAAAGGCTCCGGCGATGTTGGCCGAGTGAGCGAGGCAACGCCGGCCGCAGGGAGCAGCCTGGCAGCTCAGCCTGGACCGGGGCCTCCCCAGCCCCACGAGGACTCCGGGGCCTCAGCTGCGGAGGCCTTCAGGTTCCCCAGGGCTCTCCTCTCTCCCATTTTTCTCGGCCACTCGAGCCACCCCCTCACTTCTCCCCAGCCCACCACACTCCCGTCTCGGCCCCCGTGCCCTCCACACAGCTCCGAGGTCCCCACACACCCCAGCCTCAGTGCTGGCTGTGCGGCCTCCCTGCTGGGCTCTTCCGGGGGACGTGGCCCACTTCTGCACCCCCACCGCACCTCCACAGGAAGGCCCTGACTCATCACACCATTCAGAGCTGCCCCGAGTCCTGCAGCGTGCGGCCCCCTCCTAGGGTGGCTGGAGACAGGACGGACACACGCAAGGAGCAGCAATGGTGGGTGCTGAGTGTAGGCGGAGGGCCTCACCCCAACCAAGGAACCCCAAGTAAAGAGAAGCTGTGTCTGCGAACAGTCCCTCACCGCGCCCCGTCTTCCAGTTCAGTGGCCGTGCCTCCAACGTCCCCCCACTAAATGTCCTGGGGTGCTGCTGCCATACATGTCGCCCCCATAGCCAGGGTGTGCTGAGTGCTGGGACAGGCGGGTGGCCACGGGAGGTCTGGGGGCCAGGGGAGGACTCTCAGAGGAAGCGAGGCCTCAGCTGAGCTCTGAAGGATGACCAGGGGTTCCCAGTGGGCAGGGGGCCAGACGCTACGATTGGGTGGCCCAGGGAATCTGAGGAATGGAATGGAGGCCAGTGCAGCTGGGACCCAGAGCGCAGGGAAGGAGGGGAGCTGGAGCACAGGCAGAGCCCGGCAACAAGGATGCCTGGCGGTCCCTGCAGCCCAGGTTCCCCCGCTCCCCCGGGACTTGGGTCCCAGCAGCCCTGCCCGCCTCACCATCAGCCAGGCCCAAACGTCCACCCCACAGAGCTCCCCAAACGGAGCAGCCACTGCTGAGCACAGCCACCCCTACCCCAGGCACAGAGGGGCAGTCCCCAGGGTCGCTGACAACTCACCCCTTCCCTCGGCACCAAATCCTACCTGAACCTCCCCCTGCCCAGCCCACGGCTCTGTCTCCGCCCTGCACAGAGCCTTCAACATGTCTTTCCTGGGCCAAGTCCCAGCCCCATCGCTGGCACCCAGCTTCTGACCCAGACAGCTGTCAGAGTGTCCTAAAACCCAGTCTGGGAGTCGCTTGCTCTCTTTCTCACGCGCGCGCGTACACACACACACAGAGCACCCATTAAACATCTTTGCTGCTCACTAATATGACGTCTCCTGGTGCCTACCGTGTGCCAGTCTGAGCGGCACTGGGATGCAGCACCAAGCAGGTCCCTGTCTTCCTGTGGCCCATCTACTGGCGGACAAGACAGACACGAAGCACGTGCATTTTGCGGATAACTCGGCGCCGTGTGTCGTGTCAAGGGGATGTGTAGTGTCATGGGAGCCTCTTACAGAGGGGGCTCAGAGCCCTCTGCAGACGAGCCCCCATCTGCTTTCCCAGCTCTGCCTCCCGTGACCCACACCCCCACACCTCTGCTCACAACAGGCCCCCACCAGAATGCCCTCTGTCTCTGCCCATCATTCCAGGCCCCACTCAAATGCCACCTCCTCCCCAGAGCCTTCCCCGAGCTCCCCCCGGCGTCGATCAACCCACTTCCCCCACAGCTGGTCCAAGATCCCTCTGTTTCCCCCACTAGGTTGGAAATTTCTTTTCTTTTTTTTGGATTTTTTAAAGTCATCTCTACACACAACGTGGGGCTCGAACTCACAATCCAGAGATCAAGAGTCACGTGCTCCACAGCCTGAGCCAGCCGGGCGCCTCACGTTAGAAGTCTCTCAAACGCAGGATTCTCACCGTTTTCATCGCCACATACCTGCAAATGCCGTGTACATAGCCTGTGCTTACTGCTTGTTAGACTCAAGAACATGTCGCCCAACTTGGGGGCAGGTCTCAGGCGCGCCCAGCCCTCCCCTTTGTTGGCCTTGCAACCCCAGTCCTGCCAAGAGTTCTGCTAGGAAGGGGCCTCTGGCACCCACCCCCACGCACCCCTGTGAACACAGCCTCGGGCCCCATGAGCCAGGAGCACAGGTGCAGAGCTCCACTTGTTCTCTGGGGCCTCTCTGGCCCGACGCTCCCCCCTCCAGTGCTGGGAACCAGCCCCACACTCAGCTTGCCTTAGAGCCCAGGGACCCCCAGGGAGTGACAGCAACTCAGCCACCCTCCACCGAGAGCGGCGGGGCCCGAGGTGCGAGTGCCCGCCCGTCCCATCAGCCGGGTCCTGAGCCAGCTTGCCAGCCTGCACTGAAGCCTTTACTCGTGGGCTCAGCGTCCAACTGTCCCCTGCACACCCCCATCTCCTGCCCACCCCACCCCACAGGCAGTTGGTGGCAGAAGGCAATCCAGAACTAGGCAGGAGGCACAAGTCGGTGCGAGGGTCCGCCTTCCCTCCGCTAAGAAGGGACAAGCAGCCTGGCACCCTTTCAAGGCCTCGCTGCCGTCAGCCTCCCCTCCTCAGCACACAATGGACAGAGCCTGCAAACCGGCCTGATCAGCAGCCCCTTTGAGCCTTCCTGGACCTCGAGCCCCCCACCCACTCCGCCCACCTCTGCTACCTTTATAGCAGAGCTCTGTAAGAGGGAAGTGAGCGGTTGTGGCCAGGGACCTCACCTCTGCGCTTCTGTGAGCCCCTCGTGGGGCCTCATGAGGACGCAGGAAGCATGTGCACCTCCACGTCGATTCCCATCCCCTCCCCAGCCCTCTGCCACCCTGCCACCCATCCCACTGAAGCAGCCCTGAGCAAGGCACAAACACCCAGGACCCATTCCGTCCTCGTAGCCACAGGCCCAGGGCTCTGACCTCAGGGTGTTCCAGCCCCCCTCCCCTGCTGGTCTGCCCAGAACCGGGCAGCCCTCTTCTTGCCTTCATCCCCACTCCTGCCTTGGTGACCCCGGGGACCTGTCACTTGCTGACCACTCCCTAGTCTAGCAGCCCAGCCCCACTCCTGGCTCGAGATCGGCAGACCCGGATGCCTACTCCACGCCTCCTCTTACAAGCTAACAGGCACCCCCCGGGGCCCCCAACAGCAAATCCCTCTCTGCACGACTGCCCCACCTCAGTAAAGGGCTTCACTTGAGCCGCACAAGCCAAGAATCGGGGCTGCCCTGAGCTTCCCTCTTCCTGTTGGCGGTAGCTCTAAACACAGCCGAAAAGAGACCACCTCTCGCCACTTCCACACTGGCCCCTGACCCAGGCCACCATCCTCGTGCCCCCCAGCGTCCACTTCTCCTCTTGACCCACATACTCCAGGCCCTTCTCACGAGCCAGACCCTCCAGCAGCTCCCAGATGACCCTCGGAGACTAAATCGCCCACCTGTCAGTAAGGGCCTGTGAGGACCCTGCCCACCCGACCCCCCTGCGGTGCTGGGCTCCCAGCTGCTCCCCCTGCCCCCAGCCTGCGGCTCTCTCCACGACTCACGGTCCTCCGAGGGGTCTTTCCCAACCGTGTCGTTCAAGCCAACCCCGCCCGCCGCGCTCTCAACGAATTGCTGGTATTTCCTTCATAATACCCACCACCACCTAACATCCTGGTATTTGGGGGGCTGACCACTGTCATCCCCAAGAGAATAGGGAATACGCAGCCTACTAACCACCTGTGAAATGACTGAGTCCTCACAATCCATGGCCGAAGTAGCTTTATGCCTGCTTTCCAGATGAGGAAGCCAGGCTCAGTGATGACATCAACCCTGAGGGTCCCCCAGCTGGTAAGCAGCGCCGCGGGCCTTAGGTTGGCTCGGGTGGGCCTGACTTGAGGCAGGGCTCCTGGCCCCCAGGCTGTCCTGGGCAAGGCCTCCGAGGCTGGCAGAAGGGCCGAGGGCTCATCCTCTGAGACTGATCTGCAGACACAAGCCCACGAACAGGTGTGTCCAAGAAGCCTCAGGTACGGCGGCCCCCCGACTCCCCAACTCCAGCACAACAGGAAGAGAAGGGGTGGGGGGAGGACGATATAGAAGGTGCACCCCTAAAAGCCACAGGTACATGGCTTGCAGCAAAGTCCAGTCCAAAGGCTCCCCCGTCAAGCCTGGAGTCCAGACAGGCTGCCTTCACCTAGGAAAGCTGTGGTGACCATAGGCATTTGCTCTGTGCCAGGCCCTGGGCTGAGGTCCTCACATCTTCCACTCACTCCTGGCCGTCACCCTGTGATGGTCCCCATTTTGCAGATGAGGAAGCCGAGACTCAGAGAGATTCGGTAACTTACCCAAGACCTTCCCGCTGGGGGTGGGGACAGCCACGACCCGCCAGAGCGTGCTTGGGCAACCGCCGCACGTTCACTGGCTTCCCGGGGAAGGCTCAGCCCAGACGCCCACTGAGCCGGCCCCAGCCCCAGATGAAGGGGACCTGATGGGGAGATGATGGCCCCAGGGAAGGGGACCTGATGGGGAGACAAAGAGGCACGTGGAGAAGGAATAAACACGTGGCATGAAAAGACACACCTCACACAGGTGACAGGTGCAAAACAGAGGCTTTAATCCAAACAGCAATGAAAGCGCATGGGGCTAGGGGGGCACAAAGGGGGCAGGGCAAGAGGAGTCAGGAAGGCGGTGGTCTGGACCCTGGGAGGGAGGCCAGCACGGGGCCTCTCCTAGGAAAATGATTTCTGTGACTCTAGTGGTTCCTGTCCTGGCCTCTGCCCAGGCCATCGGGCCAGATGTGAGGGTCAAGCCCCTGAATTGTGCTTCTTGGGAGCTCCCCCTTCCCAAAGGGGATGTGGACCCAGATAGAGGGCAGGGGTAATGGAGAAGGACAGGCCTGGGCTTGGGCCAGGGAGAGCCCGCAAGAGGCTGGCCCAAGAGCAGTCCTAGAAGAAAACTCAGGACCTGGCATGCCAGCAACCCCTCATCCAGCCCAGCCCCTGCCATCCCTCAGGGCCAAAGCCTAGGCTTGGAGGGGCCATGGCTGCCTCATCCTGGAGAGCCAGTGGGTGAGTTCAGAGAGAGGGGAGGACAAGGGGGCTGCTTAGTGCTCCAGTGGCCCCTGACCCACTGCCCTGAAGGGCAGGGAAACAGGGCCAAAGGGCCCTGGAAAAGCAAGCAGCAGGGAGGAGGGAGCAGAACCTAAGATTCAGGAGGAATCCAGGTTCCCCACAACCACAGTGGGCTCCAGCCCCTCCCTGTGTCTCTGCCACCCCCTCCCAGCCTGAGAAACTTTGGAAGGGCAGGCCTCACCCAATCAGCCAGTGAGCAAGCCCTGCACCCAGGGCCTACTCAAAGAGCAGCTTCCAGAGGCCACCCTTGTAGAGAGCAATGGGAGTGGCAATGGCCAGGAAACCCAACAGAGCCAAAGGCCAAAGAACAGAGAAGCCAGGATGAGGCACTGGACACAGGCGCCAACAGACCCAGGGGGTAGCCACGAAAAGAAGCTGGGAGGGTCGTGGGCCAGAACAGCCAATGCTTCTCGGTCCCCAACCTCACCCCAGGCTGGCCGTCAGCCTCAGCCTCCAGCCTTCAGAACCCCCCAACTCCCACCCAAACATGGCTTAGGAAACCGACCCACCCCATGGGGAGCAACTGCTCCAAGCCCTAAAAAGGCAACAGGACCTAGGAAAGGAAAGCAATGGAAACCGCAAACCCCTCCCCCTCCCAGTGGTGCAGACCAGCCCAGGTCTCGACCGGGACTGGACAGGAGGGAAAGGAGGAGAGGAAGGCCAAGCGCGGGACTGGGGCCCAAGCACAGCCTCCCGCCATGGGGAAATGGGCCCCACTTTGGTCACTTCTCCCTTCACTTTGGGTCCCTCAGCCTTATGCCCTGAGCCTCCCTCAACCCCACGCTCACCACCCACCGCAGCAGACAGCCTCTCAGCAAACAGAAAGAACAGAGGGAGGGGTCAGGGAGTGACCGGAGCTGGGGCAGGGGAGGGCAGGCACAGGAGCTCTGGCGGCTCAGCCCCTAGCATGAGGTGACCGGATGGATGGGCAGCAAGCTCCCGAACTTGAAGTGCTGGATCACAGGAAACTTCTCCAGGCACTGCGAAGGGGAGGGGGAAGAACAGAGGTGAGGACGGCACTGCGCCCCCGTCAAGACGCACTCGGCCTCTCGGGCCTCCAAGGGACCCCTGGACAACTCTGGAGCTTCAGACCAGCATGGTTCCCAGACAGCGTCCAGCCAGGGCCCAGGAAGGGGGCCATCATGGGGGAGCTCCCAGGCCTTCAGGGAAAGGCAAGGCTTCCTACCTGTTTCTGACCACCCGCTCCCATCCAAAGACCCCGACTCCACGACAGTCAGACCCACCAAATAATAAGTGAGGGAGAGGGAGAGAGGAAGGGAAAGGGAAGGCAGCCCAACATCACGGGGCGGGGACATTGGGGGAGGGCAGGGAGCTGGGGACCAGACATGAAAAGAACCCTCCAGACCACAGGGGAGCCCCTAGCCCAGGCCCTGGTCCTGGAGAAGAGGGTGGGGACATTTGGACACAAGCTTAAGAAGGGTCCAAGACGCATTTTTCTGCAATCTTCAGTTCTCTGGACTGAGAAAGGCACTCTGGCCCTTCATAGTGAGACAGTAAGAGACAGTTAACGTCCCCCGACTCCCAGGGCAATTCCCAGCAGCCTTGTGCGTGAGGCAGACACGAACACTGAACAGGGGTATGGCCCTACTCCTTGAACCCAGCCCAGCCAGGGCCTCAGCCCAGGGCTCTGGTAGAGATGGGGAGATTGGCAAGGCCTACCACAGAAGCTGGCCTGGCCCACAGGCAGCCAGGCCCCAGCCCACACACCTCTGCCCTCTGACCCAGGCACTGCTTAGCACTACACGGGACCAGAAAAGGCAAGGGGGCCCCAGCTCCCAGCCTCCCCACACCAGTTCTGCTGTGCCTAACACAGGCCCTGGTCACTGGCTAGCTCAGCTCCGGGCAAGTGAGGATCCACCTTCTCTCATACCTTTGACCACAGAAAACCACCAGGATGGCTGGGTTGGAACATGACTTACAGCTCCAGATAGGGCAAGTCCTGCTCTGTGACTGGTCTTAATCTCCTCCTAACTTAGGGGGACAAAGGTGAGCCACGACCGGCCCAGGTCCCCTCACCTCAACAACCAGACGTGAAATGAGGTCTGGACCAGCTTTGTGTATGTCAGGTGGGGGACGGTCAAGGCCTAAAGGGGGCCCAGGAGGTGAGCAGGAGAAGGAAAATCTTTCTGTGTCGTGGAAGAAGGATGGAGAACTAAGCTCAGCTGGGAGCTAAGCTCAGTGTGGGAGCAGAGCTCCAGGCCACAGCCAGGCTGCTGGGCCTAAAGAAGAGAAAGTGGGGAGCAGGCGGGGGGGGGGGGGGGGACACAGCAGCAGCTCCAGGCCAGAGGCACAGGCAGCTGCCATTGTGCTTATGTCATCAAGGAAGTGGTGGGAGTTTGTAAAAGGGGGCCCCCAGGGCCCTGGAATTCCAGAAAGGGTCAAAGGTCAACCAGCTTCTAGCTCTCATTCAAGAGGAGCTGCAAAGGCCAGAGGCTTAGCAGGAGGGGGCGGGGGCAATTCTCTGCACTCTGCCTTCAGGGACCCAGAACAAGCTTCCCCAGGGCCCCGGGACAGGATAGGGGCTGGGCTAAAAGGCAAGGGGCTACTAGGGGCAAAGGAAGGCTAAGGCTTTAGGACCACAGCAGAAGGGAGCCTCCGGTCAGGCCTCTCCCAGCTAGCGGTGCCCGGGGCCCCCCACCGTGGACTGGAAGAGCAGCTCAGCCCAACCCGCACAGACCTTTCGGCTGGAGGCCCAGAGCTGGAAGCCCTTCCGGGTCCCGGTGTTTCAAGGGGGAGAAGGGGTTCTCCAGGCCCTGACAAGTGACAGCCCTCGGGAAAGACAGGCCCTGCCACCCACAAGGGCGCTGAACACATTTGGTTCCCCACTTCAGAGGGGTTAGGGGCAGAGCATGGATGCACACAGTGGGTCCCAAATCCTGAGGCCACCTAATGCCAGGCCTGGCCAGGCGTCCGTGGCAGCTCAGGGGACCAACTCCCCTCCAAGAGCCAACTCTGACTGTTGACCATGGCCTTGCTAACCCTGTTCCGCACTTCAAGACTGGTGGGCCTCGCGGGTCCTCCCCACGGACTGAGAACTGACCTGAAAACCCAAGTCCCTTTCCTTGGACCTCTGGGAAGGGAGCAGGCGATCCCACAGGCTCTCGGAGACCAGAAGACCAAGGGCTACCTGCTAGCAACTTATAAACGAGCGCCAAACATCACAGAGAGGCGGTGCCCCGAAGCCCCCAGTCAGTGGGCTCCAGCGCTGTCCTACAGGGAAGTCTGGCCACCACACAGCCCCCCGCAAGGCTGTCAGCTCACACCGCGCCTGCGCACATCCAGAGCTGGCGTTTCCCCTGTGTTCGGGAAGGGTGCTCTGTGATCCACTGGCGTTCCCTCGGTCTGGGCCTGAGCTGCACGGGCCGTCCTCCCGCACCCGCAGAAATCCCACAGCTGTTACCCCTGTTCTGTTTTGTTCCTGCGGTTGCACCACCATTTGGAATCTTAGCTCGCTCCTCCCTCATCCCCGGCAGCCTGGAGCTCCTCCTCTGGAAGGGGCAGGTGGGGGAAGGGGGCAGGGGCTCCTGCTCTGCCCTGAGGGCCATGCCCCCCACCCTCCACCCCAACCCCAAGGTAAGTTTAGAGTCACTCAAGTAAGAGCCATGCAGGAAGGACAGCACTTCAGACCCCAAGCAGGAAAGGCACGGGAGTCCTGCCTGTGCGTCCTGCCTGTGGCGTCCGGGAGCGGGGGTGGGAGCGGGGGTGGGAGGCCGGAGGGGCCGTGCACTCCTCCCATGCTGCACACAGCCCCCTGCAGTGCGGAGGGCTCAGCAGGGGGGATGAGTTCCCCATTGGCACCCACTGTGAGTCTGGCGGGGCAGGGGGCCGGGTGTCAGGAACAACAGGACACCCAGAGGGCGGTGACCCCGGTGCGCTCCAGACAGGGGACAGCGGGACTGGAGGGCCCAGTGGGCTAGCCCGGAAGGCGCCTGCGCAGCCCCAGCAAATGCGCCTCTCAGATTAGAGAGGTATGTGGGTTGGAACCTAAACACAGGATGTGAAGTCCAGAGGAAGGGGACCAGAGGGGGAGGGGGCGGAAGGGAGAGAGAGGGCCAGGCCCGGTCAGTTCCAGCGCCATTAACCCCTTCAGGGCCATGCAGAGGGAACAGGGCCAACTGAAAGCATCTGTACTACCCAACCACATCCAAGCCTCTAATACCCTCTCCTCCCTGCACCCCTGCACCCCTGCCCCCGCTATCGGGCTCTGAATAAGCTTTGAGTGTAACGAAGTAGACCCAGAGAACCAACCTCCCTCCCTCCGTGGGAGAGGGATGGCCAAGGGTCAAGAGATGGGCACCCACAGGACAACGTCGAAGACCACCAGCCTGAGGGCAAAAAGAGGGGACTTTGGAGACTCGTTACTCTAGGTGAGGGACTTCACATCCAGGCCCGTCCCTGGCCAAGGTCACGCAGCTCTGGCATTGGTGTGCACAGATGTGAAAGGAGCTAGCGGAAGGGACAGAATGGAAAGAAAATGTCTCCTCCCTACTTGCAAGGGAAAAAAAAGCCACCTCCTTGGTGGGGAAAAGGTGCCAAAGAGGAAAGAGGGCAGAGGACACCCTCAAGAGCTGGGCAGCTAACTCCCAGCAGGGGGAGCTCAGGGAAACCACCTCCTCGCCCCGCCTCTCCCATCAGAGAGCAGGAAGACCACCTGAAGTGATTGCTAGAAATGTCAGCTCTGGGCCTTCCCAGAGACCTCCCACCTGCCCAGGGATCAGACCCACCAAAGTCTGAGAAACACCAATTTTGATGGTGCCTGCAAAGCCTGTCCACTTTCGTGCCCCCATGGGAGAGCGAGCTGTGAAGGGCCTCTGGCCATCTGACGGAGCCCTGAGCAGCACGGCCTCGACTCAGTCACAGGCCAGAGCCGGGCCTCAGCCTAGTGATTCTCTGACTGCCCATCCCACAGATAGAGACTCTGAGGCCTGCCGCATCAGACGGGCTGGACCAAGCTCAGAGCAAAGCAGCAGATGGGGGGGCGGCAGCCCCAGGACCAGGAGCACCGGCCAGCCCTTCTCACCTCGGCCTTGTACATGCGGATCAGGCCCTGGTTCACTTTGGACCAGGAGGGCACGGCACTGATGTTCCACAGCTGGTTGGAGTGCTCTGCGAAGGGGCCTGTCTTCATCTGGAAAAGAGAATCCACAGCTGGAGAAGCAGGGCGCCTGGGAGCTCATCCCCCGGATCCCCACAGCAAGGTCGCACACATCCATGTGCACACGTGTGCACGCACACACAAGCACGTACAAACATGCGCGCACACTAAAGCACAGATGTGCGTGCATATGTATACACATATACACACGCACACGTGCACATGTGTGCTTGAGGACTTGACTGCATCATCGGGGGGGTACACACACACACACACACACACACACACAGGCACACATAAGTACCAGAGACGGTCTCTCTTGGTCTACAAGACCCACTGGGAAAATATAACCCCCAGAGTCATCCTCTTTCTTCCACAACCAAAAAAAGAGGGCCCGATTCCCACCACCCACCATATTCAGCAGCCTCAGAAAAATTAAATCTCAACCCAAGCCCCGGCTGGGACTCCGAGCAATTGCCCCCCAGCCACAGAGCACCCCACCAGGCCAGGGACCCACTCCCATTCAGACAAACAGTGGCAGCAGCCTCCCCGGCCCTCCCCAGCCCCACACACGGGGTGGGCTCTACCACCAGGTACTCAGGCTGCACCTGCCACAGGCAGAGCTGCAAGAGCCAGGGGAGGGGTGGGTTTGGGGGAAGCGCAGGGTGGGGAAGACCAAACCAGGCATCCAACTGCCCTCTGCATGGCAGGCAAAAGGGAGGGAGGAAAAGAGAGGCAGACGTGAGCCGGGGGGGCCTGCAGCAGATTCGGCAGGAAGGTCTGTTTAGAAAGCCAGCCCGACCCGGCTGGGAGGGAAGGAAAGGATGGCATCCACAGCAGCAAGGGACAGGCAGGAGCAGGGACAGCTCCACTCCTGTCCCTCCTCTTGCCGAGAGTCTGACCCTCCAGGAGGGAGAGAGACTCTGCAGCAAGCCCAGTGAAGTTCCCATGACAAGAGAAACCACAGCACTGAGACAAGGAGCCTTGTGCGCCTGCGTGCACCCCTCCACACAAGGCCCGCACATCTGCAGCTAGCAGGCACTTCAATCCCCCTCAACACTGCCCCCCCCCAGCTTATAAACAGCACTGATGCTGGCTGGGGGAATGGGGTTCAGCACCCTGAGCCCCAGGCTTCAGAAGAAAGAGTCTGAAAAGCAAAGAGGCTGAGCTGGCAAGGAAGCAGAGACTTGGACCCTGAGTAGGTGGAAGGTTCCAGAAGAGGCTGTGAGTGGAGGCGGGGCTGGGGGAGAGCTGTTCCAGGGAGAAAGAATGGGCTCAAAGCTCTCTCTCCATATTGGGCATAAGAATAAGGGCCCAGGAACTCATAACACCCCCACCGTTTGGCTGTGGACTCTCCAGGTGACCCACTCCCACACGCCTCTCACTTCTCCAATAAGGGCCTTGTACCAAACTGCAAGATTTAAGTCCAAAAAGCTGCCATTTACTGCTGTCACCTCCCTCCCCTGGCTAAAGTTCCCCAAAAGCCTGTCTCAACCCCCAGGTTCAGTAGCAAGGACAAAACCTTCCTCCAGCAGTGAGGCCACAGCCTAAGGGGGTAGACAGAGACAAGACCCACCCTGGTGGCCACAGGGCTTTTCCTGGGTCAGTGCCTACACCCACTATCTTTCCCCACCTCTCTCTTTCTAAGGCTCCTTCCTCCAGGATGGCTGCTGGTACCCAAAACCTATGCGGCCTAGCCTTCAAGAAGCTTTGTTCCAACCATCCCACTCAAGCAGGCTCCACCCCCAACTACCGGCCCTCCCTCTCGCCCCACCCCTTCCCCCAAAGCTCTCTGCCCTTTGGGGACCAGCGCCGGGCTCCAGTCCTCTCCTGCACACTTCCAGGCCCAGAGAGGTTCAGGGATCACTGGAGATGTGTAATCAGTTTCACTCTGCATAAGGCCCTGTGAACAAACCACCCCGGAGGAGCCCTGCTGGCCTCATCCCACAGCACAGCTCCAGAAGCCTGCTCAGCAAGGGCCCCGAGGCCAGGGCCAGCAGATGACTCTGGGAAACCAGAGGCTCTGCCTCGTGGGCCAGCCTCACCCGCTAGGGGCATGGGAGGGGACCCCAAAAGGCCTCTCTGGCCTGCTGGCAGAGCCCCAGTGGCCCTGCAGAAAGGCCGGAGATGCTATTTCTCTAGAGGGGCTGCCCCACCCCCCACCCCAACACCCCAGGCCTTGTGTCCCCAGGCCTCCCTAAGTCCTTCAGAAGGAGACTTTACAACTCTGGGGAAGGAAAACAGACGAGGGGGGAAAAAGGAATCGGGAGCGAGAAGACAAAAAAAAATTAGCTCATTCTAGCCACAAAGGGAGAAGAGAAAGAGCGAGAACGAGCAAGCAAGCTGCAGTCCCGCAGTGACCCCAGGGGAATCGTGTGAGTCAGAGCAGCCATATTGAGCAGGAAATTACTCACAGACGCTGCGTTCCTGCCTCTCCACTCCCAAGAGAATCGGCCTTTTGTAAATGGTTCCTCTGTCAGTAACTGAGGGGGGATGGGGGGAGGCTCTGCACAGCGCCTTCCTGTCAGCTCCTTCCCTTCCAGCTGAAATCTGATCCCTCCCTTCCCAAAACTCCAAATTTAGAAGCCAGATTGAAACTGAAATTCTTTTCCTGCCTGCCCTGGGCTCTTAAAGGCGCCAGGGCTGCATTTCCTGAGACAGCAGAAGCCCTGCAAGGTGGGGTCCCTCATCCGGGATCCCCAGGGCTACCAGGGCAGGTCCTGGGAGACAGGGAGGAGATGCCCGGTTCCATTTCCAACTTCTTGTTTTGTTTTTTTTTTCTCCTAGTTGCACCAGCCGTCCTGATCCCCAGGTCTCCAGAGGCAACACCGCCCTCTTCCAGCCCAAAGCACACAGCACTCTGCACAGGCCTCCAGGTCCCCTGTGTCCCGGTGGCAGGCCTTCAGCCTCCCTTGGTCAGGGTGAGCCAGGCCAGGTCACTCATTCCCGAACTGCGGGGCGGAAGGGGGCTGGGGTGGGCGTAGCCCAGATTCGAGCTGGGGAGAACTAGCAGAAAGGCAGCAGTCAGCACCCTCAGTGCCAGCCACGTCGCAGCGAGGCCAGGTGGATGAAAGAGAGCCCTCAGCCCTGCTAGCATTCGGTGTTCACCACCATGCCCAAACACCTAGACCCAAAGTGAAAACCAGGCCTTGCAGAGAAGGTGCAGAACAAGCAAAAACTCTAGGGTCTGCCTCTGCCTCTCCCCCAATTAAGTTGCTAAAGCCTTCTCCGAGTTCCATGTGCCTTTGGCGCCACCTAGTGGCCACTTCAGGATTTCCTCCAGCAGAGAAACCCGGTCCCAAACTTTGGAAAGCTTTTGCGTTTTTATACCAGTATAACCAACCAAACAAATAAAAATACAAAATTTTAACCTGGAATCAATTCCCATATTCCCTGAAGCCCGCCCTGGCCTTCTTCCTTGTTAGTCACGGACAGGGACCCAGGGGCTTGGCCAGCCGCCAGAGGGAGCCAGAACAGCTGAGCCTTTCACCCCCTTGTGAGCAAAGCAATGGCTCAGCCTAGAATGTGCACCCCTTCTCCCCACCCTGCTCCTCCGGCTCCTTCCAGGGTCTCCCAGGGCTCCCCAGATCCTCGCATTCCACTCTGGAAAGAGCATCACGTGACTGGCTCTTGAGGCAGTGAGCCAGGCTGCCCCGAGTCCTTCCGACCTTGGGCCTGCTACATTGCTGAAGGCAGCAAATCTGAGACTGAAGCAGTGGCCATCCAGCCATTGGTCCCGGCTCCATTTGCTGACTTGGGAAAACGTGTCGCGTCATTCCCCTCTGGCCTCTGGAGTTTGGCAGAGGCCTGAGCCGAATGCTGACCATGAGGAGCCTGGGGCAATGGCTGCTTCACCAGGCTTCTCCGTTGGATGGGGGCTCAGAACCGGAGCCAAGAGAGCAGTCCTGGTGGGGAGGGGACCCACAGCTGTGCCAGGAGTATCACTGGGCCCAGACGGGCATCTGGGCATTGGAAAGAGAATGGTGGCAAGACCCTCTCCAGACAGCAGAACCAGGGCACCCTCTGAAAGTTTGGGGGGAGGGAGAGAGGTACGCAGCAGGGAGGATGAAAGGCCCTGACACCTCCTGTGAGAGAGGCCCTATGAGCAGTGAATCCCCAAATTCTGTGCGGAGTCACCTGGCAAGTGTATTTAAATACAGGTTCCTGGCTCTTGTCCCCCAATATTCTTGATTCAGAAAGCTGGGGCTGGGCACAGGAATGTGGATTTTAACAAGCTCCCTGGGTGACCTCGAGGAAGTGGGAGACCCAGCCTTAGTTGGGCAACAGCACCCAGTTAAGAAACATCCCCTGCCAGGCAGGCTGGGGCCCAGGCCTGCTTGGCTCACCTCCAGGACCTCGTCTGGCCCAAGTTCTCAGGCACGGACCGAGATGTGTCCCTTCAGCAGAAACCTATCCCTGTTGTCCACGTGAGTCCCTCCACCTCCTGCAGTGGTTTCATCCCACACAGCCACATGCATGTGTCGGACAGGCCTTGTGGGTCCCACCCCCAGCCCCTCAGCCCAGCTGCATCAGTCACCAAGTCCGCAAGCGACAGAGTCTCAGTCCCTCAACTCGAGTCTCACGGAGTTCAGGAGTAACCCCAGACCACTGATTTGGGGGAGGAGATCCTGGATAGTCAGAAGCTGGCTTAACCTTTCATAGGCCTAGTGGGGCTTCCTTGTCCATAACCCACCTACTAGGGCCAGCCCTGCCACCTCCAGGAAAGAGCTCTGGCTCCTCTGTCCCACCCCAAAGCTACCAGTGTCAGTTCAACTCGACCTGGAGGCCGCCATGGGCTTCTCCCTCACCCCAGCCCCTTACCTCAGTGATAAACAGGATACACTCCAGGAACATGTAGTCCTTGTGGTTCTCGTTCACGGCCTTCTCATCGACAAAGTGCCTGGGCTCCAGATATGGGTGGTCTGGAACAGCAAGGAGCCCCAGAGTTCAGAACCAGCCACTCGCACCCACCGAGAACCTCAGCCCAGGGCAGTCTACACTCACCCACCGTGGGGCCACATCCCACCCATACGCCCTTAACACTTGACCTGCGAGAGCAATAAATGACGGGTGCGTGTATGTGCGGTGCAAACGTGTGTGCATGTGCGTGTGTGTGTCTGTTCTAGTGGAATGAGTGGTGGCTTTGCCTTTTTCTAGCCATGTGACCCTGAACCAGTGACCTCAGCCCTCTGAGGCTCGGCTTCCTCCTCTGTGCAGTGGGGCTATGAACAGCACCTCCCTTATCCCGCCTGCTGGCCGGACCACAGGAGAGCCCCGCACGGCCCGCGCACGTGAAGCGTTCGTCAGGGGCGGCCAGTCTCCTGCAGGCAAAGACCCTTCCCAGGGTCCTGAGAAGGTTCTGGGAGATAAGCTACCTAACGGGCTCCGAGCAAACACTCCAATACTCATGAATACTACTTTGGAGGCAGTTAATCCTATGCTGAAGCGGAAGTCACCACCCGACCCTCACCCACCGGAGATGCCAGGGAGCCGCCCCAGCCGGAAAAGGGGTGGCCGAGTGTGGGGAGCCAGCCAAGAAGGCCCACGGGAAGCGGCTCCCTGCCCCGCACTGGGTGGCTGCTCCCCGGCGGGCCCCCTTGCACACAGCTCGATAATAACGGCGGATGACGCCGGTCAGCGAGTCAAAAGAGCCCCTCATTTTTAACATAAAACCCCGCCGCCGCTGTCAGGAGCGGGGGCGCATTTCACGCCAGTCCATGGATGCGCCAGGCGAGCGCCCCTGCTCCAGCCCGTGTCACTTTCCATTATCTCGGCACACTCTGCCTCCGCCTCCCCTGGCCTGCCAGCGCGGGCTCGCAGCACAAGGTCGACAGCAAACAGCCTCCGTCAATAGCCGGTCTAATGCCTGCTTTACAAGCTGTCACTGTCTGCCCTGAGCAGCAGAGGCGAGGCGGGAAGGGAGGACGGGAGGGAGGACGGCGGTGGACAGAGCACACACCCGGGGAGGGGGGGTGGGGTCCCCTTCAGTACCTATCAGCTGTGAGCTGCCCCAGATGAAAGGCAGAAACTGAAAGTCGTCCAGGCCCCACACTCCCTGGCTGCCGGCCGGCTCCATCCTGTACGTCTTCTGGAGTTTCCGCATAACCTCGAGGTACCTGCCCAGGAGGGAGGGGAAGAACGAGGTAGCAAAAAGCAGAGAGACAGTCTCAACCCTTCTGCCACTGGGAACTCATGGAGGCCAGAAATAACCACCTAAGAGTGTACCTGGTCTCTATTTTCTATTACAACCTACACGTGTCAGTTATGCATCAGCTGGTGCTCTCAAAATTATGTCGCTTTATTTTTTTCTCCCACGCTCAGCCTTCTTTCGGCCCAGGAAGGGGGGGTTTAGCGCCATCAACTCCTAACAATGTGAGAGCCAGGGCAGGAGCCCCACGCTCCCGAACTCTGGCCTGCCCATGGGAAAGCTGTGGGGGACAGAGCAGACCATCTCCTGGGGCCTTCTGGCTCCCACCTTCCCTGTTCTCAGGGACTGTGTCAGCGTCACCCAGGCGCCCTGGCATCAGCATCGCCAGAGTCGGGCCCGGAATGGAACGTGCTGTCTGAGGCCTCTGGCTGGGTGGGGGGGCGGGGGAGCGGGTCAGATCCCGACTGCAGTGGGGTTCAGCTGGCTCTGTGACCTCAGGGATCAGAAGACAGCTGATTTCTCTGGGCCTCCGTTTCTTCATCTATAAAATGGAAATGACAGTCACTACTGCCTAGAGCTGTTGGGGGAATATAGGGAGGGAGCTGCGCGTGGAGTGTTCAGGACACAGCTCGACACAGCGAACGCCACGGGAGCATCAGCAGCTGGCATGTGACATTTCCTTCACTTGTCATTACTTGAATCTGAACCCATCAGAAGGCTTCTTGGATGCCCCATCCACGGCCAGGGCTCCATTAGGACAGGCCGAAAGAAGCAACAGCCACTCAGAAGAGCCCTCCAGCACCCTGTCCCGTCCGGAAGTGACAAGGAGGAGAGAGCCCTGCTGCGCTTCTCACTCACCGATTGAACACCTTGAAGACAATAGCTATCTGGTCGTCTACCCGGAGCACCCCAATCTTGCAGAGGCAGCAGAGGAAAGCGGCAAAGGCTGCTTCATGTCCTGGGGGAGAAACACAGCCGAGGTCGACAGTCTTCCAGAAAAAGGAGTGGGACTGTTCTTGTCTCACCAGACTCCAAATCACTGGGAACTGCCCCTCTACAGAGGGAGGTCAACATGGAGATAATGGGGCCTCCGCCCCTTCCAGAAAGACCCAGGCCCTTTTGAGAACTACCACTACTGTAATTCTAAAAGGCTGAGGCTGTGGACTTCTTAAACAGACATTTGCATTTTGTTTTGTCGGTTTAACTCACTCGTCAATTCCACGCTGTCTACGGCGCACCTACCACAAGGGCAGCCACTGTCCATACCAGGCACTAGGGAGACTACCCATGCCTCTGCTTGATAGTTTATGATCTATCAGAACAAAAACATTAAATAGACAATCACTTCTATAATTCTAGCTCTGGAGAAGGACAGGGTGATAACTGGAGGATATCACAGTGGGACCCTGACATAAGGATTCAAGAAGGTTTCCCTAAGGAAGTAATATTTAATCTGAAAGATGAGGAAGAGCTGGGAAGGCACTGGGTGTGAGGAAAGCAAAAGAGCAACCTAGCCAGAAGAAACAGCATGTGCAAAGGTCCTGAGGTGAGAAAAAAAAATGGGACAGGTTTGAAGAACACTAAGAAGGCCAGTATGGCTAAAGCAGAGAGGGCAAGGGAGAAAGCATAACGAGATGAGGCCGGCGACCAGAGAGGCCTTAACTGCCACGTAAAAAGCTCAGACTCAGTATCCTAAGAGCAACAGGAGCCACTGAAGGCTTCCAAGCAGGGAACACATGGTCACATTACAGGGTCAAAAGGCAGCCCCTTCCACGGGCTCCCTGGCTGGCTCAGTCGATAGAGCATGCGATTCCTGACCTCGGGGTTGTGAATTCAAGCCCCACGCTGGGTGCTGAGATTGCTTAAAAATAAATTCTTTAAAAAAAAAAAAAAAAAGCACCCCCTTCCTTTCCCAGTCATGTCAAAGAGGAATGGTCAGCACTACAGACACCAACGATCAGAACCTTGACTGAATACCATGGTTCATAGCATTGTAAAAAACTGTATTTGGAGGGAGGCAGGGAAAGAATATTTCAGCGACTTCCTGTCCCATCTCCGTAGAATGAAGGTGCCTCCAGGGCCTGGAAAGCTTGTGAGCTGTTCCCCTCACCTGCACTGTTTCTGATCTCCACCCGCCAGAGTCCCAGCCACCACTGCTCAGGGGCTCTTGCACACCTGACAGCGGAAGAAAAACCCACCCCCCCACCCGCTGACCTGGCCAGTCTCCCTTCAGTGTCCTTCCCTGTCGGAGCAGAAGACAACGCTTCCCGAGGACCCAGGTTCAAGGGGGCCCTTCTCCAGGCCTGCTGCCGTGGCCTGTGCTCCTAAGAGAGCAGCCGCTCTTGCACCTGCCACCTCAGGACAGGTCAGAAAGGTGGGCCTACCAAAGCAGGGTCCTCCTCAGCTGCCCCCCCCAGGACAACACTGCCCCTCTGAAGTGCCTGCATGCGCCCTCTCTCGGGGAACAAAGCAGCACACAGACACTGGGCTAGGGAGAGGGAGGGCCACAATGCTGCCAGAGGCTCCCGAGCGCTTTCATTTCTCAAGGCTCCGGTAAGGGGTCGCCTTGAGCTATAGTAAGTGCCCAATAAATTATTTTGCTGATGGTGATAAGCTCACAGAGACCCATCTTTACAGAGAACAGAAATCAGGGCGGCCCAGAGACACCATGCACATGGCATCAGCTCCCCCTGGTGGACTGAGACAGAGCTGCAGGAGCCGCACCCGGCCTCCCTGCACCCCGGGGACTGCACCCCAGCTGGCCCCAGAAGGCTGCTTGCTCCGAGGGCCCCGAGATAACCCGGAGCAAAGAGGAAGCAGCCCAAGAGGAGACTGCAGGGAAGCCAAGTAAACACCGGGAGCGGCAGGTACCTGTGCCATAGTCGATGCGTGTGGAGTTCCCCACTGACTCCTTTAGGTAAACAGCCACCTCGGGCACGGCCGCTGCCAGATGGGTGGGGACCACTGTGGCCACCAAGTTTTCTGCTTCCTGATAACACAAGAGACACAAAGTGGTGACAGCAGATTAGGCAGCGTCCTGGTGGGCAGGCACCCAGGAGCAGCACTGGGCTGGGGCTCCGCTGGCCATGCCAGGCCGGCCTGGCTCCCTGCTCTGACAGGCTACAGAAAGGTGAAGAGGGAGACGTTGACCCTGACGCCACAGAGCGACTACCCTGGGGTGGCTTTCCGTCTGCTGACCCTTCCTCCAGGGGACAGGAAGAAAGTGCAAAGAAGCCATTCAACTCCCCCATCTGGTATCACTGCCGTCCCTACAGGCACAATCTTTCTTCACATTCCCAGGGTAGCAGGAACGTGTGCCGTACGTCCACCAAAACATGCATACGAGAATGTTCGCAGCAGCCACAAAGCGGGAGCAACCCTCCACCGAAATGTCCACCGACCACAGACTGTGTGTGGTCAGGCGCCAGAACACCACACCGCAATGAAAAGCCCCCGCTGCTCTGCACAACATGGGTGACCCAGAGACAGAACATGGAACAAAAGAAGTCAGACGTTCATAAGAAGTTCAAAACAGGTGACACTGATCTATGGGACAAATATCAGAAGAGTTTGGCGGGGGGTGGGGGGGAGATCAACTTGAAAGGGGCACAAGGGCCCTGTCAGCGTGCTGGGAAGTTCTACAGCCTGACACAGGTGGTGGTGCAAGGGCCGAAACACACGCTAAAGACCCAGCAAACTGTACAGCTGCGATGTGGTCACTTTCCCGCAAGTTATGACTCGATAAAAGTCTTAAAAAAAAAAAAAAAAAAAGACCATGCGCCCTCTTAGAGTCCAGGCTGCTCTTAGGCAGGGACAGCATTTTGCTAGGGCCTTGGGACTCCCCTCCGCTCCAGGCAGAAACACTGGGCCAGAGAAATGAGGACCCAAGTTTCTCTAGGATCAGTCCATGGACACCTGGCAAGAAAATCTCCCGGAGACCTGAGGAAAACCTGGATTCCCGGGCCCCACCCTAGCCCTACAGACTGCTTTTCTAAGGACAGGGCCCATGATCCTGCATTTTTATTTTTTGCTCGCTTTGAACAGGTATCACTGTTACAGGATTCAAAAATAAACACATTAAAAAAATAAAAACACACTGAATTCTACTCCAGAAACCAATATTGTACTGCATGTTAACTACCTAAAATTTAAATAAAAATTAATAATTTTAAAAAATCAAAAAAAAAAAGTGCAATACTAAATTCTTTGGGATTTGCCAAGAAAAAAAAAAGTAAAAAGGTAAATAAATACACACATTGCAAAAGGGATGCACTGAGAAGTTTCTGTCCCCCTCCCCACTCTCTCCTGCCCTCAGAGAAGTCACAGCTTTATTATCCTTCCGGTGAGGTTTCTTTATGCAAAGTGAACAGCACAAACATATCTTTTCATTTTTCCCTCTTTCCTACCAAAAAGTAGCTCATCACGTGTCAGACCCCAGGTTCCTCTTCAACCAAACAACAACTCCCAGGCCGCCTTCCCCCGAGCTCCTAGTGCGCTCCCGGTCTTTCTCGTCGCTGCATAGCACTCCGGCCTAGATCTGCTAGCTTAGCCGACGGGGCCCTGCACATGGACACTTGGGGCATTTGAATCTGTTGCTAATGCAAACGATGACCTAATTAACAGCCCCCTGCAGAGGGCTGGGCATCCGCAGTGGTGACTCCCAGAAGATGGCAGGGGCAGAGGGTAAATGCATTTGTACTTTTGGTAAGTGGAATCGCCATTTTCACAAACTCCCCAGTGATTCTGAGGTGCCTGAAAGCTCCTGCACCCCGGCCCAGCCCCCAAGCACATCCCGTGGCAGCCTCACCTCATCGAGTTTGCCATACCAGGTCCTGTAGGCCTTGTTCCCAAATCGAGAGGGCTGGTCCACTGGAGGGGTCTCATCAATCCACCTGTCCAGCGTGTTGAGAAGGGCGACCAGTTTCTCGATGGCCTGTAGTAAGCAAAATAGAGAGGGCCAAGCCACAGTGACTAGTGGCCCCCAGCTAGAGCCACAAAGGGACGTCCCAACTGCTGCTGAACAGTGACCCGTAGGCATAGCATTAAGTGGTTAGCTGGGGAGATCATGCATTCCTACAGGATCAAGTTTTGAAATCCAACTGTCTGGGGGCGCCTGGATGGCTCAGTCAGTGAAGCGTCTGCCTTCAACTTGGGTTATGATCTCAGGGTCCTAGGATCGAACCCTATGTCGGTCTCCCTGCTCAGCGGGGAGTCGGCTTGTCCCTCTCCCTCTGCCCACCCCCCCGCTCATCCTCGCTGGCTCTCTCACAAATAAATAAAATCTTCAAAACACAGGCCGAAGGGCACACACTGTTTTGTAGCCTGCTCCATTTCCTCACGAGCCTCATTCCATGTCAACACGTAAACATATTTTTACAACAACCTTCAGTAAGTTAATAGTACCCCATCAGGCCAACATCCTGTAATTTGTTTACTGAATCCCTCCCTGTTAGATGTTTGGGTTATTCCCAATTGTTCTCTCCCACAAGCAGTCTGGGCTGTCCCCCTCTGCAGAAATGCTGGGTCAGAGGTCCGAACCTGTGTAATGCTTTGTAGGGCCACAGGGTCAGGGAGCCCACCCCCCTACACCTTTCGCACAGCAGGCAGGAACCAAGGGGTGGGACCGGTGCCACATGCCGGGGAAGCAGTAGCACACAGAATGTCACTCAACGAGGAAATCAGGTGAGGCCGACGATCTGAAACACAGGTCTGGAAGGGCAGCTAGTAAAGGCTCCTTCTGGGTATGGCTTACAGAAAAAATAGGCCACAACGAAAGGCTAGCGGAGGGCACAAAGCAGAGAGCAAGGGTGTTCAGAGCCAGGCAGCCCTGGGAAAGAAGACCTCGCCAAGAAGCAGGTCTTGCCTGTGTCTACTGGGCATGAACAGCACAAAGAGAGACCTAGCAGGTCGGTGCCCACATGTGTCGGACCTAGCAGGGTGGTGCCCGCATGAAAAGGTGTGAGAAGGAAGGCAAGGCTCGGCCAGGTCCGCTGCTGCATCGCGCAGGCTTCGCACAGGAGCGGTCCAAGAGCTGTGCGGGGAAGGAACGCGGACTTGAGCTAGTGGGATACCTGGCAGCCAGTGCCCGCGCCCCCGCACAGCTCCAGGAGGCACAAATCGCACTGCAGTCCATGTAAACCATGCTCCCTGGCATTGTGCAATGTGACAATGGCCTGCATGTTGCCATCGCTGACTGCCCCTTTCTCTACGCTTGGGGTGCGAGAGAGAGGCCAAGTTACCTGTAAGAGAGGAAGGCTCCCCGAATACCTGGCTGAGGCAGAGGGCCCAGCTGACATAAAGCTGCCCAGCTGAAATGTGAAGAAAGTGCTGCCAGAGCCCAGCTTTGGGAAGAACCAGGTCACCAGGAACTGATGAGGACAGAACAATCTTGACCCCATGCAGCAACTGGGACTCAGGAGCAATGAGGTCGTAAACCTGGCCCCAGGAAGCAACAGCCAGGCCCAATTCCCAGGTGACCTCAGTCTTGGGCAAGGCGCTGAAGGGGATAAAGAAGCTGCTGGGAGGCCACAGAAGCCAGGCCCCAGCTGCCAGCTCAGCTGGAGTAATGAATAATTAAAAGGCTCCTAGCTCCTCTTTCTGGAGAGGGCTTTTAGAATACAGGGGCTGCCTCTATTGTCTGACTGGCTAGGGCAGAGGGGTTTGCCCCCCTACCCCCACCCCATGGGCCAAACCCTCAGGAAGCACAGATAATAATTTGCACTACCCTCCCGCTCCCTAAACAGTGCTTCCTTTTGGATTTCAGGGGCCAGTAAAATTTTCTCCAAACCATTACTTGCCAGTGTTTTCTTTTTCTTTGCCCCCAACTTAAATATCAAACAGAACAACAGCAAAAAATAAAATAAATAAATAAATAAATAAATAAAATAAAAAGAAATAAGCCTCTTATCTACTCACAGTTTGCAAAACTCAAAAATTTGAACCCCCCACAGATTAGGACAGATGTAATCTCACACTGAATGAGAGCCTTCTAACCATGGGTCTAGCCAGTCTCACCACATTGCCCCTGCTTGTTCCCTTTGCGGCTGGTAGCTGGGAAGCTGCCACCTAAGACTGCTCCGTCTGCCCTCTCCCCGGCTGCCATCCCTGCAGGCGGAGGCAGGAGTGAGAGGAAACGGGAGCCCCAAGCAGCTGTGCAGGGGCCGGCCCCCCATCTGTGGGCTGAGACCACGTGCTGTGAGCCCTGCCTTCTGCTGCCCTGCCAGCTGTGGGCAGAAGCTGGGAGACCTCTGGAGACCAAACTGGTCACCTCTGTCCACCAAGTGACCGCCCTGGCTCTGGGATGAACCCCAGCTCAGGAAGAGCCCTGAACTGAAGCAATCACACCACGACTAGCTCACGGTAACAGCTAATAATGATAAAGTCATCAAGTATGTACCAGGCACTGTCCTAACAAGCCTACGTGTGGGATCCCACTGAATCCTCCCCAGGGGCTGTGAGTCAGGCTGCTGGCTCTTCCCCTCCACAGACGAGGAGACAGAGGGTCAGAGGGGACGAAGCCACTCAGCTTGGAAGGGAAAGGTTATCCAAACCCAGTCAGCCTGACTCCAGAAGCCAAGCACTTAGCCATGCTGCAATCCTGCCAGGAGAATAGCTCCGGAGCTAGGGCAACAACTGGCCGGCGTGGAGTCAACTATCAAAGTGTGAGGGGAAACTACGGAACCTCAGGGTCTGCTGGGGTAATTAGAACATCCCCCTGTAATTAGCCTTCCCCCGCCACACTCCCCATGCACTGAGCACAGCCAAGCTTCCCTCACCACAGGCTCAAGGACAAGCCCCCTCTCTCCCAACCCACGAACTCAATGGAAGACCAGCCCCCAAGGGAAGGAGGTCTATCCCCAGCACAGGTCCAGCTCCCCTCCGGTGACAGAACAAGCCCTCAGCCACCCCACAGCCAGGTAGGGCCCAGGAAGAGGCAGCTCTCCTGGGGCGGGGTATGAGGGACAGGTGGAGAGACCAGGCTGCGACAGGGCCAGGCCTGACCCAACAGGGTGGGATAAGGCACTGAGACACAGCTCAGGCCCTGGTGTCTGAGATAAGTGCTTCAAGGTGACTGTAAGCCAACTGGGCTAGGAACCCAAGAGCCCATTGGAAGCCGGGGACGCAACCCTAGGAAATGGCATCCGGCAAGAGCAAACACCCTGCAAGTCCACACCTCCCCACAACTCTTGTCCTCTCTCCACCAACAACCTATCTCCGAAACAGCAGCCAAAGAGCACCCACCCTGCAGTGCGTGCCCTCAACTCAGCATCCCCACTTCTAGGAATGACTCCTTAGGGAAGACCACCCACAGATCTATACGTAAGGATATTCAGAGCAGCGACATTTAGGGACATGACCTAAAAGTCCACAGTTAGGGGCTGTTTAAACAAATGAGGGCCAGCTGGATGAGGCAGCCATTTACGTGGGGGCGGGGCAGCGGGAGAGGAGGAGCTCAGAGGACAGGTGGGGGTGACGTTCCCCAAACTGTTCCCAGGGCCACCCTAGGGAGCTGGGCAGGAGGGGGAAGACAGAGAGAGGTCAGCTTTTTGTTCAGACACTCCTATTAGTGATCCCTTCAGTGAGGCACATTTACTTCGTTTGTAATCTTTGCTCGTTTAAAAAGGTCCATAAAAACACAAGTTAGCAAAAACACAGGCTATAAAACAGCATATTTATACCTTGATCCCAATTTTATAAATATACATCTACTGACACATTGGGGGAAAAAAAAAGATTAGAAATACAAACACCAAGAAGCGCCTGGGTGGCTCAGTCTGTTGAGCGTCTGACTCCTGGTTTCAGCTCAGGTCCTGATCTCAGGGTCCTGGGGTGGAGCCCGACCAGGATCCAGCCGCTGCGTCGGGCTGCATGCTCAGCGTGGAGTCTGCTTGTCCCTCTCTCCCCCAACTCGTGCGTATGCTCCCTCTCCCTCTCTCTCTCTCTCTCTCTCAAAGAAATATTTTTCCAAAAGAAAAGAAATACAAACACCAAAACGTCAGCCACACGTGTGCTTGGGCGGTCTTCTTTCCTGCACCGGCCTGTTGCGGGCCGCGAGCACACGTGACTCTCCCGAGCTATTCTGGGCAGGGCCCTGCCACAGCAGGCTCCCCGCTTGGGCCTACCTCAGAGACTTTGTACTCGAAGGTCAGCTTCTTCCCCTTCACACCTTCGTTGAGGGTGAGGATGAATCCGATGTAGTCGGCGTAGGCCTATCGAACAAAGCGGGGAGTGGAGATGCGGATGGGGAGAGGGGTGTCAGACCCCTGACCCTCCACACCGGGGCCAGCCCCCAGCTCCACCCAATTTCCAAAGAGCTCCAAGCTGTCCCCGGACCCCGGCCTGCCAGCAGGAGAAGTAGAATACCCCACCCATACCCTCCATCCTTAACAGCTGGAGAGCTGATGACCACAAGGACACCTGGACCTCAGCCACAGTTCACTGTTTTCTCACTACTCCTGCCAGGTGCGTCTTTACACAACCTCACAAGGTAAACACTGTCACTGTCCCCATTTTATAGATGAGGAAACCAAGGCTTCAGGAGAGGTGACTTGCCCAAGGTCTCCTAAGACCAAGAACTCATTAGGTGTGGAGCTAGGACCCCACAAGTCCTCCAAGTTACACTATACCACCAGGAATTGAAGGAATAGCAGCAAGGGTTCCTCCCCTGCTAGTCTTCCAGGTGTTTCCCCCGCCAGACAGGCCAGGCTGTCAGCCTGCAGTGCAGACCCCCTGGTCGCAGGAGAAGAAACTGTTTTCTGCCCATGGCCAGGTCTTCCAGCACACCCATCCTCAGCTTCCAACTGGGCATTCTCTTCCCTGTTGAGCTGCAGGTTACAACCAGCACAGGGATAAGAAAGCACTGAGGTGCAGGGCCCAGGAGCAAGGGACTTCTGTTTGGTCTCCTTTCTTCTTCATCTCTGTTGCCTCTCATTCTCTTCCTTCCTCCTTATCCAAGATGCCAGCAACAGCCACAGCAAGCCCCGAGAACTGACCATTCAGTATCTAGAAGGGAGCACTCCTGTACCAGGACCTTCCTACAGCCCGTGGAATGGCCACAAGTGGAAATGAGGGGTCACAGGGCAGGTCTGGGCCCTCATCCTGCCTGCAGCCAGTGTTCACAGTCATGCCTACAAACTACACCGGGACGCAGAGACAGGAAGCAGCAAGGGGCACTGTCACCCTCCACGGTCTCTGCTCCAACGCGGGCCCGAGTCTCTTGGTGACCTAAAGTTCAGGTCATGATTATAAACAAGACTGTGTGCAAAGTCTCCACCAACGCCCCCATCCTCTTCCCTGTGACAGTAACAACCCTGCCTGCAGCTCAGGACGGCTCACAAATGCCTCACGCTGGGCCAGGTGCTTTTTGGACCACCCATCTCGCGGTAGAAGAAACAGGCTTGCTCAGCTTAGGTACATTGCCTAAGTCACAAGAAGAGGCGTAGGCCTATCGAACTGGGCTTCAAGCTTTGACCTCTCTGACCCTAAGTCCATGCTCTTGGTTGCTGCACCCTACGGCCTAGTGAAACTGTGTGGACCATGGCAGAGAGTCACAAGTCAGGCCACGAACTTCAGTAGTGAGCTTCAGAGCCAGTGAAAGCCTTCTATCCAGTCGTTCAGCATATGCTCCATTAGAAAAAGTAACCAACACTCCCCAAAAAGCGTTGGTGCCCTCAGCAGGATCGACAAACTGCCTACAGAGGGCCAGATAGGGACCATTTTAGGCTCTGCAGGTCGTACAGTCTGGTTCACAAATTCTCAACTCCGCCCAACTCTGCCAGTTAGTGCAAAAGCAGCCACGGACAATACATGCACAAATGAGCCTTGCTGTGTTCCAGTAAAACTTTATTTATAAAAACAGGCAGAGGCCCGGATTAGGTGAGCAGGCAGTCGTTTGCTGACCTGTGGCCTAGAGCACAGTGACTCAAGCCATGGCTGTCTAGAGACGGGACCTGGGCGTCAACCTTGAATCTCATCCCAACCGCTTGCTAACTGTGCCATCTTGCTAAATGTCTTTATCTCCTGGCCTCACTTTTCTCACCTTCAAAATGGAGATGACCACTGAGCCTACTTCCCAGAGTTTTTGCAATGATTAAATGAGCTAAAAAATACCTGGCACATCATAAACACCCCATCGTCCCTGGAAAACACCCAGGGGGAAAGCAAGGAACTAAAGCCACAATTGGATTCAGCAAATCTGCAGGTTTCAGGGAAGATTCGTCCTTCTCAACCCAGGCGATCTGGCTCCCAGGCAACTGCTGACGAGGTCTGCAGTGGGGGAAGGGGTGCCGCTGGCATCTAGCAGGTGGAGGCCAGGGAAGGTACTAAACGTCCTACAATGCACAGGACAACCCCTTACAACAAAGAATCAGCCACCCGAAAATGTCAACAGTGCTGAGGTTTAGAAACCCTGAGGAATAACAACCAAGATGACGAAAGGACTCAAACCGTGTCCTTTGAGCAGCTGAAGAGACCAAGGTGTTTATCCTGGTGAAGATTCAGGGGGAGAACATAACTCAGAAAGGACATGATAAGCATCTGCAAATATTTAGAAGATGGGCTAATGAAAGAGGAGCCGGAAAGGCTGGCATGGTGTGGGCCCAATGTCAGCACAGCAGACTCCCAAAGAGATCCTGCCCTTGGGTACAAGTGACCCTCCGCACCCCAGCTGAGCAGACCAGGTGTGGGCACCTGGCTGGAGCTGGAACCAAGGCTTTCCCTGGGGGGTTGAAACTGGCTTTCTTTTTCTCAGTCCCAATCTTTCCACGGCCTATGCCAGAAGCCCGGGAGGTAGAAGCTGTTATTTTCTGCCCACCATTGGACCAAGTAGGACAAAAAGCTGGTCTGCACGCCCCCTTGCTCTAGGTCCCAGCTCCTAGGTATTTTTGGGCCGAGCCACCTCCCTGGCCTACGTTCCCATGAGATAGATAACCTCCTCTCTCTTAGACACATTGGCTCCGAGACCAGCTGTAACTTCTCCCCCTGAGAGAGAGGGACAGCCGGCTCCCCTGTCAGCTCTCTCCCTAGCTTCTAAAGCTCTGGTTCCAAGAGCAAGAAAGGTCAGGAACTCACTGTCTTTGAAAAAGCCCAAGTTCTTCACCCCAGCTCTGGCCCTACAGTGCAGACACCACTGGTACCTGAGAACGCTTCCATTTGCCCATGTCTGGAACTGTGTGGATCTCCTTTTTCGGAATGATGAAGTTCGGAGTGGCCGGAGGGATATCCTCCGAAGAATCTTGACAAAGAAAGCGAAGAAGCAAACAGATAAATAGAATTTTTCTCCCAACCCAATTTTCTCCCTTCTCTCTCTCTCCCCCTCCCACTCTCTCCCTCTCTCTCTTTCTGTCACACACACACACACACACACACACACACACACACACCTTTAAACCAAGACTCCAACCCCCAGTCCCCAGGGTAAATCAGATGCGTACTCCCAGGACAGTCAAGCCAAACCCACTGACCTCCTGCCTTTCCACCCTCAGCCTGGAGCCCTGAGATACCGAGGTACCAACGATCCCCTCAACAACTGACACGTTCCGTTGCTCCAGGGTGCTCACCTCCTGCTCCCTCTCCAGAGAATGGTTAGAAAAATAAAACCAAGTTGACCTTTTAGACAGAATCAGGAAATTCAAAAAAAGGGGGGGGGGGAATACAAACGGCCACCAATAAACATTTGAAAAAAACTGCCAACCTCTGAATAAGCAAAGAAGCGTAAATTAGATGAGATGGTTTTTCCAAATCAGGGTGGCAGATTAAAACCGTCTGGGACGGACTGGGGAAGGGCAAGCGGGAACTCTCCTGCACTGCTGGGGGGAGTCCTGGTAGAGTCCGCTGAGCAGGCAACTCAGCACTGGCTTTTGAAGTAAAAACCACACAGACCCATGGAGCCAACAGTGCTACTTGTAGGCATCGACCCTTCGGGTGCTCACAGAAATCCACCACTATGTGTATTAAGGCGCTTACTGCACGGAAAAAAGGTAGAAATAGCGCATATATCAATTGACAGGGCAATGGGTAAATAAGGATATGCCCACATAATGGAAATCTTCATAGCTTTTTAAAATAAAACCTAAATTACTGACATAGGAAAAGAGCCTAGAAGTTGATACGTGAGGAAAGAAAATTAAGCTGTATTATATATAATCTCATTACTGCACAAACCTCTGCATACTCGTATAAATAACATGTATATCTAGTAGCATATGCATGGAAAAATCTGAAGGATTAAACCCCTGAGTTAGTTAATAGTCATCTCTAGGAGGTAAGATGTATAAGGGACTTCCATCTCTAATTTACATATTGCTGTTAAAAACTAGCATACAATTATGGGGTGCTTGGGTGGCTCGGTCGGTTGAGCATCCAACTCTTGGTTTCAGCTCAGGTCAGGATCTCATGATCTCAGGGTCATGAGATGGAGCCCCGCAGCGGGCTCTTCGCTGGAGATGGAGCCTGCCTGAGATTCTCTCTCTCCCTCTCCTTCTACCCACCCCCACATTCGTGAGCCTGCGCGCGCGCGCTCTCTCTCTCTCTCTCTCTCCTCTTAAAAACAACAACAACAATAGCAACTAACAGACAGTAATTTTGTAATCAGGTAAAAAAAAACCCTATTTTAAATGGAGTTTCTATATTTGCAGAAGTTGGGGAAAGGTAAACACAGGGCAGTTCCACGTGCTGACCTAGAGGCAAACTTTGCACCAAAGTGGACTGCTTAGTATGAGTGGTCTCTCTTGCCAAAAATATGGGGCCCACGCTGCAGGATTCCCCTTACTCTGTGACACTGGGAAATACAAGCCCTCAGTGTCTTCTCCATAATTCCAAAATATAAAAAGTTCTCAAAACCCCAAGTTTTTAAAATAAGTTTGGCACAAATTCGTTTGGTACAAAACTTAAACCTAAATCAACACGGAGACATTTATAGGCTTTGCTGTTCCCTCTTAGGGAATTTAGGTTTTGCTGCAGAAGTATTTTTCTTTGATTATGGGGTGCTGCTTTCTGAAATCTGGGAAACTCTGAATTCCAAAATACATCTGGCCCCAAGGGTCCTGGACAGGGACTGTGGCTGAATCTACTACTGCAGATCTGTTGTATTAGTTAACACTTTCTTTTAAAAACCCAAGCTCTCCAGAAAGAGTCACTCAAGACATATGATAAATGTGTCCCCCTGCTGTCCTCCTAAAACCTAACTGACATGGCCTGCATAGAGAAAGGGGACAGGGGCCTAAGACGGTCCTGGAACATGTGACATTTGGGAGAATGAGGCATGCCTGGAGAGACCCTGAGGAAAGGGAAAGCTCTAGGATACTTGGAGACCTGAGGAGTAGGACAGAGAATTTGAGATGAGAGGAAGGCAAACCTCTGCCTAATTCAAAATTCAAACCAGAGCCCAAAACACAAATCAGAAACTCTCTTCCTCCTCCCACCTGTTCTACAAGCCCTGTTCCCAGAACCCAAAATTGAGGCCCCTACTATTAATAAATTACTACTTTAAGATGCTATTAAATACCGGTGCCTTGGTTGCTCAGTGGGTTAAGTGCCACTGCTCAGTGGCAGCTGCCTTTGGCTCAGGTCATGATCTCGGGGTCCTGGGATCGAGTCCCGCTTCTTTGGGCTCCCTACTCAGGGGGGGTCTGCTTCTCCCTCTTCCTCTACCTCCTCCCTCCTGTTCATACTTTGTCTCTTTCTCTCTCTATCAAATAAATAAATAAAATATTTTTTTAAAAAGCTATTAAATTAAAAGCTTTATAGGTCAGGCTGGTAACCTAACATCATTGCTTTTATGGGAAAATGTGTTCCACATTTCAAATAATCAACTTGCAAATGATCATTAGGAACAAAGAGCTCTTCTGTAAGTTCCCTGCCAGGGGAGAGCCTTTCTGAAGCAATTTCACAGGTGGGAAACCCTCCAAGCCAGGCCTGGTGGCAGGGGAATGGCTACCTTGTAGGAAGCATTGCAACAACCACTAATGAAACGTACACACGTGTTGTTACTGGAACATGCAATCTCAAATAAAAGAAACAAGCCTTCAAATCAGGGACTGTGATTGAGTCCCTCTGGCCTCAGACTCTAACCCAGACAAAGGTGCCATGGGACAGGTGGATACCCCACAAGCTCACAGTGTAAGATGGAAATATCTAGAGTTTTAGAGATGTTTCCTAATACCCCCCAAAATTATAAGGTAATACCATCTATCATTTGAAAGCCAGCCTACATGTTCAACCTGTACCACCTTTTAAAAGGACAACATTTCCTGACCGCCCCCCATGCCCCATGTTTTGCCCACATCATCTCTGGAACACACACTACAACTCTGTGGAGAAGGTATTAACAGCCCCATTTTCAGAGAGAAGCAAGGCTCAGAGAATGTGATCTCCAGGCAGAGCCAGGTCTGTACAACTCTAAAATCCAAGGTTTTCATCACTACACTGTCTGAGCGAAGTAGTTCTTTCTACTTGTTCCAAAATGTCCTGTTTCCAACTTCAAAAAAGGACCACCTCCCGGGACCTGGCTCTTTCCAGCCACAGATATCCTCCCTGAGCCTTCATCTCTTCCAGTGCATGGGCTGCCTCCCCAGCCACCCAACTTCGGAGACACATTCATCTCACTGGGAATTCTGGTTGGCTCCTATCTCTCACAGGCATTACCAGAACTTCTAAGGGCACAGCCACAGAAGTTTTGTACAAAATGAAGTAAACGTCTGGTTTCAAATGCCCTAAGAGTCCATACCCAGTTCTTTGTTCATCTACTGGGAGGCGGGGCGGGGAGACAGATGCCTTTTTTGGTCTTATTTCTCCTTCCTGACACCTTTCCAGGGATCCCAAAATGCAAGACAGTTAGAAGGAATATTCAAAGCGTTCAAAACATTAGCTGTGTTTGGCCAACCTATTCGCCCTGTCAGCATTTTAAATTATCTACGGTCAGTCCTTCCTAGCTCGGTGCCAGCGGTGGGTGTTAGCAAACCGCCTTCCCCTTCTCCAGGAAACAGGTCTCTATAAGAAGATCCTTTCCCTAGTACTTCCATCCCAGTTATTTGAGATGAACTAAAGCCAGGCTACAGTGTAAATAAGTTACAGATCGTGATGCTAGGAAGAGACTCATCTTGCACGATCAGCTTTTTTAAATTAGTGGTTTACACAACCAAGGGCAGTTTCTCTCTATAAATTTTCAGCCACCGAAACGAACTGCACAGCCCCGCCTCCAAGAGGGGAGAGGGTAGGTGGATGTGCGGTGGGGAGGGTGCGGAGGAGTCTGGAAACCGGGTGGAGGCAGGCCCAGGCCCACAGAGCACCACCCCTCACCCCCTGAGCAGGGGCTAATAAAGAAGGCAGCCACCAAAATCACTTTCGCCCCCATCCCTAGCAGCTTCCCCACCAGCTCAAGAGCTGACTTCAGCACGCGCAGCCCAGATGTGGAAAAGGCCCCCCCTTTTGGCCACGGCGCTGCCCACCCGGCCCTCGGGCTCCCCAAGTTCAGGTGTTGCGCCCCACCTGCCACCCCTTCGCTTCCAAGGGTCCTTGCCCGCCCCCAAATCCCCCCAACACGTACGTCTTCGGGGCCCAGCAGCTTCTGCCACTGGAGTTCCTCCACCTCCCGACCCGCCCCCTACCCCATCGCGGAGCCCCCCCCACACCACACCCCTTCCCCGCCCCCACGCCGGGCACCGCCCCCACGCCCCTACCCGACCCCCGCCGGGCTGGGGTCGTCCTACCTGGCGGCGACTGCCGCTCGCCCTCAGCCATCTTCCTCCCGCCGGGAGCCGGCCCGGATGCCTGCAGTCCCCTCTCACCTTTCACCCCCGCACCCCTTCCCTTTCCCCGGCTCCACCAGGCGCTCGGAGCTTTCTGAAGAGAAAGGAGCACCAGCCGGCTATAACCGAAAACCGAGAATTAAAGTCACCCCCGTGAAGACGACCGCCATGCTGGTGCGGGGCACTCAGGGAGCATGCCCAGCAACGGCCGGCTTGCGGCTGCGGGGCTCACGGGGAGGCGGCCGCCATGTTGGTGCGGGGCAGCTGGGAGCATGCGCGCCAACGGCCGGCTCGCCTCCCTACCAGCCAACGGTCCGCCGGGCTGTGGGAGCGCGGCAGCCATGCTTGTGCGGGGCGCTCCCCACCTGTCATCTTTGACCCTATCCCGAGGCAAATTAGAGGACGTTCCCTTATTGACAGGGTTGTGTTTTCCTGCCGCTCTGAGAGTACCGCTCAAGGACACCAAAAGGACCGAGAAGGGTGCACGCTACTGCCTCCAACAGCTTAGATAGCATTTGGAGGTGGGACGGCGAGCTGGACAGCAGCCTTTTTTGCCTCTCTTCCTGGGTCCCACAGCCTCGCGGGGTCTCGCGACCACTAACTGCGCCCTCGGCCCCGCCCCTGGCCAGCCCGGCCCAGCGCTGTGGCCCCGCCCCGCGCTTGCGGCTAGCGGCCCGGGCCCGCAACCGGCTGGTGGGCCCGCCCCTAGAATCCTACTACCCGGGGCCCCCAGCCCGCCGCCCGCCCGACGCGGTGGGTGGGCGCCGGGCCGCTTCTACCGGCCGGCGGCGGTGACGCGGCGACCTTGGCCCGGAGGCTCTAGCGGAGACCCACCGACGGCGGCGGGGGAGGGAAGCAGCGGCGTGGACTTTGCCTAGTGCGGAGGACCGAGCGGACTGCGTGTCCGCGGGCGGGCCGCAGAGATGTTGGCTTTCGCGGCCAGGACCGTGGTGAGTGCGGCGAGGAACCCGGGCGGGCGGGCCCTGGACGCGGCGGGCGGGCGGCGAGTTGGGCCAGACACGCCCTGAGCCGGAATGAAGAAAGAGGCCATGGAGGCGACGCGGCCGGGTGGCCACTGTCCTACCCGGCCGACAGCTGCTGGGGTTAGATCGGCAGGTGGACTAGCCCTGCTTGGCAGAGGAGACTGAGGCTCAAGGTCAGAGATCCGATCGAACCCACATCGTGTGGCCCTAAATTCCAACCACCCGGAAAAGGCAGTGGGGACCCTGGCTTCAGGCAGCACCTCCACCCTTAGACCCAGAGCCAAGTTGCCGAGACCGGGCGTCTTCCCCGGTTATTCCCTGACTCACACACCTGTCGCATGCTCAGCCTGAGCCATCTATGCCCAGGGCAGAGCCACTTCTCCAACCTCATCCAGTTGGTCAGTCTCCTTGGGCTTATCACATGGCCCTTGGGGAATTTTGTGTGGCCAGAGAAATTCATGTGGAGGCCTCAAGCTGGGCTTCTTAGAAGATCCTCTGAAACGGCAGGAGGCAGCAGGTGGCAGCCCCATACCCTTCATCTTCACTGTCCCTCCCCACCAACTTGTCCATGTCTACCCCAGAATCCTCCCCACAGGGCACCAAGGAGTATTGCCACTCTAATTTGAGTTCTTTTCCCCTCTACTCCAAGCATATCTCTGCTTGTATCTCCTTCTGTCTGTGCCAAGAAGGATGTTCAAACAGACACTACCTGGCCCAGAGGGCTGAGGGTGCCCATCCGCTGGCCCAGAAGCTCTTCCAGATCTCCCAGAACCCTAAGGCTCCACGTCACCCTTGCCAGTGACACCCGAGCAGTGCCCCCGTCTCACAGACATCTTCTTGGTCATCCTCCAGGACCTGCTGGGTGGCCTGATCACTTTACTGCTAGGGAAACTGAGGCAAGGAGAGACTTGGCCAGAACCCCCCAGATCTGGTGACTCAAATCTAGCAGAATCCCAAAATCAGCCTTCTCCTTCGGTTTATTTTTTAGTGCCCAAAGCCCTCCACTCTTGGCCCCCAGCTGAATGAGCCACAGCTCAAGAGAAGCAGGCTTTGCTGGAAGGGAGGCCCAGAAGGCTGCAAGAGTCCTGGAGGAAACCGGATGAGCTCTTAGCAGCCACTGGCCACTTAATGGCCCTTTCCCAGCGTCTGCTCTCTTGCACCAACCCCAATTTACAGGACCGATTTCAGGGTTGTGGTGTAACCTCAATGGCCAGGCAGCTTCTGCCTCCAGCCAAGTTTTCCATGATTAAACAAACCTACGCAGATTCCAACAGGTGGATTTTTAAATCCCTCCTGGCCCTGGCACCAGGCCCACCCAGAGAAGAGAAGAGAACATAGTCCAGGTTTCCTCCTACTCTAGTGCCTACTACCGGCCCCTTCACCTGCTCCCTCATCCTGCACTTCTGGCAGCTAGGGAGGGTGCCTGCCACAGCCACAACCCTAGATGCCACCCTAGCCACCAAAGCCATTGCCACTTCTGCCTCTGCCTCCCCCCTGAATCTTGGCTCTTGTCTTCTTTTTCTAGCCCGGGCAAGTGGCTGTCTCTTGCTAGGTTCTGCTCGCCCACTGGGTAGCACAGTTAGGCTTAGAGGCCCAGCCCAAGGCAGACAGACAGGGCAGAGAACCTCAGTCCTGCCATGGAGGACGGGCAGCAGAAAGAGAAGGTATGGAACGATCCTCTGCCACTTGCCTGCCCACTGCTGCCTATAGCCTCGGATCTTCTGTCTCTCTTTCTGCCCACCTCCAGGGTCTCCCAAACTTTCTCTGCTGTCTCTCACCCACCTACCAGGCCATTCAGCTCTTGCTTACCACAGCGCTACCCCTGTGCCGACTCTGTCCCCATCCCACAGATAAAAACCAAGCCCTGGCCCTTGCCCAAAGGTGCTATCATCATCCAGCTCTTTCTTTCTCTTTTTGCCTCTTATTTCTCAGCTTGGCAAGGGTGGGAGAAAAGGAGGTGGGGGGCCCCTGGGGGGAGCAGTCACCTCACGGCCTGCTGACTGGCTCATCCTACCAGAGTGAGAAAGGTGGGGCCTTGTTGCCTCCAGACAGGTGAGAGGTCACTCTCAGCTCTGCCACCCCCACCAGGTGCCATTCATCCCGACTTGGTTCCCTGGAGCCTCACCAGGATCATTGGCCACACACCCCCGCCCCCTGCATCTCCCAGCCCCTGGGAGGTGGAGACATACAGTTTGAGGGCTGGGAAACCAGGCAGGCACCACCCAAGAGGCCATCTCTGACCCCAGGGATTAGCACATAAGTGCCCAGGACCATAGCTGTGGGATTGCCAGGGCCTTCCAGAGCCAGTGAGAGAATGAACAGGGTGTTCTGCTGCCTGCAGGTGAAGCCCCTGGGCTTCCTCAAGCCCTCCTCCTTGGCGAAGGTCTCCAGCCGCCTCAAGGCCCACCAGGATTCGCTGCCTCGGCTGCCCGTGCCCGCGCTGCAGCAGTCCCTGGACCGTTACCTCCAGGCGCTGCAACCCATCGTGAGCGAGGAGGAGTGGGCCCAAACCAAGCAGCTGGTGGAAGAATTTCAGACCGCGGGGGGTGTCGGGGAGCGCCTGCAGAAGGGGCTGGAGCGCAGGGCCAGGAAGACGGAGAACTGGGTGAGTGGAGCTCCCTGTTCCCACACAGGCTGAGGGGCCCGGGGCCCTCTCAGAGGCTCAGGTCATGAAAGGATCCCTCGCTGTGGCCCGTTGCGGGCCTCACGCTGAATTTCCCAGGAACCAGCGACTCTGGCACATCCTTTCGTGCCACGAGGTTTCTTGAGGGCTTCCTCTGTGTCTCGCACTAGGCAGGGCCCTGAGTGAGCAAGGAGGACACAGTCCACGGTCCCTTGGGGCTGACATTCAAGGCGGGTGGGAAGCGAGGTGATTAAACAGCATACAGGCGAGTGGATGGGTTTCTTTCAGGCAGTGAAATTTGCTGGGAGAAAAAAGGGAGGGAGGAGAATGACGGTGACTTTGTTCTGAGTAGGCGGAGAGGAGATGGTGTTGCATCTGAGACAGAGAACAACCCCTGGCAAATGTGGGAAGAGCCTAGGTAGGGTGCCCGGCAGCAGAGGCCGCAATATAGCGCAATGGTCTGGGGCTGGGTGGGGGGGTGCATCAGAGGAAGGAATCTGGACTTGAGCTCCGTGGGAGGCGGCCGCAGGACGGCTCCAAGCCAGGCATTGGTGTTGCTCGGTGACAGATCAGATCGCCCTGGTTCTTTGGCCCCATCTGTCACGCAGGTGTGCGCAGCTCGTGTAAATGGGTCCACACTGATGCTGCGTGCGCTTTTCTGTATGCGTCTTACACCTCAACACCGAAAAGGAGCACCCCGACTGCTGGGAGGGAAGCGGGCCTGGGGGCGGGAGGCATGGGATGAGGCTGGCGCCGGAACCCCCGAGGCAGATGCGGGCAGGGAGAGGGCGGGTGAGTCAGTTCCCTCCGTCAGTTCCCTCCTTGCCGATGGGGACTGTGGGGGGAGCAGTCCTGACCTAAAGCAACTGCATGGGGGGGAAGAAGAGGGAGACTGGCCAAGACAGGGAGGGCCGAGGGGAGAGCAGTTCTGTGGGAGAGAACCAGAGCCGGGTTCTGGCCGTGTAAGGTGGGAGATGCTCTGAGTGGGGCAGGTAGAGGGGTGGGGGCTGCACACAGGGGGTGGGAGTCATCAGCTGGCAGGTAGCATGTACTGAGCCTCAGCAGGCACTTAGAGAGTCTGTGGTCTGGCAGTTTCTCCAACATTTTTAGCCCAGAACTCCTTCCCACAGAAGCTTCTAGCTAAAGGGGTAGGGGTATCCCCTTCTCCACTCACAGAGCCCTCATGCCCAGCAGATTCTCAGTGGCGGAATGCCCACACCTGTAGGATCGCCCTTATTTCCCAGCTCTGGCCAGAGCCCCTGAGGTCCCTGGTGGAGTGGCGGCCCCCTGGCTGAAGGGAATTCTTGTCTGCCCTTCCCTGATCCACAGATGAGGAAGCTGAGGCCCAGAGAGGGAGATTGAAAGCCCAGAGCCACGCAGCCGCTCTCAGGGAGGCCCCGAGCTACACAGGACGGTCTGGCTGACCAGGAGCCCTGTCCTCAGCCCACGTCGGCAGAGAGCCGTTGCTAATGGCTTGCTGTACAACCTGGGCAGGTCGTCCTCCCTCACCCCTTGCCAGGGGCCCACGGCTGGTGGCCGGGTGCCACAGGCCAGCAGTTCCCCAAGCAGAACCTGTGTGGTGAAGAGGCAGGTCCCACTGCCGTTTGAGAGGGGAGAGGAAACTGGGGGGGTGCAGGGGCCTTGGGATGGAGAGACCGGCCAGAGAGGTGTTTGAGGCATGTGCTTGCAGGGGCGGAGTGAAGAGGGATAGTCCAGTCAGCACGTAAGGCTCAAGGATGACAGTCAGTGGCAGTCTGCACAGCCCGGACACAGGAGCCTTCAACAACCTGTCCGTGCCTGGGCCCCAGAGAGACTGCTTGCCCGATGGAAATAGCGCCCCTTGGGCAGAGGACAGACCACCAGGTGGAGACAGGATGTGGCGCTCACGCCTCCTCTCGAGGGCGGTGATTTACCCTCGCAGGGAGCTTTCCCCAGATGGCCCTGGCCTTGGGACCCAAGGGAGTGTCTGCACCCCAGTCTGACACCAGCAAAACCCAGGCCAGGGAGGACCAGGGTCCCAAGGGCTACACTGCACTGAGCCCATGCACTCCTGGCTCCCTGGAGAAAGTCTACCCGGGACGGTCAAAAACACATTCATCAGACTTTGTAGATTTTTCCCTTTTCCCCTTTTTTGTCTATCCGGCATATATTTTTTTTTCTTTCTAAAAGTAGTAAAATCATTGACCAAAAGTGTGTAAGAGGTGTGCCTGGGTGGCTCAGTCAGTTACGCATCTGCCTTCGGCTCAGGTTATGATCCTGGGGTCCTGGGATCGAGCCCTGCATGGGGCTCGCTGCTCAGCAGAGAGCCTGCTTCTTCCTCTCCCTCTGCCTGCCGCTCCCTCTGCGTGTGCTCTCTTTCTCTGTGTCAAATAAATAAAATCTTAAAAAAAAAAAAAAAGGGTGTGTAAGAGAAAGGAAAATGATTCCCATTTCTGCCTCACCCCACCCCACCCCCAACTGCAGGTTTCCTGCCCTGTCTTTCTCTCTGGAATCTTTGGCTTGGCAGTATTGCCTGATTTCTCTTGCTAAGGAGGATTGCCTCAGGAGACGGGGAAACGATGGGGTGCTGCTGGTGGGTTGAAGGGAGTGGGGGGCTCTGGATCCGAGCATTCACTCTGAGGATCTGCGCTATATGGAGGGGGCAAATGGGGCCCAGCCAGGTCCCTGCCCATGCCTGACAGGTTCTGGTCCTTTTCCCAGCTGTCCGAATGGTGGCTCAAAACAGCCTACCTCCAGTACCGCCAGCCCCTGGTCATCTACTCCAACCCTGGTGTGGCCCTGCCCAAACAGGACTTTGTGGACCTGCAGGGACAGCTCCGGTGAGTGGCTGCGGCTGGGACAGGGCTCTGGGCATGTCCAGGGCCCTGACGTCCAATCCCCCAGGAGACTGCGGGGGCCCCAGTCCTAGTCATTATCTTTCATCCCTACGTGCAGCCTTATGAAGTTGGGAGTATGATCCCTATTTTACAGATGGGGAAACTGAGGCTCAGAGCATGAAAGGACTTGGCTGATCCTTTCAGGATTGGCTGATCCAGGCGAGAAAGCAGGGTCTTCCTGGTTGTAGAGCTTCATAACTGGTCACCACACTGTGGACCGTGTCCCCTCCCTCCCTCTAAACCTGAGGCTATCCCTCACCTCAGTTCTGACACTTCACCCCCCTCCTCTCTCTCTCCAGCTGGCCACAGGGGTGACCTTTATACACAGTCCCCTTTTCCACATTCGGCCATGTCACTTGCCCTGGCCTCTGTTCCAGTACTACCAGGGATAAAAATACCAGTGACAGGGATCTCCTGCCCAAGGACCAGCCACTCAAGGCTACCACCCACTTCTCTTAAAGGGACCAGGGCACCCCAAGAATTCTGGCTCAGACTTCAGCCCATGGTCCCCATGTTGAGAGCCAGGGGCAGCCCAGGTGTCAGGCATGATTGGCGTGGCCCAGACCATCCAAGGAGGAAGGTCAGGTTGAGCGAGGTGGCCTGGGAGACACAGAGACCCCAAAACAGGAAGGTACCTATCAGAGGAGACACCCTGAGCCACTGCCCTCCCATTCATACTCCCTGTCCCCCAAGGTCCCAGGTCCCTCTCTAAGTGATGCTTCAGAGAAGGGTGACCTCCTCCCAGGCTCCGGGCTGTGGCTCAGGACTTCAGGCCCTTTGTGGGTAGAAGCTTCCAGCACTGACGAGTAAACCAGCTATAATCGTACCTCCGTTCATTACACCTACATCCTGCCAGGGCTTGGCCGAAGTATCTCCCTGGGCCCTCAAAGAGCCCTGCCTCTAGCGATAAGAGAAAGCTGGCTCAGAAAGGCAAGCCCGGACTCAAACACAGGTTTTCTGCAAGCCGTGATTCAGGAGTGAAGCAGTCTGTCCTCTCCTTTGACTAGGCCCCTCCCTTCACACCATGGTTGTCCCTGATCAGGGACCTCCCACGAAGAGTCCACACGGCTTCTGATCTCTAATTGATTCCCCCAGGTTCGCTGCGAAATTCATCGAGGGCGTGCTGGATTTCAAGGCCATGGTTGACAAGTGAGCAGCCCGCCCCCGCCCCGCACGCCTAATTACCACAGCCACTCTAGCCCAGGCCCGGCAAGTCCCATCAGCAGACCGATGCCGGGCTGGCCCAGAGCTCCTCGCTTTCCCTTCCTGTTGGCGCAGCCTCTGTTGGGGTTGGGGAGACAGAGTGTGGGGATTGGGACACCTAGGTCCTCTGCTCCAGCTGCTGAGACGGCCACCTGGCCACATGGTCCCTACGGACCCCTGGAACTGGGGTCCCAGCCAAAGAGGCCCACAGAGGCTGATTGAGTGCTTCATCTGTGGCAAACTGAAGCACAGAAGGGGAAGGGAGTTTCCAGGGTGACCCCAGCAGGGCCCACCCAGGGTGGGACCCAGGCCTCCTGACACCACCCCCCGGCTCCTGCTGAGTAGGGGCAGGGACACCGCCTGCGTGAGCCCCCTTCTCAGCTGTGCCCAGCAGCAGCTCCCTGTCGGTCTTGTCCTCTTCCCCGTTTATTTGTCTGGCGGCCCCCTCACTGTCCCTCTGCCCCCCCCCCCGCAGCGAAGCCCTGCCCGTGGAGTACCTGGGGGGCAAACCGCTGTGCATGGAGCAGTACTATCAGATCCTCTCCTCCTGCCGCGTGCCGGGCCCCAAGCAGGACACCGTCATCAGCTTCAGCAAGACCAAGAAGCCGCCCATGCACATCACTGTGGTGCACAACTATCAAGTGGGTGGGCTCCCAGCCGGCTGCAGGGGAGGCGGGGGGCAGGGCCAAAGGTCAGCCGCCGCCCCCCCCCCCCCCCCCGCCCCGCATCGCACATGCCCGCGCGGCCCCAGGAACAGGCATCTCCTGGGCGTCTCCGCTGGGTGCCCCTCGAGGCCCCAGCCTGAGGGCAGCCAGGAGGGGCCGCGGGCCTGCCCAGCCTGGGAGAGAGCCATGCAGGGCCCTCTCCCCCTCTCATACCTGTGGCCTGGCTTTGTCCCCTCCGCGGGGCCTGGGCCGGCCGGCACTGACTATGACTTCCGGGCTGCCGAGGCCAGGAGGAGGTGGGGGTGGGAGGTAACTGCTGCCAGTCTGAGGCCCCCACCCGCCTCCCTTCTCTCCACTTGCCTGTGCCCGGATAGTTTTTTGAGCTGGACGTGTACCACAGCGATGGGACTCCCCTGACATCAGATCAGATCTTCGTGCAACTGGAGAAGATCTGGAATTCATCGCTGCAAACCAACAAAGAGCCCGTGGGCATCCTCACCTCCAACCACCGCAACTCCTGGGCCAAGGCATACAACACCCTCATCAAAGGTACCCCTGGGTGGGGGTGGAAGAAAGAAGAAAGGCCCCCACCAGGCCCTGTGTGGCCACATTTCTCACTGAATCCTCTCAACTCACAGTGGGTGTTTGCCCATTTCACAGATGAAGAAACTAAGGCTTGTTTGGGTTTAGTTTCCCTCTATTAAGTAGCAAGTTACAGTAACAGTCCGGGTCCTCTGGCTGCAGACCCCACCTCTGCCTCCACGTTCCTTCCAGATCCTGTGTTGGTCAGGGGCGTCGTCCCCAGAGCCAGACCCCCTGTGTTGGCCCCTAAGCCACACTGGCTCTCCACGTGACATGAGACTTCTGTTTCCTCATTTATTTTTTTTTTTTTAAAGATTTTATTTGGTTATGTACGAGAGTGAGAGGAGGGGCAGAGGGGGAAGGAGAGGGACAAGCAGACTCTCCGCTGAGCCCTGGGGTTCCATCTTAGATCTCACAACCCTGAGATCATGGCCGGAGCCAAAATCAAGAGTTGGGTGCTTAACTGACTGAGCCACCCAGGCGCCCCCCCCACCTTTTTTTTTTAAGTTTATTTTTATTTTGTTAGTAATGTCTACACCCAGTGTGGGGCTCGAACTCACAACCCTGAGATCAGGAGTCGTGTGCTCTTCCATCGAGCCAGCCAGGCCCCCTCTGTTCCCTCATTTCTAATGGGGGTCCAGTATTGGGCCCTGCCTCATGGGATGCCGGGGGGTTGCAGGGCCCTGTTGAGGGTAAAGCTCTGACGCCCACACCCAGCCCTAGGTGAATGCTCTGTCGGCCTCCAAGGCCTCCCCAGGCCTGACATTCAGCCCCACCCCGCACCCCTCCCGCCTGCCTCCACAGACAAGGTGAACCGGGAATCAGTGCGCTCCATCCAGAAGAGCATCTTCACCTTGTGCCTGGACGCCCCCGTGCCTCGGGTCTCCGACGACGTGTACCGCAACCACGTGGCCGGCCAGATGCTGCATGGCGGCGGGTGCCAGCTCAACAGCGGCAACCGCTGGTTCGACAAGACGCTGCAGGTGAGGACTCGGCGGGGCCGGGGCTCCCGCCCAGGACGCACACCCACGCTTGGCCCACTGCAGCCTCGGGACTTCCTGCCCCTCGCCTGGGCGTCCCTGGCCTCCCAGCTAGTAAAGCAGGCGGGCAGCCGGCAGGTGGATGTGGCTGTAATTACCGGGCGGGCGGCCTGTCATTACTGGGCCTGGCCCAGAGACCACTGTCACCCCTGCAGCACATCAGAGAGAGCCTGGGCTGTGGGGCCAGGCAGAGCGCGCGGTCGTGGCCGTGACTTTCCCTCTCTGCACCTGTAAAATGACTCCCGGGGAGGGTACTGCAGGGACAGAGTGAGGTGTATGAGTGTGGGACGTGCTTGCTGTGGCCTGGAATGGGCCCGAGGCCCCTGCTGAGCGTTCGCTGTTACTAATCACAATAGTAAGTCCGCCTAACCCCTGAGATGGCTTCAGAGAGGCGCTGCCCACGGACCCAGCCCGCAGACAGTGGCTCCAGGGCCCTGGGCCTGACGGCTCCCTGCTCCCCTCCACAGTTCATTGTGGCAGAAGACGGCTCCTGTGGCCTTGTTTATGAGCACGCAGCAGCGGAGGGGCCCCCCATCGTTGCCCTTGTGGACCACGTCATTGAGTTCACGTGAGTGTGGGTGTCCCACCCTCTACCCGGTTCCTTAGCTCCTTGTGGCAGGCGACACACGTAGGGGAACGCCATTCTCCCTTGTGCCTGGGAATCTGTTTCTTCAAAGGAGGCCAGAGGAAGGCCTGGGCTTAGAGTCTGTCGGACCCGGGTTTGAGTTCTGGCTCTGCCACTTCCTGGCTACGGGAGCTCGGACAAGTCCCTTCCCCTCTGCAGGCCTCCTCCGTGTGGCCACTGGAAAGCTGGAGCGAAGGCAGTTTTCTAAGGAGCAAACCCAGGGTCTTCCTAGGCTGGCTCCCTCCAGCCTCGGGGACCCGTGGCCCAGGGGATGGACCCAGGCTCCCGAGGCCCCCGTGTCCCATGCAGGAAGAAGCCCGAGCTCGTGCGGTCCCCCATGGTGCCCCTGCCCATGCCCAAGAAGCTGCGGTTCAACATCACTCCCGAGATCAAGAGCGACATTGAAAAGGCCAAGCAGAATCTCAGCATGTGAGCACCGGGCACGGGTGGCTTAAGTCACGTTAAAGGCCCAGGTCCCTGGGGCCTGCCAGGCTCCTGTTCCGGGTCTATCATCGTACCCGGCTGCTACTGAGACTGCTCTTGGGCCTTCCCTGGGGTTGGGAGGGGCTGCCGGGTGCCTGCCCCTCACCCCCCCCCCCCGCTCCGCCCCCCAGCATGATCCAGGACCTGGACATCATGGTGATGGTGTTCCACCACTTCGGGAAAGACTTCCCCAAGTCCGAGAAGCTGAGCCCGGATGCCTTCGTCCAGATGGCGCTGCAGCTGGCCTACTACAGGTGCGCCCCGTGCCCACCCCTCTCCCCCCCCACCCCTCCACCCCCATGGAGGAGGCACGAGGAGGCCTGAGGGTGGAGGCGGGCCACCTGCCGGGGGAAGGGGGCGGTGCTCAGCTCCTTCTCCCCCCCCAGGATCTACAAACAGGCCTGCGCCACCTACGAGAGTGCCTCCCTGCGCATGTTTCACCTGGGCCGGACCGACACCATCCGCTCGGCCTCCATGGACTCGCTGGCCTTCGTCAAAGCCATGGATGACCCCAGTGTGTCGGTGAGAGGTCTGGGGTAAGGGTGGGCAAGCTGGCCTCCCTTCCCGTCCACTCGGTCATTACACCACTGATGGCGCATCTACCGTCTTCCAGCCCTCCGGTGGGCTCCGCAAATCTCCCAGAAGGTGGGGTCATGAATTTGGCCCTGAGCTTCCTGGCAGCCAAAGACAAAAAGGAACCATTTGTTCCTTCACTTATCTGCGGCGAGCATCTGCCCCGTGGGTCAGGCCTTGGGGGAGGACGGACGAGAGCGATGGCTGTTCCCGTTCCTGCTCTCAGGGGTCAGGGGCGGCGGACTCCAGTGCTGGCTGGGACGTGGGCCACTGGGGTGTGGGCGGCAGGAACAGGGGAGGAACATGTGCTCCACCCCCCTCACCCCCTAGGAGTACCAGAGGGTGGAGCTTCTGCGGAAGGCCGTGCACGCCCACCGAGCCTACGCCGACCAGGTGACCGAATGACCTCGTGTCCCGGCTGTCCGTCTGCCTGTCCATCCCTGCAGCAAATGGCTGCTCACCTGTAGCACGAACCCCTCCTCCCCAAACCTTGGGGCACTCGGCGCACCTGGAGCAAGGCTGAATGTCCCCCTTTTAAAGCTGGAGAAACTCAGGCCGGGCCCAGTGACTTTGTTGGTCCCGAGTTAGCCTCCAGATGTTGCATCGTGCTCCCTCCTCAGTGGCCCCGGAGCCCACGATGCTGAGGGTTTGCAGGATCTGGCCAACAGCAGCGGTCCTGCCCTCTGACAGCTTGGGCGGTGGTCGGGAGGGTTCCCATCTGGCCCTGAGCCCCTGTGTGTGCCGGGCTCTGCCCATGTTCCATGCGGATGTCCATCTCAATCTCACTGCCACCTTGTAAGGGGAAATTCAGTGACCATCCCCATTTTATAGATGAAAACAGTGAGGCTCCAGGATGGGGCCAGGTCACCCAGCTGGAGGCCTGTGTTCTTAAATCCCTGGGCAGGTCGCTGGGCCTCGGCTTCCCCATCTGTAAAGTGAGGGCTCACCTGCCTGGACCCTCTGGTCTCGTGATTCCAAGGGACCACTGCGTGGAAGTGGCGTTGCTGCCATAGGCTTTTGAGGAAGGTCGGGGCACCCTCTGGGCCTGCGGCCCCTGCGCCTGACAGCTCCCCTTCTCACAGGCCATCCGGGGGGAGGCCTTCGACCGGCACCTGCTGGGCCTGAAGCTGCAGGCCATTGAGGACCTGGTGAGCATGCCCGACATCTTCATGGACACCTCCTACGCCATCGCTATGCACTTCAACCTCTCCACCAGTCAGGTGGGCCGCTGCCCCGGAGCCGTCCAGGCTTTCCTGCCCTCCGGGCCCCTGCCACTGCCATAGGTGCCCTGGGGTGGGATGGAACAGACCCCTTGGGGCCGGACAAAGCCTACGCTGAACAGAGCCAAGGTCCAGAACATGGTCAGACCTTGGTGGTGGCATGACCCATAGAGGCCACCCCATGTCCCTGCGGAAGCAGCTGAGTTCCAGTGGAAGAGCTGGCGCCAGGGGGCTGCACGGCAGCTCAGGGAGACTGAGAAGGAGTCAGAGTCCCTCCACGGGGGAGAATCAACTTCATTCATCCACTGGTCAGACACGAAGGAACATCTGAGTCATGCCATCCATGGCTGGGCACTGGGACACAGCAGGGACAGACCACCATCCCTGTCCCTGGGGACTCACAGTGTAGGCTAGAAGCACAGGGACGGAGGCAGTGACACCACCCCCCCAGGAAGTGCTGGGGGTCAGGGGAGGCTCAAGGAGGGAGCACTTAAAGCTCCCTCAGGAATGGCAAGGAAGGCTCCATAGAGGGTTGACTCCAGAACTGCACCCCAAAGGAGGAGGAGAAGTAAGGCATCTGCTGGAAAAGAGGAAGGGGCACCTCGGGCAGGGCACAGTTCGAGCAGAGACACAGAAGGGCCGGCTGGTGACACCGCGGTGGGGGGGAGGGGAGCTGGTGGGGTAGGACAAAAGCCTCCGTCCTGTGCTGTCTCCAGGTCCCTGCCAAGACAGACTGCGTCATGTTCTTTGGGCCCGTGGTCCCAGATGGCTATGGCGTCTGCTATAACCCCATGGAGGCTCACATCAACTTCTCCGTGTCGGCCTACAACAGCTGTGCCGAGACCAATGCTGCCCGCATGGCCCACTACCTGGAGAAGGCGCTCCTGGACATGCGCGCTCTGCTGCAGAGCCACCCCCGGGCCAAGCTGTGAGCTGTCGGGCCTGCCGGTGTCACAGCCCAGCCAACCCCAGGAGTGGGCCACCCACCAGGGTTCCGCTCCTTTGCTCCCTCCCCGCTGGACCCTGCCGAGCTAATGCAGGGATGGCTTCCCCCACCCAGCAGGGCCTGCAGGCCTGAGCCAGTGCCTTCCATGGGGTCTCCCCAGCATGTCCTGGGGCCTGGAACCTGGGCTGAATTCAGAGGCTGAGTAGGACATAAGGCCCAGGCGCCCGGCCCGTCACCCATGAGCCCGCCTACAGGGAAAGGAACCAGAAGAGCCCATCCCTCACCAGGGCAGCAGGCTGGGAAGTCCTTTTCTTGCTAGCTCAGCTCTAGCCCACTCCCTGCCCTCTACGCTGCTGGGCCGGTGTCTGTACCCCAATCCCCAGGCTCCCAAGGATCTAGAGGCGGGACTCTGTAGAGCCAGGGGCTCCGGGCCTCCCCGAGACGGAGGCTGGGGTGCAGGGTGTGCCGGTAAGGGAAACCCAAGGCCTCGACTCGCCCTGCACGGCAGTACCGTCTCCCCCGGGGGGGCTGCTGTGCTCTTTGGGATGATGTGGCCCGTGAGCCCTGACTCGCTCGCTTCCATTCAGCTTGATTCCTGAACCATGTCGATGGTTGTATCACAGTAACACGCAAGGTGATTAATAAAGGAGAATTTGTCGGTGGAGAGGTATTTCAGCCGAGGGGGCAGGCAAGGTGGGGCAGACGCTTTGCGTTCCCCCAACTTGCGCTGCACCTGGGAGCTGGTGTCCAAGCAGCCAGCGGGCCGGGCCCAAAGGCTCCCAGAGCAGCCAAGAGGAGGGTTCTCGGGCTTCGGCTAGGGAGCCGCAGGCCAGCGCCGACCTCAGGGCACTCAGCCAGGAATGGCGCCAGACCCGGGGCTGTCATCTCCACTGACTTGGGCCTCCCTGTCCCGTGGGCTGTGGGTGGGAACGACTCTCCCAGGGGGCTGTGGGGCCTCGTCGCCGCAGCTGTGGTGGGCTGGGCAGTGTGTAGCTGACACTCAAGGCCTTGTCCTGCTGCCCACCCCTCGCGCCACACACACACAGACACACACCCCTGAGCCAACAGCGCTGGCGGCCAAGCAGCCCTGCTCAGCCCGGCCCAGCCCCTAGGCGCGGCCAGGGCCTACCAGACACCAGGTCATGCGGCCAGCCGATCAGATACCTATACGTGCCTCCAACCCCCCACACCTCGCAGGGCAGGGTGTTCTGCCAAAATCAAGTCGGCTGTGTATGCAGAGAAGAGTCTCTCCTCAGAGGCACCCGTGAGACCCCCAGAGCAGGGGCCGAGGGGGTGCAGGTGGGAGAGGCCACGGAGCTTGTAAGGTGACCCGGCTGACTCGGGACAGTCACGTGAGGGGTAGATCCTCTGTTTTTCTCCATTTTGCAGATGCGGAAAACAAGCTCAGAGAGGTTAAGGTCACCAGGTCACTAAATGGCAGAGAGAGATTTCCAGAGGAGCCCCCGTAGCCAAGCAGCCAGCCCCGAAACCAAAGCCACGCAGACAACCCCAGGCCAGCGGGTGGAGGAGAAAGGAGCCCGGGGTGGAAACCGGCCCAGACTCGGGCCCGGAGCTGCTGATGGAGGAGGACAGAGGGCCCCAGCCCGGGAAGCACGGGAAGGTGCCGGCTGGACCGAGGCACTGACAGGTGGAACCAAGCTGTGCTAGGCACTGGGGACTGTCCGGCTGAGCCTCCTCACAGCCCCACCCCCCACACGGGGGGGGGGGCTCGGCGTCCCCGTTCTCTGGTGAGGCTAGGAGAGGGGATGCCCCCTGCGCAAAGTCCCAGGGAGCAAGAGGTGGGGCGGGGACGTGGGGAGGGGGAGGGGGACACACTCCTCAGGACCCCAGCACGGCCAGTAAGGTCGGGTGATGCCAAGGGAGGGGGTAGGGGAGCACCCTCCGCTCAGGGGCCATGAGCTTGAAGGCCTCCAAGAGAACCCCGCAGCACACAGCCTTTGCCGCTGGAGAGCTTCGGCTGACCCTTGGCTTCCCTGTGCCTGGGTGTCCTCGTCCCTGCGATGGAGGTGGGCCTGCTCCCCGCCCCCAGTGGACACTGCCTGCTCAGACACCCAGGACTCCCGAGGCTCGAGTTCTAAGAACTGCATGGGTCTGAAGAGAAGGCAAAACAACCCTTGAGGAGTGACGGTGGTCCCCTGCGCTTGAGCTGTTTCGGGGCTCCTGCTACAGAGGCTCGCTCAGTTCTCTGGGGCCGAAAGCACTGCTTGGAGAAGACGCATTTGGCACAGACACCCCCAAACAGTGTTAGAATGCTGGGGGTGGGGGCGCCTGGGTGGCGCAGTCATTAAGCGTCTGCCTTCGGCTCAGGGCGTGATCCTGGTGTTCTGGGATCGAGCCCCACATCAGGCTCCTCTGCTGGGAGCCTGCTTCTTCCTCTCCCACTCCCCCTGCTTGTGTTCCCTCTCTCACTGGCTGTCTCTATCTCTGTCGAATAAATAAATAAAATCTTAAAAAAAAAAAAGAAGAATGCTGGGGGTGGGCTGGGGGTGGACAGAAGGCAAAGGAACACTGATTTAGTCATCATTCCTGAGGGCATGGCACGTGGCCTCACACTCTGTGAGTGTTGGATGGGGGACAAGCAAGTGTTCTGAAGGTCTCTGAACACTTCCGGAGGCGTTGGGGATATCACGCATTCCTACAGGATCGAGTTTTGAAATCCAACTGCCTGGGGGCTCGGTCGGTGAAGCGTCTGACTTCGTTCCGCTCAGGTCATGATCTCAAGGTCCTGGGAGCGAGGCCCGTTCATACCCCCCACCCCTGCCCCGTCCCAAATAAAGAATACCTTTAAAAAAGAAATAAAAAATAAAACCAGCTGTCTGAATGTTACGCCAATGGACACTTCCGTCTTATGATGAAATTTCTAGGGAGAGCATCATGGGCTTAGCTAGTGGACCCAGGGGAGTGCTGGCCCCGGGAGCCAGCAGGCCCCGATAATGATGCAGACGGAGAACTCGGTGTGGGGGTGGTAGTGTTTTTTTGTGGGTTTTTTGCGAAGTTTGAGCAGAAAAGAATGGGTCTAAATAGATTTTGTGCAATACATTATTAAATTTGAATCTGTGACGCAATGAATGAATCAAAGATGACTTGTTTTTTACCTAGATCCCCTAAAAGTTTGTCCAGGTTGGCACAAACTTGCTTTGGGCTCTTTTCACTGGGCAAGTGCAGGGGCTGGAGCCTGCCAGGTGAGGTGAGGGCCAGACCCCCTAGGGCCCCATAAAGGGGGACTCTCCTAGGACAGTGAGGACGGTGTTTTGGGAAGATGCCGAGGAATCTTTGAAGGGGGCCTGGCTGGGCTGCAGATGAGGGGGCCATGGGTGGGGACTTCGCGGTCTCCAAGGAGGGACTGGTGGGGCCCTGGACCCAGAGCGGCCTGGCAGGTGGGACAAGTCAGACATCTGAAAGATGTTTATCAAGTATGACATAGAGTCCGCTAAGCTGGGGGCCCAGACTGAACGGGACAAGTCAGGCCGACTGAAGGTGGGGATAGTGGGCAGGGGTGGGGGGCTGTGAGTGGGGGTGAGACAGTGAGTCCACCTGGGACTCAGGGAACCCCCAGAGCTCACTGGATCGCCCCTTTCCTTTCTCCTCCCTGCCCGCTGACTTTTGTCCCACCTGTCCAGTTGGCTTGCTCTCTTCTGCTGTATCCAGTCTGCCTTATACCTACCTATTGGGTTGTTTCTTAGCTATTCTATTTTTCGCTTTTGATTCATTTTAACATCTGCCAGATCTTGCTTTAGTATCCTGTCCCCTATAGATATTTTAAGTTTGTCTTTTATTTCCTTAAAACAATAGAACAATCTAGTCTGTGCCTGATCATTCCAGTATCATCCTGGTGTTTACAGGTCTGCCTCCGTTGCCTGTTTTCTGCTGGTTCCTGGTCATGGCGCCACTTCCTTTCGTACCTGGCCGTCTCGGTCTATATTTTGCGCACCGTAATTTAAAAACTTGTTACACGGGGCGCCTGGGTGGCTCAGTTGGTGAAGCATCTGCCTTTGCCTCAGGTGATAATTCAGGGTCCTGGCATCGAGCCCCGTGTCAGGCTCTGCGCTCAGCGGGAGTCAGCTTGTCCCTCTCCCTCTGTCCTCACTTATGCTCTAATAAACAAAATCTTCAAAAACTATGCATACAAATAACTGAAGTCTTGGATAAAGTTTCCCCCCAGATTTGTTCGCTTCTGCCACATACCTGGGGTGACGTCAACTAACTGTCAACGTTCTGTGGACCCAGCAGGGATCCAAACCCAACCTCCAAGCTCATGTGAGGACAGACAGTTCTGATTCACCCTGATCCTGACTGAGGTGCTTTGTGAATCAAGGAAGGAGTAGACTCCCTGCCCCGGGCCAGCCGTTGGGGGGGGACCTGTGCCCACGTCACTCCCATAAGGCCTCCAAGCACCCCGCTCAGTCTGCAGCTGTACTTCCAGAGCAAGACACTCACTGAGTGAAACAGGGAGTGGAGACAGCAGAGGCTTAGGAAGGGCGCGCTGGCCCAGTCCTCACGGGCTGTCCCACGGAGAGGGAGCGAGGCCGAGGGCAGAGCCAGAGCCAGCCAGGACCACACAGCGGGGCAGAGCGGGGTTACCCAGGATTACCGAAGAGGGGAACTTGAGGTCTCCTCAGACACTGGTAGGAAATGTCACAGATGCTGTTCAAACCCCAGGTTTGGGGGCTGGAAGGGACTAGATGTCTTGGAGATGCTCATGATTTTATGGTGTTCACCACATCCGTGCCCCGCAGGGTCACACGTCCCCACGGCCACCCCCGAGTCTCTTCTCATGAGCTCAGGCAACATATGCTCGAGCCGCCAGAGTTCAAGATTTTATTTTAAAACAATAGTAAACAATTTCATTGATTTTTCTTAAATCAAACCACCTCACACTTGGCTTGTCTCAGGCAAAAAGTAAAAAATAAAAATAAGAAAGGAAGGGGAGGAAAATGTGGGGACTGACCAACCTTCCCCAGAAATAGGCCCCTGGTCCTGGCATCTGGAATGGCTTTTGGACACGGTCTTTAACAAATGAGAAAAGAAAGCACCAAAATATTGTGCTTCAGCAGCAGATTAGGAACCTCCACAAAGAAAAAGGGTGGGGACGGGGTGTGGAACACAGGGCCCGAGCAGCCTCCTTCAGTTCTAGAAACTTCCAAAGAGTCTGGAAGCATCTCCTCTCCACAACGCCATTTGAGAGTGACTTAAGAGATCGGGTTCCTTCAGGAGAAGCCGCCCTCCACACTGGACAGTGGGGATCTGTGCAACCACACCCCGGACACAGGCTTAAAGATGCCCGAGCAAGTGCCAGGCTTCTGGGAGGGCGTCGAGGACAAGGGAGTGCTGAGAGCACACAGGGGGGCGGGGGGGAGGGGAGGGGATGGGAGGTCAGAGACATCGGGCGCCCACGGCTCCGCTCCCCTCACCCGGCTCCTGGTTCCTCTGCACTCTGGGTGGAGTGGACAACGAACTGCTATGGACGGCAGGACAGAAAAAGAGCTGTAAACAGCCTGGGTTTGCTTACCCACATGTGCAGGCTCTTTTGTCAGAAGGGGACCATTGTCTTGGGGACAGGGGACCGGAGAAAGCCCTTGTGGTGCAGGGTCGATACGGGGAGAATACAATGATAGCAGCCGCCAGATGCGCGCTCTCTCGGGGCCCTGCCCCCCAGACAAGGAAACACTGAACAAGGTTCTGGAATGGCACTGGTGGCGGGGAGGGCGTGGGGGTGCTCCCCTCCTCCGGGGCCCCCATGCCACCTCTCTGTCCCGGGCAGCTGACCTTGGCCCCTCCTCTGTATGCAGGGCGACCGCGGCAGAGCAGGCAGGCCCTTCCGGCCCCGTCTCCAAAAGCCCGTCTGCCTTTGACAAAACCCCAGAATAAATAGTGTGTATTTGTCACGCCACCTGGATTCCCTGGCCCTGCGATCAGAGGCGCAAGCCCTCCTCTACACCACACCCCGGTGCCCGTGCCGAGGGCACTTTCCGCCCGACCAGCGGCTGGCAGCAGCACAGCGAGGGTCTCTGGCCGTGTGGCCCCCTGGCAGCAGGCCCTCCAGGGTCCTGGGTTGAGGGGCTGGCTCAGCCCTTTGGTCCACCTTGTTCATTAAAATTAAAATAAGAAAAAAAAGGCTCCACTTGGTGACTTGGGTCTGTAGAGTTCTCTGCTTCATCCCTCTGTCTGTCATTCTGTCCGTCCTGCAAGGCATCACGCAGGCCAGATCTGGAGGCTGGACCCAGCCACACTCACCGGTCACTGCAGTTTTGTCCCCAGCTTACGCTGTCTGTTCCTACAAAGTGGGGGTGGGGGTCAAATGTCAGGATGCTTAGGGGTCAAATGAGGGGACCCTTGGCATTCAGGGACCCACACCCTCAGCTGTCCCCTCCCTATCTATAGGCCCATCCAAATGGGTGATTGCCCACCCTGGTAGCCCCCGTGATGGACTCAAACTGGGCCAATCAGAGCTCCCTGCCCTGGGACCTGGGATCTAGGACCCAGAGAGGATCACGGTCTCAGGCTGGGCCTATAACCCAGATGTCTCAGTTCTGGAGTTCAGGAACCCAGCCAAGACACAGGGCAGAGGTGGGCCAGGGATGAGACCTGAGGCCAGAGGGACGTGGCTGGAGTCCAGCTAATGCTGGGGATTACAGATAAGCTGACACAAGCAGGGTTCTGTTATATTAGCCAAAACAGACACAAAACGGTTCTCCACCTGGAGCGACACAAGCCAAGGTGCAAGCACGGACTTGATGTTCTACGGGGGATTTGAGTACCTGGTTGGGGGAAGGGCTACATCCACGATGGGCCCGGGAACCTGAGGGAAGCAGGGACAATCTCCCCCATTTTCTAGACGGGCCGGCTGAGACTCAGAAAGAAAAATGGATGGACTTATCTAAAGACTCATTTAAGACTCAGAAAACTAACTGCACCCACACGTCCTGCATGATGTGGCCCCAGCCCCATCCCCTGCTCTGTCCCCTCATTCCCTGGGCTCCAATATCACCTGCCTCTGTTTGGGGGACTCACCTTGGTGAGTCCCCCAAACAGGCTTTGTCCTGCCTTAGAAGCTTTGCAGGTGCTGTTGCCTCTGCTGAGAGCACGCTCTTGCCAACCCTACTTCAATAGGCCCACTCTTTCTCCACGCTCAGGCCCGCCTCCCCTGGGAAGCCGGCACAACCGCCCTGCCCTCCCCCAGCCCCCAATCAGGATCCTGTCACGAGCTCTCAGGCCCAGGACACAGATCACACAGACAGGTGCTCCATTCCTCATGTGCCTCCTGCCTGCCGTGACTGTCTCCTCTGTGCTACCCCCTCCCCCAGCACATGGCCTGGCCCAGAGCAGGTGCACGTGGAAATTCTGGCTGATGAGAGCAGGTGGCGGCCAGCCAGGTGGGGCCAGGTCGGTTGCCTGGGCCAGCTGGGGCCCTTCCATCATTAATGGGATTGTCGGCCCTAACCCCCTCAAATCCCCTTTCCTCATGGATCCAGGGGTTTACCCTTAAGCTCGTTAGGGTAATTTGGACCTTGATGCACCAGACACATTTCCTGGATGCTGCAACACCGCGCCCCGGGCCCACCCCAGGGTTCTTCTCACCAGCATGTCAGGACACCTCCCAGGCTTACTCTGGAGTCTCACCTCACCTCAGCTCCCCCTCTGAACATGGGGAGAAATCAGGCCTTCCCCAGCCCTGCTGGTACCCCACCCAGGATCTGGGGCGAGGGGAGAGGGAGAGCCGAGTCAGGAGGCTCCAAGCCCAGCTTTGTTCCAACTTGCTATGCATCCACGGGCAGCCCCGACTCCCTGTGCCTCAGTTTACCCATTTGTAGGAAAGTATCTGGACTGAACAACTCCAAGGGATATCCACATACAGCCACCCTGAGAATCTCGGCCGCCCAGCTCTCTGGTTCTGGGCCACAGAGGCTAAAAGCACAGCTCTGGGCCAGACAGCCAGGTTCCCCGCCCAGCTCCCACACCCACCATCTGCAAGTCCCCAGTCAAGCGACCCCTCCTCTCTTCTCTGAGCCTCAGTTTTTCAGCAGTAAAATGGGGCTCAGGGGAAGGTTCAGTGAGGCAGTGCAAGAAAAGTGCTGAGGCAAGTGGCTGGCTATTGGGGAGCCCTCCAAAAAGGGGGGCAGTGGCCGATGTGGGGCTCTGTCCCACTGAGGCAGGACCCAGTGACTGCTGGCCCCAACTCACCTGGCTTCTGCCCGGGTTACTGTGTACTCAAACCACAGTACGTTGGGAATGAGGCTCGTGTCTCGGATTAGGAAGAACTCAGAGACAGGCCTGGAGAAACAGACATCCAGAAAGCCAGGACCACATTAGGACATGAGCCTGTCACCAAGCCAAACATCCCCCCACCCCAGTGCCCAAGGCTGGCAATGCACCCTCCCCCACTGTTCAGAGAGTCTTTGCCTGGCCTGTGACCCAGGAGCCACCGAGAGACCCAGACGTGTCACCTGTGTGATACCCAAGCAGCAGCGCTGCCTCACGGTACACACAGCCCAGCAGGCCTCGGGCTGCTTCCTAGGTCCCTGAGAGCACAGGTGTGGAGGACGGCCCCTTGGCTTCTGGGCCTGAAGAAACCACCGGGGGAGGAGGACGCCAGGCAAGCAGGGCCCACAGCCCATGCCCGCTCGAGACGGGGACACTAGGGCCCTCCCAGGGAGCCGGAGGCTGGGGACAGAGGCGGGTGGGGCAGCCCCAGGGCCAGGAGGTAGTTACCAGGCTGCTATCCTAGGGAACAGCGGGGTGAGGACCTCCTGGGTGAAGGCGAACCAGGCGACGGCCATGAGGCTCCCAGCAATGCCCCCATAGAGCACCTGGCTCCACGTGTGGTACAGCAGGTAGACCCTGGGCCAAGGACAAAGGCAAGTTCATGAGACCCAACTGGGCACGGGCCTGCACAATCCCCCCAAGCCCAAGCGCTGGCTTCCCGGGGACCTGTGTGTGCAGACAGGACAGACTCCTGTGAAAACGCACAGCCTCCGATCTACTTCCAGAAGGAGCTGCTCCTTCCAACAGCTGCTCCCCCAACCACAGAAGTGAAGGGATGGTTTGGCTGGGATATGTGTCCCTTCTGCCCAGCCTTCAGCTCTGAGTTTGTCTGCAAGAAGCTCCTCCGGGACACTGGGAACAGATGGCTGACATGTGCAGGTGTCCCCAGAACCTTGGGCTCAGCCAGGAGGAGAGAGCAAGGACTGGGCTGGAAGGGGGAGCGGAGCCCTAGCCCTTTAAAACGAGAGGCCTGGGACCCCTTTCCCAGCCCCGCTCTACAGGCTCTGGAACTCGGGTCCATACGGAGGTCCAGTAGGGACCACAAATCCAGCAAGACCCCAGTGGGCAGGGTGGGGGTAGGGGCTCTCCCTCCCTCCATACCTGCTATAGGAGACTAGAAAGGCCGCGGTGAGGAGACCCAGGGAGAGCACGTGCCTCCACAGCAAGTCCAGGAACCTGGCGTTGTTTGTTTGGTGCATTCTGGGAAAACAGGCCTGTCAGACGGCCTCAGCCCACCGCCTGGAGCCCAGGCCCCCCAAACAGCCCCTGGTCCCATCCAAATGCTGCCTGGGCACCTTCTCCTTGTCTGCAGCTCCTCCCACCCTTGACAGAGGCCAAGCCCCTGTCCAAAGGGAGTCCAAAGAGCTAAGAGTGAGTCCCTGGCAGTGGCCAGCCTGGGCCAGTTCAGGGCCACCCCGGCCAGGGCAGACTCTCACCTTAAATACAGGAAAAGGAAGGAATAGACGGAGAAGAACCACATAAATTGGGAATGGCTGGAGGGCATCCCGTACTTGGTGCCCACTGCCATGTGGGGGCCTGGGAGAGAGAGAACACAGCAGGATGGGAGGATGCAGGCCTCCCTGGCATGTCCCGACCGGGGAACCCCCAGACCCCACGGCCCGGGCCCTACCTCCACAGGGCCGCGGCTCCTGGATGACGTGTTTGATCAGCCAGTTGACCCCCTCGTTCAGCGCCAGGCCCCCCAGGAACGAAATCTGCCAGGGAGACGTGTGGTCAGCCGGGCCTCTGTGTGCTTGCTGGCCACCACCCAGGCCCAGAGACTGCGGAATCTGCCCGAACCTCCCAGCCCAACTAGTGAACAACCCAGAACCGGCCAGGAGGCACTGCACACCTCAAGAAAGGGGGAGGCAGGGAAGGGAAAGCAAAGCACCCAGGATGAAATGGTGCAGCCCCCCTCCCCGGCGTGGGGGCTGGGGGGGAGCACTGGAGGAGCAGCGGAGGGCCGGGCAGGGACCGGCGGGGACCGGCTTACTCACCGTGTGCAGCTCCCGCTTGAATATGATGAGGGTCACGAAACCAACAATGACGAAGACAGGGCTGAGGCTCAGGTAGGCAAGGAGGTGGCCAGAGAGATCACCTGGGGTGGGGCAGGTGGGTACAGGGAGAACAGGATGACGACAGAGCACGGCAAGCAGAAGAGGGGCCAGCACCCCGCAAGTCAAGTGGGGCCTGAGCCAGAAAGGCGGCCCCAGGAGGGCCTGAAGGGCAGGACCAGGCAGCTGTGGAAGCCTCAGTCTACCAGGTGACCACACCAACCCAGTCATGGGCATGATGGGCCAGTGTCTGTTCACTGAGCCCTCCTGGTCATAGATCATTAGTTTAAAGCTGGTGCCTGCGCTGGCCCCATTCTGTAAATGAAGAAACTGAGTCCCACAGGGATTACAGGACTTGCCCAAGGCCACACAGCCAGAAAGAGGTGCGGTCTGGCCTAAAATCCAAGTCTCTGGCCTGAGTCATACTAGTAAACCCATTACCCTGCCAAAGCAGGAATTTGAACCCGGCTTGGTCCGACCTCAGAGGCCAGGTCCTGTACCAGGAGGCAGGCCGGCAGGCACATGGGAGCCTCTGGATCGCAGCGCTGTGCTGAGGCTGCCGCAGCCAAGCCCTGGGCCTCCCACGGAACCTGGGAGTCTCTGGACACTGCAGAGTCTGTCAGGGACCAAGTGAGGCTGCTTTGCCCAATATGGCAGCCTCTCCACTGGCAAGAAATTGGCTACCTACTGCCTGCTTTTTACCCTCCTTACAGGCCAGGAAAGGGGGCTGTGCAGGGATCAGGAGCCCCTTAGAGAGCTGAGGACACTGAAGCCAAGAGGCAAGAGCCACGTCCCCTCTTGGGTAAGGGCAGGGCTGACACGGAGCCCAAAGACTGCCCTCAGCATTAGAGACAAGGTGGCTGTGTGGCTGCTCCAGCGTCAGACGGTATGCATGGTTCACGGTTCAGTTCCTGGGCCAATGAAAAGGGGACAGGAGCACCCACGTTCTAAAGCTGTGGGAGCTTTGATGCAGCAAGGCCCGTGAGACCAGCTCAGCCCCTGGCACCCAGGACGCTTCCATGTTGGGAGAACCTAGCATGGGAAACAGCCCACACCACCAGCCTGGCCTCACACAGGCAGCAGGAAGGTGCCCACACGGGCGGAGCCCAGATTCCAGGCTGAAGAGATGGTGACACACCTGGCCTCACTCACATCTACCCACGGTACGACTGGCTGGGAACTGGCATGGGCTAAAGGGCCAGCAAGTGCCACTGCTGCCCCAGGCCCACTGGGTGACACTAGGTGAGGCCCTCCCCTTTCTGGGTGAGGCCTGTCTCCTCATCCCCATGATGGCCTGGTCCCTTCCAGCTCTAAGATTCCAGGTCTCTCGGCTGCCCAGCTGATGCCCCAAGCACCAGGTTGTGAGGACAGGGAGTAGCTGGTGCCCCAAAACCTTTGACCATCTCTATGGCCTGCCCCACAGCCAATGCTACCCTCGGGCCTTCCTGCAGATGCCATAGAGACTCTGGCCTCGCCACTCTCTGATCTAAGCCCCTGTGTGGCTCCCTCTGCCCTTGGGATGAGTCCCACCTCAGCCCAGCTCATCAGGCCCTGCACAGTCCTGGCCCTGCTTCCCTCCCACCTCTGCTCCAGTTCCCAGGAAGAGAACTCTGGTTCCCTGAATGCTCCCTATCCTGTCCCACTTCTGGCCTTGGCACACACAGGCTCCAACTGAGATGCTGTCTGGGTTAATGCAACATAAATTAAGTAGCCCCCACAGCAGCAAACAAAACAAAACAAACAAAACAAAACAACCTGTTCCTGCCATTGCAGAGCTGTCAGTCTGTGGGGGTGTCTGTAACCAGGGCATGGCTCATGAAGCACTCGCTAGCGTAGCTATGGGGCCAGTATCTGTCTCTCCCTCTCCACAGTAGGCTGCAGGAGAGCAGGGACGGGGTCTCTACACCCTGCTCAATCCCCCAAGTCCAGCACAGCACCTGGCACTTACCTAGGCTCAAAAACGATGCTACATGAGTAGAGAAGGGACGAAGGAAGCAAGGATCAGTGTGGTGAGGGCACAAAAGGGGCCACAGAAGAGTTAACAAGGGACCAGGCCTCGAACGAGGCCCCCAGGTTCACCCAGGTCCCTCCCCCAGGCACTCACAGTCCCAGCAAAGGGTCCCTTGTCACAGCCTGGGTCATGCTGCTCATGAACGCCAGGTTCCTTCTTCTGGTTTGTGAGCACTAGAGAAGCTACTCTGAGGCCAGGGAGGGGAAATAGGAAAGTGCTGAGGCCTTCAAGTCCCTTCCCCTCTCCAGGCCTTGGTTTCCTCCTGTAAAGTGGGTTTTTTTTTTTTCACAGTCCATAGGGCAGAGAGTATATGGGCCTTCACCATTCCAAACCCAGAGCTAGCCCAGGGCCTAGCACTCAGGAAGTGCTCAGTGAATACCGGCTGAATGAATGATGCATAAATGGTGGGCAGGCAGGCAGGGCACAGGCCTGACAGGGCCACCCTGCCCCCAATATAAGCCAGAACACCTAGCATCAAAGTTCCCAGGCATCCAGCCCTGGGGCCCTCAATGGGGCCAGGTACTCATATCTCTACGATGGAGAGCAGCGTGAGCAGGCCGTTCTTGGGGCAACCAGACCTCAATGAGGGGCCCCCAGCTTCACCCAACACTCAATCATCCTACTCAGGGAGGGTGGGATGGGTCCTGGAAAGGTGAGATGATATTCACTGCAGTTACATATTGAAAGTTCACTGTGTGCCAGGCATCGCACTCAACATGTCTCACATCACCGCTAGAAAGAAGGCACTGTGATCAGTCCCACTTTAGAGATGAACTAACCGAGGCACGGGGAGGTGAGGTCATTTGCACCAGGCCTCAGCCTGAACCGGAGCCCAGATACTTTTGAACCTAAGGCCCAAGCTCTGCACCACTCTACTAGCCTCCAGAATGGTCGCTAAAGGACCTCTCAGCTGGAAAAACCTGCACTTTTAGAGATGTATCTGATTGGGAAACTCCAGAAGTCAGATCCCACGGGCTGCCAGTCCCCTAACCCGGCCCGCTTTGTTGTGGGGCAGTACCCTGCTCAGGGCGTGGCACAAGTACTCAAACAACGAATAGCTTCCCGACCTCGGTTTGCACACTCCTAGCAGTGGGGAGCTCTTTGCAGCCTAAAAGCGCTGTCTGAAGGAAAGAGGCACTCCCTGCACGCCGAGGAGGGAGTCTGGCCTCTCGGCCTCCAAGGAGGGCAGGGAAGAAGGGCCCAGGTCCAGGCCAGTCATCCGTTCCCGCCTCACGCAGACCCCAGCCCCATTACAGCCCACCCGCGTCCCGGGACCCGGGGGAGCGGCCCGGCCGCGCAGCCGCAGAGTGCGCGAAAGAGCCGCTCACAATTTCGCCCAGCTCATCGCCGCACCACTGCGCCTGCGCGGCGCGCGCGCCGGCCGAGCCCCTCCAAGCCTCACTATTTGACAGTTCCCACCCGGGTCCCCCGGAGCCCCCTCCGCGGGCTCGCGCGGGCTGGAGCGCCCGGGTCTGACGGGCCGGCCCCAGGAAGGCGTTCTCCGAAACGGGGCCGCCTTTTACCTGTAGGATATTCGACGTGGGTGAGGGTCACCGGCCGCCATGAAGCGGGGAGCGAGCACTGTCCGTCCGCTGCCATCTTACCCGGAGACCGGGCTTCGCCGAGCAGCCAATGGGGAGTCAGGGGGGCGGTGGTCCTGACCTATCACGCCGGGGAGGCGCCGCGTGTCCAATCGGAGGCCGATACAGGTAGCGGCGCAGCCATTTAGCGTGCCGGCCCTGAGGCTGACCCGAATGGCGAATCAGGGAGCGGAGCCCCGGAGCATGCGAGCCGACTGAGCCGGCGTCCAATCCAGGGCGAGCACAGGTAGGAGCCTGGCCAATCACAAAAAAGGAGGGTTCCGGCACAAAACAGAGAGCAGAACAGCCAATCACAAGGTGAAGCGGGCTCACAGTGTGAGCAGGGCGGGCCAATCAGGCGCCAGCTTGGGGGGCGTGTTGAAGTTTGGTGGGAGTTTTGGTTTGGCTGGGACCTGTGCGGAGTGGAGGCTTCCCCGGTACCCCAAGCCCAGCCAGGGTTGGCTGGAGCTGGGCTCCCGTCAGAGCGCACGCTCGAAGCGGAGAGACAACCTCGGCAGGTTGGGGTCTGAGCCGACCCACTTTTAATTATGAGTAAACTGAGGCCAAAGACCCGGTTACTGACCGGCGACCGGTCAAGTCCCACAAAGCGGACAACCCTTGTGTTAAAAGTGTGTGGGGTGGAGGAAGGACCCTTAGTCGAACCACAGTCGGTGCCCTAAATGCTTTACAGAATGGAAGCTTAACTGAAATTGAGAAAGTCTCCTTCCTTCTTTCATTGAATTAACAAAGGTGTTTTGATTCAGTCACATTTTTTCTGCTTTAGGCGTCTTAGGAGCATTTTAAACAAGAAGCCGGTTTTCCACCTACACCTCAGTTTCCCCGAAACATTCCTCTCGGTGGCCACAAGGCCCTGCGTGAACAGCCACGCCTTCCCACCCACCTCTCCTGCCAGATCGAATTACTCAGCCCAGCCAAGATGCCCGGCCCCCTCTCGTCTCCCAGCCTTGGCACAGGCTCTTCTGCTGCCTGGAAAGCATCTCCCCTCCTGCCCCACTTCGCCGGGCTCAGGTGTCTGCCCCAAGTCTGGCTCAGGTGTCTGTTCTCAGAGGTTTCCATGGCCAGGTGAGAGGCCTCCACTGGGTTCCCAGTTGCATCTCCTCTTCGACCTCAGTGCTGACCACGCTGGACCACTACTGTCTGTCTCCCAGTAAGCAGTGGTTCCCTGATTTCATGCAGCACCAAGATCAGCTTGTAGAAATGCAGGTTCCTGGGTCCCACTGGGGCCTGGGTGGACCCAGTAGATCTGAGTGGGAGCCACGGAGTCTGCATTTCTATGTGCTCTGGGGGCTCTGATATACGTAGTTCCAGCCACAAGTGGAGAAGCCTGGGCAACATGAAGACAGGGCCTGGGGGCACCTGGGTGGTTAAGCGGCTGCCTTCAACTCAGGCCATGATCCCAGAATGCCAGGACTGAGTCCTGCATTTGGCTCCCTGCTCAGCGGGGAGACTGCTTCTCTCTCCCCCTCCCCCTGCTCTCTTGTGCGCGCTCTCTCTCTCAAATAAATAAAATCTTAAAAGAAAAAAAAAAAAAGACAGGGCCTGTTACATATTTGAGCCTGGCCCAGACTAGTGCTAGAACAAGTGCTCGATAAATAGCGTAAGTCCTCGTGAGAAGTGACAAGAAAGCGCGCAGAGTGGCTCACTCGGCCACAACCATGGGCTGGGCTGAGGAGTCGGGGCTGGGGGGGTGGTGGTAACTCAACCCACCAGCATGCCAGGAGGGCCCCCGGGGCCGTCTCAACGGTACTCAGATCCCACCCAGCCCAGCCTGGGCTTGTCTGGGTCAGCTGGCTTCATCAGCCTGTCACCTGAGCTCGGCTCCCTCAAGCACTGCCATTATTAGCCTGTGAGAAGCAGGAGGTGTGAGGAGGGGGCTGTGAGTTTCCCAGAATGATTCCCTGGCACAGGGCAGCCGTCCTGAGCCTGGCCGCGTTGCCCCTCCCTGGCTGGCAGCCATTCCACTGAGGAGCAAATAGGCCTAGAGGGGCAGCGCCCCTGAACCCAAGCCTGTCTGACGCCAGAGTCCTCTCACCTCAGGGAGAGTGTTCTGGAGGAAGTGATGAGGACAAGGAATTATAAAATGAGAGGGCGTTATTCAGAGTGGCATTTTCCCAGCAGAGGAAACAGTACAAGCAAGTGTCCTGACCCAGGAGTGTGGCGGGTGGAAAGGGCAAGAGAGAGGGAGGGGGACAGAGGCTGGGGGAGGAGGGCTGCCAAGTGCCTGGCCACCCCAAACTTTGAGGGTCACCACCAGTGGTGAGGACAAAGCAGAGCTCGGAAGAGTGGGTTGGTTGGTTGGTTGGTTGGGCTTTGCTTCTTAAAAAAAAAAAAAAAATTAAGGGGCCCCTGGGTGGGCTCAGTTGGTGAGGCAACTGCCTTCGGCTCAGGTCATGATCCTGGAGTCCCAGGATCGAGTCCTGCATTGGGCTCCCTGCTCGGTGGGGAGTCTGCTTCTCCCTGTGACCCTCCTCCTGTCATGCTCTCTCTGTCTCATTCTTTCTGTCTCATTCTCTCTCTCCCTCTCTCTCTCAAATAAATAAAATCCTTTAAAAAATTAAAATATAACATTCATATAGGAAATTCCAGAAATCGGACGTGTACAGCTTGTTGAAGTTTCACAAGCTAAGCAACCCTCAGACCAACAACCAGGACCCGAGGAGCCCTGGACACCCTGTCCAGTCATCCTAGTGTGACCGCCATCCCGATTTCTAACCCCGTACATTAGGTGGGTCTGAATTTTGTACTTTCTATAAGCAGAATCATACAGCAGGTACTTTTTGCTTGGGTCTTCTTTCGCTAGCATTGTGTTTGCGAGCTTTATCCACGCTGTGTCCTCTAGTTCTAATGCGTTCCCTCTCGCTGTGCGGCATTCCATGGTGTGAACACACCACACACCACACTTTATTTTCCATTCGACTCACGACGGACGTTTGGGATGTTTCTAGGTTTAGGGAGTTAGGAGCAGTGCTGCTCAGAACATTGTGCATATCTTTGGTGTACCAGTTAGGACCTTTCTGATGGAGATATGCCTGGGAGCCATGGCAGGGTCCCAGAGATGGCAGAGATGACAGGTCCGACCTGCCAAGTGGACGAGAGGCTGCGCAGTGCAGATGTGCACGCTGCAACGAGACGCACGGGAGACTGCAGGAACCTGAGCCTCCTCCCTGAGCTGAGAGGTGGACCAGCAAGGTCCCTGCTGTCGCTCTAAGCAAACTGGGAGGTGTCCCACCCTTAGTCACTTGCACTATTGTCACGACACCCAGCAAGGCAGCGCTGAATGGTCCCTGTTTATAGCTGAGGACAAGTGAGGCTCTTGACAGTCCCCCCAATTGCCAGGTCACTGGGCTAATGTGTGTCAGAGGCAGGATTCAAATCCAGGTCCTCCTGATGGGCAGGTGTGGGTTCTGAACCGGCATCCCGGGAGCCCAACGGCTGGCTTCCCCTTCCCACTCGCCCCAAGGAGTCCTCAGATGAGTCCTGAGACCCAGGCTTTTCCAGAGTCCCCAGCTGTCCCAGGCAGGGCTGGCCTTTCCTCCAGCGGGGAGTTCACAGACAGGGCAGCCCTCCGGTTAGAGGCACAAAGGCGAACTCGGGGCACCGTACCCCACCTGCAGTGGTTTGTGCTTGAAGTCTTTTAGGAAACTCCCCATCTCTGGGCCTGTTTCCCCAAAATGGATCTGTTGCTGGCCGCTAGATGAGAGGTTCATTCATTCACTTGAGAAACGGAGCTCCTGGCCAGTGCCAGGCCAGGCATCAGGGATGAATAGTGAACGTGACTGGTGGCGCGCCGTCCTCAGAGAACTCATTCCAGTGGAGGCTGTGGAGGCCGAAGATGCCAGTTACAAAGACAGATGGTCTCAGGGTGCCTGGCTGGCTCAGTCGGTAGAGCGTGCGACTCTTGATCTTGGGGTCGTGAGTTCGAGCCCCATGTGTGGTGTAGAGTTTACTCAAAATTAAAAAAAAAAAAAAAAAAGACCAATGCCTCAAACTACGAGTGACATTTTGGTTGAGAGGAGCCATTCTAGAAGTGATGTTTTGGCTTTAAAACCTCTGGGACGAGCCATCTATCATCTGTCTCCTAGAATGGGAGATTCTAGAAGCCAGGGTCTGGAGTTACAAGCACCATGGTGCCTCGTCCTCGAGACAAATTGTCTGGCTCATCCCTTGTGCTGATGGCATTTTCTGATTTCCGTGGTGCACATACTCTCTCCTGTGGCCACTTTCCAGCTACCACTGGGATGTTCCCGAACGGAGAGTGGAGAAGAGACACACAGGCAGCTCTCACATCTGCCACTGCCCATGCGGTGCCTTGGAGCAGTGCTTGGCATACAGCAGGTGCACAATAAATACTCGAACAAATGAATGTCCTGTCACAGTTGTGTGTACATCCTGGGAGCCATTTATATTGTAATTCAAACTACTGTTTTTTGGGCACTTGGCGTGAGCCACATCACAGACCCAAAAGCCCTTCGAGATCTCGCCCACCACACCCCTCCTCACGCTGTGCGAGAATCAGTCTCGTCTGACAGAAGCCCCTGATGTAAATACAGACGACTCCAAGGTGAAGGACAAAGGGCGTGGATAGAATGCCGGGGTGGGTTCAGGAGACCTGGGCATCCATCCCGGGGCTGCCACGGACTCACTGTCTGCACTGGAGTGGTCACCCCCCCGCCTTGTGGTCTCCCCTTTGATCAACAAGGACTTCGGAATCAGTTATCTACCACCGTGTCATGAGCCGGCCCCAAACGTAGTGCCTTAAAACCCTCACCGTGTTATCGCTCGAGATCCACGAATGTGGCTGGGCTCAGCGGGGCGGTTCCGCTGGGGTCACTACTGGGCCCATGGGATCCAAGCAGCCTCCTCCAAGTCTGGGAGTTAGCTGCGGCTGGTGGGCAAGGTGCCACGCTCTCCTCCACACGGCCTCCCGAGAAAAGGAGCCCGGTCTCCCTCATGGCAGCAGCTACTTTCCAAGAGGGCAAGTCCCAAAGCTCCAGTGCTCGAGGCTCAGCCTGCATCACGCTGCTCTTGTCCCCCTGGCTGAAGCAGGTCACACAGCCAAGCCCAGAGCTGTTATGGGCGAGGCCCATACAAGGACATGGATTCCAAGAGGCATGGTTTGTGGGGGCCATGATGTCACTGTCCATCTGCCACAGAAATGGGCCAGGGTTCCCCACGGCCTTCCCAGCTCTGGTCTCTGGGATCCTGAGCTTCCTGGGACATCTTACCCGGGAAGGAAGTGCTCAAAGACAGATGGGGGCAGGGGATGTCAAAAAGACCCGGGAGCCAGCTCAAAGGGGCTCCTGGGGGTCAATTCTGTGACCGTTGGAGCATCAGAAGGATGATTGCAAGTTTCTGTAAATTATCAAATAAATCAAAACTCGTGAATCCACACTGGTGGGGAAAACTCACTGCGGAACGCTGTTCAGCAACTGAAAAATAAAATACTGAGACATGCCGTGCAATGGACGTATCTCAAAAGTATGATTCTATATGAAGAAGCCAAGCACAAAAGACCACGTATTTATGATCCCAGTTACAGGAAATGTCCAGAAAAGGCAAGCTGAGAGAGAAAATACATGGGTGGGGCCCTGGGGGTTAGGGGATTTACTGCAAATGGGCACAAAGGGGTTTTTTGGGGCATGATGGGATTGTTCTAAAATTATATTGCGGTTACAGTTGCCCACCTCTGTAAACCTACTTTAAAAAATCATTCAAGTTAGGGCGCCTGGGTGGCTCGGTCGGTTGAGCGTCTAACTCTTGATCTCAGCTCAGGTCTCAAATCTCAGGGTCATGAGTTCAAGCCCTCTGTTGGACTTAAAAAAATTTAAGATCTGCCCGTTCAAGTATTTAGGGGTGAAGTACGTGTCTGACACTCTGAAATATTTTAGAGAAGAAATATTTACATGAAGTTAATACGGTAAAATGTGTATTAATGATTCAAGGTGTTGGTTTGATGGGTGTCCTTTCCAGGGTTTTCCTTTTAATTTTGACATACATTTTAAGTTTTCAAAGGGAAGGCTTTTTTGAGTACCTTTCCAACAAACCTCCTGAGGTCTGACTGCCTGTGAAAACATCCGCAGATCTGGCCAGCTTGGATCTGGTCCGTTCCTACCCATTCCAGGCTTTCGCCCCAGCTCTACAGGGACCGAACCTGAGCCTGACCCTCACCCCCACAGCTGGTCCAACACCGGTATCTTACAGATGTGGACACTGAGGCCCAGAGAGAAGTGACCTTACCTAACTTGGCCCGCCGTCCTGGGGGCCCTCCCTGCCTCACTACTCACAGCCCCCACCAAGCTTCCCTCCACCTTTGCCCTCTTGGACACTCCACCCACTGCACCCCAAGGAGCGAGTCCCCAGCAGTGGCCCAGGAAGCCAATGGCCACACATGTACCCATCAGCATGGCCATGTGGAAGGACGTTGTTTTTAAACCTTTTTTTCTTTTTTTAAAGATCCCACCTGTTTTCGAGAGAGAGAGAGAGAAGCAGACGCCCCATGCAGGACTCGATCCCAGGCCAAAGGCAGACGCGTAACCAACTCAGCCACACAGCCCAAGAAGGACATGTTTATGTCATTTATTTGGAAATCGATGCACACACTCTACCACACAAAAGTTGGAAGCTGCAACAAATCAAGTGCCCGAGGCAGTGCATGGACGTGTAAACAAAGACAAGATGAAAATGCCACTCCGACTGATTCAGGAGCAAATCAGAGTGGCCGGGGCCCAGGCCCAAGATGACATTCACAGCGCAGGGTAAGTGCAAATGAATGGAATGTGAGGATGGAGGGGAGGAGGGCCACCCCGGGCCTTCCCACCCAGGAGGCTGCACCTTCCTGGGCACCAACCTCAGAGAGCGGGGGGTCGGAGCCGGAGCCCTGGCTCAACACGGGGTCCTCCAGTCTGGGGAGCAGGAGGGAGTGTGCAGGCAGGGGAGTGGCCTCAGAGCTGATGGGCCCGGCTCACACCACCCCTCTCTTGTTTCTCCTCTCTCCCCGTCCCGGGACCCCTCTGCCATCCAGGGGAGAGGGGCCCTGGTCTGGGGAGCCAGTCCTCCAGAGTACGGAGACCAAGGCGGCCTCAGTGTCTCTGGGAGGCTTCTCGGCCTGAAAGGGGCAGAACCTCAAAGTAAAGTGTTAAGGCAATAAATAGAACATCCCACCTCCGGTGAAAACACTGAGAGGGTTAAGTCTGCAGGGCTGACAGCACCCTGTAGATGTGGGGACAGGTGGGGACAAGGTGGGGACGATGTGCGGACGGCTGTAGGACCAGCCAGTGCACAGCTAGAGCATTTGTGCGTCGAGCCGAAGGCAAAGCGCCCGGCAAAGTTTCTTGTCCTAATGAGGGCAGGGGATTCGGTCCAGCCCTATGCATCCTCTGACCTCCTTGATGTGGTCCCTGGGCCCCCGATGGGCCCTGGTCAGAGCCTCCAGCTCAGCCAGAGCACCGCCCAGGGGGTTCCAGGCTCGCAGAGGCAGGTGGGTGGGGGGGGTGACCAGCCCCACCTCCCCCATCTTTGGTGGTGGCAAAGAGGGAAGAGAAAGGACAGTCTTTGGCAGGACGAGGGCATGTCAGAGGACCGCATTCTGGTTTCTTGCTTGGGTCTGCCAAGGGCCCAGTCCCTGCCCAGACGTGGCACAAGGAAAGTAGACCCGCCCCTGTCCCACCCTTGGATGGTTGAGGCCTGCCACCCCCCAGGGTGCTCCCCAGGCCCTCTGTGACCCCACCTTCCCTCTCTGGAGCTGCAAGCTCCCTAGGGTGGGGGCAGGGGCGGGGCCGGCAGGACCGGGCAGCCAGAGACCGTCTAGCCCAGGTTCCTCCCAGCTCAGGACATCGTGGCCTTCACCACAGAGCCCCGCCACCCTCATCTTCCACCTCTACCCTCCCAACCCCCCTCATCAGCAGCCCTGGGGTGGGGGGAGGTTCTGGGGTCCCACACCGAGGGCATCCCGGCTCTGCCTGTCCCACGTTTCCTCACAATACCACCCCCTCTCCCCCACCACCTCCTCTCCCTCAGCCCCGCAGGTCCCTGGTCCGGCCGCTACTTCCCCCAGGGACAGCTGAGGGCAGTCAGGCGGGCTCCCAGGGGCTCCGGCCCTCCCCAAGGCTGTTGGCGGGGATTCCCAGATGATGAGGAGGGACAAGGTCAGGGGCAACGACCCTGGGCCACCAAGGCCCAGGCTCTGCCGCTGCGGATGGCCATGGATCCCCGGGCCCTTCAGTGCCGACCCAAAGGAGGGGAGGAGACGGCCTTCTCACGGCCGTCGCCCACGTGGACGAGGCCCGGGCGGCGCCCCTCCCCGAGCCCCCACCCGCCACTACGACAGCTCCTCCAGGGGCCCGTTCTCTCGGGGCAGTGCCCCGTTGAGGCCGGCGCTGCTGGCCACTGGCGCCCCCAAGTAGCCGAGCAGGATGTCACTGCGGCGCCGGGACAGCTGCAGGATGTCGTCCGCCAGCGCTGGCACGGAGGTGTAGCGCACGTTGTCCAGGTCGAACATGTCCCTCAGGTACTGGACGATCTGGTGCTGGGGACAAGGCTGGCGTCGGCCAGGGCTTCGCCCCCCCCCCCCCCCCCCCCCGCCCGCACGGACGCCCTCCAGACCACCCAAAGCCCCGCCCCGCCTACCGGAGCCCCGCCCCGCCCCCAGGCTCCGCCCCCCAGTGCTTCCTGCGCACCCCTGCTCCGGGAACAGCCCAGGTCGGCTGCGCACTCTGCTTACCTTGAAGAAAGCACAGACTTCTGAGAGCTGGGGCTTGGGTCCGAGGAAGCCGAAGGCTAGGACGGGGCTAACGTGCTCCGATACGGAGTAGAAATGGGAGATGAAGCCATCGGGCACCTGCAAAGGTGGCGAAGCTGAGAGCTGGGACGCCGGCAGGGGGAGGCGGCAGGGCCCTGGGGGAAGAGCTGGGCTTTGGAGGGAGGCCTGGCTCAGTCGAGTGCTTGCTGAGTGACCCTGCAGAATGGGGGTAACCTCGAGGCTGCTGTGAGGCCTGCACGAGGAGGGGGCGGGGGGTGCTCAGCACAGAAAGCGCCCAGAGGACTTGGCAGTGGCAGCTGGTATCAGCCGGGCAGCAGAGCCTGGCTGGCAGAGGGGAGCAATGGATCGCAGCTCAGACAGAGCAGCCAGTCGCTGCCTGGGAGCGCAGATAACAGCAGCAGCCTGGTGGGGGGAGGGAGGCCGCTCCGCCCGCTTCCCCTGCCCCCACCAGATGCCTCCACCAAGCCAGCCACCACCCCTGTGCACCAGCCCTTCCTCCCTCCAGGATGCCCCCTCCCCTCTGGGTCCTTCAAGGCTTCCCAATGGCCCGTGCTGTGCAGGGTCCTGGGGAAGAGATAAAGCAGACCTCCATGTGCCTTTGAGGTCCTCCTGGTCAAGGGAGAGATAACAGCAGGACAGGTGCCAAGAGCTACGGCAGGGCCTGGGGGCTCAGCAAGACCTCCCTGCACCGGCCCAATTCCTCTGCCCACCCCCCCCCACCCCATCCCACCCTGCCCCCAGACCAACGGCTGGCGCATGCCGATTGGTCAGCTGAGGTGGGTACCACACCCCGGGCCCAAGGGGGTCACTCACCATCAGCAGTCTCCTCTTGGCTTTCAAGACTGACCAGCAAGCAGTGGCCAGGGCCTAAACCAAAGATGGGACCCCACCGAGGTTTCAGAATGAGGGGCAGGGCCCGCAGCCTCTCTCTGTCCCCCGCTCCCCCCACCCCAAGCAGGAAGGTGTGGCCTGGTGCCTGAGCTCTGCTGCTTCCCTCCCCTCGGTGAGGAACCAGCCACACCTAAACCTGAACCTTGATCTTAACCCTTCCAGGGGCAGGCCCCTGGACTAGCCGCTGAACTTCTCCAGGCCTCAGTTTCCTTTTCTGTAAAGTGGCCATGACCCACCATCCCCACCTCATTCAGAGGTTGTGGGGGTCCACAGTCATGGCCTGCAAACTTCGGGAAGACCAGCCCCAGGTCATGCCTGCCCCACAGGGCCCTGCACTCCACTTCTGCTGTTCCTTTCTTTTTCCTCTGTTTTAACTTAATAAGATGCATTAAAACTGAGTAGAATTAACGGAGACCACAATGCAGAAGGAAAATGCCCACCATGCGGGTTCTAAACGGGCACAGAGAACAACGGGGTCCCCTGGGAAGCGGCTCCACAGCAGACACCTGGTCTGCCCGGGTTCCGGAGCCGCACATCATGCGGGGGAGGGGAACCTGCCCAGGGGGGTGACTGCTGCCTGACGGGTGAGGGGCCCAGGCCTGGTACCCAAAGCCAGGGACGGAGGAAAGCAGAGTCTGGGCCAAAGTGTGGGGTGACATGAGTGTGCGGAGGGCAGCCACCCACCGTCTCCTTGAAGCTGTCTGACAGCCAGCGGTTCCTCAGGACGGCGAGCACCGAGGACGGGGGGTTCTCCAGGTCCTCGAAGGCGTCCATGAGGATGAAGTCCAGCACAATATCGAAGAAGCTCATACACACCACCTGTGAGAGGGCAGGGATGCACTGAAGGCTGCAGGGCCATTGTCCAGATGGGAAGACAGTCCAGAGAGGTGCGGGTGCATGGGGGCCTGGGTGGGAACACATGGGTGAGTAGGCCCATCTCCAGACCGCAGTGGGGTGCAGCTGGGGCTGTTTCCCCGACAGCCTGGGCCCGTGGCAGGGCAGGAACTGAGGCCTGGCACTAGCGATAGGCCCATCTCAGGCCTCAAAATCAAGGCAGAGCTCTGCACAGGCACCCCCTCCCTGCTCGAGAATCTCGGGTACTAGGGACCCCACGGCACTGGGACTCGGCATAAACCAACTCACCCCACGGCCCTCCAGCTCCAGCCGCGTGGTGGCCCAGGTCTCGGGCCGCAGGGCATAGCCCATCATCTCCTCGTAGCTCTCCAGGAAGCCTTTGGGGCTCTGTGGGGAGAAGCACAGCCTGTTCTGGTCATGAGAGAGGCTCCAAGACTCACTGGGACGAGACCCACAGGAACAGGCCCGTGGCTGGACAGCCAAGGCAGGGCTGAGGTTGATCCCTGAGCAGCGGCCATGGAGAAAACCGGGCAAGACGTGTCCTCTGCCCACCACGACGTGCCTCTCAGAGGGCAGGGCACGTCCGGGACAGATCCAACGACAGCACACCCCACAACGTCTCAGACCAACTCACAACTGAGCACCAAACGCTTCCCAGGAGATGCACACACAGGCCAGCATGAGCTCACTTTGCAAAGATGCGTTGAGCACAGGAGGCCGAGTCAAGCAGCCGAGGATCAAGCTCTCCATGCCCCTGGGTGTCACTGGTGAAATGGGAGAAGCTACAGTCCACACTCCTGGGCCTATTCTGGGGGAGTCCGTGAGCTCATGCACGGGACACCGTCAGCCCAGTGCCTGGACCTAAACGACCAATAGTCTCTAAGACCTGCCTGCTGCTCTCGGCACACAGGACAGATCCTGCGCTCTCGGGGGCCGTAGGTGGAGCTGGGGCTCGTGACACGATGTGCGCATGCGGATGAAGCTGGGGGGGGCGGGGTCTGTTCTCATGTGGATCAACGCATCTAATTCACGCGGTACTAAGAGGGACGATCCCCTAGTACACCCACTTTACAGCTAGGCATACTAAGGCTCTGGGAGATCAGTGATGTGCCCAAGAGCCGGCAGGGTGGAGCTGACAGAGACGAGCACAGGCCAGTTGATGCCACTTACACAGAACCCTGGGGGGAGGGGCCGCCAGACAGGTGTTCACCCAAATGTGAACACAGTGGAGTCGGGGACAAGTTTTCATGTTGCTTTTATGTGTCTGCGGGGCTTTGCTAAAATGAGCATGAATATTTTTGTAATCATGAAAAAAAAAATAACTCTTTTAAGCTGTAAAGAGAATTTGCTAGGGTGACCCCAGACCATGCCTTAATCCCTGAGCCTCAGTTTCTTCACATGTCAAGGAGGATGATGCAGGAGGGCTGGCGGCCAAGCATGTCTGACACCGTCTCCCAAGGTCCCGGGACATGCCCACACATGCGTGAGGAGACGAGGCTTGGAGAGGGCGCAGGTCCGGCCCACGGACATGCAGCGACAACAGGGGCTGATCCCGCAAGTTCAGAGCCTAGGTGCCGCCCCCAGAACAAGCACCCTCCCCGGAGGGGCCCTTCCCAGCTCCGCCTGCCTACTACAGTCTGACAGCATCCGTCCCTGCCCCGGTCCCAAGGCTGAGTGCAGGCTCCACTCTCCAGAGCTGCCACCCAGCCATTCACAAAACCCACGTCCCACAGGGATGGACGCAGAGCGAGGACGCAGAGCGAGGACAGCGCACCTCCAGGCCCGTCAGGGAGCAGCCACAGCGAACGGGCTGTCGGCGGAGCGCCCGGGACCCGCTTTAGCGTCACCTGCCCTCCCTTCACTTGCTCGTTCCCACCCTGTCTTGGGAGGCCACAGAGAACAGGCCAATGGCACAGCTGAAGTCAGGCCAACCTGGGTTCAAATGCCAACTCTGCCCTTCCCTTGCTCAGGGACCGGGCAAGCCCCTGACCCTCCCCAGGCTCGGGTTCCGTATCCACTGAGTGGAGACTGTGGTCAGGACCAAATGAGCTACTGGAGGTAAAGAAACATGAATAAAGCGCCGGGCTCGCTGCTGGCTGAACAGCAGCTGCTGGGACAATGATTACAAACACTTAGGGAGCACCTGCCCCGTGCCAGGCCCTGGGCTGGGCACATACCGATGCAGGGGCCGCTGCGGTCCCGGCCCTCAGGGAGCTCAGCGAGTAGTGAGAGAGAGCAACCTGCAGACAGGACGCCGGGGCACGGGGCCGTGCTGGCAGGCCGGACCCACGGGCTCTTGGCGCAGGCCTCCTGGGGACACAGATGGCTAGCAGCGACTTGAAAGACAGGGAACCAAGGAAAGGGGGGGGGAAGGGGGACCGGGGAGCTTCTAGACACTGGTGGAAGTTCCACTTCCTGGCCTCGGTGCTGGGTACACAGGGGTTCAACCTTTTCATTCGTTAAATCCGAAGATTTGCTTTTATACTCCCGTGTGTGTATTTTACAATAAGGTAGTTAAGGACAACAGCACTGAGCACGAGGGTGCCAGGCGCGGAGGGACCAGCACAGGCAAAGGCCCAGAACAGGAGAAAGTCCGGTACAAGTACACACTGACAGCCTGAGTGCTTCGGGGCGCCTGGGGGGCTCCGGCACGTAAGCATCTGACTTTGGCTCAGGGTCCTGCTCAGTGGGGAGCCTGCCTGTACCTCTACCCCTCCTCCCCTGCTCGTTCTCTCTCTCTCAAATAAATAAAGTATTTTAAAAATAAATAAATAAAGCCTGAGCCCTTCATCTGGACAGGGTGAAGTGTGTGTGGCAGCTGGCTACAGAACAAAGTCTGGTCTTTGACCTCAAGGGCAGTGGGAGTGAGAGAACATTTCAGGCAGTTGGGTAATGAGGTCAGAGGTGTGTTCTTTTTTTCATTTATTTCTTTTTAAAAGTTCATTTATTTAAGTCATCGCTACCTCCAACATGGGGCTGGAACTCATGACCCCGAGATCAAGAGGCTCGCGCTCCTCTGACGGAGCCAGCCGGGTGCCCCCAGAGGTGCGTTTTAGAACCACTAGTTGGATGGGTGAGGTGAAAAGGACTCGGGAGAGGCGTTTTCAAGGGCTTTGCCCCAACAAGGGGCCAACAAACATGAAAATTCATGCAGCCTTATTAATAATCAAAGAAACACGAAAGAATGGATAACACAGATTAAAAGGGTTACTAACATCCAATTACCAACACTGTGCGTTCGGTGTCATGGAAGGACACACACGATGACACCTGTGGCAGGGACTGTGGCTGTTCAGGCACTTCTGAGAGCAGACTGGCAGAACCCAGAAGTCCCCGAGACAGGGTACCGTCACCTCTGAGCTTGCCCACGGAAAACTACAGGTCCCTAAAGAGGTCTGCAACAGGCGGATTATAACAGCAGTGTCACAGCGGAAATCAGACACAACCCAAATGGCCCTCCACCGCAGGACTCGATGAACCACAGCCAGGCTGCCCGAGGGAGGACGACGCAATCGATAAAAGCGAGTGCGTCCGCTAATGCGGACCGATGTACAGATAAACTCTTACACAACCGAACAGTCCGTAGGGAACTTCGGAAATTAAATAACCATGTTCAAGGGTTAGTCTGTGAAACTGGGCAGGAGAAGCAGAGCCAACTGTGGCAATGGCTCCCTCTGGCAGGTGGGGTTCAGAAGGACCTTCTGAGGTTTGCATTTTGGAGTCACTGAATTGTATAAAACTGGGTGAGGGGCGCCTGGGTGGCACAGCGGTTAGGCGTCTGCCTTCGGCTCAGGGCGTGATCCCGGCGTTATGGGATCGAGCCCCACATCAGGCTCTTCCGCTGGGAGCCTGCTTCTTCCTCTCCCACTCCCCCTGCTTGTGTTCCCTCTCTCGCTGGCTGTCTCTCTCTCTGTCAAATAAATAAATAAAATCTTAAAAAAAAAAAAAACTGGGTGATGGTACCATCAGAAATAAAAAGCAATACAGAACCATATTTTTCAGAATCAGCACAGGAAACGCCCCTTACGCCTTTTCCAGCTCCCTCAGAGCCTTCAGGATGAAGTCAAGGTTCCTCAGCTTGATTTCAGATTGGGGTTTTTGTTTTTCTTTAAGATTTATTTATTCATTTGAGAGAGGGAGAGAGAGAGGGCACCACTGTGCGTGGGGTGGGGAGGGGCAGAAGGAGAGGAAGCCCGATCGAGGGTTCAATCCCATGACCCAGGGATCATGACCTGAGCCAAAAGCAACAGACGGACACTTAACTTACTGAACCACGCAGGCATCCTGGGCTTTTTTTTTTTTTTAAACAAAACCAAATAAAAGTTACAAAAATTAAAATTAAAAAAGGCGAGGTGGGAAGAAGACCTGAAAAAAACTACCTTCTCGGCTTTGGTCATCAGGCCCGTCACCATCTGCCGGCCAACCTCCCCGAAGAAAAGCTGGTTGCTCTTGTCTTCCAGAAGACCCTAAGGAATGAGAAGGGAGGGGAGCGAGCTGGCGGAGAGGACAGTATAACGGAGTGGGCAGGTGACCCATCCGCCCAGAGGAGCCCGGTGTGGGAGCAGGCCTGGCAGACTGCCCGACTGTCCCCAGCCCCGGCTCCGTCCTCTCCAGGCGCCCCCGACACCCACCTCGAAGGCTTGCCGCACACAGTGCAGCTTGGCCAGAAAGTCCTGGTCACTGTAGCAGCCCAGGAGCTCAGTCCTGAGGAGAAGCACAGTCAGTCACCGCCCCCGGGACCTGCCCAGCGATGCCCTCTGGGGTCGGGCTGGAGTCCCGAGTGGCCCTACCGCAGCCGGGCAGTGAGACCTTGGGCAAGTGCCTGCCCTCCTCTAGGCCTCAGTGCTCCCCAGGCTGAAGGGAAGAGGCTGACTGGATGCTGAGGCAGTGCTGTACTCAGAGTCACGGAGTGCAGCTGCCAGGTCTGGGAGTCGGGCTGACCTCGGCCTCCTTCAGGCCCCAACTGGCAGACGACTGGAATGACCCCCCTGCTCCCAGCTGCCAGGACGCCAGGGCGGGGAGCTGCCATCCGTTCTGGGGCACCTGCAGGCACCCCGGTCTGCCTCCCCTCATCCACGTCGGTAACCAGGACTCTCGACCACTTTCAGTCAGTGAACTTTGAACACCCCTACTCAAATCCAGAGTCATGGCCAAAAGCCAAGTTCGAAGCATCATATCAAACAGCAAAATTAATTTAAGATGAATCAGAAACCCTAACTATGCCACAGACGGGGAAGCTGAGGCTGAGGGGGGGGTTGCGCAACTCGGCCAGGGCCCCAGGCTCTGAAGCGGCAGAACCTGGAAGGAATTGGGTCTGTCCGTCTCCGGCGCCCGGCTTCAGGGCCACCACTGAGACAGATGACTTCAGGACACAGGGCTTTGGAAGAGAGCCCACTGTGTTTCTGTGGTTAGATCCCTCTGATAACTTAGAATAAGCAGAAACAATTGTTATTTAACTAATTAATTATATTAATTTGCAGCTGTTAGTTGTAGGCCTGCCTGTCTTAGAACTCCAGGCCTTTCCAGACCCTTCGCGGCTGGGGCAGGAGCCACCGCCAGAGCCCTGCGGTCCTCACCAAGCACTGCTGGCCTCTCCGGCCTCCGAGCGGAGACAGGGCCCACCCCACCTGCCCCTGCTCCCCGCCTCCTTCCCCACAGCTCGCCTGAGGGTCCGGCAGGGCACTTTCCCCTCCTTCACCAGTTGCAGGGCCTCCTCATAAGCCGCGGCCGGCCTGGAGAGTGGGATCAGGTCATCTCCCGCCTGCAGGGACTCGAAGAGCTGGGGGAGGAGGCCCAGGAGGGGGAAGGCAGTGTTACCGCCTGTGTCCGCAGCATCCCAGGGGGTGAGGGTGCCCGCCCAGGGGACGCCCTAAGGCCAACCTCTCAGAGGGGGTGCCAGAGGGAACACTGACCCAACAGGCAAGAGGCCTTGATCTGAGTCCAGCTTGGCCCTCAGCATCCCCATCTCTGCCAGGGGCCAGACCCAGAGGGATCTACTGGACAGGTGCCCACATCTTCTCACGTCAGGCAGGCGGCCGGGCCTGACACAGGTGGCCATGGCAGGAGACTGACGCCAAGCGATGGGCGTGCAGTCTAAGAAGGGACAGGTTTGCGTGCGCTGGAGCCACGGGGTTGAACACCCGACCCTCACCCACAGGACCCAGGACTCCTGGCTTCTCACGCCTCCCTGTCCCCCGCAAGTGCACGGGGTCCCTGGGGAGCGGCACTTGGGGACTGCCAAATTCTGCTCCTGTCAGAGGAAATGCCTTCACTTTCCCATGACCCTGTGCTCATGGTGAGAGTCCCACAGGGGCCCGGGCTTCACTCCACCCCGCCCTCCCTCTCTGCCCCTCGACCCCGCCCCCCATCACCTCGGTAGCAGAGAAGAAGGAATCCTCGGAGGTCAGGCTGTCCTCATCGTCCCCCCGGAGACGCAGGGAGCCCTCGGTCAGGGGCAGCATGAGGGTCCTCTCTGGGAAGAGCAGGAAGAAAAGGGCTGAGCTGAGAGGCCGAAATCACCGGGCTTGGAATGCACGCAGGCAAAGCGACCAACACCGATTCTGGGCTGGCTCACCGCACAGCGCCTGTGTACTAAACACGTACGCACGAAGATTCTGGGCTCACCACCTCAAAGGAATGGCTTCTTTCGACGCTACAGCCTCCTTGGAGGTGGGCATAGCTAGGTGTGGAATGGGGCTGCCAAGGGCGCCCACCCAAGGCCACACAGCTGCCCCCCGAGGCCCGATGGCCCCTGAACTCTGCGTGGGCAGGCTCTGCCGTACTGGGTGGCCCTGGGCAAGCTGACTCCCCCCCGACAAACTGAAACCTAGCCACTCATGACAAACAGCTCAAGGGAACGCACGGGCCACTGACGGTGTTTCTAGCCTCACCCGCTCAAGGGCCGTGGGAGTCTGGACCTTCAGGGCACCTAGGAAGGGTGTGTCGAACAGATAAGCAGAGGCCATGTCCTTAAAGGCCCCACCAGCCTCCTCTGCCACATGGGGAGGCCAGAGGAGGCCAGGATTCCTCTTCAGGCAAAGCCACTCGGGGAGAGGCCGTGAGAGGGTCTATCGCTGCAGCTGGCCCTTGCCAGGCCTGTGTCACCACTGGCAGAGCCGGGGAGCCGGACACAGGAGTCTGATGCCGCCCCTCAGGGCTGACAGCACCCAGAGAAGGGTCCTGTGGTCCACTCACTGCACGGGGTCTGGCACACTGGGGACACCAGGACAACACTGGCTGTCCGGCTGAACAGCTTCATTCTCGCTCCCTGACGTCACGGACCTTGACCTCGGCGGGGTGGGCAACAGCAAGACCTGTTTCCGACTAAGCTCCAGGAGCCATCCCTTATGAAGAGGGCATCCCACAGAAGAGGGCTCAAACCAAAGGCCCAGGACCCGTCAGGGGAGATGTGGACACACACGCCTGAAGGTCTGCTCCCAAGGGGCTGGGCCAAGGCACAGTGGCCAGCGACTCCCGGGCCCTCGTCAAGCCCTGCTCCTGCCTACTACATATAAAAGAACACCTCTGGGGCACTGGGCCGGCTCAGTCAGCACAGCACGTGACTCCTGATCTCAGGGCTGTGAGTTCGAGCCCCATGGTGGGTGTAGCGGTGACTTAAAGATAAAATCTTAGGGGCGCTTGGGTGGCTCAGTTGGTTAAGTGTCTGCCTTCGGCTCAGGTCATGATCTCAGGGTCCTGGGATCGAGCCCCGCGTCAGGTTCTTCACTGGGCAGGGAGTCTGTTTCTCCCTCACCCTCTCCCTCTGTGCTCTCTCTCTCTCTCTCTCTCTCAAATAAATAAATAAAATCTTTAAAAAAACAAAATAAAATAAAATCTTAAAAAACAAAAACAAAACAAAAAGAACTCTCCTCTGTCCCTTAAGGCCTATTTCCCCATCTACGTATAAGGCACTGATCGAAGGAGGTCCAAAGGCTCTGAGGATTCTGAGGGAGCCACACCCCAGTTCTCTCACCACCTCCCACCTCCACCCTGCTAATGCCCCTCCCCCCCCCCCCCCCCCAGCCTGCAACCAGGCCAGCTCACCAAGGTCCAGCAGCACGCTGTCGGCCGGGAAGGTGGACCCAAACTCCTCCTGCAGGTGGTAAGCCCGGTGCAGCAGGGACTCCAGCTTCTCTGCAAACTCCCTTCGCTGTGACTCGGGCTGCAATTAAAACAATAAACATCAGCCCGGGCCCTCCACACCCCCCAGGCCCATGGTCCCCCCACCACCAATGATGGGGGGAGAAAAGGGAGCAGGCTCGGGGGCCCAGCAGCAAGGGCCCATGTCTGGACCTGAGCTCCCCAGTACAGGAGCCACCAGCCACATACAGCGAATGAGCAGCTGAAATGGGGTCTGTCCCAATGCAGGGGTGCCCTAAGTATAAACACATGCTGCATTTCAAATACTTAGGACCCAGAAACCGCAAACCAACAAAAATACTCTAAAATATCTCAGGGGCGCCTGGGTGGCACAGTCAGTTAAGCATCTGACTCTTGGTTTTGGCTCAGGTCATGATCTCAGGGTCCTGGGATCGAGCCTCACGGCAGGCTCTGTGCTCAGCGGGGAGTCTGCTTGAGTTTTCCCTCCGTCTGCCCCTCCCCCATTGTGAGTGTGCGCGTTCTCTCTCAAATAAACAAATATTTAAAAATAAAATGAGGGGCGCCTGGGTGGCCCAGTCGTTAAGCGTCTGCCTTCGGCTCAGGGTGTGATCCCGGCGTCTGGAATCGAGCCCCATGTCAGGTCCTTCTGCCGGGAGCCTGCTTCTTCCTCTCCCACTCCCCCTGCTTATGTTCCCTCTCTCGCTGGCTGTCTCTCTCTCTGTCAAATAAATAAATAAATACAATCTTAAAAAAAAAAAAAAAAGCGTCTGCCTTCACCTCAGGTCATGATCTTGGGGTCCTGGGATCAAGCCCCATGTCAGGCTCCCTACTCAGCGGGAAGCCTGCTTCTCCCTCTCCTGCTCATGCTCTCTCTATCTCTGTCTCTCTCAAATAAATAAAATCTTTAAACAAATAAATATCTCAGTGATGCTCCATGTTGATCACACGCTGATACGATAATATGCCCCATACACTAGAGGACATAAAATGTATTACTAAGGGACGTCTGGGTGGCTCAGTCGGTTAAGCGTCCGACTCCTGATCTGAGCTCAGGTCTTGATCTTGGGGTCATGCGTTCAAGGCCCACCTACTTGAAATAAACAAACAAATAATAAAATGTATTATTAAAATTGATTTTACCAGTTTCTTTTTTGCTTTTTAGTGTGGCCTCTAAGAAATTTTAAATGAGCTCTATGGCTTTGTACTGAACAATGCTGACAAATAAATTATTTCCTCATTCTAAGCCTCTGTTTCCTTACCTATCAACTGAGATGAGAGTACCTACTTCCTAGGATTTTAGGGAAAATATGAAGGAGAGAAGGTATGCAAAGCCCTTCATACAAGGCTGGGCTGTGGTGATACCAGTAAGTACTGGCTACTATAATAATCATTAGAATATAATATATAACATATATATAAAATATAAAGTATAACATAATACACATAACATATCTTATATATATATATATATACACACACACACATATAAGATATCATGTACGATGATGATAACATCATTATAGTAACAGGGCAGTCAGATTCCCAGAAAAAGCTGGGTTCATATTCCACCATTACTATAAACCGTGTACTTGGGAAAGTATTGCACGGAAGACACAACGGCCTACGGTTCAGCGAGCTCCTCCCGCCCTTGGCCTCCAGGCTGGTATGTGGAAAGAAGCAAGCACTGCACCTTTCACCCCACGAGCTTCTCGGCCAAGGGGCGAGACACAGGTAGGAAAACTCTGTTTTCCACCAAGGCTGCCAGATCCCGCACCTGTATGCAACCCGACCCCAGGGACGGGCCGAGGGCCAGCTCAGGCCCGAGCCACGGGGGACGGAGCTGGAAGCGCTCGGAGGAGGACGGCAAGGATGGAAATAGCTCTTTCACCAAGGGCTCGCTCTGGCCCAGGCACCCCGCTGTTCGGCCTTGCGGCACCCTTGAAGGCAGATATGGCTGTGACCCCGATTCACAGAGAAAACCCAAGGAGGCAAGTGGCCCAGCTCACTCAGCTAGAGCCCCAGCGGAGCCCATGGAACCCCAGGACCCAATGTCCGCTTTGCCAAAGTGGCTGATAGGACCCGACCCCACACAGCACGGCCGGCACAGCCCTGTAGCTTTGGCAGAGGTCTGCCCGCTCTTTCTCGGTGACGTGGCCTCGGGTTAGGGACCAGTTTCTTGGACGTCACACCCAAAGCACAAATGACAAAAGAGAAAAGATACACTGGACTCATTGAAATTAAAAACGTTTGCGCTGCAGGGGCACCCGGCTGGCTCAGTCGGAGGAGCGTGTGACTCTTGATCGCGGGATTATGAGTTCGTGCTCCACGTTGGCTGCGGAGCCTACTTAAAATAAAAAAAAATTTTAAAGAAATACAAAAGATTAAAAAAAATTTTTTTGTGCTTCAGAGGACGCCATCGAGAAAGTGAAAAGACGATCCACAGAATGGGAGAAAATATCTGCAGATCCCACCTTTGATAAGGGACTTTTATCTAGAATATATAAAGAGCCCTTACAATTCAATAATAAAAACACATAACCACTTGCCTGTGGAAACACACTGGGGTTGCTTCCGTGTCTTGGCTATTGTAAATGAAAGTATCCATCCACAGATGAATGGATAAAGAAGAAGTGGTATCTAGATACACAATGGAATAGTATTTAGCCATAAAAAAGAACGAAATCTTGCCATTTGCAACAACATGGATGTACCTAGAGAGTATATTGCTAAGTGAAATAAGCCAGAGAGACAAATCCCCTACGATTTCACTCATTTGTGGAATTTAAGAAACAAAACAAACGAACAAACAGAAAAAGAGACAAACAAAAAAACCAGAGTCTTCAATATAGAGACCAAACTGGTGGGCGCCAGAGGGGGGAGCGGGGTGGGGGGATGGGTGAAACAGATAAAGGGGATGAAGAGGGCACTTGTCGTGATGAGCACTGAGTAATTTATAAAATTGCCGAATCATTAAAAAAAGATAAACAGCCAAACCAAAAATAAAGGATCTGAACAGACACTTCTCCCAAGAAGACCTACAAATGGCCAACAAGCACGTGAAAAGAAGCTCCACACTGCTAGCCCAGGGAAATGCAAATCAAAACTACAGTGAGAGAACCATTTCACACCTACTGGGATGGCTAGAACCAAAAAGACGGACGAAAACAAGTGCTGGCAAGGATGTGGAGACACCGGAACCTTCCTACACGGCTGGTGGGAATGTAAAACGGTGCAGCTGCAAAACCGTCTGATGGTTCTTCCAAATGTCAAACGTAACGTTACCATAGGACCCAGCAATTCCGCTCCCAGCTGTACACCCGAGGGAGTTAAAAACAGTGTCCACACAAAAACTTGCACACAAAATGATCATGGCAGCATGACTCATAAGAGCCACAAAGTAAAAACAACCCAGATGTCCATCAATGGATGAATGGGTAAATAAAATACAGTCCGGCCATACAACAGAATATTACTCAGCGATTAACAGAAATGAGGTAGTGATCCAAGTTATGAGAATGAACCTTGAAAACATTATGCTATAGGAAAGGGGCCAGTCATAAACGGCCACTGATCATGAGTCCATTTATAGAAATGTCCAGAACAGGCCAATCTATAGAGGTGAAAAGCAGATGAGGGGTTGCCTAGGGCTGGGGCTGTGTCTGACGGAGTATATGGGACTCCGTGGGAACAGGAGATGAAAATGTTCTAAAATTAATTGTGGTGATGAACACACAACTCCGAATACACGAAAAGCCAATGAATTGTACAATTCAGAACTGAACTGAAATGAATTTTATGGTATATGAGTAATCCTCCGATAAACCTGTTAAAAAATTTTCTTAGGATAGAAAAATGCCTGGAAGGATACCAAGCGGTTGTGTCTGGATGAAGGGTTGTAGGCATCAATGATACTGACAACAGAGATCATTTACTGAGCACCTACTTTGCACCAGGATCCCAGGGCTGGCAGTGGTGTCCCGCCAAGGGCCCCAGTGCTCAGGGAGGCTGAGGGCCTTTGCCCGCATCACACGACATGAGCTGCCCAATCAAAGATCAAAGACTGGGGGCTTTCCTCCCTGACTCTTTTCTATTTCTGTGGTTCTCACTATCCTGTGAGGAACACTTCATTGCTTTCACGATAAGAACAATGAAAGTTCTAGAATTTTAAGATGTAGTATTAGCAATCGATACCACTTTGGAAACAGCTGGCTCCCTTCCTTCCATGATCTAGAATCCTCCTGCAGGTGTCTGCTGTCTGCCCACAGACAGCGGTGACCTGATGTAGGTGTGCCCTTGGGCACCGGAGGCTCTGTCTCCCCACCGGGCATTTCTCCGATGTCCTCTGTCTGTAGCTACCGTGCTCCTGCTTGTGTGGTGTGCTCTGAGCTAAAGCCCCCAGCTGGGGGAAACAGCACCAGATCGTCCACTTGTTACCAGCTGTGCCAGGCATGTCCTCATCCTGGTGCCGCAAACTGTTTCCCAGGCTCCCCTGCCAACTGGCTCATGGCCCACAGATGCACAGGTGGAGAAATCATGGGACGGGGCAAGGGGGAGACAAACCCCTCCCAGTCCTGCCTCACACCGTATCACTGCCCCACCCTACCCAAGCTGGGGGGACGCCTGCCAATAAGCCCCCACCATGGTTCTAGGTTCTGTGGCTCCTACGCTCTGGACACACCCCTCACCTGTGCAACCAATTCCCTGGGTTAACCTCCCTTTTTGACGCCCGAAGTTGACCTTGACAGACTCCCCAGATACTGTCAGAATGCTCCCCGAAGAGCCCCAACTTTGTCCTCGCTCCAGCAGAGGACAGGAGCTCATAGGGCTTTTTTTTTTTTTTTTTTAATATATAAAAGCATAAAGACTAAAATAGAAACAGTCCACCACCCTACCACCTATATAAGCCCTGCCCATAAGCTTAGCTCGAAATTAAGAAGGCCAAACAGTAAGTACCATCAAAACCTTTTTCCACCTTTCCCTTTCAACCCGATCCTCACAGATCACTGTTAAGCTTCCCCAGTTATGTGTCCAGAGGAAAGTAAAAGCTCACATACACACCAGCAGTTCCCCATCCGCACACATACGCACGAATAGATGTCCTTCCGAACACGTACACACACGGGTCCTACTATGCACATTCCACACCTTGCTTTTTTCCACTTAATGACGTACTGCGAGACAGCAGCCTATCAGCCTATACAGGTTTCCCTCACACTGTGCTCCAGACCCCTACCGACGGGCATGCAGATCGTTTCCAGCTTTTTCTGGTTTCTCACTGTTAACAAGATGATGCGTCAGTAAACGTCCATCCTGGACACAAACATTTTTTATGTTAGCTTTTTTATTTTCTCTTTTCTGATGTGGAAATAAATACTGACACTGCCAAAAAAGTGTCTAAAGACAAGACAAGACAAAGGCTGTGGGATCCACTTAGCTGAAGGCAGGCTGTTCCCCAACAATCCTTCATAAAATCCACCTTTTCCTCACCTACTTGGGCCTGGGGTGTAATCCTCACCCTGGACTACTGAGTGATTACCAAACATCAGGTGTGTGCTAAGCACCTTACGTGTGGATTTTCCTTGGGTGGACGGACACCCTGGTGGAAGGGGAAGCTCCCATCCAGGAGCATGAGGGACGGCCCGGCAGAAGGCAGGGTGCTACTCTGTCTCCCAAAGGCTGGCTGCCTCCCTGCCCCACCTCCAGCTTCTCCACGGCTGGGAGCTAAGAGAGCCGCAGGAGAGGACCACCTACCTCCAACAGTACCTCCGAAGCAGTCTCAGGGTTCCGCAGGCTGTCCCCTGGTGTCGGGGTGCTGCTGCTGTCCCCTCTCTGCCCCACGCTCAGCGCCTGCTCCCACTTCTGAAGAGCCTCCTCGAACAGCTCCATGCCTGCGCACGGGTGGGAAGACAAGGGAGAGTCTGACCTCGGCAGAGGAGAGCGGCCAGGCCCCACACTCAAGACGGGGTCAGAAAAGCAAGGAGGCAGAAGGACATGAAAGCATAAGAATGGGCAGACTGCGTGAGCCGGCTCCTAGTCACTTTTCCACGCGGGTCAGTTTACAGCCTCCATTCAGACCAGATGTGTTCCTGGAGACTGTGCCCTATCCACAAATGGCTGCAGACCACCGAATCACGGTTCTGGGGTTGGGAGTGGGGTTGCAAACCAGCACCTGGGAAGGGGTCCTGAGCCCAGCCTGGGCCATTCTTCCCCCACCTCCACCCCAGGAGAGGCCCACGGCTGGCCGGCTGGCCAGTACCTTGCATGTAGAGACTCTCTGCGTTGCCGTCACTGGTGGTCACGGACTCTTCCAACCCTCTGGCGTCCCATGGTCCTGAGCACGCAGCCGTGGGGCTGGATGAGTTCACTGCTACCATCTGGGCACCAAGTAGCACAAGGACCCAAGGGCAAGGGGTAAGGCCCTCCCAGACCCTTTGTAGGACCCGAGCCCCTCCCACAGCCTGGTCCTCTGTCACACGCCCTCTCCGAAGACCATCCCTGAAGCGGGCCCCCGGCACACGGCCAAGCCCTCAGCAGGGCCTGGTCCCACCAACTCTAAGCACTGGACGGCACTTCACAGAAACTACAGAAGCAGGAGGAAAGAAGCCAACGGCCAGCCCAGCCTCCTACAGAAGCCGTCCCGGCCTGTTCCCTGCTCTGGCGCTCTGCGACTAGGGGGGTGGGGGGGGGGGACTAGGAAGACCGAGGGAGCTCCCACCACTTCTCGCCCTGCCGGAATGTGGGCTCCTCCAGGGCAAGCGCCGTCTCTTGCTCACCCCTGGGTTCCCAGACCAGAGCCGGGCTCAGAGCTCACTGCACCAACGGGTCACTAGATGAGCGAATGAGGCCAAAGCCACTCCCCAGGAGAAAATATGCTTCTCTTTGTCTCATTTATCTCTTTATCTCCAGCAGAGTGCCTGGCACAAAGCAGACGCCCGCTCTGTGTCTGATGCACGAATGAATGAACTTTCATAGACGAGTGTCTTCCCCACACGGGACCGCCCACCTCTGTTCTGCCCCTCTCCAGCTCTCTCACCGAAGCCCGGCCCTCACTCGGTAAGTGACCGGCGACAAGCTCGGAAAGCCTGTGTGGACGGAGGAGAGACCGAAGGAAATCTCTTCTGTCTCCTTCCAGGCTGTCCGCTCCCCGAGGGCAGAGACTAGAGCCTCCTCGGTAGCAGGGCCTGAGCCCAGCGCCCCGGTGCCCTCCCCCGGCTGTTTACCGAAGCCAGGCTGTGGGAGGAGCCTGAGTGCTTGCTGGGCTCGATGGACGAGATGCCACTCAGAGTGTCGTTGCTCTTGCTACTGGGGCTCTGCATCCTCCGGCTGGAGTAGCCTATGAGGAACAGGAGTGCAACGGTCACGCAGGTCACGCAGCCTTCGAGTCCGGCCTTTGCACAGGCTGTTCCCACCTCCAGACGACCCTCCCCCTCCTCATCTGGGAGCGTCCTGCCCCCCCCCTAAGTCAGGCAGAGCGCCCAAGCACATGCACTCAGCACAGTGCGACGCCTCTGCCTGTCGTCCGGCTCACCGGCGTGTATCCCTGTCGCCCGGCAAAGGGCCCGGCCCAGAAGGCCCAGGACCTGCCAGATAAACTGGAGAATGAGGTCTGGCGATTTCTCCTCCTACTTCTCCCTCAGTCTCCCCTGTGTTGCTAACTGATTTGGAATTCTCCTCCTTCCAAAAAGAATTTGAGAAGAATTTTTTTTTTTTAATTTATTTATTCGACAGAGATAGAGACAGCCAGTGAGAGAGGGAACACAAGCAGGGGGAGTGGGAGAGGAAGAAGCAGGCTCCCAGCGGAGGAGCCTGATGTGGGGCTCGATCCCATAACGCTGGGATCACGCCCTGAGCCGAAGGCAGACGCTTAACCGCTATGCCACCCAGGCACCCCGAGAAGAATTTTTTTAAATACACACAAAACTTTTTTTTTAAGTGAGAAAAGCAGGGAAGGGAAAAGAAGGTAACACTAGAGGTGGGGGTGGTGGGACGGGGTAGGCATGGGAGCAACTCCAGGTATCCCAGGGGCCTGTGAACACAGAAACCCAGCTACCTCAGCACTTCTCAGGTCCTGTTCTAGACTAGTCTTAAAACTTCTTTTTCTAGTTGTAAAGAGAAAACTTCCCTTTTGCAATGATAATTCCCAATTAAAATTCATTTTCATATAAGGGGATTTTTCCTCCTCCTCCTCCTTCTTCTTTTTTTTTTTTTTTTTAAAGTAGGCTCCATGCCCAACGTGGGGCTTGAACTCATGACCCTGAGATCAAGAGTCGCACACTCTACCGACTGACCTAGCCAGGCACCCCCAGGGGGATTTTTTGCTTCTTAAACCAGATTTCTCCCAAGATGTGAGCCTATGAGGACTTCCTGCCTCAGGAAGGGATCCATGTGATATTCAGTCATGGCGAACACTGGGTTGCTGGGTTACAAAATGAGCAGGGTCCATAAGGGTTTTGAAAGCCACCCCAGAGGCACCTGGGTGGCTCAGTCAGTTAAGTGTCTGCCTTCAGCTCAGGTCATGATCCTGGGGTCCTGGGATCAAGTCCTGCATCCAGCTCCCTGCTCATCAGGGAGTCTGCTTCTCCCTTGGGGCGCCTGGGTGGCACAGCGGTTGGGCGTCTGCCTTCGGCTCAGGGCGTGATCCCAGCGTTATGGGATCGAGCCCCACATCAGGCTCCTCTGCTATGAGCCTGCTTCTTCCTCTCCTACTCCCCCTGCTTGTGTTCCCTCTCTCGCTGGCTGTCTCTATCTCTGTCGAATAAATAAATAAAATCTTAAAAAAAAAAAAAAAATGAAAGCCACCCCAGCAGACACAAAATGGCTCAAAGGCAACCAGGGGCTGCGGGGGAGGTGAGAGGGGCTGACTACGCAGGACGTGGAGGGACCGCGAGCACGGCGGTACAGTTCTCGATGTGGTGTAAACAGCACTACGGATGCTACACTGAACTGCATAAAGAACTGTTTGCTCAAAAGGCTGAACTTAACTTTAAAAAAAAGGAGGGGGGATGGGGAGAATGCCATCTGGTTCAGGAACCACAAGGCCCTTCTTGCTCCTAAGCCAGGGGACTTCCCTCCCTGGGCAGGGGAGCTGTGTCCCGCCAGCCCCCTTTGGACGCAGGTGTTCCCAAGGGGTCCTCAGATACTGAGAACTACCGCTGCCGACAGGACATGTGCCTCCGGCCCCATCACCCACCAAATCCTTGACTTGGTGACGACTCAGGGCAGTGTCTACCGCCATCCCCGCTTCCCGGAGGAGGGGAACTCAGCTTGGAGACAGGACATCACTAGCCCGAGATCCGACAGTGACCAGGGGTGCAGCTGGGACTTAACTCCAGGTCGAACCCTCCCCCAGCACCTCACACCTACCTTTCTTCACTGACGGGACCTTCCTGGCCATGAGGATGGGGAGGGGCACCGTGCCCAGATGTGCGCCTCCCATCTCGGGGCCGACCTGCTTCTTCCTCCGCCGTCGCCTCTTCAGCTGATGGGCGGCCAAGGCCAGGGCCACCGTCCCCAGGGCTGTGGCAAAAAGGACCTTCCGCAGGCCTGGTGTCAACCGCAGCTGGGAGAAGGCAGACTGCAGGAAAAGAGGCAGGCAGCTGGGCTACATCTCCCTGGCAGAGCTCTGAGGGGGGCAGAGTTGTGCTGGGGAGCACCCAAGGGACACAGGAGACCTCAGGCACTCAGGGGCTATTTGCTGACCAGGAATGATGGAGAGCCACCCCCCCCCCAGGAGGGACCTAGCCAGCACCTCTGAAATGTGGACCGCGGAGACGTAAAGAGGGGGATTGGGGACAGCAAAATGACAATGCCAAAGAGATCACATCTGGGCTCTAGTAGGTGTCCCTAACTCCATCGGTCATGATTCTGACAGCTGCTGCGACTGAGCCCCACTATGCCAGGCACGGCACTAGGATTTTACCCGCGCCACCTGGCTGAATGAACGCCTGTCATTTCCCAGGTGAGACTATGAGGCTCGCTCAGGTTAAGACGCGTACTCAAGATGATGGGGAGTCAGAAATCAAACCTGGGCCTCCTGACCCCATTTCTTAACGACTCCCTGCAGTCGATAACATTCACTCCACCTAACTGCCCCATCTGTACAATTCCCTGCTCCTCGCGCTCTGCCTGCTAAACTGGGAGCCCCTCGGCTAGGGCCGCACCCCATGTGGCAGGGCTTTAGAAGTGTCGAAGGACCTGGTCAGCCACAAACATCTGAGGTTGGCAGGGAGGGCATTACTGACCCCTTTGATAGACTGAAAAGCTGAGCCCAAGAGTTCACACAGTCCTAGGGTGAAGACCAGGCTTGGGGTCCTAGATGCCTCACGTAGTCCTTCCTGTTCTCCTCAAAGAGGAGAGAGACCCCAGAAATTCAGGGCAATAATGAGGGATGAGCTTTCCCAAATGCCAGGGACCCTGGGATGAGTGGCTCAGCGTTTCAGAGGTCGGAGGGGTAAAGGCAGGACCACAACCCACCCCAACCTTTACCTGCCCAAAGGTCGTGTACAGGAACACAGGGATCTCGGCCACCGTCATGGCTAGTGCCTGCATCATGGACATGCCCTCAGTCCTCCGGAACGCCATGGCAGGACCAGCACCCTCGGGTCTAAGAGCTGCCAAGGAAAATGTCTTCAACTGGCCGCTGGCTGGGTCCCAGGCACCATCCACGCCTCGGAAAGACAGGGACGCACATACCAGAGGGTCCTTCCACAGAGCTGGGAGACAGAAGACCAAGTCAGACACAAGGATTTGCTCCTGTGAGCACAGCGAAAAGCCCATAAGAGTGCCCTGGGGGGTGAGGTGGGAGCAAAGCCTACCTTCGGAACACCAGGCCTAGAACCAGGCCCCTGCCTTGTGGAACCACCAGCAGGAAGGCAGCCAAATGGAACTTCTAGGGCCCACACACCCTCTGCCCACCCTGAGCCCTAGGAGCAGAAGACAGCATCTCTGGTATGTTGGCCCAAGAACAGGCCCAAGGCCTGGGAGATGGACAGCTCACCCTCCAACCTGGGGCCTTACAACACACTTGCACAAGCTTTTTAAAACCCGTGGTCCGCTGGCTATACGAAAAGCTCAAGCCACGAAAGGGTCAGGCCCCTGACTGAGAATTGTTCCGTGGTTTCTGTCTCCCACAAAGCCAAGAATGTTTTTATTTCCTGTGGGCTGTATTATGAAAGCAGCAGAGTGTCCGCTCAAACACGAAAGCCACTACACTCTACGTGGGTGTTCTGCACTGGGTTCCTTACATATGCTATTTCCCGGGATCGTTACAGTTCTGTGAAGGGGATGCTATCTAGCCCCGCACCCCATCTCTGCCAGCTTCCAAAGAGGAAAGTGAGACTCGGAGAGGTGAAGTCAGGAGGAGTCCGCCGTCATGCAGCTAGTACGAGGTAACATCGGGACTTGGACCAAGGCCCACTGGACTTCAGACTCTGTGCTCAATGCAACCGTTTCGCTCTATCTGACATGCAGCAGGAAGTGGCCAGCCCCAGCAGAACCACAAACTACAAGGGCAACTTTCCCCTGGGGCCTTCGAGACCCTCAGGGTGCCCCGCTGCCCCATTCCAAGGTCAGTAAGTGGCTTGAGTCCACGCTGCCCAGTCCCTAAGGTCCTGCAGAGCATTCCCCAACGTTGCCACCGCAAAGACCAAGGATGCCTTCAAGGTCTCCTGGGACCTCAAGCGGAAGGAATACACAAGCCAGGACAGACCCTATCAACCTGGGACGGCGGCCAAAGTCACTGGAGCAGCACAAGAAACAGCTTATCCCCAGTGAGTGGGAAGGATGGACATCCTACCCACTACATCCCACCAGTGCAGCCCTAGCGCCGGGCTGCGTGCATGAGGGGGCCGTGCCGGGGAACAGCCAGTCTAGGGCCAAGGAGACAGTCATGCTGTCAAGATAGGAGACATCCTGCCCGGAGGCTGTGAACTGAGCTGTGACCTCCAGTGGTCAGGGTCCAGGTTCGTATCATAAGCCAGCCCCTTCATCCCCCCAAACCTGGCCCAGGCCTCAGAATCCCAGAGAATCAGCAGCCACTATTTCCCCAGCACTTATATTATTGGCCAGGCTTGGAACAGGCTCTGGCTGGGAGTCTAGTGACTTAGAGACAGATGGGGAAACTGAGGCCATGAGAGGTAAGCTGACTGACCTCGCTAACTGACCAAACTGGGATGTGACCTCCGCTGCAAGGGATCCTGAAGCTACGGTGTTTCCCCTGAGGCGCCTGCTACAGCCGCCACGTCTCCCTCCTTGCCACGCCTGAAGGACTTCTGGGCCCAGGTAAGAAGCCCATAGGGAGCTACAGCAAAGAGCCTGAACACGTGCTCCAGGCTTGAGACGGGGCTGGGAGGCCGGTTACTTGCCTGCAGGAGAGTCAGGAGCAGCCTCTGCTGCTCCAGTTGAGAGGAAGAGTGCCAAGTGCAAGGTGACAACACTGGCCCCCAAGTCCGCTTCACTCCAGGCTCGGATCCCGGCTCAGCTCGACGGTGCCCTGTTCTACCCCCACTGACACAACCCGGGGAGAAGCCTCCTCTTCTCCACAATGACAGCCTGTAGCAACGTTTCCCACCCTGTGCACACTTCCAACGCCATTCCCAGCTGGGCAAGTTACCCTGTAACCTTGGGCAAGAAGCTCCTCATTCCGCCCTGCTGTGGCATTTACAACACCCTCAGCCTGGATGTCCACACTTTCCACAGGGGCACCTCCTCCCGTGCCCTGAGCAATCCTATTCATGACTCTGGCCTGGACAGCCCGTCTTTCCTCCCTGACCCCAGCATGTCCCGGGCCCGGGCACTCCTCTGAAGCACCCTCTGCCCAGTCTCTGTCCATTCCACCCTAGACGCCTTACAAGTCTGACCAAGCTGGGTACTGGGCACTCCCGCACTGGACCTCGGCGATATCCCCTTCTTCAGAATCTGCTCATCCCATCTCGGTCGTCTCCCTGCGCAGTCCCGGTTCAGGCCCCCTTTTCTCTTGCCCGACCCCTGGACTATCCTTGAGGGTCGTCCAGGTGCCCATTGGCGCCACCCACGGCCCGCACACCTGCTCCCTCCGTCTCGGGTACTTTCCTAGCCCAGGTTCGGGAACCTGCGACCCTGCAACGTTCCAGGCCCGAACATTTCCTCACTGACCTGGTACCTTCCATTCCACCTCTCGCGCCGCCCACGGCCCGGGTACCTGTTTATTCCAACCCGGGCCCTTCTAGTCCGTCTGAGCCTGGACACCTGCGCTCCCACCCAGTTCCTTGCTCAGACCCAGCTCCCCCACGCTGCAAGCCTCAGTCCCGGGCCCTGCCGCGTCGCCCACCGCACGGGCTCATCCCGAGGCGCCACTCACCCACGATCCCATCGCTGCGGAAGGGCAGCGTCTCCTTCCCCGGCGCCCGCGCAACCAACCTCGCGGCCACCGCGGGGGGGCGTGGCCTCACGCAGGGCCAACCCTCCTTTGCCCAATGAATGTCGCCGAAGCCTTCTTCGCCGCTCCGGTCTCTGGCCAATGGGCCGGATCACGTGACCAGCCTGGCCGCACCTCCCTCGGCCCCTGCACCGCCCCCTAAGTGCGGTTGAGGCGCGGAAGTGCTCTCTTCTCCCCTACTATTGGCCGTCGGGATTCGATTGACTCCCGTGGCTGAGTGGGGCGGGGCCACCCTTAAAGAGGCTGAGGCGGAGCTATGAAGTCTCTAAGGGTCTTTCTGGGAGGGACCTGCCATCGGTCTGAGACCTCTTCGGCTTCTCTGCTCCTCCCCGTCCACACACAAATTCTGCCCGCCCTTCAAGGGCCCATTTTCAAATGCCACTGCCTCTGACTTCCCACAGCATCTTTTTAAACCAAACTTGGCACTCCCCACTTTCTTTTGGAGCTGTTTGCAAACTTCCGCTACCAGTCCTTGTCTCCCTGAGAGTTGAAGTCAAGTGATGACGTTCCGACCGCCCAACGGTGCCTCGAACGAAACACTGGGTTTGAACAGGGCTGACTTGAGCTGGAATCAAGTTCAACCACTTAAGCTCTCTGGAGTTCACGCTGTTTCCCCCTCTGTAAGTGGGTGTGGAATTCCTACCTTGTCCAAGTCACAAGGCTTTGGTGAGGCTTGGAGAAAACTGTGGCAAGTCCTTTCATAACTGCAAAGAGCTCTTTTTGTTTGGTTGGTGTTTGGGTTTTTTTTTTTTTTTTTTAAGATTTTATTTATTTGAGAGAGAGAGGAAGAGAGAGAAGGAGCAGAAGGAGGGGCAAAGGGAGAGGGAGAAGTAGATTCCCTGTTGAGCAGGGAGCCAGACGTGAGACTCGATCGTGGGACCCCCAGATTATGACCTGAGCTGAACGCAGACGCTTAACTGCGCCACCCAGGCGCCACTGCAAAGAGCTGTTTTTAAATATAATTATCAGCAAGGTCACATTCCTTCATTCATTCGACAGCTAATATATCTGTGTGCCAGCCTCTGCCCACCCCACGGGTACGCAGTGGTGGGCAAGATACATGGTGGCCCCAGGGAGCTCAGAGGAAGCAGATACTTAATTACAACCTTGTGTGATAGTTTCTCTGATGGGAGAAACTCAGGAATGTGGGGAGACTGAGGAGACACCTGGGCTTGCAGGGGGAGACAAGAAAGGGAGACATCTTTCATCTCCCGAAAGAAAGGGATGTCCAGATGCAAACCTGAAAGATGAACAAGAATTAGCTGGGTAAAGGGGAGAGGACAGAGCATTCCAGGAGCAGCATGGGCTGTGACCCCAAGGCAAGAGAGAACCTGGCATCCAATGAGCCAAGGAAGAGGGAGCCAGAGCAGAGTGGTCTCCACAGTTGAACTGCCTGGGTTCTGGGCTCAATCTGTCCCTCTCACTCTGTGTTCTGTGACCTTGTGCAAGTCACTTCACTTCTTGGGTGCCCTGGTGGCTCAGTTGGTTAAGCATCTGCCTTCAGCTCAGGTCATGATCTCAGGATCCTGAGATGGAGTCCCGCATCGGGCTCCCTGCTTGGCAGAGAGTCTGCTTCTCCCTCTACCCCTCCACCCACTTGTGCTCTTGCTCTCTCTCATGCTCTCCCTCTCAAATAAATAAATAAAATCTTGAAAAAAATCAGATAAATTCTTTAAACCTCACCTTCCTCGCCCCTAAAATGAGGAGGAGGATGGTTTCAGAGCTGTTATGACCATTCTAGGTGATTATTCACTCAAAAGTGCTCAATGCTGGCCCTGGCATGGTGTCAGGACATTTAGACCATTGCTAGTTAGAAAACTGCAATAGGAAATTGTAAACCTAGATAAATAGATGAAGCATATAGACTGGAACAATGTAAGTAATGCTGGTTTAAGTAATAACTACTGCATACTGTCTCACTCTTTCTCCTATTTATTTATTTATCTTAATATTTTAGCAGGCTCTATGCCCAACACGAGGCTCAAACGCACAACCCTTAGAGCAAGTATCACGTGAGCTACCGACTGAGCCAACCGGGTGCCCCACTTTCTCTCCCCTTTATCCTGCTGTGTTTTTCTTCCCAGGACTCATCACCTAACATGTTACATATTTGTTTGCCCAAGAAGGGAGGGGTCATGTTTTGTTTACCTCTCCATCCCTGGTGCCTAGAACAGTGCCTGGCTCACAAAGACTTTCTCCTTGACCAAACCTGAGTCAGGCTCCTCTGAGCCCTCTGCTCAATTAAGTCGACCGTGGACTTCCATCTATGTTCTCGTAGAGTCCAGTTTTAGCAAGAATTTCCCACCCTTGGTATCTGATCACCCTCCATATTTAAACAAATTCCTCATTTTCTACCCTCAGTATCAGGGAGAATCCCCCTAGCCTTGATGTTTCCACTTAGTCATTTTCCATTCACTGACCTGACCCTGCTCTTTAGCTATAAATCTCCACTTGTCCTTGTATTCAGAGTTGAGCCCCATTTCCCTCCCCTACTGCAAAACCCCCACTGCAGTGGTCCCTCTTGAATAAAGTCTTCCTTACCATCTTTAACAAGTACCATGAATACTTTTTTAAAAAAAGATTTTGTTTATTTATTTTGAGAGAGAGAGAGACAGAGAGAGAGAGAGAGAGGGGGGGGAGGGGCAGAGGGAGGGGAAGAGGGAGAGAAGCAGACTCTCCTTGACCTGAGCTGCCATCAAGAGTCGGACATTTAACCAACTGAGCCACCCAGGTGCCCCTGAATTATTTTTTTTTTAAACAGTGCTCAGTGTGAGATATTGAATGAGTGAACATATAAGTATATTGATATATGGCTGTTGAAGATGATAGGCTGGCTCCTCCCCCGATGCCCGCGCCCCGCCCTGCGCGCTCCGGCTGGCTCCTCCCCCGATGCCCGCGCCCCGCCCTGCGCGCTCTGGCCAGCTCGGCGGTGTCGGCTGCGGGCTGGCGAGCTGAGGGAGGGCGCACCGGCAGCAGGTGGGCGGGGTGCGGGCGGGCGGCGGCGGGCTGGGGGCTGCCAGGCTGCGCTCCGGCTGAGCGCGGCCTGCCGTGCGTCTCGCCATGGACTTCAACATGAAGAAGCTGGCGTCGGACGCAGGCATCTTCTTCACCCGAGCGGTGCAGGTGAGGCCGTGCGCCCTGGGCCTCGCGGCCCGGATGTGGGGCGGGCCGGGAGCACCCCTGTAGTAGAGCCGGGGGGCGCAGGAGAAGCCCCTCGCGGCTGCCTCCCCCCTCCCCGCTGCGAGGACACCCTAGCCCCCCACATCCCCTACTGCTGCGCTGCCCAGAAGAGAGAAAGAGCCCGGGGCGGCCGGCCACTCTGGCCCACACTCAGCGTAGCGGTAGCCGCGGGCGGGGGACCGAGCCGGGCCTCGGCCCTGTTGCCTGGGGAGAGGTATCAGGGCCCACCGTTTCGACTGGCTGGGTTACCCCGCTGCCGCGGCTCCCGCCCCAGGAGGGGAGAGGGCACCGGGCTGCTCCTGCCTCCCCACCCTTTCCCGGCAGTGACTCTGGCAGGCGTCTGGAGGCCTGAGCCCCAGGCCCAAGGACCATGCACCCGCCACGAACCCCCCTCTCCGAGCCTCAGTCTCTGCACCTGTCCAATGGGCTGGTGGTACTGATTACCTCGGGCCCCCTTTACACGCTTGGATGGTCAGTCCGGAAGCCAGGAGGGCTGGGATTATTTCCTTTCTGCTCCATGGGAGGCCTGTTTCCTCTTATTTCTCCAAGCCTGGGGGGTGGGGAGAGGGCTGAGGTCTGGCTGGGTGCCCACCTTGGACAGCTGTCCAGGCTGATGATGCTGGGATTGGAACAAGTCCTGTCCACATTCTGGGGCCAGGAGAGAAACTGAGGCATCTTAATGTAATGGTGAAGACCTGGTGGCAGCTATGGGCATGGATGCTCCCTCTTGTGACCTTGAGGAAGGGGCTTCAGCTCTTGGCCTCGGTTTTTCAATCTGAAAAATGGGATTAGCAATGCCTCCCTCCCAGGATGGATGTGAGGGTTCCTTGGTACTTTGCATGTACATGTCCACTAAAGGCAAGCTTATGGGGCGCCTGGGTGGTTAGGCTGGTTAAGCATCTGCCTTCGGCTTAGGTCATGATCCCAGAGTCCTGGGATCAAGCTCCATGTCGGTCTCTCTTCTTAGCAGGAAGTCAGCTTCCCCCTCTCCCTTGGTCCCTCCCTGCACTCATGCTCTCACTCTCTCTCACTCTCACGCAAATTAAAAAAAAAAAATCATAAAAAAAAATAAAGGCAAGTTTACTAGTGGTGTTAATGTAGTTAGTATGGCACCTGTGCGGCATGTGACCTTGGGCAAGTCACTTTTCCCCCTTCTGTCAATCGGGTGTAACGCCAGTCTGCCTCCAGGGGTGGCTGCAGACGGGGCTTGGCCTGTCGCAGTGCTCTGGGAGCCGGTCCTATTGTTTGTCCTTGCTGTTGTCGTCTCTGTTCTCTGGAGAAGCCCAGCCCCAGACAGTCTCTGGGAAACCCATGTGCTCATGTTTACTAGAAAGCACCGTGTCCGTGTCCCGTTGAGGATTAGTGCCCCAGTGAGGAATCGCTGCTTGGTATTTCAAACCCTGCGGGTGACCCCAGCCCTAGTGGGGATACTAGGACCCTGGAGCCCCTTGGGTATCCTCAGTTCATCTGGAAGGTGGGAACCCTCCCAGTGTTGGTATGGCAACCACTCTATCTCCCACATCTGGGAAGAGCCTGATCTGCCAGTTTCCTGCTGCTGTGGGGCCCTGGCGCCTGACCTGGCCAGGGCCTGCAGAGCCTGGGGTGGGGGGTGGGGGGGCTTGGGCCCTGTGGCCTCCCTTCTCCCGGTGGGGGCAGGCCCACTGGGTCACCCATACTGGAGTGGGAGCCAGCGCCCAGGCTCCAGGCTCTGGGGTGGAGGAGGGAGCTGGGAGCTTTATAAATAGAGGCTTTCTCTGGCTCTGCACGCCCACCCCCTGCTGCTGCCATCTTGCAGGGAGCAGCCTCGGACTCTGTACACATCAGCCCCTGAAGCGTGGCACCCTTCCTCTTGGTAGGGATGGGGCAGGGTGGCAGGCCAGAGGAGAGAGGGGCTTGAAATGTCTCCCGCGTAGGAGAGAACCCTCGGGACCTGCCGAGGCCAGGCTGCCTGGACATAGGAGTCAGTCAGGAGGGATGGGAGGGAGTTCTTCATTATCAGCGTGTGGGCAGCTTCTCTGACTCGGTGCTGCCTTGCCATGTCCCAGGACATGCTGGGTAAGCAGTCAGCCCCTCCCTGTACCAGGGACACTTTCAGAGCCTTGCCCCTCCCCCATCCAGTAGGGAACTTGAGTTTGACCCTGGGAGAGCAGGATCCCTTTAGCATGGGTGATTCTGGGATGGCTTCCCGGTCCCTGAACTGTGCCTTGAAAGTCAGGAAGGATTTGTGAAGTTGGTCCAGGGGCCTGGGAAAGGCCCAGCTACGGGCATCAAGGTAGGAAAACCTAGGGCATATTAAGCAAGAGGCCAGTGTGGCTGGCAGTGGGCCATGGAAGCCATAGTACTAATACTATTAGTAGTAACTGCCGTAATAGTAATAGTGGTGGTAGAACTAGTAATCATAAAGGCCAGGAGCAGACGGTAGCACTGTTGTCATCAGAGCCAGGCAGGCAGCACTGGACATGGGATGGATGCCCAAGAGGTCGGGAAAGCCCTGTGGGACACTGAACCTAGGTGGACGTGGCGTGTGAGGGATGGGTACCCTGAGGCTCAGTGGGGAGTGGCTGCTGTTAACTTTGCACATTTGGGTGACATAGTCACCTAAAGCAGGGTGCCTGGTACCATTGGGGTTAGGGGCTTCCTAGGTAGCTCGGAGGAGGAACATGAAGGAGGCCTTCTATTCATGGTGATGACAGCAGCTAAGGTTTATGAGGCCTGTGCTGTGTGTTTCGAAATATTCTGTGACATAGGTCCTGTTATCCCCCTTTCCCAGGGCTGAGAACTGAAGACCAGAGAGGTGACTTTGCCTCTCTAAGCCTTGGTTTCCTTTTCTGGAAAATGGGGCTAAGGCTACCCCTAAGAGGCTGGGTGAGGTGAGGCCTGCTCAGGGCCTGGCTCTGGGAGGCCCCAGTTTAGGGAAGAGGGGGAAGCCCAGGAGTGGGGAGAAGTGGGAGGAGGCCAGGAGCGGCTGGTTCCCGGATAGGGAGCTGCAGGCCGCAAGCCTGGCCCACCCAGGCCTGCAGCGAGAAACCCAAGCCCTGTTGCATAATTGATGGCTGCCCAGTGACTGTCCGCGGCTGCCTCCCGCTCCCTGCAGCTGGGCTGGAGCTGTTGGTGGCCTCTGGATGATTTATCGCTGCCAAGCAGTCTGGGAAGGGCCTCCAGACTCCCAGCCCATAATGACCCTGACTTGAGCCCCATCTGCCCCTTGCTTAGCCTCAGTGGCATCTGTGACATGGGCAACTTGACCCAATTGTCTTGAAGGGCTCTCGGAAAAGTCGGTGGGCCATTGGTGTCAAATGCTCAGCCCAGGGTTGGGCACCACGTGATCAACAATACTGCTGTCGTTACCACTGATCTTACTCCTGCAGGTCTATGCCCTTTTGCTGTTTGGCTATGACCTTGAGTGGGCTCTTTGTAGCCTTCTAGATCAGAGGGGCCAGGACTTGGACCAGTATCCGGTTGTTCCTGTGTGGCCCGCACAGCCTCTGCCAGCTCTGACTCGTAGGACATCCTGGTTCCTGCCTGGCCTTGGGGCGGGGCTGCCGAGCTTTCAAGGCCTTGTGCATGCCCAGCAATTGGCTCTGATGGGCTAGTGTGTTCCCTGTCCACCGCACCAGGCGACCAGAGGCCAGCCATGTGGCTGTCCTACCCACACACACTCCCTTTCCTTCCCAGCTGCCTCTCCGGCCATCAGCTCTCCACAGCAGTGGCACCGACTCCCTACCAGACTCCGGCCTTCATGGCTTACCCACATCTTTCTTTCTTTCTCTTTTTGTTTTTTTAAGTAGGCTCCACACAGCATGGGGCTCAAACTCATGGCCCTGAGATCAAGAGTCGCACGCTCCACTGACTGAGCCCCCCAGGCGCCCCTTACCCACATCTTTCTTACTTCATCCTATTTCAGCTATGAGGGAGCAGCTATTATTTATTATTCTCATTTTTCAGCTCAGGAAACTGAGGCCAGAGAGGCAGAGCCACTTGCCCAAGGTCACACTGCTCATCAGCGGCAGAACTGGGACTCGAATCAGGTCCCTCTGATTCTGGGACCTGGGTTCCTCCCACTCGCTCCCCTGGCACCCCCTCCGCAGTGGCTCCCAGTCCCCCAAGGAGCCCCGTGATCACCCTAGACTTTGCTTTGTGCCCCGTTTATTCCCCGAGCACCTGCTACCAAGTGCTTTGCTTCAGAGTCAGGCTAGGAGGAGCCCTAGGAATAGGTTCCCAATGACTCCTTATCCCTCTAAGTAATATGCTACATTTTGTACAAATGTGCATGGGGGGGGGGGGTCTCTAGCTTTCTGGATTTCCAGAAGAAGTCATGATCCCCAGCCTCTGGTCCAGCCTAATTTTACAGAGGGGCAAATTGAAGCACAGAGCAGGCTTGTAACTTGGTCAAGGTCACAGAGCAGGGTGGGGGCAAAGCCAGTTTCTTGACCTTGGGCTTGGTTCTAGCTGGGGGGAGGGGGAGGGAGATATAGAAGCATCGGGCTTGGGCAGTCCTCGCTTCCCCCCTTCTGAGTCCTCCCCACCCCTCAACCCTACATCCACAGTTCACAGAGGAGAAGTTCGGCCAGGCTGAGAAGACGGAGCTGGATGCACACTTCGAAAACCTTCTCTCCCGGGCGGACAGCACCAAGAACTGGACAGAGAAAATCCTACGGCAGACGGAGGTGCTGCTGCAACCCAACCCCAGTGAGTGGGCAAGGCCGGTCCTGGCCGAGGGGTGGAGGCCACCGGCAGGAGGCCCAGGGCTGCAGGTGGGACCGGGCGGCAGGCGGGATTCGGCTCAGGTTATTGGGGCTTCCAAAGCCTGCTAGTTGGGGGGCAGCTAAAGAGGACGGCAGACTCGGTGATGGGCTCCAAGATGCGCTCTCTGGGGCTGCAGAATTGTGAAGAGTTTTGCACCGAGGAGTTGAAGAAATGCTTGAAACTAAAACACGCTGGGGAGAAGAGGCAGGAAAAACATGAGCCAGGTCTTTTGAGAGGGCGGCGGGGCCCAGAGATGGACGACGCCTTGCCCAGAGTCACATTGCAGCGAGCGTGAGCGAGGAACGCACAGAAGCCACAAGCAGGAGACCCCGGGGGAGCGAGGGGTGTCTTGGGGCTGTGATGCCTCTTTGCCTCTAAGTCTCCTTTATAAGTGGGGGCCCCAGGAGCTTTCTGGGGCCCACGCCAGAGCACTGTCCGTATGCGTGTTAGAGTCTGTAAATCGGTATTGTACAGATGGAGAGGTGAGTGGGTCTTCACTTTGGGCCGCCAGCCCCAGCTGTGTGACCTGGGGTAAGCATTTCATGTCTCTGAGCTGTGGCTTCCTCCTCTCTAGAGTGAGGGGTCCTACAGAGTCGAGTGCCAGTTTCTCTGGGTTGAGATGGGCACCAGAAAGAGAATATTCTGCCAGGCACCAGGCCAGGCACCCCACGGGCGGGCCCTGGTCTGGGTCTGTTTCCGTCGCCGTGGCTGCCATCCTTGGGTTGTACCGAAGAGCCCCGTGGCTTTGGCTGCTGTCTCCCTGCAGGCGCGCGAGTGGAGGAGTTCCTGTATGAGAAGCTGGACAGGAAGGTGCCCTCGCGGGTCACCAACGGGGAGCTGCTGGCACAGTACATGGCAGAGGCGGCCAGTGAGCTGGGACCCACCACTCCCTATGGTGAGCCAAGCCCCACAGCCAGGGTCAGGGGTCACGGTGTCCTGCTCTCAAATTTTCCTCCGTCCCTCCCTTCCTTTCTTTCTTCGTCTTTTCTGAAGTACACAAATAATATCTCCTTGTAAACACTCGTGAAGTGAATGAACGAAAATGAAAAATGAAAAAGGTTTGAAATAAATGAAAATAAACAAATGAAAAAATTCATTCTCCTTGTAAACACCTCGAATCAATGCAGATGAAAATAGAATGAGAAATGGAATTCTCTCTTAAGTTTCGGTCTGTGTGTGTTTGTTAGTGGGATCGTACCGTGTGTACCATTCTGCAGCCTGATTTTTCAACTTGGTATTGTGTTAGCTGCCGCTTCGCTGTGGCACATAGAGGCCCCCTCCGTCTTTTTTTTTTTTTTTTTTGTAATTTTAAAATTTTACGGAGATATAATTTATATACCAAAAATGCACCCATTTTAAATGTGTAATTCAGTGCTTTTTAGTAAATTTACACAGTTGTGCAAATATCCCCCCAGGCCTATTTAAAGAACACTTCTGACACCTGCACAAAGTGGCATGTCTGCTTTGAGTCAGTCCCCCGTCCCACCTGCCAACTGCTCATGTCCTATGTGTGCCCATAAATGTGCTTTTTCTGAACCTCTCGTATAAATGGAATCCTATGGTGTGTTGGGTGGTGGTTTTTTAAGATTTTATTTATTTGAAAGAGAGAGAGTATGCGCCCATGAGGAGCAATGGGGGAGAGAGAGAGGAAGGGGGAAAGAATCCCAAGCAGACTCCGCGTGGAGCGGGATGCGGGGCTCAATCCCATGACCCCGAGATCATGGCCGGCACCGAAAGCAAGATCTGATTGCCCAACTGACTGAGCCGCCCAGGCGCCCCACCGTGTGCTGTGTTTTGCGTCTGGCTTCTTTCACTGAGCTTAGCATCTCTGAGGTTCACCCATGCTGTAATGTGTTTTAGGATTTCATTCGTTGTTACTGTTCGATAGCGTTCCATCGTATGGCTAGACATTTGGGTTACGTCCTTATGCACTTTGCACACAGAACTTTGTGAGGACGTATGTTTTCCATTCTCCTGGATATCCACCTAGGAATGGACTTGCTAGGTCATATGGTGAACTTATGTTTAGCTTTTTAGGAAATTAACCAAACTGTCTTCCCAAGTGGCTGTGTGATTTTATATTCCCACCAGCGGGATGGTGGTTAATTTCCATGTATTTGTGGATTTTCCAAGTTTCTATTGTTGACGTCTAATTGATTTTGTGGCGGTCAGAGGACATGCTTTGTATGATTTTTATCCTTGACATTTATAAAGACTTGTTTATGGCCTGGTATATGGTCTCTCCTGGAGAATGTTGGTGTTCGCTTGAGATCATATGTTACGTTGTTGCGGATGGAGTGTGCTAGACACAACAGGCCAGACTGGTTGGTGGGATTGTTCTAGTCTCTAGGCGCTTGCTGATTTTGTCTCGTCCTAGACATTACTGGGAAGCATTGAAGTCTCCAACTATTTCTGTTGAATTATCTATCTCTGGCTTCGGTTTGTCAGTGTTTACTTGATATATTCTTGGAGCTCTGTTGTGAGGTCTGTATGTTTATTACTGTTATATCTTCCTGATGAATTGACTCATATCATTGTGAAATACCGTTCTTTGTCTCTGGTCACATTTACATTAAGGTAGAGGATAAAAGTATCATTTTATCTGATAGCAGTTCACGTATCCTCTTCTTCTATGGTTATTGTTTACATAGTATATCTTTTTCTGTCCTATTTTCAGCCTATTTATGTCTTTAAATCTAAAGTCTGTCTTTATAGACACTATATATTTGGATTTTTTAAAAAAATCCACTCTGTCTTTGATTGGAGTGTTTAATCCATTTATATTTAACATAATTATTGATGTGGTTGGATTTACATAGGCCATCTTCTTATTTTCTCAATGTCTCAGATCATTTTCGTCCATCTGTTCCTCCTTTATTCCTTCTTTTGTGTTAAATATTTTCTAGTGTAACATTTTAATTTATTTGTTGCTTTTTTAAAAAAAGATTTTTAATTAATTTATTTGACGGAGAAAGAGAGAGCACAAGCAGGGGAGTGGCAGGCAGAGGGAGAGGGAGAAGCAGGATCCCCACTGAGCAGGGAGCCCAATGCGGGGCTTGATCCCAGGACCCCAGGATCATGACCTGAGCCGAAGGCAGATACTTAACTGACTGAGCCACCTAGGCGCCCCTCTTTCTTGCTCTTTTAACAAAGTGTTTCTTACTGGTTTCACAATATGATTACAATATGTATTTTAACTTATCCCAGTCTGCTTCAGAACAATACTGACTTAATTCCAGTAAAATATAGACACTTTACTCCAATATAACTCCATCCTCTCTCCCTTCCTTTGTACTATTATCTTATATATATCATTTCTATTTTATATGAGCCCAACAATACAGTTTTATAGTTATTATTTTATATAGTGGTCTTTTAAAGTCAGTTAAGAAAAGAAAAAGTACATTTGTATTGCCTTTTATGTTTGCCTATGTAATTACCTTTATTGGTGGTCTTTATTGCCTTATGTGGATTCAGCTTACCATCTGCTGTCGTTACCTTTGAATCTTAAGTATTTCTTCTATGGCAGGGTGGCTAGCAATGGATTGTTTCAGTCTTGTTTCTCTGGAAATGTCTTTATTCCATGTTCACATTTGGAGGACAGTTTTGCTCTATGCAGCATTCTTGGATGAGAGTTTTTTCCCTTTTTGCTTTGAATATATCATTTCACTGCTGTCTGGCCTCCTTTTTTTTTTTTTCTTTTAGGCTTTGTTTTGTTGGGTTTTGTTTTTTTTGTTTCGTTTTGTTTTTTGTTTTTTTGTATCTTTTTTTAAGTAATCTCTATACCCAACGTGGGGCTCGGACTCATCATGACCCTGAGATCAAGAGTTGCGTGCTCTACCGACTGAACCAGGTTGGCGCCCCAGCCTCCATTGTTTCTGACGAGAAGTCAGTCATAAATCTCATCATGGCTCCCTTGTATGTGTTGAATTGCTTTTCTCTTGATGCTTTTGAAACTTTTTGTCTTTGTCTTTCAGCGACTTGACCAAGATGTCCTGGCTGTCTGTCTCTTTGTATTCATCCTTTTGGGGTTTGTTGAGTTTCTTAGATATGGACGTTAAATGTTTTTCATCAAAATCAGAAACATTTTCAGATGTTTTTTCTTCAGATATTATTTCTTCAGAGATTTTTCCTGCCCCTTGCTCTCCTCTCCTTCTGAGACTCCCATTACTCATATGTTGGTTGGTTTCATGGTGTCCCCGTAGGTCTCTGAGGTTCTGTTTGTTGTTATTCATTCATTTCTCTCTCTATTCTTCAGACGGGATCATCTCTATTGATCTGTCTTTAAAGTGGCAGAGTTTTCCTTTCTTTTTAATAATTGTCATCTCTCTTGATATTTATTTGATGAGTCATTGTCATCACATTTTTCTTTAATTCCTTAAGCATTTTTAAAAAAACGTATTTTTTTTTCCTCTCCTTAGAAGTCTTTGCTAAATCCAGGGCTCCTGAGTGCCACAGTGGTTGGGCATCCAACTCTTGGTTTCGGATTGGGTCGTGGTCTCAGGGTCATGAGTTCAAGCCCCACATTGGGCCCTGCACTCGGTGGGGAGCCTGCTTGAGGATTCTCTCTCTCCCTCTCCCCCTGCCCCTCCCCCCCGTGTGTGTGTGCGTTCTCTCTCTCTCAAATAAATAAATCTTTTTAAAAAAAGAAGTCTTTGCTAAATCTAACATCTGAGTGTCCTTTGAGACAGTGACCATTGATTGCTTTTTCCTTCTGCGTATTGACCATACTTACGTGTTTCTTTGCATGTTGCACAGTGTTTTGTTGAAATCAGAACATTTGAGATAATACAGGAGCTTTGGATTCTGAATCACTTGGGGGCTGTTGTTGCGGTTTGTTTGCGGAGAGACTTGCCTGAGCTCATTGTTTAGAGTCTGTGCCCCTCGCGGTGGGCAGCCACCGATGCAGCTACTGCTTTCACATTTTTTTCGTTTTTTATCATTCTTTTTCTTTTCGTGCTACGCTTCCTAGGGGTCACCCCTGGGTTAGCATATGTTACTAGTCGGGCCGTGCTAGATTAGTCAGAGGTTGCCCCTAAACATTTTGCAGCATCAAGGCTTTACGGATGAATTTGTGGGTGTGTTAGGGAACGCATTCAAAGTTCATTCAAAGTTCAAGTAGTTTGCAAGTCTGCCCAGCTTTTACTTTGCATGCGTAGCCTCCCATTTGGCCAACTATGGGTAGATACCTGGGGTTCTCTCCAGTCTTTCCTGAGTGTGTTACACACACGTGTGTAGCCTTCCAGACCACCAGAGATACACTGGAGTTGGTCAGGGCCCACGTGACTGTCTCATTTCCAGATCTCCTGTTAAATTTCCGGCAGATCGGTTCCAACCAATAGTCCCTATTCAAGTCAGCTATAACGTTGGTCTTTCTCAATTACTTGCCATCGAGCTCACAATTGGTTCTGACAGGGGCCCCTGGATTTTTCTGTGCTCCCGCCCGAACCAAGTCAGCCCCAGTAGCACTACCCTCCCCTGCAGCCCATCCCCCAGCCCTGCCCAGCCCTGGCCCACCTAGCAGGGAGGCTGCCCACCTCAGGACTGGCCCCACCCGGGTAGAGCTACACCACCTCGGAGCTGGCGAGACGGGAGCCCCCCCACCCCCACCCCGGCTGGAAGCCACAGGCTCCCACTGTTCTTACCAAGGTCCGGTCGTGCTTGAGTAAATATTCTCAGTTTATTCGCCTTTGGTCCGTTTCCAGAGTCCAGAAACGTTTGCTTTTGACAGTGATATACCCACTTTTACTGTCGCTTTTTGGGAGCAGGATTTGTTGAGGTGCTTTCTGTGTTGTTCTGGAAGTCCCACCCCCGCCCCCAACTTCTGAACGCGGTGTCGTGTTCCACGTTTGGGACGTCCCGCGGTTTGTCAGTCTCTGGTTGACAGACCCGCAGGTCGCTCCACGGGTTTCCGGGCCAGCCGTTCCGCGCTGAGCCCCCTGCGCACGTGCCGCCCCAGCGTGTCTTTCTCGGGGCGCTCCCTTACTTCTGGGGGCCGGAGCAGCCTGAGCCTGAGCCTCCTCCTCACCCTTAAACTCCATTTCCTCAGGGAAGACACTAACCAAGGTGGCAGAAGCTGAAAAGCGCCTGGGAGCCGCAGAGAGGGATTTTATCCACACAGCCTCCATCAACTTCCTCACGCCTCTGCGCAACTTTCTGGAAGGGGACTGGAAAACCATCTCGGTGAGAGCCCCGGGGCCGCCCCGCTTCCTGGTCGCCGGGGCTCTTCCTCCTCAGAGCTGCTGAGCACAGGCTCTCCTCCCATGCTGGGCACCCAGCTCTCCCAGGCCTCCGCAGACGCGGCTCCTGTGGGCTGAGTGACGCAGAGCGGCTGACCTCCCCCTGTCTGGGCCTCGGTTTCCCCTTCTGGGCCCGATGGCCCTGTGGGCCAGTCCTGCCACAGCCCAGGATCTCCCAGGGCTTCCCAGGGTCTCACTCTTCCCTGTTCCCCCACCGCACAGAAGGAGAGGCGTCTTCTGCAAAACCGGCGTCTGGACTTAGATGCCTGCAAAGCACGGCTGAAGAAGGCCAAGGCGGCGGAGGCCAAAGCCACGGTGGGTGTCCCTGCTGGTCTCCTGCCCGCCCCAGCTCAGTCTGGAGCCAAGGGAGGGTGAAGGGACCTGATGTCTGGCATGACCTTTCTTCCCTGTCCCTGCCTGGAGAGGCCTGGCTGGGGGGTGCTGGTCCTGGCTGACCGCTTCAGGTCACGTCTCTCTGCCCCTCCCCCGCAGGGAACCCTGGCCGCCCAGAGCTCTGGGCCCCAGGGCAGACATTTATGGGGTGGGCTGACCAGCAGTGCCCCGACCTGGGCTCAGGGCACGCCACAGCCTCCCCAGACAGACAGCCAGTTGGAGTTTCTCGCATGGCCCTGCCCCGCCCTGCCCTCCCTGAATGCTCGGCTCTGTCCCCCGGCTCTGCCCGGGCATGGCTCCCCCTTACTAACTCCCCCACCTGCTGCTCCCGCGCTGGTCCCAGGGTGCCCTGATGGTGTGAAGCCCGGAGCTGGACCACCGACTTGCTCAGGGGCGTGACTGAGGGCCCTTTCAGGTAGTCCCATGGCCCTGGGGCAGGCCGGGGCCTCTCCCTCTACTCTCCGCGCACTAAAGCCTTGCTTAGCCCGGCTGGGCCAGTCAATGCGGCATGGCGCAGCTTGACCCGGGCTTAGGCCAGGGTGGGGAGAGCCAGCCTGAGGGGGAGCACTCTCCTGGCATGCCAGGCTGTTTGTGGGTGTAGAGGCCTAGAGGCCACCTCGCACCCAGGAACCCCCAGATCGAGGGCAGGCTGGGGGTACCACCCCCTGTGCCTGTCCAGGCTCTCAGCTGCCCGTGAGGGTTCAGGCCCCAAACACTCTTTGCGTCCCCCTCCCACAGTGTGGCCACTCTGGACCACGGAGTCTGGGCCTGTGCAGCCTCTGGTGAGAGCCGAGGGCAGGGTCTCAGCCTATCCAGGTGTGTGGGGTCCAGATCAGAGGCGGGGGCTCAGCCACTGGAGTCTTGTAGTGTTTGGGTAGGATGACCGATGGCTATAGGGATGACCTCTCTAAGTCACCGGACAGGACAGTCTGTCCGGAGTACCTTGGCCAGAACCACTCATCCTCCGTCAGCCAGGCCGGGGGAGCCTTTCCTGTAACTAGAGCGGCACGACCTCTTCGGTTGTCTGGCCCAGACAACCTCAAGCCCTTGGGTTAGGCCAGGTACCCTCTGCAGAGCTAGGCCCGGGGCAACCCAGGTACAGCAAGCGCCCCAGAGGACCGCAGCCCGGCCGGTCATCTCTCGCCCTCCCCCGGAAACACATGCACACACGCAAGCCGGACTCCTTCCGGAGGGCAGGGTCGTCTGCTCTCCCCTCCCGCCAGGGCCTGGGGGGCCTGCTCCCGCCTGCGCTGTGGACTCACTAACCTCTTTGTTTTTGTTCCTTTCCGTTCTGCTTTGGGTAACTTGGCTCAGTGTGAGGGAGATGTGAGTATACCTGTCCCCTGTGCTGTGCTGCTTCTGGTCTGCCCATCCCAGCCTCGAGCCACAGTGGCGTGGCCGGCCCAGGGGACGTCCTGGGCATTTTGCAAGCAGCTGGTCTCCCCACCAGAGCCTCTGCCCGTGTAGCCTCTGGTGTAGGGGGACGCCAGGCATTGGAGCCTGTGAGTCAGCTTTTTGCAAATGTGGAAAGCCTGTCACCCTGTCCATCCATGCATCCATCTGTCCACCTTGTTGTGGGGGAGGGGCCTGGTCCTTGCTGCAGGAGTGAGAGGTGGGCCGTGTGGAGATTCTGGGATGGAGAACACGGGGGTCGGGGGAAATCGTCTGGAGGACTGTGGCTCTCACCGGGGCATCTGAGCAAGGCTGGGGGCCAGGGAGGAGGGGGGCCAGGCTCAGTCTGCGACTCACCCAAAGGCTCCCTGGCGTCTGCTTTCCTGGGCTCCCAGCGTGACACCACCCCCACCCCGGTCTTGGACTCTCCATGTCCCCAAGCCCACCTTGTCCCCAGGAGGTTGGAGCGGGGAGAAGGGGTCTGCGTGGTATGTGTCTGCAGCCTCCTGTCCCTCGGGCAGGGGCTCCTAGCCTCTCCCCTTGGGAGACTCTGGGTGGCGCCTGGCCCCGTGTGACCCCCCTCCCCTCCGTGACCTCTGTTCCCGCCAGACGGTGCCTGACTTTCAGGAGACTAGACCGCGTAATTACATTCTCTCGGCCAGCGCCTCCGCGGTAAGCGCCCCACCCCGGCCGCCCGGCCTCCCTCCGCCCCCGGCACCAGGGGACCACGCAGCACCAGGAGCATAGGGCGCGTCCCCAGAGCTGGGAAGGCAGTGGCCCCACTCCTGGCCACCTGCCTGCGCCCTGCGCCCACGTCACTGCCCTTGCTTCTCTCTGCTCCGCGCTGGAGGTGGGGGCCGGGCCAGCTGCCCCGGACAGCGCGGGGACAGCGCGGGGAGCTGGGCAGCAGCTGCCCTGTCTCCCGGGACCCTGAGGTCTGCCCGTCACCCCCTGGCCCACCTCGGGTTTGCAGACCGGAGACCGGTGACAAGGGGGTCACTCTTCACCCAGCTGCCTCCCTAGCACATCTGCCCGGTGTCCTGGCAGCGAGGAGAGACCCAGAGCCCGAGCAGGGAGGGTGGCGCCCGCGGGCTGGGGGCAGGGCGAGTCCGAGGACGCCTGGGGCAGCCGTGGGGGCCGAACGCTCCGAGTGTGGGGGATCTTTTCTCCACGGCTGTGTTGAGCTACTGGGTGTTTATCGTTCAGTGTGGGACACGGGCCAGTCACACCTTCCCCATTGTACCTGTCGCCACCACTGCTGTGCCTTTTCTGCCTTCTCTGACCTTCCATTTCCACCGGGGGTGGCACACGCTCGCACAGACCCTCTGGCTCTCTCCGCCCCCGTCATAGCACGTTGCCACGTGTGTCTGTGTCCTCACGCGGCGGCCGGGCCATCGTCCCTCGGGGTCGAAGCCCCGGCGCCCTCCAGCAGGCCCCTCTTGCTGGGTGTCCTCCCGCTGTGCGCGCGGAGGTCACACCCCACGTTTTGGTTTTCTAAATGGCGCTGTGGTGGGACATGTCGGTCCACAGGGCTGGCCTTGTTCTGCTTTCCATCCTCAGGTCATCATCTTAGGCTAGACTTCCCGCACTGGGCAGGAGAAATGGGTCTCCTAAGTCGTGGTGGGGGGAGGGGGGTCTTTCTTCTTTAGACTCTGGATGACACTTCCTGCCCCCCTTCTTGGGCCGAGTGGAAGGAGGAATATCCTGGAGGGTGGAGACCGCCCTGTTTTTTTCTTTTGCCATTGAACCCCAGTGTGACTCGGGCACGAGGCTGCCTTTCTCTGCCGAAGGACAGAAAGGTTCAGTGACTGGCCTAGGGTCACATGGCCCTGCGTCCCAGCCCACCAGCCTTAGCTGATTGTCAGGGTGGGATGGGGGACACTGGGTCTCCCATCAGGGCCTGGGGGCTTACGCTGTAGGAGAAACCCAAGCAGGACTTCCCGGCTGGCTGTCCCCGACCTTCCCTGCATGCGGCATGTTGGGCTGGACTGTGGTTGTCAGTGACCCTGCTCACTCCAGGCCACGTCCCAGCCTCAGCTCCTCGTTGGGTCATGGGGAGGGAGTGAGGAAGGGTATGGAGGGGGTCTTGGGGAGCTGGGGCAGGGCGTGGGCTCTGGGGTTCAGCTGTCCTCACCCGACTCCCCTGCTGACTGGTGCCCCCTCCCTCTCCTGCTGCCTGGTCCTGTTGTGGTCTCCGAAGCTCTGGAATGATGAGGTGGACAAGGTGAGTCGGCTCGGGAGGCTTGGGGGCAGAGGCTTGAAGTGGGTGGGAATGGGGTAGGGGTCAGATTGGTTTCTGGTTCTGGGCGCTGCCACTGTGGGGGGATCCCTGCCCCTCTGTGGGGAAACCACCTCCACCATTCCTCTGGGCACACAGGGGAATGGCAGTGTCACATGGTAGGGGACGGAGGGTCACAGGTTACGGCCGAGCACCTGTGGGTCTGTCTCTGACCGCTTGCGACAGAATAGGTCCATCCAGACGGGTCCCAGCTAGGGGGCAGGGCTCCAGGCCCGAAGTCGGGGGTGAGAAGGGCACCCCTGCCACCACGATATGTGTCCACGTCCCCAGGGGAACGTGTCATCTGCATCCAGAGTAGGAGAGGAGGCTGCTCCCGGGTGGGCCTCTGGGCTGCAGGAAGAGGCTGGCGGGAGGGAAGGGGGGCAGCTGTGGCTGGCTGACGCTCCCCCATCTGCCCTTGCCAGGCTGAGCAGGAGCTACGAGTGGCCCAGACGGAGTTTGACCGGCAGGCAGAAGTGACCCGACTGCTGCTGGAGGGAATCAGCAGCACTCACGTGAGTCCTGCCGCATGTTACCCTTCCTGCCCCCCCACCCTGGGCCCCCCACTAAACTCCTCCACAAGGAGGCAGGCCGTGAACTTGGATCTCAGAACAGGTGGTGAGGGGCAGTGCTTGAGCCCATGGTCCTCGGGGCGCAGCTTTAGCTTTGGTCCGAGTGCCAGAGGCTGGGGAGCCCTCCCCTACCCCAGGGAGCAGGTGGCTTGGGGCTGAGGACTGAGCCCTACAGGCCCGGGTCTGGGGGGGGTCTGGTGGGCTAGGACACCTCCCACCGTCAGCGCCGCCCTCCACCCCGGCAGGTGAACCACCTTCGCTGCCTCCATGAGTTCGTGGAGTCCCAGACGACGTACTACGCACAGTGCTACCGCCACATGCTGGACCTGCAGAAGCAGCTGGGCAGGTGCCCGCGGGGGCCCCCTGGCTCCCAGGCCCCACGAGCAGCCCGCCCCCCGCCACCACAGCCTTCTCCCCAGGCTCAGCAAGCCCCCCGACATGCAGGGCGGGTTAGAGGGCTGCCAACCGAGCCCCTGTCGGGGGCATCACACGCCTCTCCGGGTGACAGGGAGGTGGCTGGCCCGGGTGCGAGGGTGGCAGGGGCGGGGCGGGGCGACTCATGGTTCCTCTTGCCTTGCTTTTCCCCTCATGCTGCCAGCTCCCAGGGAGCCATGTAAGTCGCCGGGGTCTCCTTGCCTCTGTGGCCGTGGGCCCAGGTGGTATTTAGTGGAGCACATGGGACTCCCGCGGGGACACAGCTCCCAGCTGAGATGTCACCCCTCTCCAGATTCCCAGGCACCTTCGTGGGCACCACAGAGCCCGCCTCCCCGCCCCTCAGCAGCACCTCGCCCACCACCGCCGCGGCCACGATGCCCGTGGGCCCCTCTGTGGCTGGCCTGGCCCCTCCAGGAGAGGCGGCTCTCTGCCTGGAGGAGGTGACCCCACCTGCCAGCGGGACCCGGAAGGCCCGGGTGCTTTACGACTACGAGGCGGCCGACAGCAGCGAGCTGGCCCTGCTGGCTGATGAGGTGGGCCTGCACCGCGGGGGTGGGGGTGGTGGCCAAGGCCAGGCTCGGGAGCACCAGGGAACCAGAATGGGGAGCCCCCACCCCTGCCTTCAAGTCTCAGAGGGGCCCTGGGGGGGAGCTGCGGCTGGGGGGGAAACAGAGGCAGCTGCAGCTCTGAGGAAGCGGTCTCTCCGTCGAGCAGGTGGGGAGGCGAACTCCTGCCTCTGGAGGTGCGGACGCCCGGGTTTCCTGGGGCCACGGCAACCCTGTCCCCATGCCGTCCTGGCGCCAGTTCTGCCCCAGCTGTGGTGTGACCTCCCCTCTCTGCCCTCGTCTTCAGCTCATCACTGTCTACAGCCTGCCTGGCATGGACCCTGACTGGCTTATCGGCGAGAGAGGCAACAAGAAGGGCAAGGTCCCGGTCACCTACTTGGAACTGCTCAGCTAAGAAGGCCCCCTCCCAGGCCCCTGCCCACTCTGGCCTGGGCGGGAGAGGATGGGGGACAGCCCTGCCACGTGTCTGTTGGGGACTCAGCTGCTCAGGGTGGGGAGTCTAGCCCCATTCTGTCCGTGCCCCCAGTAATCCAGCTGTGAGGGGACCCCTCCCCCAGCCCCGCTTCTGGAGCCCCCCACCCTGCCTGCATCCCCTGAGCACCCCAGCTCCCCAGCCCTCCCGGCTCCTGCTAAGGGGGGGGGCTGGCCACAGTGCTGCCCTAGGCACCCCGGCCCCTGCAGGAAGCCTGGGGTGCACCCTTGGCCAGAGAGCACCTGCCTTTTGGTTGCCAAAAGCAGCAAGGTGGGGGAGGCAGGCAGGTGTGCAGCAGGCCCGGGGCCTGGGTGCCGTCCCGTCCCGAGGGCCCCGGTGGGAGGGGCACCGGCGGAAGCAGCGTCTCTGGGGTGCTGCGCTCCCCCTCCCACGCGGACCGCTCACGCCAGTTTCCATGGCTGCAGCCTGCGCCTCTCCACACTCACTTTTTAACTGATCTTTTTACTCTGTCTGCTTGCTCTCTAGCCGGTGACAAATAATAAACCATCCTTCACGCGCATGTCGCCTGGGCTCCTGTCGGGTTCGCGGACCCCCCCCCGAGGGCTGGCCCTCAGGGTGGGCAAGGGAAGGAAGCCTTCGCGGCTTCCTGCTCCCTCCTTCCAGGGGCCACCCTACCTCCCGCAGGGCCAGTGCGGCTCCGGGGGAAGCCCTGTTCCTGCACGAGGCCGCAGGGGAGACGTCTGGTTCCTAAGAGAAACTGCCTAAGCGTGGGCTGAGCGTGGTGGACTATAACGTGCGCGGGGGTTTCGGCGGGTAACCGGTGGCCGCTTCGAGTCTCATGTCATCCTCGCAGACGAGGGAAGAGAGCAGAAAGACAGTCACCTCCTCAAGCTTCCGTAACTGGCAAGTGGCCGCGCGGGGACCCTAGCCCAGGTCAGTCTGGTTCTAGAAACTTCAGGTTTCAGGGGAAGGCCCCTAGCCAGGCCCAGCTCTCTTGTGATGAGGTCCTGAGGCGGCGGGAGGCCCCACCCCCGGGCCTCTGAGGGAGGGACAGGGAGGGAGGCAGGGGCAGGGAGCTATTAATAGGAGTGGAACTTCAGGAAAGCTACACCCCGTGATAAGCTCGGCCAGCTGGTAAATGGAGTGTGGCAGGGGTGAGGGGACGAGAGCCAGGCGAGCCAGGGAAGGGAAAATTCAAGTGTCCACCCAGCTCCCCCACTTCCTCAGACGTTAACGGAGGGATGTTCGCGGGTCAACCGTCCGTAGATACCCTGCTTTCCCTGAACCTGCACTGCATTCCTGGGCGCCTGGCCCATGAAGACCTGCTCGGCTCCGAGCGCGCGATGCTTATCCGCAGGCCCTGAAGACACATCGCACGTCTGTCTATAAACAGTATTTTAATATTTGTATAAATAGACCACAGTATTACCAAAAACTGCAAGAACAGAGCATGGAAAACAGATCTTCAGACCCGTGCACACAGCCTCTCCTGGCCTCCACGGGGCCGGGGCAGGTGCAATGGGGAACGCTTGAGGGAACGACCACACCCCTGGGACGTCTGAACTTGAGGGCGCGAGTGCAGCAGACTCGTGGCTCCCACCTGGCTGTGGACCTCTTGATCTATTATAAAAATAACGCCAGTGGGTGGGCAGCTGGAGTCGGGGCTGCTGGGGGGCGGGAGACAGTGCTGCTCTCAGTCCCACGCGGGGCGGCCGGCAGCACCCCTGCTGCCCGGGGCGCCACGCGGGCTGGTGGAGGGGGCGGGCCGCCGTCCTATCTTTGCACGTGCCGCACGAAGGCCTGCACTAGCTGGATCAGAGGCTCCTGGCTCTCCGGGCTGGCCTTGGAGAGAGAGGTGGACTTGCCCTGAGGCGAGGGGAGGACGCCGGCAGCAGGGGAGCTGGGGGCCCCCCGGCGGAAGTAGCGGGAGAGGCTGGAGAGCAGCGTGCTCTATGAGAGAAAAGGTACTAGATGAGGCCCGGAGCCCTGGGCCCTCGGCTGGCCCTGGGAGGTGGGGGTCCGGGTGGGACCCCACGGGCTTGTCCCCATCAGCCACCCCCCTCTAGTCTGAGCCCACTATCCGTCTGTACCAACTCCGAGCTGAGCTCCTGCTTCATCCGCTGCTTGTCCCGGGGGTGCACAGCCGGGTCCCTAAGGTAGCGCACGGCCTGGGAGATGAGCAGGTAGAAGCAGTTCTCCATGGTGAACATCAGGAGGGACCTGGGGAGAGGGCAGGGCAGGCTCTGTCGCAGGGGGCCAAGCGGGCCAGCGGCAGGAACGGCGCCGAGCCAACGGGATGGCTGACCCACAGCGGCCCTGACCCCAGCTTGAAGCCCAGGAGGGCTTTTCTTACTTCAGCGTCCTGGTCCCTTCCGCTTGTGTGCTGAGCCCCACAGCCTGGGTGAGGGGCTCCTTTTTCTTGTCCAGCTGGAGGAAGAGAAACGGGGTAAAAAAAAAAAAGGTAACAGTAACAGGTGTGACTCACTGTGAGCCTCCTCCCGGCAGGTCCTGCGCTAAGCAGCGGTCTGCTACCTCACTTGGGCCCAGGCAGGCTGTCACGTTCGTTCGGGAAGAGGAACAGGCTCGGGAGGGCTCATAACGGGCTTGAGGCCACAGTCAGGCAGTGGGAGACCGGGAGGAAGCCTGGAAGGCTGGAAGGGCCGGAGTCTGACGGCCCCCAACTTACCTCTCCAAGCATGTTGAGGGCCACGTTCACTGTGGCCAGAAGGGTCCCGAAGGAGGGGGCCACTTCAGAGTCAAAGGTGGGCGTGGTAAAGCTCAGGGCAAACAGGAAGTTGTATTCAGCGAGGTCCAAGGACTGCAAGGCAAGATGGGAGCCATGCGGAGCCCCGCCAGGAGCCCGGACAGCTCCTGGCGCAGAGCCGGGTGCGGGAGGGCCGGCGCGGCCGGTACCTGGTCCAGGAGGATCTGGCAGACGTCGGGGGTGAAGTGGCGCAGGGCCGCCAGGGTCCTGCTGAGGATCCTGAGGAGCCCGTACTGGACTGTGCGTAAGGCCCGCTGCTCTGAGGCCTCCGCGTCAGCGCTGGGCTGCTTGGTGGAGGGGCAGGAGGGGGGAGCCGGGGCAGCAGTGGGGAGCCGCTGAACTCGGGGGGCAACAGCTGAGGGGAGCCCGTCCCCATTTTTGCTCTGAGGGAGACAGAAACAGAGGTGGAACCACGAGACGCCGGGGCGAGGCCGCAGCCAGCAGGGGTGGGGGTGGGGGGCTCACCTGTAAGCAGTGCTGCAGCATCTTGCGGCTGTGCAGGAGGGAGGCGCAGGCCTGGCACAGGTAACCCAGGCTCACCTGCAGCGGACATGGGGCCGAGGCGGGGGGCACTCAGCAGCAGCCCAGTGCTGCGCTTCCTCCATCTCTGAGCGCCTGCGGGGCTCACCTCCCACGTTCTCGGGCTGCGGATCTTACAGCCACTAAGGACACCTGCCTACGACCTGGGGCAAGAGGGGCCTGGGAGGTTTCCCTGGGCCCCAGCTCAAGGCCTAGCACATACGATGGGTCCTAACTGAAGAACTGAGATGGGGAGGGGTGCCCGGCTGCCTCAGTTGGTAGAGCACGTGGCTCTAGATCTCAGGGTCGTGAGTTCGAGCCCCACGCTGGGTACAGAGATTGCTTAAACTTTTTTTTTTTAAAAAAGAAAGAAGATGGGGATCATTTTCCCATCTTACAGAAGAAAAAGGCTCAGAGACCGTGAAGTGACCTGACCAAGGTCAGACAAATGACAGGTGCCTGTCTGACTCCAGGACCCGTTCTTTCCCTACCTTCCCTACCCCCTGCTCCGTTGGCCTATCGTCTCCAACTGAGCCAAGATCTTAAGCTGCAGGGCTGCCCTTTACTCTGGAAAAAAACTTCAGCTTCAGAGAAAGCAACACGAAGAAACCAAAGCGTGTATTCGCTGAGCGAAATGCCCACGTCCCAGGAATGGGCCTGCAGTTCCCCAGAGGTGCCCCAGAGTGCCCGCTGCCCCCGCACCCAAGCACTTCCCCAGACCCTCACCCCAGGAACCAGGTCCGAGGTCCCACCTGCACGTCCCGCATCAGCTGAGGCAGGTGGAAGTGCCACTCCTTCATGAAGTTGGAGAGCTGCAGAATGAAGCCCACCGTGTGGTCGGCCTCCTCCAGGCAGGCCAGGCTCTGCACTGTCCTCACCGCACTGAGGCACTGGGAGGGGACAGATGGGGAGGACGGGCTGAATCAGGGACCTGACCCACCTGCTCCTGCCCTTCTGCTGGGAGGACAGGTCCTGAGCCCACAAACGCAGCGGTGCTGGCACAACCCGCATCTCGGCTAAGAAGTTTCTGAATGGTCCTGAATGGCCCAGACCCCCGTATTACCCCAAGCCCCCCCAGACGATGCCGGCAGCCCCGTACCTGTAAGGTCCGCTCCTGGTGAACACCCACGAAGTCCAGGGCCTCGGTCAGGAAGTTGTAGCGCAGCGTTTTCAGGAGCCGCTCCATCAAACACATGGAGAGGCGATAGACCCCCGGCCAAGAGGGGGCATCCACGGACTTCCGAGAGGTGCTAGGTGTCTAAGACACAAACAGCAGACAAGACGGGGACACACACCAGTGACTCCAGCTGACAGGCACATCAGGGCCTCCTTGCGACACAGCAGCTAGGGCAGCCGGACTGCTTGGAGGAGAAAACCCAGAATGGCCACGGCCACTGCCACGTGACCAGCAGGGCCCCAGGGGCCCCAGGCCAGTGGTTACAAGGAAAGAGCACTCAGCAGAGATGTAAGAATCCTGGGTTCTAGACACTAACTAGCTATGTGGGCTTCTCGTGCTAGGAATCAGGGTGGGGGCAGGGACGAGTCCACACCGACAGTGCATCAGACAAGCCGCTCATTTCCTGGGCGAGTAAAAGACCAAAGACAGGGAGGCTTTTCCACTGCCCCTGCAGTCCAGCGCCAGCCCAGGCCCCCGCGGGTCACGGCCCTCACCTGCACCGTCCCATTGGAGCTCAGCTGGTACACGCTCAGGAGAGGCAGACAAATGCTCTGGGTGATGCCAGCTCCAGCTACGGCCGTGGCTCCCTGGGAGGGAAAGAGCAGGAACGCGATGGGCCTTACCCAGCCCCACCACTCCCGGGACCTGCCCCCTGCAGCCCCCCTGCCCAGGGGCAGCTGGCGCGCTAGGGCAGACCAGAGCCCCCGGGACCATCGCAGACGGCGCCGCACCCGCGCAGCGCAAGCAGGCCCCCCGCGGCCCGGGCTCGCCTCCTACCTGCTGGGTGCGGGCCAGAGCGAGGAGCAGGTGCAGCGCCGCCTCGGTGAAGTGCAGGTTCTGCTTCATGCGCAGGCTCACCTCCAGAGTGGTGGACAGGGTGGGCAGGACGGGGAGCCTGCGGGTCACCTGGAGCCACGAGTCGCCGTCCTCATCCACCTCACACAGCTCCTTGGCCAGGTGCAGGCCCAGGACACACACCTGCCGGGGCCCAGGGGCACAGATGGGCGAGCGTGAAGAAAGCAGTGCAGGGGGGAGGGGAGGACGACGACAGGCAGCCCTGCGCCAGGCCATCCCCACCCTCACGTGGGTCACACACGTCTAAGTGAGCTTGACTCGAACAACTTGAGGGCTCCCGCGACCCCTCACAGGGCACAGAGACTCCATCCTTGCTAACGAACCACCCCCTAGCGATGGTTCTCGACTCCTCTCTCTCCTGTTACCAAACTTCCCGAGTCACACCTGCTCACGGCACCCACCTCCGCCCCCCTTGCAGCACTACTGCCCCCGCCTCCCAGACGGTCCTTCTTCACCCTCCTGGCCCCGCTCCAATGGATTCTTCATGCCAGCGGCTTCTCCAGCTTATTTTTGACCATGACTGCACAGTAGTAAATACTTTCTACACCGTGTCCCCGTATACACACGCGGATGTATTTTCCTATCCTTCCAACCTGCAAAGCACACTGAACTTTCTTGTACGCTTTATCCTGCTTCATTAGGAAAATGCTGGTGGTAACCAAATGAGCTCAGTTTGAGGCCCACTGTAGCAGGTCATGACCCAGTTTAAAAAACGCTCCTCTATAGTGCGGCCGGGGGGATCTTCCCAGAGTCCGAATCTGATCATTTCTCTCCCCTGCTTAACTCCTTGAGTCCTTTCCTCTCTCGCTTAGAAGCCAGATCAAAGATGCTGCTAGGCCCGCTGGTCATCCCGCCCCCCCGCACCCCAGCCTCACACAGCTTCGCTCACCCCAGCCTCTCCTTTGGGCTCCAGGGGACCACGGCTCACCAGCCCTGTTCTCGCCCCCAGATCGTCCCTGCTCCCTGTGCCTGCCTGGCTCTACCAATGCTTTACGTCACAGCTGAAAGGGTGGCTTCTTGCTGAGTCCCTAGGTTAAGTGAGACCCCAAGCTGTAGGTTCTCCTGGTATTTCTCCCCTGCGGGACTTGCCATGATGGAATCCTGACAGGTCTCCGTGTCATCTCTGCTCTGTTAACGTCCTCCGCCAGGCTGCGAACTCTAAGTGCAGTGACTACATGTCTCCTTCACTAATCACCCCTGGGGCCTGGCACCGCACTTGCTGGATGTGCGGGGGCAGGACACACTACTCCCCAGGGCGCTCCCTCACCCCGTCACGCTGGTCCTTGTGCCGCGGCCTCGAGCAGTCATCAGTCTCCATGCTGTCCTTGTCCTCTGTGGCACCACCCGATGCCAGACTATGGCGGGTCTGGTCGAAGAGCGCGATCACCTCTTCTTGGAGGGTCTCACAGACGTTCAGCACCAGCTGCGAGTACTGGGGGATGTCACTCACTGCAGAGCACAGGCAGGGAGGGACACGGTCATGCTCACCATGTCAGTTCTCAGGGCACACCGACGTTCCCTCCCCAGAAGGGCGGAGAGAATGTACGGTGCTGAGAGGAGGGGATCTGCCCAGGCTGAGGGGACAGATGGGAGAGGAAAAGAGTTTTGTTTTTAAAGATTTTATTTATTTATTTCAAAAGAGAGAACACAAGCAGGGGGAGCAGCAGAGGGAGAGGGAGAAGCAGACTCCTGGCTGGGCAGGGAGCCCGATGCGGGCTTGATCCAAGGACCCTGGGGTCATGACCTGAGCCAAAGGCAGACACAACCAACTGAGCCACCCAGGTGCCCCGAAAAAGAGTTTTCTTGACACTTGTTCAAGACTGTCAGCACAGACCACAGAGAAATATCTGGCTCAAAACCAGATGAAGCCCCTCCAGGCCGGCTGTCAGTGGGACGGGGAGACGGCTGTCCCCACTCCCCTCTGCCCCTCACCTCTCATCTCCTTCATCTGCAGCACTGTGATGAATGCCGAGAACACCTTGGCCTTGGTCTTCTCCATGAGCTGCTGGTCTGCCTGCAGCACTCCTTCTAGAATCTCCGTCAAGGGCCCAAGGATTTCATCCACAGATCCTAACTCTCTAGAAACAATAAGGGGCAGAGAGGGAGGGAGCACACACCCCACATAAAGGCCACCAAATGCCCCCGCTTCATCTCAGGAGGCCCACCGGGCAAGCCTGCCTTACCCCCTCTGTTTGCTAGGTCAGTCCCGTTCCCTGCGATGCAAAGCTAGTCTGTTTCACACCCATTTTCTCCCCTTCCGGCAAGTGAAGGGGGAGGCGACTGGAGAGGGAGGCCCCTCCCCTGGCCCAGCCTCACCTCTTCCACTGCCGGAGAAGGATGAGCAGCAGCGTGCAGAGCATGGAGCCCAGGCGGAGGCAGCTCACGGAGGCCGGGACCAGTAGCTGGGGCGAGATAGCAGACTGGTCAGAAGTCGGGTTTCCCATGAGCCCACGGGGCTGGAAGATCTGAGCTCCGCCCACAGGACCCCTTTTAGCCTCATGCCTGTCCTTCCCAGCAGTGAGCTCACAGGGCTGGGACGGAGGCGAGAGCCCTCGGAGTGGCACCGCGGCCTCAGGCCTTCCAGGCCGCTGGAGCCCCATGACCCGCCCGCTGGGCCGCTACACACTCGTGAGCTGCTCCAGGGCTCTGGAGACCCTGTCCCTAGAAGGAACGTGGACTCCCCCAGACACACTTACTAAGGCTTTGGTCCCCTCAAGCACGTCAAGGAAGAGCTGGCGGCGCACCGCAGAGTCCGTCAGGTGCATCACCTCCGCCTACCAGGGAACGGGAAAAAATGGCATCGGGGAAAACTTTCAAGACTTCAGAAGCCACGAACTGTAGGGGCCTCTGTCAGGCAATTAGTCACTGGTAAGTCAGTCTTCCTAATTAATTGTCTCCCTGTGGTTTCTTTGTCCACCTTGAGATGTGGTCAAAATCGGATCAGGTTCACTCCTCCTCCTGACAACGTCCCTCTTCTGCTCAGACCCTTCAAACGCTTCCTTCCCAGCGCTCTGGAAATACAAACGAGGCCAAGAGACCGCCCCGGGATCTGGTCCAACGGACTCCGGGATCACTACCACTTGTGCTCGTGCCATTCCGGCCTCCTGGCCTCCTCCTTCCCGCGTGAACACAGCACACCAACCCTTTTCCACTCTGGACCCAGCACATGTGATACCATTTGCCGAGACTACTCTTTTCCATGGGTTCTCGGAAATGCACCATGGAAAACGCCTTGGTACATTCAGGTCTCAGTGTGGACATCACCTCCTCGGAGAGGGCCTCTCTCACGGCTCCTGTCCTACTGAAGAGCTCACTACCCTAGCACCCTTCACAGTGAATTATCACAACCTCAACCTAGATTTCTTTGGGAATTTGTTTACAATTTGCTTCCCTCGTGGGCCACTCTCCACAAAATCAAAGACCTTATCTGCCTTATTCACTGCTGCATCCTCGGGCGCCTGACACGTGGTGACCATTCCACTAGTTTCTGTTAAATGAGTAAGCAAACGGTCAATATCCTAGACTGAATCAGCTAGTTCTCCTAAAAAGAAAAAGGATGGCAGAATTTCCAGAACTACAATTCAAGACCTGTTGTACATCTCGTACTGCCCGGGGACACAATTAGGAAGACTGTCACGACTTTGGGTGGTAATGGACGGTCACTGGACTCATCGTGGGAATCCTTTCGCAGTGTATAAAAATACTGAATCATTCTGATGTCCACTTGAAACTAACAGAACATTAAATGTCCGTTATGCTTATATTAAAAAAAAAAAAAAAGCTGCTGCCTCCCAGCTAGGGCCTAAAGGCAGGTGACACACAGGCTACCCGCGCAGGAACTGAGCGTTCCCCAAAGACCACCTTGCCCTCTGCAGTGTCTGCAGTCTCCGGGGCTGCACCCATAGTGACACAGCAACGTCCCAAGGTCATGGGCAGCCTGGCACAGGGAACGAGTCACCCATGGAAGATACAAGAGCATGTTTGGAACAAGGGACATCCGTCAAGCCCAAGTTATTCATGAAGTCAAGATATCAATCTGGATTCCCCAGGGAAGAACAGTTCAACACTAAGTCCCCACTACACAACACGATGGGGTGAAACCACACACACACACACACAGACACACAAAGAAAAAAACGCAGACTCTTCTCAAATGCTAACTCTCTCTCTCTAAAAACCAACTCTCAGTAGACACAGTACATAGACAATGCCTCTGTTCTTTTTCTAAGACCAGGAAATGCAGTTTCTAGAAGCAATAAAAACACACTGCTCTCTCGAGAGGGTGCTGCTGCAGCTGTCCCAGCTGCCTGCTGGCCAGTCCGCAAATATTTACCCAGAGTGCACAGGGCACACACCCGAGCAGGTGATGCGACACGTGCAGGAGAAGCAGATGAAGGAAGGGGGCCCCTGAGACCCATCCAGGGCCGGAAGGCCAGCTCCGGGAGGCTTTTATGAATGTCGCAAGAGATTTTAAGTCACTTCTCTGCATTTTTCTTCAGGGTCCCTTGTTGGATCCAACACCCTGAGCAGCCCACAGAAGCCCCCCGTCTATCGGCACAGAACTGTCACATCTGAACTCTCAGGGAATATCCCTGGTTCATCCTTCATCCCAAGGGGCTGTATCCGTAAGGCATCCCGGCAGCCGGCTGCTAGGGTACCCAGTGAAAACCACTCCACGAGGCTCTTACGTGACTGGTGGCAATGATGAGCAGCATCCTCCAGGCAGACACCAGCATCTGATACTCCACGAGGCAGGTGCAGCTGCTGCCCTCCGTGTCGGCTGTGTGCACGGCCAATGACTTGACGTATCCTGACCAGTAGGCAAAGCGTTTCTCGCTGGAAAATTTCTTAAGCGTATCTTTTAATGACTGATCTAATGAGCCCCTAGGGTGTCAAGAAAAAACAAAGCCTACAGTTAGGTTTTGAAAGCAGACGGAAATGTAATGGGCACAGACCCTTGTCGAGGCAGAGAAAGCGACCTCACTTGGGCTTAAAGGCAGACGGCTCCGGTCACCTCCACTGTGTGGGGCTCATACTTCTTGCTCAACATAATGGGTTAGGTTGAGGCCTTTTCCAGGATTCCTCCTCCATGAAATCCCAGGCACATGGAGTTTGCTTCACAATAACTCTCTCTGACAATCATAAATGCCATCAATGGACTGGCCAGGGACACAACTCAGTGGCCCTCCATAAATGGCTCCAAACCAGCTCTCTCCTCTGCCTTGGCTCAAAGAGCCACGCACCCAGTGGCAGGCCACCACGCACCCCTCACCCAAACCTTAAATTAAAATCTCAAAAGGGGAAAGGACTCACTTAACTACATAGTATATCTCCAAGCAAATTATCTTCATGATGAGGGCACAGGTTTCCAGGATGCTGGGCTGTGAAGGGGGAGAGCAGAGCAGACACCAATCAGGAGGAGAACCTATTCCCTGGTGTCCCCCATGACGGAACAGAGCAGGGACCTGATACTTAGAAAACAAGGAAGCCCAATCTCTGCAGATGCAGGTGGGCATCTGCAATGTGGGGTCCACAGGGTCTCCAAGTGAGTGGAGAAGACCACAGAGCCGTCAACGCAGAGCAGGCCATGCCGCTTTCCTTCCCAAGCAAGATATCAAAAGGAGAGGAAGCAAGCACACCTCTGAGAAAGAAGTTTCCAGTGAAGAAAACACTCTTGTTGCTTAATGAGGGGACGTATCATTTCCTACACCTCAGTCTCACCTCCCAGCCTGTCCTCCCAGAGACTCTCCGCCCGTCCCACCCTTCACCCCGGCTTACCTCAGAGGTTTCTGAGGGAGGAGAAAGGGTTCCAAACAGTGGACTGGTTAAATTCTCCCAAAACTTGGGTCTGCAAGGAAAATACATTTGGAAATCATACTTTCTCTCATGCAGGACTTCCTGAAGTTCTGTCCACCCGCCTCAGCTGGTTACTTGTCTATACTGTACCCGTCTCAGTCCTAACATGTGTCTCATGGGTCACCTGCTCCTACATAAATGTAACGGGTTCCACAGATAAAACCATGTTTTCTTGTTAAGAAACACAATTGTACGTATGTTTAGAGTTGACCAAAAAAATTGTCATGATTTGTGCCGCCGTGCATTTCCCACAGCCCCACAAAGACAGTGGGGAGGGAATAAGGACGCAGACTCCCGTGGTCAGCCTTTCAAATGTCCCTTCCCTTTGTGCAAACTGGGTCCTGGAGAAGAGGAGGAGTTTCATTCAGTTCAAGGGCTTGAGCAAGTCACTCTCATCTGAAGCTACTATTTCTCGAGAACAATGGTTTTGAAGGGGTTGGCGAAAGGGAAGAACACACAAGGCAGGAAAAGGAGGGCACCCTAAAATAAACACGTCTCTGCCTTCGGGTAAAGATGATACTTGCTGGCGGCGGCAGCAGAGAACGACTAAGAGTCACGCTCCCGCACAATGAACCAGGCACTAAGCGCTTCTTATGCGGCTGCTGAGTGAGCTGTCACAACAAACCTCGAAAGTAGAAACTACTATTACTCCCATTTTGCAGACACAAGCCTTGGAAGGAAATCCCTCCCAGAGTCAGACTCACTTGGTTCTAAGGACCAGCATGGCACTGTCCCGCCGGTCCTGCCACAGGGCGTGCAGAAAGGCAATGGCCGCCCGATGCAGCAGGGGCGGACACCAGTAGCGGTCCTGCTGCTGCGAATCGATCAGCTCCAGCACCGCGTGGAGGCAGCTCCAAGCCCCAAGGCTGAATTCCTGCGAGAGGGCCGAGCAAGAGTTCAGTCCCTCAGCCGCCACCGGCAAGCACACCCGTGGGGCCCGCACCCACCTCCCAGGGAGCCGCCTCCCAGCTTCGTCCCAGGCGCGGGCTCACCTTGGAGCCATCACTGCCATCCTTCACCTCCAGATTCAGAAACAGTTCAATGAGGCCTGGCTGAGTCTCCACCGCAACCGTGAGGAACTCCAGAATCATGACTTTGATGCGCATGTCCTCAATCTTGCTCTGCAGTCGGGTCAGGAAGGCATCTCGAATGGCAGCCGCATCGTTGCCCAGGCAGGCGTACACCGACATCGGGGCCACCTGGTGGAGACCAGACACACAGACGTAGAGCCTACTTTTAGAAAAACCTCGACAAGCTCCTGCAGAAGGGTACTGGAGAACTCACAGAAAACGCGCGGAAAGGGAAACATCCAGATGGATAGCTCCAGGTTAGAAGGGACAATGTGTCAAACTACAGCACGAAGTGCCCAACAATTCACAGAAGAAATAGCGACCAACATAAAAACATGCACAACCTCTCTCGTGGTTCAAGAAATGCAAGGTAAAAAATGAGACGATACTGATTTGCCTATTAGATTGGCAAAGATGAAGAAAGTGATGGGGCCACTGTGGCAGGGATACGAGATTTGGTGTTAGGAGTTCAAAGCGTCGGGCCGCCGGGCCGGCTCAGCACGTGGAGCGTGCGACTCCTGATCTCGGAGCCGTGGGTTCAAGCCCCACGATTATGTTTAGAAAAGAAAAAAAGCATAAACTGTAACAATCCTTTTTAGAGGACAATTTAGAAATGTCTAAAAAATTTAAGATGTTCACTAATACCTAATCTTTAGGAACTGAAAACAGAAGTTTATGGAACTCTGTGGACAATAGTCCCGCAGCACTGCCTGTAATAGTGAAAGATAAAAAAATAGCCCAAATCAATTAGGATGCATCCATTCTGGGGCATACCATGTAAGCATCAAAGACAATAAAGTAGCCCAAATGTGCCCACGTGGAAAGACTACAAGATCTGGTGTTCCGTGAGAAAAGCTAGTCATAAAACAGTACGTATGGGGCGATTCTACTTTTGTAAAGAACAAAAGAACACACCAAACATCCTTTAATACCTAAGCACAGATAAAAAGAAATCTGCCTGGGAGGCTCAGTCTGTTGAGCGACTGACTCTTGGTTTCAGCTCAGGTCACAATATCAGGGTTGTAAAATCGAGCCCCACACTGGAGCCCGCACTGGGCATGAAATCTGCTTAAGATTCTCTCTCTGGGGGCGCCTGGGTGGCACAGCGGTTGGGCGTCTGCCTTCGGCTCAGGGCGTGATCCCGGCGTTATGGGATCGAGCCCCACATCGGGCTCCTCTGCTATGAGCCTGCTTCTTCCTCTCCCACTCCCCCTGCTTGTGTTCCCTCTCTCGCTGGCTGTCTCTATCTCTGTCAAATAAATAAATAAAATCTTAAAAAAAAAAAAAAAGATTCTCTCTCTGCCCCGTCTCTCTCTCTCTCTCAGTCTCTTAAGGAAAAAAAAAATCAGGAGCAATGCATACCAATCTGCTCCTAGGGATTCGTGGAATGAAGAGATCATAGCGGACCTTAATTTTCTACGTCACATTTATCTGCAACGTTTCAATATTTTAAAATAAATACGCATGTCTTTCATAATCAGGAAACAAACCCTCATAAAACACCATTTATGTGTGGTGTGCATGAAAACACAATTTGTGTGTTGTGTGTATGACTACGTCACTTTAAACGTCAGAGAAGTCTTGGGGTGCCTGCGTGGCTCAGTTGGTTAAGTGTCTGACTCTTGATTTCAGCTCAGGTCGTGATCTCAGGGTCATGGGATCGAGCCCCGCATCAGGCTCCATGCTGGGCACGGAGCCTCCTTGGGATTCTCCTTCTCCCTCTGTCCCCCCTACATCCTGGCTCATGCACAAACGGGCATGCTTGCTCTCACAAATAAATAAACAAAATCTTTAAAAGTCAGAGAAGTCCAAGTTAGCTGTTTCTCTTGAAAGAAGGCAGGCGTGGCCTGAAGCACGAAGTCAGCTTTCTGGGGCTTGGCTGGTAAGTGGGAACATACCGTGGCCAGACGTTTCAGCAGCTGGATGGCAAGACGCGGCAAAGCAGGATCGTGTTTGTGGTAGATGTATTTGGCAAGAACAGCAATGAGGTTGTTCCCATGGGCGCCTGCAGAAGCACAGGAAACAGGTTAGCCATCAAGTGTGCCTACGTCAAGCTCTAAGAGAGGCTGTTAGTCACAAAGGCTCACACACGTGAGGGAGTTTACGGCCCTGAAGTACTTGGGAAGGCCAGAGCAAATCCAGGTGGCCATACCATTCTTTTTTTTTTTTTTTTCAGTAGCCAAGGGGACACGCAGGATTTGGAGGTAAACAGCCCAATCCAATTCATTAAGAGCAGAGAGACATTTTGAAAAAAACAGGTAGTCTCTTAACAGGTTAGAGAAAGACATCATCCTGAAGAGCTGCACTGAAATGCAAAAATTATCAAAATCCCAAAATGATCCAAGTAGAATAGGTCGTAGACGTGACCCAACCACCTACTTAAAAGTGAGGTAACAGGGCCCCAAAGGGATTAAATGAACAGTGCACGGCCAAAGAGTACAGCAGTCGGTATTTAACACGTACTATGAACTTCTCTCCATGATTTACAAACAGTAATCTTACCTCCAGCGTAATCCTATAAGGTAGGTCCTACTATTATCCTCATTTTACAGACGAGAAACCCGAGGCAGAGTTGCTTAATAACGAGCCCAAGGTAACACGGCCGATTAGAGCCAAAATCTGAAGGAAGGCAGTCTGACTGAACATGGGCTCTTAACTGTTATTCTGTCATCAACAGGAGGCAGACGTGAAGGACGTTCCAGCCCTCGTTTCTAAGTCCAGGATGGGAGCTGGTGATCATTCCCAAATCCCCTCCAGGAATTAGTCAGAAAACACTGCCGGCCTCTAACGACACAGACCGAAGGATGTCCTTGAGGGCAGAGCCCTGCCGCTCGGAGGAGCGGTACGTACCGTGCTGGGTGAGCGCCTGCTCCAGGGGGGACACAACATTGGAAGGCGGTTTCAGCCGGATAACATTGTTGGTGACGGAGAACGCCAGTTTCACTGTCTTGATCAGCAGCTGGCCCTGCCCCTGGCCCTCTGCCCCATCACTAGGGTGCCAAACGGAAACCAAAGTTGATTCAGACAACATGACTTCATTCGCAACATATGTGCTCTCATGAATTAGATTCCAACAATAATCCCAGAGTTCAACAGCTTCTGTGAGAGGCCCCAGTCCAAACTAGGAGAGAGGAGGAGCAATCAACTCCCTTTGCTACGTGCCAGTCCACACAGCAGCTATGAGGGTATATAAAGGCTACGGGTAACAGGACTGTCTTTAAAAAGCTACCGCACAGTAACTTACACTGGAATTCTTAGAACATGCAGGCACATAAAGACAAATGGGGAAGGGCGGAGGGAGCCCTACCTGCGGGGCTGAGCGGCCATCACCATGTCGATGGTGTCCACGCCAACGCCCATGATATTGATGACTGTCTGCCCTGCTTCTGTGTAGGCCAGGCTGCAAATGCAGAGAGACTGCAGGCTGGGACTGTGGCTGCAAGACAGACATGTTCCAAGTCACCAGGGAGCCACCAAGTTTATTACTGGAGGGGAAGGGCCCTGTCCAAACCGAACCAACTGGACATCACTGAAATAAAGCAGCTCTCTGACAGATGAAGACGCTCTGATCACTTTCCTTAAACAGACTTGATCTTAGGGGCGCCTGGGTGGCTCAGTTAAACGTTTGCCTTCAGCTCAGGTCATGATCTCGGGGTCTGGGGATCGAGCCCCACGTAGGGCTCCCTGCTCTGCAAGGAGTCTGCTTCTCCCTCTCCCTCCCCCTCCCCCGCGCGCTTCTCTCTCTCAAATGAATGAATAAAAATCCTAAAAAAAAAAAAAAAAATAGACTTGATCTTGGAAACCACCCTGAGAAGCTATCTTAATGTCTTATCAATTAATGGATATATTTACTGAAATGAATAATTATTAATCCATACAACGGACTGCACGGAACCATTAAATCAAGATAGATCTGTATGAAGTGGCATGGAAATGAAATTCCAGAGCAGACAGTATAAGCAGAGGAAAACATCTAGCAGAAAACACACTAACGTCATAGTCATCTCCAAGAAGCAGGTGTAGGAAGGGCACTACTTCCCAACGAACATGGGTGACTTTTGTAAAGATCATAAGAAATTATTTATATGTGTGTGTGTGTGTGTGCGCGCGCGCACGCGCGCCCGTGCTCTGGCACACACACAATCTCACTAGGGACAAGCTAGTTTCCACTTCATTTCTCTTCTCGACCCACAGGGAGAAAGGATACAGTCCAGTGGCAAGCAAATCGGAACCTCAAGAGTACTGAGCTCTGGGCTCAAGCAAGCTGAGTTCTCTGGAAGGACGAGGTGGCCCCGCACAGCAGAAGCCCCTGTCCTCCCGTGGGGAGTGGTGGCATCCGGGCATACCCGGCTCGAGCAGCCCCCCCCACATACCTGCCGTGTAGGTCTGCCTCATGGCACAGGTTCAGGATGGCGTGAATCAGCTCCAGGATCAGGCAACCTGGACTCCAGAAAAGACACAGGAATGATGTGGCCTTGTGTGATGACCCTCATCCCAAGAAACGGGGGACAAGACCTCTAGGGAGCCAGGAGCTGCTCAGGTTGTCCCTGCGCATGCCTTCCTTACCAATCTGTTCTCTCACACCGTGGGAGTTGTAACGCCACTTGTGATAGCCGGGAAGCATCTCCTTCAGCACAAACATGACACAGGGCACCAGCCCTTGGCTCTGGGTACTGCCAAGCTGCCCCTACAAGAAACCATGCTGTGAGGACTTATGCCATTAAAGGAAGTGTTTTAGCTACCAGAGATTTAACTCGAAACCTACAGGTCCACAGGATATCTTGACAAACCCTGGCAAACGTTAGGGTTCAACGGGGCCCAAGCTGTAGGTTTCTCGGAAATAGAGAAAGAGACTAACGAGACAATGTCACAATGTCCCAAAAGGCAGCTACGTGAAGGGTACGGAGGAAAGTTAAAACTGCGGAGGGGAGAGGTACCGTAAACATGAAGGACGTGGGACGGGGAAGGCTGGTTTCACGGTCACGTGCCAGCCACACCCCTGACCTCTGCTCTGCCCCTGGAATCCCAGAAAGGAGCTCTAATCCTCGCAATTCTGTGTCTAATGCTACGTTACCATCAGCTTCCTCACCTCTAAGCGGGAATTCTTTACTTCTGCTCTTCATCCCTATCTCCACACAGGACTGCTTCTACCTTTGTAAGCACCTGTTCATTGATCCTTGCAGGCAGGAAGTGGGCCGAGTGCTTTTCGTGTGTGGCCCTCTCCACAACTCCGTGGAGGAGAGACCATTTAATGACTCCTACTTTACAGAGGTTCTAAGAAATTCTTTACTCGCCCAAGGCTGATGCAGTAGGCAGGTCAACCTGAAATGTAAACCTAATTCTGTCGGACTCCAAAATCTATTTCTCAAACTGAACTATGATCCATTAGTGGATTGTGAAATCACCTTATTAGAAACTATCTGAGTGCCCTTTGCATTGTCAGAGTAGTGCTGAATTGTGAAACGCTGCTTCAGGGGTCCACACACACAAATGCATATACTGAGTCATGATATAAAATGTATGTATTATTCTGGGCGACATATAAAGTACCCATTACAGGCTCTGACACAGAGTCAATACTCAACACACAGAAACCGTTAACGCCGTAACCTCAGGACAACTGTTGCGCCTGCAGACATGAGGACGACAGGACAGAAACTATTTCAGGTGATTCCATCTGACCAGCTCTCACCTTGACAAGAGTGGTGATCAGACGCAGAAAGGCCACAGTGACCCCATACTCGCCCTGGGGCTGCTCGCTGTTCATCAAGAGGCTTCCGTACCCTCCGGCATTCATCCCCTCCGCACTGGAGAGAACAGAGGCAGGGGAATCAGGGTGGGGCAATCTCAGGGTTTCCAGAAACCAATCACAGAGCATTTTTGTTACTACCCAGATGGCTTGGGCCCCAACAGGAATTCTCTGCAGAAGAATTCATCAAATCTAGGCAATTCTCTACCCACGCTGAACATAAAGAACGTGTTTTATTGATGTACAACCTCAAGAGGTTTAAAGAAACCAAATAAACACCTGAAAAACATCCTTTCGTCTTACAAGTAAGAGAGGGCAAAGAGACAATGCTCAGGTAGGAAAATGGAGCCTGTGCATTAATAACTGTCCAGCAGGTGAGCCCAAGTAGCCACGAAACAAAGAAAGGTACAGAGTGACTACGGCCTAAGAAAGAGAAACCAAGTCTCTGGATCTAGACACTTCTGGGTTCTCCAGCCTGGAGAGTTAACTCCCACGCACCTCGGGTGGTTGCCGCTGGATGAGAAATACATCCGTGGGGAAGCTTCTTTAAAAGGAAGGAAGCTGCCCTGGACCTGAAATGTGTATGGTGCTCCCAGGGAATACGCCCTAGCCAACCTAAGAAGACCTGGCTCACCTAATCATCTGACTCATGTTGGAGACCTGGTGGGCCACGAATGGTAAAAAGCCTGTGTGACGAAGATCAGTCCAGACCTGAGAAGGGAAAAGAAGAGCCCAATGTCCACGTGTCCCGTAATCCTAACCCTAACCCTTTCTGTGCACCCTTTTTTGGCTATCTCTCACCTTTGCCGGGTTCCGGGCAGCCAGAACGGTTAAGCAATTGACACAAGGAGCAATGACGTCCACCGGCGGGGAGACCACTGCCGTGAGCCTGGTGGGAGAACAGTGCACTCTACTCGGTAAAGTGAACACTACAATTTGTCCCGCCACAAATATTCTCCAGTCCTCTCTGCACAAGTCCCTCCTCTTAGCAGGGACAGAAACACAGGAAGGCCCTCAGCTGGGGACAGTCTTACACCAGGGTTTCCCACAGAGGAACGAGCATGGACGTGAAGCCAGCGGGTGTGCGACCAGATGCTCACCGCTGCAGCAGCATGTAGATGCGGGACGTGATGGGCAAGAGACAGTCCGCTATAGACAGATCCGTGCTGATGACCTTATGGACCAGATCAATGATGGGTCTGACCCGCTGGCAGTGCTGGATCACATCTGTGCGGAAAGAAAGCCAACAATTCCTTTAAGATCACGGAACAGTCTCTGAGACCCAGATAAACTACACTTATCCCAGTCTGAATGGTTTTCAATTTTATCTTGAGATTCTCTGTCCTCCAAATCTAAGCATGGCCGTTTTTCTTCCCTGCAGTCACGCCCCCCCAGCGGACCTCACCTGCAGTGGACACGACATGCAGCAGCATTTCGATCTCGCAGGTGAAGAGGGTCCAGCTGCTGTAGGAGTACTCCCAGCGCACCAGGTAAGCCCTGTCGTCCAGCACCACTTGGCCCACGGTGCCCTGAGGTATGCGAAGGTTGGTCTGACCCCCTAAGGGAGAGAGGAAAGGAAATGACTCTAACATCTGAGAATACAACAGGAAAAAGTGACTCCTCCACCAGACACCAATATTTAGTCACACAGAGATGTACACGCTCTCTTCCTAGTGGCTAACACTGATACACTGCTTTCACCCAGGTTATAGCATGTGTCGGAATTCCCTTTCTTCTCAAGGCTGAACAACATCCCACTGTATACATGTACCACATTTTGCTTATCACTTTCATCTGTTGGTGGACCCTTATTTAAAATTGTTTTTGTATATGCCCTTTTACCCAACAGCCCCACTTTGGGGACTCCACGCACTAAAAATAAAAGCACCAGTGTATAGGGGCACATGTACCCAAGGCAGCATTGTTTGTAGTGGTGAAAAAAGTGACACAGCCTATATGTCCTTTAGAAGGAAAAACATATAAGATTCTGGAACATCCAGAATAATTCTGTAGTTACTAAAAAGAATGGGTCAGATCCGTATACAAGAAAAGCAACTTGCAGGATGAATCTAGGAGAGCATACACAGCATGTAAAAGGACACACACCAGCTCTTAACACGGACTCCCCAACAGACAAGTCTCCACAGGCGAACTCTGTAAAGTGCAGATTGGTGCCATTTCTCTTGTTGCAATGACTGTGAATTATTTTTTAAATAAAACAATCTAATGATGCGAATAAGGGAGAAATGCACTAAGTTATCAACAAGCATAGTGGAGAGAAGGAACTGCTTTAAAGGCAGCGTGCATGAAAAAGTTAAAGCAGTCAAGATGACGTCTAAACAGAGGCTGAGGAAAAGGGCTACTGGACCCGGTCTCTCCGTCTTACCAAGAGGATAAAGGAGTTTGGACGTTTGCCTCCGCCATAGAGTTCCATCTTCATGGGAGATCACATCATGGGGCTTGTGCTTATAAAGTTCATTGTAGAAAGACATCTTATCCAAGAAACTATACACCTGCCAACACGCAGAAAAAAATCCAGCCACATGCTTACCTGGAGGACATGCAAGGGGTCCCACGTCCTCGTCCCTGCTCTTTAGCCAGACTGGGTATATGGGGACTCTCCAACTTCTCACAAACCTTCCTCCGCACTCCTTGCCAGCCCTCACCATCCTCTAACGCTGAGCTCGAGGACCCCTCCCTGCACACAGCTGGCTCTCCTGAACAGTGGGTCTTCACTACTCAAATGACATTGACTGTGTGGCTTTATTAGTTACTCCCTCCTTGTGTCTCTTATTCTCTGCCAATGTGATAGTAAGGGACTTTATATTTTGTCCTACTCCCCCAGCATCTATAACAGGTACATGATTTTATAGAATTGAGGCACTATCTCTGGCAGTGTTCATTCAACTTCAGACTAATTCTTGCTGTGGCAGTGGCACCCCCAAAAATATCTCCCACACTCTGAATTCAGGCATCTAACCAAACCACCTACCTTTTTGGCGGTGGACTTCCCTGATACGAGGGCTCGTAGCAACTGCAGGAGTGGGGATAGGAGATGGGGGAACATTCCACAGACACTGTCCAGAATGATGCCAAGCCCAGAGGTTGGCTCCTATGGTGAAAGGAGAAAAGTCACTGACCTTCGCATTATCCATGAATTAACACATCTCTGAACTGCCCAGTAATCATAAGAAAACCTAAAACCAATCCTTTCCTTTAGGCAGACATCACTCCTCCCTAACAATTTAAGAGTTCCATATTTCCACTGAAAATGGCTATCAACAGATTTAGTCAGGACCTGAAAAGAGAACATCACTGCCTCAAGTGACCTTTCCCTGGCCATCCTCCCTATAGGAAGACAACAGCATTCACCTCCTCGTGACACGTTTCCAATAAAGTGAAAAGCACCAAATAACATGCCAGCATTGAGCCGCCACACACGAGCAACAGATCCTCAATCTAAATATTGTTTCATACCAGCTTCTCCCAAGAACAGTGTGAGTCGAGGCTGGAGAGCAACTCAGGAAGAGGCTAAGACATACATGTCTATCAGTCAGGCCACAGTACAAAGGAGAATGGATTTATTCATCAGCTGGACCCTGGGGCTTCAGGCTGCTGTCAACGCTAAGCCTGAGTACTAGTGAGAAACTGTTCTCTCCAAAGCCAAATTCTTATCTAACCAGTTACAATACTCTGACAACTCAGAGTTACAATCCCCCAGTAGCATGTTCCAGAGTTACAGTGATACTGGTATCTGAGACTGTCAGTGTGAACAGAGACTTGGTGTAGGACAGCGAACACGCTGGTTAATAACACAGGCTACACACTCAAGTCAGCCAGAACTGCTTCCTGATCCCGGCTGTTCGTCTAGCTGTATGATCCTGGGCAAGTCACTTCACATCTCTGAGCGTCCCCTTTCCTCATATGCAAAATGGGGATGTAAATAATTCTATCTACTTCACAGATTTTTGTAAAGATTAAATGTGAAAAGACATAAATGCTTAATATCAGACCTATCACAAAGTAAGTGCTTGAAAAATTCTTTCACTACAAGCATAATTCCCTCTGACACACTTACTGTTCCCCAGAATAGTTCTGGAAGAGAAGGGTCCGCCAGGACTTCACAGGCTGTGTCAATTACATCCTGTTGGGGGAGGGGGAAGAAAATAGCTTATTTTCCCTAGTTGAAGCAGCCTTTTCTTTTTTTACTGTATTCTATTCAAATAAAAACACCAACGATACTTTCACATACTATGTCAGAAAAAACCCTGGGTTCAAAAGGAAGATTATACCCTGTCTAGGGTGTACGTTGTATCTGTTATATGGTGTTAGGCAAGTTAACCTCTCTGAACTTCAAAATCTTTATCTATAAAATGGTGACCATATTATCGCTTCACAGTACCGTTGCAAGGACCAAATGAGATAATGTACGGAGAAGTGGACTGTAAAGTTTAAGACGACATGTAAATGTGAGGTATTACTAGGCTCAGCTAAACTGTTCTCCTAGAGGGCAAGAATAATGCCTTTTTAAGCTTCTTCATCCTCACCCCTAGCACAGTGCTCAGCACACACTGGGAATGATTTTTTTTAAACAACCCAAGTACTAGGACTCCTGCAGTCTGGATATGTTAATACTGACCCTCTAGGTACACGATGAGGTCCAAATGTGACCAGAATTTTGGCAAAGGATGCAAAGCTTACTCTGTGCCCCTAGAGCTTAGGAAATTGAGCTTTCCAGTTAATACCAATTTCTTTTATAATGGTAAGAAATTTTCATTTTTAGGGGCGCCTGGGTGGCGCAGTCATTAAGCGTTTGCCTTCGGCTCAGGGCGTGATCCCGGCGTTATGGGATCAAGCCCCACATCAGGCTCCTCCGTTGGGAGCCTGCTTCTTCCTCTCCCACTCCCCCTGCCTGTGTTCCCTCTCTCGCTGGCTGTCTCTATCTCTGTCAAATAAATAAATTTTAAAAATCTTAAAAAAAAGGGGGGGGGCGCCTGGGTGGCGCAGTCGTTAAGCGTCTGCCTTCAGCTCAGGGCGTGATCCCGGTGCTCTGGGATCGAGCCCCACATCAGGCTCCTCCACTAAGAGCCTGCTTCTTCCTCTCCCACTTCCCTAATTGTGTTCCCTCTCTTGCTGGCTGTCTCTCTCTGTCAAATAAATAAATAAAATCTTAAAAAAAATAAATAAAAATAAAACCCCTCTTTAAAAAAAAAAAGAAATTTTCATTTTTAGCAACTTCACCAATTTCCTCAATTTCCAAAACAAGTCATTAAAAATGAATACAATGACTTAGTTATAAAGAACTCCTCAAATAGCACTTTCCACTGCAAGGAACCAGGGTTCCTTGGAGAAATAGCATATTCCAGGTCTGAGGCAAGAATCTTGTGAGATAATCCTACAACAGTGTGTTGTACCAGGAAGCAATTGAGCTATCAAAGTACAGAAGCACTGTGTCAGACCCATTCAGGAGCTCATTAGAAAGAATTCTTACTGCCCAGAGGTGGGCGATATGAGCATAAGAACAGTAACTGCAGTGGATCGAAACACAGCAAACACGTTTATACCCAGGAGTTCGCAATGACATGTAAAAATTTAAAAACCTCACTAACCACCTTTGCAGGATGGTAGGGAAAACTAGTAAATATAGGAAAATAAGCATGTATAGTATTCGATACCAGAGTATCGGACAGCTAATAGCCAATGAGAGCAAATTTTTTTGAGGTATTACTGACATATGTTACATTAATTTTAGGTATACGACATAATGATCTGGTATTTGTATATACTGTGAAACAAACTTCTATAGCAACGTTCTAACCAATAAACAAAAGAGGAAAAAGAACAGTGCCATTTTGTAACTCCCAAGGAACTAATGGATCCAGGCGACCATCATCTGGACAATGATGTGGCTTGTGTCCACCACAGTGCAAAGCACGGGTGCAGACTAATGCTTGACAGAGTTACCAACTGATAACGCATGGACCTTACTTATTCAGATCCTGATCAAAACAAACAAACTTGTGACAAATGTACGACATTTATAAGATAATTAGAAATTTAAACCCTGACTTGTTATTTGAAGATACGATTTGTTTAGATGTGCTGATGGTTGTAAAGTTTTACTAGCTCCTATTCTGGCTCATCAAATATTCATAGACGAAACTAAATGATGTCAGGGATTTGCTTCAAAATAATCAAGGAGGGAAAGAGCACTAAGATCTGCTGTCAGGTGATAATCTGGAAGCTGGTGAAAGGACCGTTTAAGAGTTTGCCACATAATTTTGTCTTCTTTGATGTAAGTTTGAAATGTTTCATGTTTTAAAAATATTGCAGAAGAATGTTTATTAGCACCCACAGATGTTTGGGACAGATGCTCTATCCCAAAATGAGATTACAAAGCAGTATATACATTGTGATTCTGCTTTTAGAGAAGAATTATTGTATTTTTAACACACACACACACACACACACACACACATATATGCAGAAAATGTTTGGAAGGGAATACAACAAAATATTAACAGAGGTTGTCCTGTGTAGTGTGATTACATTTTTTTCTTTTTATTAGCACTTTCTGATTTTTCTGTCATTAATATGTATTGTTTGTATAATATAATAAATGAAAAGAAACAGCAATAAACAAATTAACACCTGAGGTATGTGGGTGTGCGTGATACCAGCTCCAAAGGAATATCTTAGGGATACGACTGCAAAGCCAGGCACTGTAGACAGCCTCACAAAAGCCAGATACTGACCTGCTGATTGCCCAGTGTGTGCAGCTCCAGCGAGGTCAGAACGAAAGAAAGGAGTCCGTAGACACACATGCATGCGGTGCTGGTGGTGCACTGTAAGGACAAACAAGTCAGTGACTAATTCTGAATAACCAAACTCTTCCCCTAGATTCAGCATAATCCTACACATTAATATAGTCTCTGTAAACAAATGGGAAGGGAATCCAAGGCTTTGTAATTTTCCTAATTTAGAACCAAGATCAGGAAGACAAGGGGAGAAATGAGAAAGCAGGAACCATAACTACTGTTAACACTGCCAAGAATAAAATCAAAAGGGAACCATTTTCAAAATGATCAGTTTTCGTGGGGAAGAAAACCACACCCAGTCTAGAGAAAGGATAAAGGGTCTCTACATGCTGATAGGAATGATGCAGCTGCTTGAACAGTCACCAAGATAAATCACCCAGTGCCAGCCGGTGGGGCCTGCAGGCTGAGGTTTCCTGCTCGCATGTCAAAACAAGCTCACTAAACAGTGCCTCTGAAATTAAGCCCCAACACAAGACTCAAGAGAATGGCTAATTCATCCTGCTATGGTTGAATGAGTAAGCTCCCAAAAGAGATTTCTCCAGTCAATGTGGTCAAAGCTATCTTCCAGATTACTCTACTGGCACAGTATGCTCTACTGGCAAAGAGTTAGACACCACTGGTTCAAGCCATACCTACCACTAACTGGCGGTTACTGTTTCGCCAGTAATTTGTGGGCAAATTATATCTCCCGAGTCTCAATCTCCTAATATGTAAAATAGGATTTAAATTCCTAGTGCAAGAAGCATTGTAAGGATGAAATAAGAGAATGTGCAGAAAGTGCTGGTAACAGTGTCTAATCATACTAAATGCTCTACAAAGTTGGAAACAACACTGTCATCATTATCCACGTCACTATTACAATTCTTACTACTACTCTCGTGATGCATTAACGAGCTTCTGCCCTGCTCTCTGGCATTCTCATACTCAAACACCAACAGCCTGAGCCTCACATCATTTCCCCCGCTGGCCAGTGAGCGGAGCAGTCGGGTCAGGTACTGAAATACGTTCAGCTGGATGGCTGTGCCACCTATCTTTCGGACAACACTGCTTGTCTCTTCTGGATGCAGGGTGTGACGGAGGAGAGCCCAGGCCAAAAGCACTGGGGCGTGATGTGGAATGTCCCCGAAGGTCAACATCAAACGGTCCATATCCTGATGAAAAAAACAAAACACAAAACCTGTGTCACTGAAAAAAAGGGTCAGAGCCCTCCACGGGACCCTTCGTCACATTTAGTATGTCTTCTACTTGCCCACAGTGGCCTCCTGTCCCACTCTGATATTCTACCCTTCCCCAAACCCCACCTAATAAACCCCTCCATTACTCTTCCCTTTCCCCACAATTTTTTTCTTCTAATTGTAAGTAGTCTTAATGTAACATTATAAAATACATGTTCAAATGGAATTTTCTTTAGAAAATTTCCTGACCCTTCTTGAACTTTTTCTGATCTTTCCCCACTTTCTATCTAAGCATCAACCCATCTCAATGTGCTTCCCCTTTGCTGTTCTTGCACAAGGTCCATAAATAAAGACAAGCCCCAAGGTTCTGTCCTTGGGCCTCCTCTGTCCTGGTGCCAACTCTGAGTGACTCTACTCATTCTCACAGACTCAACTATGACCTATGTGCAGAAAAATGAAATCTGAGATTTCTTCCAGATCCAATTAACTTCTTAACAATGTAGGACCTCAAATTCCACCACAAGGAAAATTTTATGCGGCAATCTAGTTGAGTGGTTAAAAACATACTCCTAACTATAAATTGTCTAAAAAGAGAAAGGAAGCCACTCCAAGTTCACCTGACAAATAAGCCCATCCTGGGCAAACTGGTGCAGCTCTCTTCTGTCATCCAAAGCACACTTATGCAAGGATTCAATATCCATGCCTTCCACCAGGATAAGGGCACTGAAGTAGCTGGAAAGAAAAATGGTATCATGGTGTCATATGTGCAACTCTGAACCTTGTTGGAGAATAAGGTGAAACAGAAGACGCTTTAGTATCAAAAAAATTACTAATGGTTTTTTCTGCATTTTTTTTCATACTAAGTCTCTAAACCCTGTGTGTGTTTTATGCTTCCAGCACACCTCAATTCATCCAGCCACATTTAAAGTGCTTGGCAGTGCTTGACAGGGGCTTGTGCCTGTCAAAGCACAGATCCAGTACTCAAAGTTTCTACAGCCACCAATTACATGTGACCCAGATAAACCATTTCACCACTCAAATGTGTATCTTTGTTCACAGAGGAAACAGTTCTCAAAACGTGGATCTATCCATTCGAACCACTGTAACACCACTGTTTTTTGAAACAGAGCTGAATCTCCTCCCCGCAGACACAGACACGAACAGGCAGTTCACCCCAGAGGATATACCAAGAGCAAGTAAGAAAATGCTCAATGTCACAGATAACCAGGGAAAGGCAAATCAGTGCAGCAAAAGGGATCAAACTGAGGGGGATGATAATAACACGGGTTTGCAAGATTGTGGGGAAACTGGTTCTCTCCTCCCACGGTCAGTGAAGCACACATTGGTGCAGCCTTCGCAGAGGACAACTTGGCAATATTTTATACCACAAACGCACATACCATTTAACCCAACGATGCCATTTCCAAATCCTTTACAGTCATACTCGCCCAGATGTACAGACAGGCTTATAAAGAGTGTTCTTTACAGCACTATGTGAAATATTCAAAAGAGCCAACTGCCTACCATTAGTGACGTTGTTAAATAAACATCCATCCCACGTACTAATATGCAGCAGCAAAAAAACCATCCTGAGGTAAAAAGAGTTCCAAGACATCCAGTTATGTGAAAAGTTAAGTCGTTAAAAAGTATACCATTTTCATCAAAAAACAAAAAACACAAACAATGTATTTTTGTATATATGAAAAAAAGATGTGGATCTATCCATTGCCGTAAAATTCAAAGTCCACAGACAACGGGGAAACATTCGCCTTGTCGTTGTCTTAGCGTTTGCACTGGCTTACCACAGACGCTCCCCAAATTTTTTCTTGAATGGATGAACCTCTTAGATGAAGACAGTAAAATACCAGAATGCAATACTTATTTTGAGAAAACATGGCCCTCTAATCCCAGTCTTTACTCCCTGTAAGACTTGGAACGTGGTAATACATCGATCTGCTTCCCTATCAGCAGATGAAAAGTACATCTAGACCGTCCCCTCACCCATTCACAGGATCACCATAGCACCAATGCTCTGAACAGTGTACACGTTTTGTAGCCTCAATTCATTCAGACTTACCCAATCCGGTCCACAAAAGGATCCATGGTCTCATCCACCAGGTGCCTGTTGGTCTGCCTACTACCAAATCCTTGCTCTTTAAACATCTTGGTTAATGCCAACAGGTCACTAGGTGCCATCTCAAAGTAGGCATAATAAAGGAAAATAATTTCTAGCAGCATGGACTGTTCCCGAAGGCACTGAACAAACCAGCGAGACACCTGGCGCTCAGTCTGCACAACCAATGAAGAAAAAATGGGAGAAATAAAGTCAGATTTAAAAACCTATAAGTTATTTTTTATTAGATAATACATGTATAAGAATAGAGTAAAAAAAAGTCTCCCTCTTTGCCATATATTAAGGAATCTGTTAAAAGCTGAAAGCAAAAGGGTTTGGGAGAGATACCAAAAAAAAAGTCTCCCTCCCTACAATTCCCACTGCCCAATTTCCTAACCTATCCCCAGAGGCAACCACTGTTAGAGGTTTTTGTTTCCCCTCCCAGTACTATGGCATATACACTCATTCATTCATTCATTCTAAGCTCTGTCTACCTACCGACCCATTCACGCACCCATCCATCTCTAAATCAAATATTCCATACAAACTATTCTACACTTTACTTTTCTCAATTAACAATGTATCTTACAAATCATTTCCTCTAACAGTACATTAACAATTTCCTTATTTTTCATTACCAGTCCCCTCATTATTTTTAATGCAGCGGAGTACTCCACTGCATGGAAATGCCATATTTTTATTTATATATTTTGCCACAATTTAACCAGCTCCCTTGTATGTACAAATAAGTGTTGGTGCAGATGTGGAGAAAAATGACCCCTTGTGCATTGTCGGTGAGAATCTAAATGGTGCAGCCACTGTGGAAAACAGTATGGAGGTTTCCTCAAACAATTAAAAAACAGGGGCGCCTGGGTGGCTCAGTGGGTTAGGCGTCTGACTCTTGGTTTCAGCTCAGGTCATGACTGCAGGGTCGTGAGATCGAGCCCTGCATCGGGCTCTGTGCTGAGCATGGAGCCTGCATGGGACTCTCTATCTCCCTCTGCCCTCTGCCCCTCTGTGCCTTGCTCATGCTATCTCTAAAAGGTAAAAATTAAAAACAAGAAATGCCATATGATCCAATAATTTAACTACTGGGTATTTATGCAAAGAAAATGAAAACACTAATTCAAAAAGATATATGCAGGGGGCGCCAGAGTGGCTCGGTCAGTTCGGTTATGATCCTGGAGTCCCAGGATCAAATGCTGCCTTGGGCTCCCTGCTCAGCAGAGAGTCTGCTTCTCCCTCTCCCTCTGCCCCTCCCACTGCTGTGTTCTCTCTCCCACTCACTCTTTCAAATAAATAAAGTCTTAAAAAAAAAAAAAAAAAGATACACGTACCCTTATGTTTACTAAAGATTATTTACAAGAGCCAAGATATGGAAGCAAGCTAAGTGTCCACTAACAGATGAATAAAGAAGATGTGGTCAACATGCACCCATGCACGTGCAGGTGCAATGGATACCACACCACCACAAAAAGGATGAGATCTTGCCCTTTGCAACATGGATAGACCTAGAAGGTCTTACACTAAATGAAGTAAGTTAGACTGAAAAAAATAATACCGTATGATTTTACTCATATCTGGAACCTAAAAACACAAAACAAATGAAGAAACAAACAAAAAACAGAACCAGGCCTATAAATACAGAGAACAAACTGATGGTTGCCAGAAGGAAAGGGGGCGGAGGACAGGCCAAATGGGTGAAGGGGAGTGGGAGACATCCAGCTGTGGAATGAGTAAGTCATGAGAATAAAGGCACAGAATAGAAAGCATAGTCAACAGCACTACAATAACACTGTGGTGACAGATGGCAGCTGCACTTGCAGGGAGCACAGCACAACATGCAGAAACGGTAAATCACTATGTCGTACACCTGAAATGTGTCCACCACACTCCAAAAAATTAAATTATAAATAAAATGTACAACTGACAGAACAAATATACAAAAAAATTGGCAAAAGTCACAGATCTAGACAATCTCAACCTGACTGGTATGTCTCACCAGCACACCCAACTACCTCCAAATACACATTCTTTTCATGTGTACGTGGTACATTCACCAAGATAGATCATATGATGGGCCATAACCCATGGGATAGTAAATTCTAAAAGATCTAAATGATACAGAATATGTCCTTTGATAATAATGGAGTTCAAACTGAAAATCAGTAAGATATTCAGTGTTTAGAAGTTAAACAGCACACTCGTATTAGTAATACAGGGGTCAAAGAAAATCACAAGGGGAATTAGAAACTATTTTGAACTGAATGACAGTGAAAATGCAACATATCAAAATTTCTAGGATATAGCTAAAAGCAATACTTAAAGCAACATTTATAATTATACAATAGGAATGTTCTAAAATCTGTTATCTAAGTTTCTACCCTAAAAATCAGAAAAAGAGAAAGTTAAATCCAAAATAAATAAATAGAAATACTGAAGAGCAGAAACCAACATAATATAAAATGAACAAGCAACAGAGGAAACTGAAGACAAAACTACCATTATCAGAAATCAGGCGACATCACAACACATTCTTCAGAGAATAAAAGCATGACAAGAAAATAGTATCAGCTTTATGCAAATAAATTTGACTACTTAGATAAAATCGACATATCCCTTGAAAGACACTAATTCCCAAAACTGACCCAAAAAGAAACAGCAAGTGTGAACAGCTCTCTAATCAATTATAGAAAACTGAATTCTAAATTAAAACCTTGTGAACACCTGGCTGACTCAGAAGAGCATAAAACTCTTGATCTCAGGGTCATGAGTTCAAGCCCCATGTTGGGCTTAAAGATTACTTAAATAAGTAAAATTAATTAATTAATTAATTTAAAACTTGCCCACAAAGAAAACTGTAGGCTGAGATGTTTTCACTGGTAAATTCTGTCACACATTTAAGGAAGAAATAACACTAGCACTACACAAATTCTTTCAGAAAACAGAGGAAGAAGGAAAATTTCCCAACTTATTTTATGAGGCCAATATTACATTAATACCAAAACCAGACAAAGACATCATAAGAAAACTACAGACTAATATCGCTCATGAACACAGACATAAAATTCATTAACAAAATTTTAGCAAGTCAAATCCAACAATATATAAAAAGCAGAATATATCATAACTAAGTGGAGTTTATGCCAGGAATTCAAGATTGATCTGACACCCAAAAACTCAATGTAATTCACAAGAGAGTAAAAGAGAAAAGTCATAAAGTTACTTCAATAAATGCAAAACAAAATGGAGAGGATTTAACACTCATTCCTAATAAAAGCTAAAGCCCTCAGCAAACTTAGAAGGTGACATCTTCATTTTGATAAAGAACACTACAAAAATACTTTACAACTAATAACACATTCAAAGGTAAAGGACTGAATGCTTTCTACCTAAGATTACGAACAAGGTAAGAATGTTGGCTCTCCTACCACTTCTAGTCACCATTGTACTAGAGGTCTTGATCACTTAATAAGGCAAGAAAAAGAAATAAAAGGCATATAGATTTGAAAAGAAGCTAAGCTGTCCTTATTTACAGACAACATGATCATATCTATTAGAAAAATCCTATTAGAAAAAACCTACTAGAGGGGCACCTGGGTGCCTCAGTCGGATGAACGTCTGACTCTTGATTTCAGCTCAGGTCATGATCTCAGGGTCGTAGGACTGAGCCCTGCATTGGGCTTTGCACTCAGCACAGAGCCCACTTGACACTCTTTCTCCCTCTCACTCTACCCCTACCCCCCGCTGTCTCTCTCTCAAATAAATAAAATCATTACAAATAATAAAATAAAATAAATGATTAAAATTATAAATTTGAATTATGTATTATTTTACCAGAATTTAAAAATCATAGTTAAAAAAAAGAAACTATAGTGACAGAAAGATTAATGGTCGTCTAGAGCCAAGATCACAGATTGACTATAAACTTTCTAGGGGAGACAGAAATGTCCTATAAATTGATTGTGCATCTAATTACATACAACTGTCAAAGCTGTATGCTTAAAATCAGTGAATTTTATTTTATGGATATTATACTGGAATAAAGCTGGGAGTGGGAATGCTACAGATTTGTCATTTACACAAGTCATTTCACACAAGTGTGAATGTATTTGTAGGATAAACTCTTAAACTGGAACTGCCAGGTCAAGTAATACGCACTTTTCAACTTTTAAATATTGTCCTATTTTCCATTAAAAAAATACTGATTCAGGGGCGCCTGGGTGGCACAGTCGTTAAGCGCCTGCCTTCGGCTCAGGGCGTGATCCCGGCGTTCTGGGATCGAGCCCCACATCAGTCTCCTCCGCTGGGAGCCTGCTTTTCTTCCTCTCCCACTCCCCCTGCTTGTGTTCCCTCTCTCGCTGGCTGTCTCTCTCTGTCAAATAAATAAATAAAATCTTAAAAAAAAAAATACTGATTCATACAGCAAAATATGAGTACCCATTAACCCATCCCTTGGACAAGAGTGTTGTCATGTGAATATGTTCACTGCAATTGACTGTTCTTCTACTGGGTCTTAGTGATTTATAGGAGTTCTAGTTTAAGAACCCTTTATGATATGTTTGTATTACTTTGTTTACTGCGCTATTTTTTTTCCTTGCAAAAGTATTCGATTTGTTGTTTCTGGGTTTAAAATTATTTTTCTTTCATGGCTTTTGAGCCAAGACTTTAAAAAGTCTTCTCCACTCCAAACAAAACAAAACAAAATAAAACGACTTCCCATGTTTTCTTCTAATACTTTAATAGTTAAATTTTTGTTTTCTAAGTAAACCCTAGACCCAACATGGGGCTTGAACTCAAGACCCGGAGATCAAGGGCTGCATGCTCTACTGACTGAACTAGCCAGGTGCCCCTATAGTTAAATTATTTTTTTTTTTAAGATTTTATTTATTTATTTGACAGAGAGAGAGCGAGCCAGCAAGAGAGGGAACACAAGCTGGGGGAATGGGAGAGGAAGAAGCAGGCTCCCAGCAGAGCAGGGAGCCCAATGCAGGGCCCGATCCCAGAACCCTGGGCCGAAGGCAGACGCTTAACAACTGAGCCACCCAGGTGCCCCTATAGTTAAATTTTTAAAATTCAAATCATTGCTCTATCTGATTTTCTTTTGGTAGAAGGTAGGAGACGAGATACAGTTCAATTTTTCTCCCCATGGTTATCCAGTAGGTTCAACACCATTTATTGAAAAATACAGTACTCCCCACTGACTGAAATGCCGCCTTTATCATACACTAACTCAGTTTTGGGTCTATAACTAGAACTTCTATAATGCTCTATTTATAAGTCTATTTACTCATGTGCCAATACCATGCTTTAAATTATTATAGTAATAATTATTAAGTAATAATTAATATTTAAGTATTAATTAAGACTAATTTTCCTTTTTCAAAAATTTCCTGACTGTTCTTATTTTTCATATTAATTTGAGAATCAGCTTGTCCAGTTTCGAAATAAAAGGCAAAACAAACACTGGTTAGTATTTTTTTGGTATTGCACTAAATTCATAGGTTAACATAAGAAGTACTGACATTTTTATGGTACTGTCTTTATATTCAAGAATGTGGTATCTTTCCATCCGGTTATGACTTCTTTTATACCTTTTATAGCACTGGGACAGCTGGGTGGCTCAGTCAGTTAAGCATCCAACTCTTGATCTCAGCTCGGGTCATGATCTCAGGGTCGTGGGCTTGAGCCCTGCATCGGGCTTCACGCTCAGCGCAGAGATTGAGCCCCATGTTGGGCTCCATGCTCAGCATGGAGCCTGCTTAAGATTCTCTCTCTCCCTCTCCCTCTGTTCCTCGCTGCCCCCAACTCGTGTACGCTTTCTCTCTAAATAAGTAAATAAATAAATAATAAAATAAATGTCCATACCCTTTATGACATTTTAAAGTTCTCTTCATTTAGATTTTGGATTGTCACAAGCTTATTCCTGAGAAATTTATGCTTTTATTGCTATTACAAATGGGCCCTTTTCTTCTACTAAATATTTTCAATAGTTACTGTCTGTGTTTTGGCTGAATTGGTTTTTTTTGTTGTTGCTTCTTTTTTTTTAAGATTTATTTGAGAGAGGGAGAGAGAGCACAAGCAGGGGCAGCAGCAGAGGGAGAGGGAGAAGCAGGCTCCCCGCTGAGCACGGAGCCTGACTTGAAGCTTGATCTCAAGACCGTGGGATCATGACCTAAGCCAAAGGCAGATGCTTAACCAACTGAGCCACCCAGGCACCCTTGGCTGAATTGTTTTAATAAACACAGACTATTTTCAAAACAAAAAAGGGCATGTTCTAATCTATAAATCCAGACTGCTTTACGATTTAGGATAAAATAATCAGGCTAGTGTCACGTACTTAATAGATAATGATAATAAAGAAGATGAAATCTTGAGTTTAGAGTTCCATTAACCACTAAGAGAAGATTTTAGGTAAGAGAAAGTTGATTAACTGGATAGACAAAGTCAAGTGAAAATGTCCAGAATTAAGTAACATTACTTAAAAGTCATCAATGTTTTGATCCATGACATGCTTAAAATTTTCTGAAGAAAGATTATCTATAAATATTATAAGTTAATAAATGAATAATTTAACTATGTGCAAGGTTTACAATTCTCCTAAGAGTTACAGGAGGGCCCGGTAACCACATACCATGAGGTTTCCGTGTGTCTCCCATGTTGGTGCTTCAGCTTTATAAAGCTCTTCAAACTGCTGTCTGTATTTTGTGACTAGCTCCTTCTCCAATTTATCAACACAGTCTGCATATTCAACCTTAAAACAAACAAACAAATCCAAAACAGAGTAACTTATACCTAGAATAAAAGGTAAATATTCAAATGAATGTGAAAATGAGTAACATAAAATTATTAAAAAGGGCTGGATTTTATAGGATACAGAGAACCACAAGGACTAAACGGGCTTACCCTATAGGGGTGTCTTTCATCTTGGAAATAAGTAAGAAGGTGTAAGACACAACGAAGAATACAGGTTCTTTCTTCATAGTAATAATCTGCAATCTGGAAAGAACCCAAAGATGCAAAATCAGTTACTCACCTTTGCACAGAAGACACAAAATTTTAAATTTATTGATAAATCAATTAAAGATAAGAATGGAAAAGTCTGATTTCTACAAGCAATCACAGAAACAGAAAGATTGTGTTAGGCCAAAAGAAAGCAAAAGACCTTTATGAAATAGTACACAAGTAAAGCCATGCAAGAGCAAAGGAATTTTTTAAAAATATAAACAAGTTGTCTTGCATGATTTCTCAAAGCATTCAAATAACACACAATACAACTATAACTGAAAGGCCAAATACATGAAAGCAAATATAGAAACACCACTTGTATATCTCCTAACCGCTTATAACTAATCCACTTGGTTCTTGCTAAATACCAAATAGGAAACTACTTCTGAAGTCACAGTCAAATTCCATTTTATATGAGATCCTAAATGAGAAAGCTGCTTTGGGGGGTAGGGGGAGATAAAGGAATAAAGAAATATAAATTAACCTTCTTGCATTTAGACCTAGAAAAAAAATACACATGAAGCAGTTTTCATCCCCGATAGCTGAAGAGTCTCCCTTGGAAAAGGTCTCAGCTGGGGCCAGTGGATAAAAGCCTCTTGTTTCACAAGTATGTTACTTAGCTACTTCATTGAGACCTCAATGCTTACTCAGCAAAAGAGTCCAAAGCCAGCAATGCCCAGGAGAACAAGGTCAGGAAGCCATCACCCAATTTCACATCAAAGAATGAAAACACTGACTACTACTCACCTTCAAGATTAAGGCCTGGCTCTGCCTCTCGTCTTGCAGTACCGTCTGAAGGAAAAAAGAACAGTCAAGCAGCCCCCTTATAAGCAAAGCTCAACTAACAAAGAAAACGGTAAACATCTTCACCTCACCTCGCACGACTGTAAGTGCCCATTCATTTCTGGAACTATTTTTTTACCTAAGTGTATCCAAATCTGTGCTCCAATCTCTGCCCGCTCCTCTGGACTCAATTTCCTCATATGTAAAATGAGGGACTAGACAAACTAGATATGGTCCCACGTTGTTTTCAGCTCTGATGTCCTGAGATTCTAACATTAACATGTAAATCTTTGACCTCTCCAGCCCCCAAAGTCTGAAGAAAGACCTCAGTGTAAGTACACGTTTTTTAATCCTTTAGAAAGTCTCTCCAGAGAATCACTGTCTCTGATCACCTACCTCTGTTGCAAAGAACCAGCACCCTTAATCACCTAAAACCAACATGGAAAAAAGGAGAAGGCGGGAGAAAAGAACCGACATAACTACAAACCTTTAGTGAGTCCCGAGTACCTCTATAATCCTCTTGCAGGTAACACTGGAGTAACTGCACACTCTGCTCTTCGTCAAGACCCTGAAATACAGGGGTCATAAGTGAGGAACAGCCACCTCTGGTCAGGAAACACACATAGGATGCAAAGCATTCTAAAGATCTGTCCTCCAGAATGAACACAGAACTTGAATAAACAAAAATCCTTTTAAAAGATTAAAAGACACAACAATTTAACCCCAAATAGGAGAAAAAGGAGCCAGCCACAGACATGTAATTTACATGACAATTAAATTTACAATGTCAGAAACAACTGTGCTTCTTTACCAAGTCATTTTATACAGTCGCAGGAAAGATCTGGGTTTCCAAAATTAAAAAGAAACAGCTACATATTTAAATACGATCTAGGCAATTTAAAGAACACTACACGCACGAAGAAGAAAACTCTGATTTATACAATAAACAGGCGACAACTTAATTTGTGGCTTTTAACAAGAAGAGTTACAACTTGGATATTTTTGAAACCCAATATGCTCAATTTAATCTCCAAAACTGAAATAAACGGAATTTTCACTAACAATCACTAACAAGAGAACGGTGCACATCCACAATGCAGGTAGTAAACTGAGCCCGTGCTAATTCTTACTCACCAAAAACTTGCTGATTCTTAAACCCAGTTCCTTCAGCGGTGAAGCCACATCTTTATTAGCTTTCACTTTTTCAGCTGAATTTGGACTATGAAAAGAACAGTGAATCATTTCCTCATTCTCAGTGACCCTCTAAGGCTTTTAAATAAACATACTTAAAGATATTTTTACAACAGACCTTTTCTGCCCTTTAGGTGCCTATAAAAATATACACACACACACAACAAGTTCATCTCTACAGACTTCATAACACAGAACTACTTACGCCTAAATAATAAATATGGTATATATCTGTTACAAACTATAGTTACAATAATATTATATGTGGATATATTAAGTTACATTATTTTTTATCCTTACAACTATGAAAGGGAAATATTACTATCCCCATTTTACAAATGGAATTACTAATATTCAGAAACAATAACTTACCAAAAATCCCACAGCTAATAAAAAGTTAAGATGAAATTTAAAACCAGGTCTGTTAGTATACATACATATCTTACCTAGCTCTACCCACTGAGAAGACCTAGAAGCTCTAACACCCCAGTAGCAGTGAGCACACCCAGCCCCCAGATCTTGGTTTCTAGCACCATTATCATCTAATAAAAGTTAGTAGGACTTCTTAGAGAAATAACTAATTCTAGAGATGGGGAGGAGAAAATACTAGATGAGCCTGGAGCATCCTGTAATGCCAGAAAGAAAGGAAATATTCAGAAAACAAAAAGATGGGGGAATGTCAAGAGGACATAAAAGTCAACCCGAAAGAACTCCCAGTGACCAAAGCTAAAACAAGGTATAAACAAAGTATAAAATAAATATACATGAACCCATATGATATAAATAAATAGGGAGAAGGGAAAAATCTTCCTTACACAAGAAGTCCAAATAATATATATAGATGCCACTCCCTTCATGAAGTAGAGTTTAATTCCACTATACCCCCACCCAGAGAATGGGCTATACTTAGTGACCCACTTTTAAAACACAGAGTAGGGAAAAGGGAAAAAGTGACTTTACAGAAGAGAAACTTGGCAAATGCCACCTTACCCAAGTGCGCAAGGTTAACATCACCAGTAATTTCATGTGGATAACCACATCCTCTGTTATGATAAGAATGGTACCTCACTTCTGTGCATTCTTCCCAAAAACCCACAACCCCAATCTAATAATAAGAAAAACATGAGACAAATCCAAATTGAAGACATTCTACAAAATACTTGACCAGTCCTCCTCAAAACTATTCAAAGATCATGAAAATTAAGGGAAGACTGAAATGCTGTCACAGCTATGAGCTAAGGAGACATGACAACTAAATGCCATGTGGGATCCTGGACTGAATCCTGGGACAGAAAGAGGACATTGAAGAAAAAGAAAAAAAAAGCTGAATTCAAATAAAGCCTGAAGTTACCAAAAAAAGTCTGTCGGACTTCAAATATCATGCTACTTATAAAAGAAACTTTTGTCTTTAAAAAAAGAAAGTAATGCCACAAATGTCCATTGTGTGAACTACAAGCATGTTGTTGTTGTTGGATTTTTTTTTTATAGAGACTCACACATTTCACAGGAAATCCACAACACAAAGGCTAGATAAGGAGAAACAGGCAGGTCTGAAGAGGCAACACAAAATGGTGATTAAGAACACAGACACTGGGGGCGCCTGGGTGGCACAGCGGTTAAGCGTCTGCCTTCGGCTCAGGGCGTGATCCCGGCGTTATGGGATCGAGCCCCACGTCAGGCTCCTCAGCTATGAGCCTGCTTCTTCCTCTCCCACTCCTCCTGCTTGTGTTCCCTCTCTCGCTGGCTCTCTCTCTCTGTCGAATAAATAAATAAAAAATCTTAAAAAAAAAAAAAAAAAAAAAGAACACAGACACTGGAGTAAGACTGCCAGGTTCAAATCCTGGTTCTACACGTACTAGCTGTGTGACCTTGGGCAAGTTACTTAACCTCTTTGTGCCTCAGTTTCCCCATCTGTAAAATAGAAACGATAATAATAAAAGTACCTATATGTGATAATATAGTGATTATCTACTTTTGTTTAAGTCCATATATTTTAGATACACGGTAGTTACAGATGAAACAACATAATGTCTTGGAGTTACTTGAAAACAAGTATGGGGGAAGGGTTAATGAACAAAAAAAAAAAAAGAAAGTTCTTCATTAACCTAAGGAAATGAAGATGGAAGGTGAAGATGTAAAAAAATCAGATATTCAGAAGTAGAAAGGAAACGACGGTGGTTTGGCAACTACAATGCACCACAGAATGCAATCTGGACTAGGAGTTAACATAACGCAGTCTAATCCTACAAAACGTAGTCTCTCCTTTTTTAAACTAGTTTATATGTTGTTACCGTTGTTTTTCGCTGCCCGGTAAAAAAATCTATATATTCAAGCACAGAATAAAAATAGCATCTATCTTAGCGGGCTTTTATGAGGACTGAATAACTTGCTATGCATGCCCAGAAGAATAACTGGTACACAGTAAACACGCTGGAAGCGCTCAGCTGCCCTTATCACTGCTCACTGCCCTAACCCAGCACCTAGTGCCGACAGCACCTCACACAAACACGGAGGACTGAAATAAACATTAGAACTATTAATTGAAGAAGAGTTAATGACTCCTCATCCCCAGACACTACGGTCATATAACTGGATTCAATAATACTGTATTTCTAAAAGGAATTTCCCCTTCTTTCAACAGACAGAAAAAATGTGCCCAACTCTCTTCCACTGGTAACCAAATTGTATTCTCTGTAATCTCCCTAACCCAGCAGTATCACAAAATCATACACGAAGACGGTTTCGCTACCCCAGCTTCCTCAGGGAAATTACCCGAACCAGACACATGGAATAGCCATACCTGGGTGGTTTATAGTAGGACAGCCCCTCTAAGAGCCGCTGCCAATGTTTGTTCAGTTCTGCCTCAATCTGATTCTGAAAAAGAACAAAGAAATTATATAAGGATTTATATAATCCTGAGTCTTTTTAATGTTTTTCCCCACAGTTGAAATCATTTTGAAAAGAGAATTCTGGAGGCGCCTGGGTGGCTCAGTCGGTTAAGCATCTGCCTTCAGCTCAGGTCATGATCTTGGGGTCCTGGGATCAAGCCCCATGTCAGACTTCCCGCTCAGCGGGGAGCCTGCTTCTCCCTCTCCCTCTGCTCCTCCCCCCATTTGTGTTCTCTCTCAAATTAATAAATAAAATCTTAGGAAAAAAAGAGAATTCTGTAGCCTCCTTTTCCTTGCTTAACATTCTAACAATGATTTAATCTTATTATTATTTTAAAGATTTTATTTATTTATTTGTGAGAGAGAGCAAGCATAAGCAGGGGGAGCAGCAGGCAGAGGGAGAAGCAGGCTCCCCACCAAGCAAGGAGCCCAAAGTGGGACTCAATCCCAGGGTCCTGGGATCATGACCCAAGCCAAAGGCAGATGCTTAACCAACTGAGCCACCCAGGCATCCCTTAACTTTATTATGAAAATCTTGATAAACATCCTTTCTAGTGGTTGCATTATATTTTATCAAGTGGCTAGATAATAATTTATTTACCACGCCTCTAATATTAGATATACTTAAGCTGTGATTCCTTATTAATATAAATAACACTACCGTAAAGACCTGTGTGCAAAACACTTTCCAGGATTTCTTTCTTGTAAGATACTTTCCTAAAAGTAGAATTATCAGATGAAAGCATATCAAAAATGTTAAGGCTCTAGGGGCTCCTGGCTAACTCAAATGGTAGAGCATGTGACTCTTGATCTCACGGTCATGAGTTCAGGGCCCACGTTGGACGACGTGGAGCCTACTAAATAAAAAAAAAAATTAAGGCTCTAAAAAAGGTATAATACTCATTATGTTAAATGCCATAATAACAATAGTAATAATTAGGGGCGCCTGGGTGGCTCAGTCGTTGGGCGTCTGCCTTTGGCTCAGGACGTGGTGCCGGCATTCTGAGATCGAGCCCCGCGTCAGGCTCCTCTGCTGGGAGCCTGGTTCTTCCTCTCCCACTCCCCCTGCTTGTGTTCCCTCTCTCGCTGGCTGTCTCTCTCTCTTAAATGAATAAATAAAATCTTTAAAAAAAAACAACAACAACAGTAATAATTAAACGTCATCTTAACGCTTTACCCTCACAGGGTGAGAACACTCAAGGATCAACATGAAGAACTCCCCTTTACTATACTTGGAAATGTCCTAGAAACCACAGCTTCTGTGACCTATGGAGCTCACAACATGGAAAAAGAAGAAAAGGCAAGTAAAGTAGGAGACAGAGAAAACGACTGAGAATTTTCCTTAGCCTGAGGCAGCAAAACAGTATTTGTCCCCCAACGCTGAGCAGCCAGTCAAGCAGCACTGGTATCTTTTCAGATAAGGAATCACCAAAGAACAAAGAGAGGTAGAGGTCTGGAAACTTCAGCAGCTGGGCCAGAGGACACACCACATTTCAGCACAGGGAAGCAGAGAATGCATAATGTTTATAAAGTTTTAGGAATTAAAAAAATGGGTTTACTTCCTCCTTCAAAGACAAGGCAGTTTCAGGGGTTTGTAACACAAGCTACATAAAAACTATAGAATCCACTCAAGAACACCACACGCTTACCAGTTCTCTCAGAGCTGACCTTCCGAGCAGAATAGTCCACAGTTCCCTGCTGCTCCTGAAAAATGACAGAAAGCAGGGGTAATTTTGTACTTTCAAATTATACAAATTTGACTAAGCTGTCTTGCAGCATTTCGTCTATTCTCTGAAACCAGGAAACTCAATGTACAAAACAATGTGTTAAGATTCTGGATATTAATCCCATTACATTGTTCTTAGAAGTTTGATGTTCAAAATAAAAATTAAGAAATTAACATATAACCTAAACAAGCAGACGCTGTGTTAAAAATGAGGATGGCCACCATATTTTAATGCATTTAAGATGCTGTTAATTGCAGGATACATGATTATTTATGTTCTACCAGCCATCAATAATAAAATGCATTGCAACATCAGAAGCATTAAAATACGAAGAGGTGTAAATTTTAGAATGAAATACAGTAATTAGTGAATTATCTTACATTTTCTATGCTAAGAAGACACCTCAGTGTAGTATTTCTATCTCCTCCCTTTTCATTAAAATGTAGTGAACAAAAGGGAGAATGAAGAAAAGGACTGTGTATATTTCAAGCCCCCTCATCACCTCCAGAAATTTTTTTAAATATTTTTTTATTTACTTATTTATTGAAGTAATCTCTACACCCAGTGTGAGGCTCAAACTCATGACCATAAGATTAAGAGCTAAATGCTCTACTGACTGAGCCAGCCAGGTACCTCCAGAAAATTTTCTAAATGCATGATACGATTCACTTTCTCAACCAAGCAAAGTCAAATGGTCATTATGAATGGTAGTATATTTGTTCATTTATTAATTGCCACTAGGTGCCACATACCATGCAAGACACATAAAAACACATCATAGTTCCTGTCCCCTGTGAGCTCTTCAAACATACTCTCCACTATGTGCTTACCCAAGTTCCTTCCCTCATCCATGCCTCTGGAACTTCAGGGAACATGTTACAGGGTTTTTTAAAGTCTAGAACTAAATTTCAAAATGTAGTCATTAAGAAATTCTCCTAGAGGAGCCTGGGTGGCTCAGTCAGTTAAGCATCTGACTCTTGATTTTGGCTCAGGTCATGATCTCAGGGTTGTGGGATCAAGCCCCGAGTTGGGCTCCAAGCTCAGCATGGAGATTTTCTCCTTTTCCCTCTGCCCCCCACCCACTCTCTCCTTCTTGCTCTTAAAAAAAAAAAAAAAAAAAAAAAAAAAATTAAAACTGCTTAGAAAGCCTGCCAACAGAGAAGATAAAAAAGTCTAAGAATATATACTAAACATTTAACAAAAAGGATACATGCTCTCTTAACTATGAGGATAAACTGAAAAATGTTTTTCCCATGAAAACTAACACCAAGCACTAGCTCTACTTAAAAGTTTTCTTTCAGGGGGCATCTGGTTGGCTCAGTGGGTGGAACATACAACTCTTGATCTCAGGGTTGCTAGCTCAGGGCCCATACTGGGTGTAGATTACTTAAAAATAAAATCTTTACCAAAAAAAAAGTCAAGATTTTCCCATCAAAACAGGATTAAACACACTTAAAATTATAAATCTCTTTTCTAAGGGTTAATGCTTTTAAGAAAACACTTGAGTTCTGCTGCATCAATAGACACCAGCTCCCACAATGACTCTGTGGGATCATTAATCATTTTTCTGATGACAAAACAGCATTCGCTATTCAAAAATCAGAAGATTAGACCTAGTTAATGAAACAAATAGGATTCTTTATTGACAATGTATATTAAAGGGTCTGAGTAAACGAAGCCCTAACTAATTAAAAACAGTGGCCAGTTCACCATTTAAAGAAATTTATAGTAAAATTTTAAAGTAAGACTGCCTTTTGTAAAGAGAATAATTATCATCTAACTTACTTGTTTGATAAATCTGAATTAACAAAAAATTAAGGAAGAGCTTTATTTAAAATGGCATATACTTGAACTTTACAAAGGATAGCTTCTGACTGGCACAAAATGTATTAGATTCCTACTATATAACACATAGCTAACAATAGGGCTAACAGTACACCAAAATTAATGGAAAGAAATTTATCATTAATTGAAGGCATTTGTATGCCCAGGCAAATAAATCAAATCACTCTTGATCATCCATCTCCAATTTCAGAAAACCTGGATATCACTTAGCTTTAATTTATCCACATTTGCTTTCAGAACTTAGGTCTCTAGTTAGCTAGGTAGCAGTGTTCCCAGAAGAAACTACGAAGATCATGGCCCACACTCGAGGACCTGCTGCCAGGGCCCAGAATTCCTTGTTTTGTCAAATTCAAGCTGTGGGTGTTGATTACACCAAAACCTATAGATTTTTCTTTCTTTTTTTTCTTAAGATTTTGTTTTTAAGTAATCTCTACACCCAACATGGAACTTGAACTCACAACCCTGAGACAAAGAGTTGCACACTCTACTGACTGAGCCAGTCAGGTGCACCATGCTTCTTTTTTTTTTTTTTTTTTTTAAATAAAATATCTTAAAAGAGGGTTTCTCAAATATTTGATCTTCAGATCATATACAACAAAATCACCCGGGAACAACCCAGCAACACCATGGAATCCTGGTCACAACCTAGCGCTACTGTTTCTCAAAGGTTGGGCATGGGAAATCTACTTTATTTATTTATTTATTTATTTATTTATATTTTTCTTTATTTGAGAGAGAGAGAGAGCGCATGAGCACAGGGGGAAGGGCAGAGAGGGAGAAGCAGACTCCCCGCTGGGTGGGGAGCCTGAGACAGGGCTTGATCCCAGGACCCAGAGATCATGACCTGAGCCAAAGGCAGACACTTAACCCACTGAACCACCCAGGCACCCTGGAAATCTACATTTTAAAACAACTACACAAATGAATTCCTAAATCACCACTGCTCCAGGGTATCAATTTGTTTCAGAGGAGCAGGTAAAAGACCGGGTCAATATAGACCCTATCTTTTATGTTTGATATTATTAGCCTTTTCTGGGCCAAGAGTGGGGGAGAGAAAGACTATGCTACTAAACAAGATTAGAGATCACCATCCTAGAGTAAAGCAGTAACTTTTATACTTACTACTCAAAAAAAAAAAAAGAAAAGAAAAAAGAAAAAAAGAAAAGAAAGGAAAAAAGGTGTCCTTTAGAAATTAAAATTTTTATTGGCAAAAAAAAAATTTTTTTTATTGGCAAAACCATGTCCTGTTATACTCCTTTTGTTGTAAGATGTCAAAAACAACAATCTCTATTGAAAAGGAGCTTCTGATAATAAAAACAGCCAACATTGAGATTTTATAATATGCAAACACTGTGTTAAGAATTAACATTAATTGATCATTTATAATACGCAGGAACTGTGTTAATCACTTTACACTTTAACTTACTGAGTACTGACAACTCACTTATGAAGCTGATCCTCTTATTATCCCCATTACCTCATCGGGAAACTAAGGTTTAAGAGTAGTTAAATAATTTGTCTAAGGTCACAAAGCTAATATATAATGGAGCCAGGGCTTGAACCCAGGTTTGCACGACTCCAGAGTTTAACCATCACATTACACTGCATCAAGTTGCACTCAAGAATTCATCCTACAAGCAGGCAAAGGTGGAGGTGAGGCTCTCTGTTCTCCAGGGGCAAAACATACCCTTAACACAGTGGCTGACACAGAGGGACTCAAAGAATACATGCTGATGAAGAGGTACCAAAGAAGGAGAATGACAGGAGTCCCCTTTAGACCTGCAATGCCTGCAATCCAAGTGGAACAGAAACATCAGAAAACCAGTATGATATGCAGAAATGCCAAGAGAAGGCAGAATGAAGGAGAAAACGGTAGGCGGCACCTGGGTGGCTCAGTAGGTTGATCGACCAACTCTTGATTTCAGCTCAGGTCATGATCTCAGGGTCATGGAATCAAGCCCCGGTCGGGCTCCACGCTCAGCAGGGAGTCTGCTTGAGATTCCCTCTCTCCCTCTCCCTCTCTAACTCCTCCCCCAAAAATAAATAAATAAATCTTTTTTAAAAAGAAGGAGAAAATGGTAATTTATCAGGAAGGAAATCCTTGTGGAAATAAGCGTCACTGTTTCTTCGATTCCTACACATTTTCTGGTTTAGGAATAAAGGGGATACGAATAAATCTAAGACCCTCCTGATACTCATTTAGCGTTGGGAATGACAAAGGACGTTAGGCACACATTACATAATCAGCGAGAAAGCAGAAAGTCATAAAAAGCATGATCCTAAGAATTAGACACTACGAAGAACTATAACCATGTTAGACAGAAAATAAAGGAGAGAGAGATCACTGGGAACTGATCTAGGGATTGATGGAAGACTTCACCTCAAATCGGAACCTGAAGGTTTAGCAGGAGATAACCTAAAAATGCCAATATTCAAACTGACTGTCTGCCAAACCCTGAGGGACATTCCCAAAACCCTGAGTGATTTAAATGTATTAATCTATTTTTAACTAGTGCCAGCGCTCCTATCAACATACACAAGGACTCTCCTACATGCTCAGAGCCACCTCAATACTACTGTGAATAGGACTCATTTAGAGAAACAGGTTCCAAAGGTAAAGTGGACTGAGGTCACCTGCAAAGCACAGACACCAGGAACAAATTTTAAGTTTTCTCTTAGTGCAGACCTCGAGGCATTTCAAACAGAAGGCGGCTGCTCAGTATAATCCCAGCTGTTATAACCTTCTTTCCAGCACAAAAAGAAAGATCACGCTAATACATCATGCTCCGAGTAAAGTGGTGCCTAAAAATCTAGAAATCGTAGTGTCATTTCTTCCATCTTCAGGTGTGAGTTGGTAGGTACCCAGGGATGTTAAAGCATCTTTCAAGCAAACCAACCCCTCCCCTTCCCTTGTTCTTGTTCCTTGAAGAGGGTGCCTTACCCTGCAGGAGCTAAATCTGCCCAACCTCCACAATGACTATGAAATAAACATAAGAAAAGGAGGGCACAGTGACCACAATGCTGCCAGACGAAACAGCTAAGGAGGAAAAAGCAAACTCCTCCTCGCAAAGTTCAGAAGCAGCCCAGTGGAAATTCCAAAGAAAATCTCACTAGAGCCGAGAGGTGAAGTGGTAACAGAGAAGATGAGCAATGTTTGTAATAAACATTTACTGAGCGCCTATTACATGCTCCTCTGGGTGTTGAGGATACAGCAGTGCATAAGACAAAAATGTGGGGAAACAGTGCTGGCACAGTAAGTGACAGGGATGTTAAATTTTAGGACGGAGGGTGGTAGGGACAATGGAACACACTTCAAGCAGGAAGGTGGAAGATGGAGGTGTGGTGATCTGATTAAAGCTTCGGAGTCCTCACTTTACCACCTAGCTAGTTCTTAATTGGATCTGTGAGTCGTCTGTAAAAGAGAAGGTGCCTCACGGACTTGTGAGAAATCAATGAGCTAATGCATAGGAAGCGTTTCGCCAGTGTCTGGCGCTAGTAAGCGCTCCCTAAAGTAAGAACGGTCTCTTTCTTTTTAACATTTCATCTTCTCGTCCCCAAAGTCCAGTACGGGGCCTGGGATCTCCTAAAGGAATCGGGCACGTTCGCTGACAGAACCAATGCATAAGAAAATGAATAGATGGATGAATGAAAGGCTGCGCGGAGCAAGAGGGCAGTGACCACAGGGAGGTAGCTCGGCGACACACGGAACAGACCTCCTAACGAGCACATGGAAGAACCTGGGAACGTCGCCGGGGCAGGGCATCCGGGCTGCAGCGGGGACCGAGGTGGGGGCTCCCGCGGGCGACCGCGAAGCGCCCCGTCGCGCCTCGAGATAGCGTCACGCCAGACGAGGAAGCGCGGGGGGGGGGGGGCGGCGCGGAGGAACGCGCCGGTGGGGAGGAGGGAGGAAGGGAAAGAGATGGGTGAGCAGACGGGAGGCCGGCGCTGAGGGAAGGGGTGAGGCACCGGCCCCGTCTCGGAGAAGTCGCCTGAGATCCCCGCGCGCGGGGACCGTTTGGACGTAACCGCCTCCCGCCTCTCGGCGCCCGTCCACCTAGCTAAGCTTCGCCCCGCTACCGCCGCCACATCTCGCCCGCAAGTCCCGCCCGGCTTCCGCTCGACTTCGACCCCGCGCCTCACAGCCACCCCCGCCGACTCGGCCCGCTCCGTACCTCACACACGGCCCGCCGGCGGCCGCCGCCATCTTCGCGCGCGCGCGCCCCAGCCCCGCCCCCAGACGCCGCACCCACGTGACCGTTCTCCTCCGGCCGGGCTGTGGGTGGTGCTTCTCGTCACGTGACGGCAGGCGGGGCCAAGATGGCGACGCCCAGAGAGGTGAGGAACCAGCGGCGAGAGCAGCAGGGGCTGTGAAGAAAGCGGCCGGCCGAGCGGCAACGTCTACGTCCTAGGTGCGAGGCGGTGGAGGATAGCTGGGCGCCAGTTCCCAAGCCTCAGAAAGTGGCTTGCCTACAGTGGAGCTTCCCTCCTCACAGCTGGAGAACGGAAAGAGAAGGTGCTGGCTGTGTGAAACTGCCGCTGTCGGCTTGGCAGGGCTTGAGGGACCCAAAGGCCAAGGCGTCGCTAGTCACCCCGGTTTCCCCGGAGTCCCAGGTCTAGAGACATGACCCGAGAGCACGCTCCCCCGGCCTCGGAAACCGGGGCACCGCTGAGCGGGTCGGTGCTGGCGGAGGCAGCGGTAGTGTTCGCAGTGGTGCTAAGCATCCACGCAGCCGTGTGGGACCGATACTCGTGGTGCGCCGTGGCTCTCGCAGTACAGGCCTTCTACGTCCAATACAAGTGGGACCGGCTGCTACAGCAGGGAAGCGCTGTCTTCCAGTTCCGCATGTCCGCGAACAGTGGGCTGCTGCCCGCATCAATGGTCATGCCTTTGCTCGGACTGGTCATGAAGGAGCGCTGCCAGTCTGTGGGGAACCCATACTTTGAGCGCTTTGGAATTGTGGTGGCAGCCACTGGCATGGCAGTGGCCCTCTTCTCTTCAGTATTGGCACTGGGCATCACCCGCCCGGTGCCCACCAACACTTGTGTCATCTCAGGCTTGGCTGGAGGTGTCATCATTTATATCATGAAACACTCCCTGAGTGTGGGCGAGGTGATCGAGGTCCTGGAGGTCCTGCTGATCTTCGTCTACCTCAACATGATCCTGCTGTACCTGCTGCCCCGCTGCTTTACCCCTGGGGAGGCACTGCTTGTATTGGGTGGCGTCAGCTTCATGCTCAACCAGCTCATCAAGCGCTCTCTGACTGTGGTGGAAAGCCAGGGAGACCCGGTGGATTTCTTCCTGCTGGTGGTGGTGGTCGGGATGGTGCTTATGGGCATCTTCTTCAGCACCCTCTTTGTCTTCATGGACTCAGGTACCTGGGCTTCCTCCATCTTCTTCCACCTCATGACCTGTGTGCTGGGCCTTGGTGTGGTCCTGCCCTGGCTGCACCGGCTCATCCGCAAGAACCCCCTGCTCTGGCTTCTTCAGTTCCTCTTCCAGACAGAGACCCGCATCTACCTCCTAGTCTACTGGTCTCTGCTGGCCACCTTAGCCTGCCTGGTGGTGCTTTACCAGAATGCCAAGCGGTCATCTTCTGAGTCCAAGAAGCACCAGGCCCCCACCATTGCCCGGAAGTATTTCCACTTCATTGTGGTGGCCACCTACATCCCGGGTATCATCTTTGACCGGACACTGCTCTATGTGGCTGCCACCATATGTCTGGCAGTCTTCATCTTCCTGGAGTACGTGCGCTATTTCCGCATCAAGCCCCTGGGCCACACTCTGAGGAGCCTCCTGTCCCTTTTCCTCGATGAACGAGACAGTGGACCACTCATCCTGACACACATCTACCTGCTCCTGGGCATGTCTCTTCCCATCTGGCTGGTCCCCAGACCCTGCACACAGAAGGGCAGCTTGGGGGGAGCAAGGGCCCTAGTCCCCTATGCAGGGGTCCTGGCTGTGGGTGTGGGCGACACTGTGGCCTCCATCTTCGGCAGCACCATGGGGGAAATCCACTGGCCTGGAACCAAAAAGACTTTGGAGGGGACCATGACCTCTATATTTGCCCAGATCATTTCTGTAGCTCTGATCTTAATCTTTGACAGTGGAGTGGACCTAAACTACAGTTATGCTTGGATTTTGGGCTCTATCAGCATTGTGTCCCTCCTAGAAGCATACACTACGCAGATAGACAATCTCCTGTTGCCTCTCTACCTCCTGATATTGCTGATGGCCTAGCTGCTGCACAGCAGTGATGGAGGAAACAGGGACACGGGGAGGATGAATGGTCCCCACAGCAGCCAGCCACTGGGGCATGAAGAGCCAAAGGGTGAGAAGCAGATTTAATTTTTCAGTTGATTCAGATTCAAAATAAAAATCAAAGCACTCCTGGTTTTAGTTTTGCTGATATTTAAAAAGAAAAAGGGTTAAAGAGAGCACAGCAACACAAAAAACTTGAGTGTGGTGTAGGACCCCCCACCCCCATCTTGCGATCCTCGGAGGGGACCTGATGGGACCCTGGAGGCAGTAGAGTGTAATGGTCACCACCTCAGGTTCTGGAATCAGACTAACCTGGTCAGAGTCCTTGGCGGCACTATTTACCTGTGCGACTTGCTTAACCACTCTGGGCCTCAATTCTCCTGTCTGCAAGATGGGAATAGTAAGAGCCCACATCTCACAGGTGAGGATCCAGGGAGGTGAGGTTTGTGAAGGGTCCAGCCCACAGCCCACGCATATTGAGCAAATAGGGAAAGGGTCACTATTAGCCAAGGCCAGCCCTCATGTCAGCAAAAAGCCAGGCAAGCCAAGAGGTTTCATGGGTTGTGCTTGAAGACCAGCGTGACCTTACTCCCCTGGCTACATTTGGAGGAGAACCCGAGAGGAAAAGAGCTAAGCGCATGTGCTTTCTCCCCTTTGGGCTGAAGGGGAGAGGTGAGATCATCTGTTGCATGCGTGGAAGGGCTGGAGGAAGAGTTAGGCGTGGGCCCATTTCCTGTTTCAGCCAACTTCTCTCCTGCCTCAAGACCTCTGCTGCCTGGCTGAGTGGTACCGAGGAAGGACAAGCTGGATGGCACGGGGTCCTTAGCAAGGGGTCCCTCCTGAGACCCTCTCACACTCCAGTCATGTCCGAACCTGTGTTTCTTCTCTTGGTAAGAAATTAGAGACCAGGGCCTGCGGGGGTTCACTGAGAGTTCAGAATGGCTCTCCTGTGGGGCCCATGCTGTTATCCTGGCTCTGTGAGGGCAGAGTCCAGGGCTGCCCTCTTCCCCAGTGTACCCCCCAGTGCCGGCAGAGCCCGGCATTGTAGCGGGAACCCAGTGGACATTTGCCGAGTGCATGGAACATTTCCCATCAGTGGGAAGATAGCACAGTGAATTGCCTGAGGATGGACAAGGTTCTCCCCTTCTCACCCAACCCAACAGCGAGGGGCCTAGCCGGACGACATGAGAACTTCGGCCCACCAAGGCCAGAAGCCAGGAGCAGAGCTCTAGCAAGTTTGTGCTTCAGGCTAGGGATCGCTGCCAAGCCCTGTCCCTCAGAGGAAAGTATTGAGACATTCCTCTGGGGCTCGAAGAAGACTTAACAAACCCATCCCTTCTCTCTGGCTGCTTTCTACTTGCTAAAAGAGACGGCAAAATGCCAAGGAAGAGCTTTGCCTCCCTGACTCCCTGGGCGGCCTTTGGGGAAGGGCTCTGTCCTCCGGGCCTCGGCTTATCCACAAACAGTGGGGACTGAAAATGAAGGTCACCCATGCATATGGCTGCCGAGGCCAGGCCGGTAATGCAGTGGCGGGCGGGAGGGGCGGAGGGAGGAGCATAGGTGCCTTCAAGGAGGTTGCCTCCGGGCATCACCACGCTCGGCCATAGGCCCAGAGCTGCAGACCTGCTCCTTTCAGGAAGCTTAGAAACGTGCATTGTTATATGAAACCTCCCAATTTTAAAACGGTTTTTTAAAAAAACACTGAGGCCCAGAAAAAACACATCTGCAGCCCGGGTTTGCAACCTTTGGGCCAAATCTCAGCTGTGCAGGTCTTGAATGTCGACCACATTGCCCCTACAGAGGGCCTGGGTGCCCGTCACGCGTGCCCACAGAGAGGGACCATGGAGGCCTCCTCTGGCCCCTCGATGGTACAGGTGACAAACCGGGCCCAGAGAGAAGAAGGGCCCGGCCTGGGACCAGAAAACAAGTTGGTCACAAGGCCAGGACCAGAATCTGGGACTGTATTCCCAGCCCTGGTCTTCTCCCCTCCTAAGCAAGGAGTACTAGGGACCAAAGGTTAGAAGCGCAGGCTGAGTCACTAAACTGAACAGCCCAGTGACAGGAGCAGGTCACTGAAACTTCCCACACGACATCTCAGCTTCTCCATCCGTAAACCCAGATGACAAGAGCACCTCGCCGGGAGGTGTGAGGACACAGTGAGACAACACACTTAAAGCTCTTGGCACAGCGAACGTCCACGGTGTTATTAAAATCATGCAGACCTCACCAGAAGGGCTGGGACACCTGGGAAGATTTTCAGCAGGGCTGTCATCTTGAAAGCAAGGCTGCTTGGGAAGGAAGGGCCGAGAAGCTGCATTCAGAAGTCGCTTTTATTGTATATCTTGCACCATAATAATCAGAATTGCATCTGAGAGAACAGTGGGAAGCCAGCAGAGAAGTAGCCAAGACGCTTTCATGGTGAGAGGCTGACTCCAGGGGGAGCTTGGGGTGGAACAGGGGAGAGGCAGAGAGACAGAGGTCTCTGGAAAGCCATCCGTCCAGGGCTCCGGAGCTCCTGTCTGCAGGGCTGAGGGGCACAGACCCCGGCAGGGAGACAGTGCAGGGGGAGAGATTTGACTTCCCCTTTGCAGCTGGGCACCCAGGCGAGGCGCTGATGCATGCGGCCCGCAGCTCCACCCGGAGCGGCCAGGCCCGGCCCAGGAGGGCGTTCATTTGTACAGTGGGACAAAGGGCAGCTCAGCTGTTGGCTGGAGCCTGCGGAGAGAGAGATGACCTTGAGGTGCCAGTGTCACTGTTCCCGGCCTCCAGAACCGCTTCAGGAGCCTGTCCAGGGCGCGCACACACCCGCTGCCACCTACCAGTTATCCGGGCTCCAGACGGTGTCCACACTCTCCATGAGGTGGAAAGTGTAGGCGTGGCGTGAGCGCTCGGAGAGGTTCTGGTCGCTCTTGTGTACCACTTCCCCATGGATTAGGATGAGGTCCCCTGGCAGGAGTGCAGCGGGACAGGAGAACACTCGGCAGGGAGGGACAAAGGCTCCTCCTCCCTTGAGTGGTTCTGCTGCCTGTTCATCCCCAGTCCCATTCAGGAAAGCTCAGGGGCCGGCAGCCTGTCCCAGGGTCGGAGGCTATGCCCTTGGTCAGAGCTTCCCCTGGGACCAAGTCCCTTCTGCTGTGACCTGTGTCCTTGGCAAGCCTTGGCAAGGACATCCCCTTCTGTGGTATTTGCCGAACCAGGCCAAAGTGTCTGTACTATGCCAGGCAGCTGGGACCTTGCTGTCAAAACCTGGGCCAGGGTAGGGGGAGGTGCCTGGGTGGCTCAGTGGTTAAGTATCTGCCTTCAGCTTGGGTCATGATCTCAAGGTCCTGGGATGGAGCCCCACGTTCCTTCTCCCTCTCCCTCTGTCCCTGCCCCCCTCCCCTGCTCATGCTCTGCTCTCTCTCTCTAATAAATAAAATCTTAAAAAAAAAAAAAAAAAAGGCCAGGCTGGACATCAGGTTGCTGTGTTTTTTTTTTTTTTTTTTTTTAAGATTCTATTTATTTGACAGAGAGACAGCCAGCGAGAGAGGGAACACAAGCAGGGGGAGTGGGAGAGGAAGAAGCAGGCTGCCAGCGGAGGAGCCTGATGCGGGGCTCGATCCCAGAACACTGGGATCACGCCCTGAGCTGAAGGCAGACGCTTAATGACTGTGCCACCCAGGTGCCCCAGGTTGCCGGGTTCTAAAAGGAACGGCCAGCTTTTGTTCAGCATCTGCTGTGTGCCCCATCTTATAGACATCATCTATCTCACTAACCACCCCACTTTACATTTGGAAAGACTGAGGCTCAGAGAGCTCCAGTCATTTGCCCAAAAAGACAGCAGAGTCTGGATTCTAGCCTGATCCAGGAGGCCTTCCGGTTAATGGCACAGACTTCAGACTTCCCAGTGCCCATACAGCCCCACCTTCCATTCTGTGACTTCACGGCCCTCGGGGGAGCTGGGTGGACAGAGTAAGCTCAGACCCACAGGCATGGCCTTGCAGCCTGCCTCCCTGCCCTCTGCATCCCACCTACCTCTCCGCACTGGGGTGGGCACAAAGAGGCTGGCATCCCGGACAGGCTCTGATCCGAGGAAGCTGATGTCAAGCTTCGAGCCAGCATAGGTCCTGACCAGCCTTCTCGACAACCCACCTGCAGGCCAAGGTGAGCCTTTAGCCTCTCTTTTGCGGGGTCTCTCTGCCAGGGGCAGCGGGGGTGGGGGGTGGGATATGAGTGGGCGGGGTGAAACAGGTGTCCTTACTGGTATGAGAGCCAGGGATGAACCAGAGACAGCCATTCTCCAGAGTGGCATCCTCCAGAGCTATCCATAGGCCCAGCAGCCGGCCCAGGGGCTCCGTGTGCAGGAAGGTGGAGTCCTGGTGAGGGACGACTACAGCAGGCCCCCCCCCACCCCGGGGATGAGGAACCTGGCCCACCTCACCTTGGCCTTGTTCCCCTCTCCGTGGCGCTCTCAGAGCATCCCTGGGTCAGTTGGAAACCCACACATCCTGGCCTGGAGACTCAGGGCACAAGATTTCTCCTCTCAAAACTTCTGTTTCCTACACCATGAAGTGGCCTCGGCAGGAGCCCACCTCAGAGGACCCACGTGGCTGGAGGATCCACGACACAGTGTGAAAAGTGCTTAGTACCAGGCCTGACACTAATTGCTAAAAAGTGGCTGCTATGGTTTGATTCCAGGCAGGCAACGAAAGCCACCGTCCTTCACAAGCCCCTCCAGCCACCAGAGGGTCCACCGGGCGGTGTAAGACTGGGGAGTTGAGTACGAAAGGAGAAGAGGGCACGCGACTGACCCCCATCGACACCTTCACCCCCTCCACGTGATGCTGCAGCCCAGCCAAGACGGAGGACCACTGAGGAAAGGTCTTCAGACTGTGGATGCTACTCTCCCTTCCTTCCTGGGGAACTGTGTGTTTTCTGAGCCCCAAACTAGAAGAGGGACTTGAACAATCCAGACAGTGTCCAGAGGAAGGTGTCTTAATGGTGGGCACTCCAAAGCATTTGGAGGAGGACTGACTGAAGGAGGTAGGGGTGCTCAACTCTCCCTTCAGGAGACTGTCCTCGGGCTGAACGGTGGGGAGGAGTGGGCAGGCACAAGGAGGCCGACTTGGGCTCATGCAAAGAAGGAAAGGGCTGGCTGTGAGGGGATGAGCCCCCTGTCACGGGAGGCATTTAAGCAGAAGTAGATAATCGCCCACGAGGGAGGCTATAAAGGGTATCTGTGCATCCAGAGGGGTTTGAAATTAGATCGGCAGTTTCTCTATTCAATCAGTCTTCCAGGGAACTTGTGAAAAATACAGGTTGCAGGGTGCCTGGGTGGCTCAGTCGGTTGGGCTTCCAACTCTTGATTTCAGCTCATGATCTTGGGGTCCTGGGATTGGGCCCTGAGTGGGGCTCCGAGCTCAGCGGGAGTCTGCTTCTCTGCCTCTCTCTCTTCTTCCCTTTGCCCCTCCCCCCACTCACATGTGTACCCTCCCTCTCTCTCTCTCTCATGAATAAATCTTTTTTAAAAAAAAATACAGGTCCGCAGTTCCTTGCAGCCCTACTGACTCAAGATCTCAGGGACTGGGGCCCCAGAATCTGTATTTTTAACCAGCTAGGAGTTGCTGCCAGGCTCAAGGACCACTGTGCCCAGGGCTCCAAAATACGCTGGAACTGGCCCAATGGACAATTCCAAAAAGGAACCAAAGGTAGCTTCTCCTTCCTGCCCCGGGCTCTTGCCCACAGCACCTCAGCAAGTGCCATCCCTCCCTCCAAAGCCCCGACAACCACGAATGCCCCGGATCTCCCACTGCGGCGTTTGCTGGACCCCACAGCCTGTTCTCAGCTCACCTTCGCCACCGAAGTGAGGTTGCTGCAAGAGAGAAGGAGGGCCGGTGAGGCCAGAGGAGAGTGGGTGGGAGCAGAGGCCGCTCTGAGTCCTGTGGAATGCTCTGACCCGGCCACAGGTGTTTAAGGATTCCACCCAGCTATGGAGCACCCGCCGTGTGCCGGGCCCAGGAGGGCTGCAAAGAGAAAGAGCACCCAGGGTGCTCCAAGTCCAAGCACACGCATGCCTACCGCAAGCAAAGGCAGAAGTGAGGGGCGGCGAGAGTGGCTGGGGCCCGGGCTTGAGGTTAAGCCTCTCGGCCCCAGGATCGAGGGGGGGGGGGGTCCCTCTCTTCCCAAGGGACAACTGGAAGGCTTCGTGGAGGAGGTGGCTCTGAGCTGGGCCTTGAAGCTGGGAGCAGAGCATTTCAGTGGCAAAAGAAGGGAGAAGGGAGTCCTGGAAGTCTCCTTCCCTCCTGCCACCAAATTTTACCTGAGCACCACCTAATGCCAGGCGCCTTACCCAGAGAAGGATTTTGCACGTTCTCCTTGCGAAGTAGTAATTCTTCAGGGAAGCAGCTTTTGGCCCATCGTAAGGAGGGGCTTGGTCTGAGTACTCTGCCCATATTACAGAGGGTAAACTGAGGCCCGGGGGGGATGGGGGCTCACCTTGAAGATGTACATACTCTGCACGATCACGGGCACCTGGAAGCCCAGACTTCTGGCCAAGGCCTGGAAGGGGACCAAGTCAGACCACCAGCCCGCCCTCGCATCCGGGCCACCCCCCCCCCCGCCCATACCCCTGCTCACCTGCACCTTGGGGGAGTGCGTGACACGCCTGAAGACAGGGTCATAGGCATGCAGAGCTGCAGGACAGAGGCAGGCTGATGGGCCAGCCTCCCCGCCCCCACGCATCCCTCCATGCCTGGCCCTGGGCCCCGGATACAGGCCTTGCTGTGGCTTTTCACCTACCGGTATGCATCGAGCCTTTCGCTGGTTTATAACCAAGAGATGGGCCCACAACCTTATTCTCGACCTTCCAGCCATCTGGGAATCTCATTCCAGACCTGACTCAAAGGGCCCAGAACTTGCTAGCAATCTGGGTCCTGCCATTTACTCTGTGCTGCTTCAAGTGGCCGTTTCTCTCCTGTAAGCCTCAGTTTCTCCTCTGTACCACAGAACCAGAAGACCAGCCTCTCAGGCCGCCCCAAGCCTGGATGGGCTAACACATGTGCAGCCTCAGGCCGGGGCCCAGCACCACAGACCTGATCTGCTCGTTATTATATTACAAAAGTGAGGGATGGGGGCGCCTGGGTGGCTCAGTCAGTTAAGCGTCTGCCTTCGGCCCAGGGCCTGAGCCTGGGGTCCTGGGATCGAGCCCCGCATCAGGCTCCCTGCTCAGTGGGGAGTCTGCTTCTCCCTCTCCCTCTGCCCCTCCCGCCCCTGCTCGTGCTCTCTCTCTCAAATAAATAAAATCTTTTCTTTAAAAAGTGAGGATTGGATATACTTATTGCCACTGAATTGTGTACTTCAAAATGGTTATGATGGCAAATTGTTTTTAAGGGAAGATTATACTTCGGTGTTTTGTTTTGTTTTGTTTTGCTTTTTAAGATTATTTATTTATTTATTTGACAGAGAGAGAGACAGCCAGCAAGAGAGGGAACACAAGCAGGGGGAGTGGGAGAGGAAGAAGCAGGCTTCCAGCGGAGGAACCTGATATGGGACTCGATCCCAGAACGCCAGGATCACGCCCTGAGCCGAAGGCAGACGCTTAACGACTAAGCCACCCAGACGCCCCATGATGGCAAATTTTGTATTATATGTATTTTACCACAATTCTCTTTACAAAGTTCCCGTGATATAACTTTAAGTTTAGAAATGAGTGGGGCATCTGGCTGGCTCATTCGGTTGAGCATCTGACTCCGATTTTGACTCAGGTCATGATCTCAGGGTCCTCGGATCGAGCCCCCACGTCGGGCTCCACGCTCCGTGGGGAGTCCACTTGAGAGTCTCTCTGTCCCTCTCCCCCTCCCCCTGCTCACACACTCTCTCTCTCTCTCTAAATAAATAAATAAAATCTTAAAAAAAAATAAGCGGTCTGCAAAATAAATTATAATGTACGATCCTGGGGGGGGGGAAGAGGACATCCTAGCTTCATTTTGGGGTCTCAGAATAGGGACCAAGCCAACATGTTAGGTGCTCCTGAAGGAGGCTCCGGGAAGCAGTGGGAGCCAGGAGCCCCCCATGCCTGAGGCCTGGATCGTCTGCATGGGCGGCTCGGGTGGTCCCTCTTCCCGGTGCTGTGGTGAGCTTGTAGGAATAGCATCATAAGGCCAGAGGAGCCGGCCCAGAAGGGGAGCTGAAGTCAGAAATGCCATGTGCTGGGCCACTAACTTACGGTGGGCCTTGGGGTAGGCCCCAAGGCTCTTCAGGCCTCAGTTTCCCTGTTTCCTTTCCTCCAGGTGCCTGCTTACCGTGGCCAATTTTATTGACGGACTTCTCCGGAGGGAACAGGAAATTTCCTGTAGCACAAGGAACAGGTCAAGGCAAAAGAGCTGGCGTCCACCCACCCCTGGGCAACTGGCCTCCGGGGCTGGGGGAGCAGCCCTGGGGGGAGATACGCCAGCCCGGCCCTTCCCACATCCCGGGGGCCCCAGCTCCGAACCTTTCTCGTCGAAAACATCTTTCTCAAAGAAGAATCGAATCTTGTCACCACTGTTCAAGAAATAGTCTTTGTTGCTCTCGCCCTGTGAAGAGGGGATATCAGAGCGACTGAGAGGGAATCCCAGGGTCAGGACTGCGCCTGGCCAAGAGAGAAGAGGACCCTCATGCTTCCCATCCCCGCAGGGCTGCAGCACCCACCCCCCGGCACTTCTCGAACTCATCCACTGAGGCACAGATGGTGAACAGGAACCCCAAGTGCCTGGAAGCGTGACAGGAAGCCACAAGCATAAAATTTCTTAGAAACCTCTTAATAAGTCACAGAATTCTTATACTCGACACGGTGTGATTCTGAACCCAGGCACCGTCACCAAACAGGCGTGCTTCCCAGGTAGCCTTGGGTCACTTGTTTTCCTGCTCGACGCCTGTTTCCTCATCTGTAAAGGGAACCCTCCTCTGGATTAGTGGAGGCTTCAGGCAGAGGCTGAATCTTACAGTAGTTGAGAGCACAGTCCGTAGAGCTAGAATACTTGGGTTCAAATCCGGAGTTGCTGTGTGACCACACCCACACTACTGAACCTCTCTGGGCTTAGTTTCCTCATAAAGTAGAGATGTGGTTGCAGGGATCCCATAGGGCGTTGGGGAGATTATGAGCTGGCACACATGAAGCACTAGAACAGTCCTTGGAGTGCGGAAAGTGCTGCATGAGTATCTGTGTTTAGCACCATCGTTACTGCTGCCGCTTCTAAACAGAAACCAGGGCGCAGCTAAATGCTTGATGAATATAGCCCCTTACTCACCTTTTTCTGTTTTCTTAATAACCTTTCCTTGTTAATTTTAACATCATGTTTTACGTTTCTTTTTTTTTTTAAGATTTATTTCTTTTCTTTAGAGAGAGACAGGCGCGCTGGGGGAGGAAGGGCAGAGGGAGAGGGAGAGAAAATCTCAAGCAGACTCCCCGCCGAGCGCAGAGCCCGACATGGGGCTCGATCGCACAACACTGAGATCACGACCTGAGACGAAACCAAGAGTTGAACCCTTAACTGACTGCGCCACTCAGGTGCCCCCACGGTTCACATTTCTTGGTGTCATATGAAAATGACGCTTCAGGAAGATGCCCGATGTTTTCCCTGTGGTTTCCCTTGGCCACCGTTGTGTAGATCTCCCTACCTCCCTCTGCGGTTGCACGGCTGGAGCTGACGGCGCCGACCCTTGGGATTCTCCAGGTGGCCCAGCCCCCCTCACCCCCGCCCCCGCTCCCTCACACATGCACACCTGCTCTCACATGTGCCTGCGGGTTCCGTGGTGACCTGCTGGGCCCTTTCACAGCGCTTCCCACTGAAAACTATACGTTTGTTTTCCAACGTTCACAGCTGTTCTGTATCAGGATTAGGATGAGGGAAACAGGGAAGCATAACTGATAAATAATACTATTAAAGATGATGAAGCTAGGGATGCCTGGGTGGCTCAGTTGGTTCAGCGTCCGACTCTTGATCTCAGCTCAGGTCTTGATCTCAGGGTTGTGAGTTCAAGCCCCACGTGGGACTCTACGCTGGGCACGGAACCTACTTAGAAAATAATCATAATCATCACCATCATCATCATTACAGATAATGAAGCTGAACATGTCAAAGATTCTCCTTGACTCCTTAACTCACAAGGGAACCAGTAAGATGTTCAAAGAAGTCCAAGAACTGTGCACAGATAGGCTGTAACAAACGCTGAAATGAATTTGCAGATGGATGGGACACGGATTGATCGCCAGGTGATAACTGCATTCTGCTGGACTCACTTCATACCCATTTCTGTGGACATTATTATCAGTTCTTTTTTAAATGTTTTTTTTTTTATTTTTAAGTGATGTCTACACCCAACATGGGGCTCGAACTCACAACCCCAACATCCAGAGTCGCAAGCTCTGTCGATTGAGCCACCCTGTTATTATCAGTTCTATACAACTTACACAGTTGGAAAATAATTCAAAGTAAGCTGGAAGGGAGAACTGGATGGGACACCCACTGATCTTTTTCCTTTTTTTTTTTTTTTAAGATTTTATTTATTTATTTATTTATTTGAGAGAGAGACAGCACGTGCTGTGCACACATGCCCATGGGTGGGGGGAGGGAGAGAGGGAGAGGGGCAAGCGGACTCCCCACTGAGCAGGGAGCCTGATACAGGGCTCCATCCCAGGACCCTGAGATCAGGACCTGAGCGGAGGTCAGATGCGTAACTGACTGAGCCACCCAGGCACCCCTGGTCTTTTTCCTTTTAATACCCACTTCAAAGTCTTAATATCATGGTGAGTATTTAGGGTTTACCAAATACCAGGCACTGTGCAGAGCTCTTTGCAAGCATTATAAACCAAGAGACATACACTTTATTCTCCCATCCTCCCACCAACCCTTCACTGGTCTCTGGAACATTCTCAGAAGGCAGCTTGGAGGGCACAAGATTTGCCCCCTCATTCCTTGGGAACTTGAGTGACGTTTCTCTAGGCACTGGACCCCCATCTCTGCTGTCCCCACCTAGAAGGCGGGAGTGAGGCCAAATGAAACCCACTCTTTGGAGGAAATTATTCTCTAATCCTCAGTCCTATTGAAGTGCCCGAGCCGCGCTCTCTGGGTTCCCAGGCTTCGGGCCATTGTAATTCCCTTTGTGCCCACCAGATGGCAGGAGCTCCTCAGCAAGAAGGAGCCGCGTTAATTGGGCGGGGACCGCAGCTTTGGCTCCAGGGCCACACCGCAGACAGGCTCTTTTTTTCTTTTCTTTTCTTTCTCTCTCTTTCTCTCTCTCTCTCTCTTTTTTAAGATTGTATTTATTTATTTGAGACAGAGAGCGAAAGCGAGAGAGATCACAGGGAGAGGGAGAAGCAGACTCCCTGCTGAGCAGGGAGCCCGATGCAGGGCTGGATCCCAGAACCCTGGGATCATGAGTTCTGGGATCATGACCTGAGCTGAAGGCAGACTGAGCCACCCAGGCGCCCCCACAGACAGGCTCCTGAAGGGTTAAGTGAACTGTGTGGGAGAACCTCGAGTCTCAACTTACCCTATGTCAAACTGTATTGAGTCCTATTAAGTCACGAGGGGTGGGGGTGGAAAAGCTGAGTTTCCAGTCTCACTGGGGGATAAGGCTGACACAGGGGGGTCCATCAGAATCACTTGGCTCATTCTGGGTTGCTGGCCACAAAGGAGGCCCTTGTGGCAGGAGAACAACTGAGGAAGTACAGTAGAGCAGTGAACAGTCGATCTGGGTTCAAATCCTCATTCTACCAATTACTAACCACGTGGTGTGGGGCAAGTGAGCCAGGCCTCATTCCCCCCACCCCCAATAACACCAACCTTATAAATCCGTAGTGGGGAGTGAGGGAAATATGCAGATAAGGCACTTAGCCCGGCACAGGGAGCGCTCAGGGCCTGATTTGTTATCAGAACGAGCCCATGGGCCTTGGGGCCCTCCCTTCCAGGCTGCTGCTCCGGCTGGGGACTGAGTGCCCCCATCAAAGACCAGATCCCATTCTCACCTGCCCCAGACACTTACTTTGGGTCTCAGCTGCTCATCTTCCCGGGTGGAAAATTCTATGCGGCAGTGGATAGGGACATCCATGTCAGCCACTAGCTCCCCAATCCTCTGTTGCATGGCGACACACTCATCTGCAGATAAAAATCCTTCCAGTACCAGGAATCCATCCTCCTGAAACTGAAGGCAAGAAGTAAACTCAGGCTTCCCCTTCCCAAACGCTCTCTGTGAGGACTGACGTTACCCCTCCCTAAAACCCAAAGCTGTGTGAGGGCAGGACCAAGTGTCCTGTTCATTGCTCTGTCTCCCCCTGCACCGACACCCCCACCCCAGCCATGGTGTCTGGAACCCAGTGAGGAGCAGCCAGTATTGGTTGCTTGAATGAAGGGAGGAGGAAGGGGAGGTGTCCCCCCCCACCCCCGTCCTTCCCCTCCAATGGGCTTGGGTCACATGGGGATACAACCTCATTCATTTATTCGGCTAGAATTTTATTGAGCACCTACTGTGTGCCAGCATGGTTTTAGGAGCTAGAGTGACAGTAGTGAGGAAGCCTGCCGTCCTGGAACTTACAGTCTAGCGACAGAGGCGGACATCAAAGAAACCAGCGTGCAGGGAAACCTGCTCTCACCAGCCGCTGTGTGCAAGGAGGGAGAGGGCAGATTCAAGAGCAGAGGTGTTTAACGTAAACCAGATGGGGGGAAGAGGAATCTCGGGGCAGCAGCTCTGAGGAGGCGGCACTTAAAGGGGACCAGCAGGGGCGTCTAGGTGGCTCACTCAGTTAAGTGGCTGCCTTTGGTCTGGTTATGATATCCAGGTCCTGGGATCGAGCCCCACATTGGGCTCCCTGCTCAGCGGGAGTCTGCTTCTCCCTCTCCCTCTGCCCCTCCCCCTGCTCATGTGCTCTCTCTCTCATAAATAAATACAATCTTTAAAAAGAAAAAAGAAAGGAGACCGGCAGGATAATGGGTGTTGGAGAGACAAGGATGAACATTCCAGACCAAGGGAGCAGGATGTGTGAAGTCCCCGAGCATGGGAGGGACACAAGGATTTGGGGGCCAGATGGAGCAAAGTGAGGGTGGGGGCAGAAGGGAAGCAGGAAGGTAGGGGGTGCAGGCCAGGCAAGGAGGTGGGCTTTGTCCTGAATGCAGTGGACAGCCAGGGGGGTGGCGGGAGGTTAAAACAGTGAGCTTATTCTGATTTGCCTCCAGACCTCTTATTCCGTAGCTATTAAGAGGAGTAAGGAGAGAAAGAACATCTACGTGTTTGCTTGCAGACCATTATAAAATCTTAGTGTTGAAAGTCACCTCTTGAACCCACTGTGAAGTATCCGATTTCCAATTACGAACCCTCCCCCCATTCCCTCCCTCACTCCCCCATGGATGCCCAGTTCTGGCTCCCACGTGTGGGAAGTTGGGACATTCATGCCCACCCACCGCGGGCCATTTGGTCTCTGGACCGCTCTGGGTGATAGATACTTAAACCTCCGGGCGCCTGGGTGGCTCAGTCGGGGGGGCATCTGCCTTCGGCTCAGGTCATGATCTTGGGGTCCTGGGATCGAGCCCTGCGTCAGGCTCCCTGCTCATCGGGGAGTCTGCTTCTCCCTCTCCCTCTGCCCTTCTCCCTGCTTCTGCTCGCTCTTTCTAATAAATAATAAATAAAATCTTTTTTAAAAAATGATACTTGATCCTCACATCAGTGTCAAGTTGAACACTTCCTCCTTGGGAACTGGGTCATCCACAGCAAACCGTATGTACGCGTGACCCAGCAGACACACTTCAGGAGAGAGCTTGTTGAGGTAAGAAGTTGGGGGCTTAGCAAATGGGAGAGCAAAGACGTATTAATGGGGGTATTCACTGAGGCTAGTTGAACAAGAGCAATAAATCAGAAACAGCGTAAATGCTCAGCTCGAGGAGAGTCATTCAACAAAGCATGGTTTATCTATCTGGAACACACACAGCTGATAAAAAAAATCATGTGGTAGAAAAATACTTACTGACATGGGCATATGTGCCTGATATACAGTGAGATGGAAAAAAAAAAAAAAGCTGAACACAGATGAGTATTTTAGCCATTGTGAGATCTTGGGCGACCCCCTTCTCCTCTTCGGCCCTCAGACCGTCAAGTCGGAGGCACAGTAGTGCGTCCTTTATACAACGGTGGGCAAGCACGACAAGAAGGCCACAGCAACTTCTTTCATGACACATCTCCAAAGGCAAGAGAAACAAAAGAAAAAATGAACTTGTGGGACTTCATCAAGATAAAAAGCTTCTGCACAGCCAAGGAAACAGTCAAAAAAACTAAGAGGCAGCCCACGGAATGGGAGAAGATATTTGCAAATGACACTACAGATAAAAGACTGGTATCCAAGATCTACAAAGAACTTCTCAAACTCAATACATGAGAAACAAACAATCAAATCAAAAAATGGGCAGAAGATATGAACAGACACTTTTCCAAAGAAGACATACAAATGGCTAACAGACACATGAAAAAATGTTCAAAATCATTAGCTATCAGGGAAATTCAAATCAAAATCACCTTACACCAGTTAGAATGGCAAAAATTGACAAGGTAAGAAACAACAAATGTTGGAGAGAATGTGGAGAAAGGGGACCCCTCTTACACTGTTGGTGGGAATGCAAGTTGGTACAGCCACTTTGGAAAACAGTGTGGAGGTCCCTTAAAAATAGAGCTACCCTATGATCCAGCAATTGCACTACTGGGTATTTACCCCAAACATACGGACGTAGTGAAGAGAAGGGCCATATGCACCCCAATGTTCATAGCAGCTTTGTCCACAATAGCTAAATTGTGGAAGGAGCCGAGATGCCCTTCAACAGATGACTGGATTAAGAAGATGTGGTCCATATGTACAACGGAATATTACTCAGCCATCAGAAAGAACGATTACCCAACATTTGCAGCAACATGGACGAGACTGGAGGAGATTATGCTAAGTGAAATAAGTCAAGCAGAGAAAGACAATTATCATATGGTTTCACTCATTTATGGAACATAAGAAATAGCAGGGAATCAGTAGGAGAACGAAGGGAAGAATGAACGGGGGGTTAAACAGAAGGGGGAATGAACCACGAGAGACTATGGACTCTGGGAAACAAACTGAGGGTTTCAGAGGGGAGCAGCATGGGGGATTGGGCTAGACCGGTGATGGGTAGTAAGGAGGGCACATATTGCATGGAGCACTGGGTGTTATACGCAAACAATGAATCATGGAACATTACATCAAAAACTAAGGGTGTACTGTATGGTGACTAACATAACATAATAAAAAATTAAAATTAAAAAAAAAAGAAGTAGCTATTATGATCGCCTTTTAAAGATTCTAGGGCTGTCTACCAAAATGCTGGCTCGGGGTAGGAAATTATGGGTGGTTTTTCATTTTCTTCTTTGAGATTTTCTGTGTTTTTCAGCATTTCCTTCTTGTCATCAGGAACAAACAAGGGTCACGTTTTTTAAGTCTGTGTCGCTCTAATTCCAAGCGTTAGCCTTTTGTGTTTGACCGCAGGTGGACCGGGCCACCCTCCCCGGGCTGGGGGGGGTGGGGGCGGCGCGGGGCGGTCCGCCTCCGTTGACCCTGCCCCCACCCCGGGCCAAGGCTCCCCGCCCGCGTTCCCCCCTCCTTCCCTTTTCGCTCTCAGGGCCCACTTCTGGGCCCGGACTGGCTGATCTTTACTCTCTCTCTCTTTTTTTTTTTTTTTAAGATTTTACGTATTTATTTGAGAAAGAGCACGAGTGCGCCAGACCAGGAGCAGGGCGGGGAGGCAGAGGCAGACGGAGAGGGAGAAGCAGGCTCCCCGCTGAGCAGGAAGCCCCATGCGGGGCTCCATTCCAGGACCCCCCCCCCCCCAGATCATGAGCCGAGCCAAAGGGAGATCCTCAACCGACTGAGCCACCCAGGCGCCCCTGATCCTTACTCTTTATTCTGGTTTCTGTCACATGTACACATTCCCACCTCACCCCACACCTGTGGCCCTGACGGCCCCCTGGCTGCGTGTGCCGAAGTTAGGGGTCCTGGTTGGACACTGACCACTGTGGATTTCAGTTTCCTCTTCTGAAAAACGGCAAGGGGTGGGGTTGAGTTCCCAGGGTCTACTAGAGGTCCCGAGGGACCCCCAACTCTTACCTGACCCTCTCGGACCCCCACCCCACATGGCCCTACCTTCTGGAGCTGCGAGGGGCTCGGGCAGGCCATGAGGAGAGGCTCTGGGTGCGGCGCTGCTGGAGGCGGGGAGGAGAAAGTACAAATTACGGTAGGAAGTTCAAGTTCAAGTTTGCAAGTTGGGGGGGGCAGAGTAGCTGGGAGCCTGGGAGGCCCAGGAGGACTTAACCCTTGCCTACCTGGAGGAAACCCAATCCCAGCCCCCAACCCCCCCCCCCCCCCCCCCGCCCCCAAACACACACACCAGCCTGAACAACCTGGTCCCCCTTAACTTCTGTGCCTGGATGTGGCCTTGCCTATGACCCAGCTCAATCCCCTGGGTCCATCCCCCCAGTTAATCTAGGATTAGCCCTTTCCAATCTCCTTCATGGTTTTTAATGGCTCCCTCCCAGTTGCTTTGCAGAAACCACCCCCTTCTGGCTGCGTACCAGGTGCCTTGAAATTGTATTCCAGGAGTGTCAGAGCAACGGAAGATGGGTAGGCGGGAGGACCTGAGTCCCAGTCCAGGCACCATAACTCACTGTGACCTCTGACGAATGTCAGCCCCTGTTTTTTAGTCTATGTACTGCTGAAGCAAGCACAGATGACAGCCTGTCTGGACTTCACGCATGGATTAGGAAGTCCCCAGGCCACCAGCATCAACATGGGGTGGGGGGATACAGCGTGGGCCTGGGGGCCTTGCACATCAGACCGGTCAGACTGGCCAAGTGGCTTTGCATTCCAAAGGTGGAAAAGGTCCTCAGAGAATTGTCTGGGCCCTTCAGCTCTCATCCCCTGAAACTCTGTCAGTCTTGGGAGGGTCAGGGGAAGATGGAGGGAGCACCCTACAGCTCTAGAGGAAGACAGCAAGCAGTTAAAGGGAAATCTTAGAAAGGGGAAGGGGCTAGGGGTACCTAGTTGGCTCACTTGGAAGAGCATGTGACTTGATCTCTGGGTCCTGAGTTCAAACCCCATGTTGGGTGCAGAGATTACCTAAATTAGTAAATCTAAAAAAGAAAAAAGAAAAGAAAAAGAAAGAAAAGAAAAGCAAAAGAGGAAGGGGATAGAGTTGGGGGCCTGGGTCTCCAGAATGAGGGAGGGAGAAACCCTCGTTCCTGTTCCCCACCCCCACCCCCTGCCCAAGATGTTGGGTGTCTCAAATCCAGCTGGCACAGTGGACGCCACCAGCCAGGATAGCAGCCACCGGCCCTGCTCGGCAGCTAACAGGGCCATTCTGGCTGGAGCTCCTGAAGACTGGCCACTGGCCTTCCCTGAAATGGTATTTTTCTGAATGGTGAAGGGACAGACTGTCTTGGGACTGAGCATGGGGACATGAGCTCAGCCTTCAGGAGCCTTGGCCCCAAGTCGTGTTTTCTGGGCCACCGCACTGGGAGTGACTGCTTGGTGCCGATTCCTGAGATCCAGGGAGAGGGGCAGCCAGGCTCCTGAGAATGGAGAAGAGGTTCTGAGGAGTTCGGCTGGGTGAGGAGGGCAGGCAGAGAGCAAACCGTGCAGGAAATACAGTGAGACTCAGCGCCCCTGAGGCAAGGCTCATTCCCAGCTGTCCTGGCCCCATCTGATGCAGTTACCCACTAAATACAGGGACACCAACCATGTGTCAGGGGCACAGCGAGGGTCCCATCATGCTGGGCTAGCAGCTCCCCTGGGAACCCCCACCAAGGACTTGTAGTGGAGGCTTACTGAGGCAGACTGGGTTTGAGTCCAGGCCTGGGTTTTGCTTTCCCCATCTGTAGTTTGGGGATAACCCCTCATAAGGAGAAAGAGGCATGCTTTACTGCCAATAAAGAGCTTGGCACGGGGCCCAGCACTTACTAAAAGTGCCTATCAGCTGTTCACCAGAAGTTAGCTGGGGCTGTTCTGGGTGAAATCTAAGTGTATTTTGATTTTTGAACTTACCCATTTTCCAAACTGCTATTGTCATCAGTGGAAAGACTATACCCCTGAGGTTTGGGGTGGACAGTCCTGGGATGGGAGGGGGAGGGAGTGAGCCTCCAAGATTTGTTCATTCATTCTGCTCAGGCTTTGGGAGGTGGGTTTTTTTTTTTTTCCCCAAAAGCTAACCAGCTCCACTTCCTGGTGGGCAGCCCCAAGACTGGGTGGGTGAAGTGGGAGTTGGTAGGGAGGTACCACCAGACAGGAGGGGAGGACCTCCACTGTGGAGACACAGGAGGGTCTCAGAGGGATCACGGCCCTGAGGTCACCTGGAGGGGTCACAGTCCCATGGAGGGAGGAAGGACAGACTCTGGCCTGTTCCAGAGTGGGTGCCCAAGCAGCAGCTAAGGCCTATTCGCTAAGGCCGAGGTCAGAGACAATGGCCTTTCTTCTTCACCCCCTGCCCCTGGGTGCCCATGTCAGCCCAGCGCAAACCTCACTGGTCCAGGAGGAGGGTATCAGTTACTGGGCACTAAAAGCCAACTCCACCTGCCACATGATCATGAAGCAAGCCTCAGAACACTCCTGCAAGGTTGCCAGTGCTGCCTGATGTTACAAACGAGGGAACTGCGGCCCCACATCAAATAAACGGCAGAGCTCCGATCTGAAGGCAGGTCCGCCTGTATCCCTAAGCCTCTGCCCTTGACCCCAGCAGGCTCCCAAAGGGGCTGGGAGCCAGCTCCCCCACGGTGACTCTCAGCCCCACCTCTGCGGAGCCCGGGGGAATGGCTGTCGGGAATCACGAGGGACCTATGAGAGCACGGAGTGGAAATGCCCATTGCACAGATGGGGATATGGAGACTGTGGGAGGGAAGGCGTCGGCCCGGCTTCATGCAGGGAATTACAGAGCTGGGACAAGAGTGGAGACTACTGGCTCCCATCCCAGTGTCCTCCTCCCCACCCCAGGCCCCCCACCCCAATCAAAGCTCATGAAGGCCCAAACCACAGGTGACCAGACCCCCTGGCCCAGGCCACGCGTGACACATAGCGGGCGCTCTGTCCAGCCCATGCCCAGTAGCGGCCTCCAAGGGGCAGGAGGGGGCAGTGAACTACCTTCTAGGGGCTCATCGGTGGCCATTCAACAAATTAGTCCACGGGGCCCAGTGGGACTCAGAGAGCTGAAGGAAGGGTCTCCCCCCCACGACACGGAGACCTCCAAAGGCTACTTCCTGTTACAGATTTATTTGATATTTGAACGGAGTCTACAAGTTCAGACCCTCATGTAACGGATTGCTTCATGGTTGTCAAAGGCTAGTGTGCGTTATTTCTGAGGATTACACCCGCTGACGTGACGCAGAAAACACAAATGGACAGACAAAGGGACATAATCGTTAAGACAAGAGACGCTAAAACGTGCCTTAGTGTCCAAGTGATTGATCTAAGGCGGGGACCCTTCTAATGCGGGGACCCCCGTGACTGATCTAAAGTGAGGTGGCTTCTCGCCACCAGGCGCCGAGAGGGCTGCGTGTGTGCCTGGCGCCTGGGACAGAAATCAGAACCCAAACCTGGGGAGACAGCCCTCCCAGAGGCGACCTCCCCACCCACGGCCCCGCCTCCAAGCGTCTCTTCTGAAGGACCAGGCGGTGCCAGGGCTGATGTCGGCGGCTGGGGCTAGGGGTGGCACTGGGCAAACTCATGACACATGAGGTGGGAAAGCAGAGTCCGGGCGAGGTAGCTCCTCCTGGCTCCTTAACACTGTGACAAGAGACGGACGGGGAGAATGGAGCACCGTTCATCCGGGGATTAGCCAACCCGAGTCTCCTCCTTTCTTGGCAGCTCCAGAACATTCCCTTTGGCCAACAGCCACAGAAATGAGTGCCTGCCAAGACACATGGAGGAAAAAGAAAACAAGACGCCAAAAACAAAACAAAACAAAACAAAAAAAACCCGCCCTAGGAGAGGAGAGGAACAAACAGAACTCCTGGACCAAGGTCACACCAGACTCGAAGACATCCTGCAGCCTGCACCCCCGGGGGGGAGGGGGGAAGGAAACATAGTTCAGTGTCCTGCTGCTCTGCTCAAGGGAAAGCTGCCATCCTGCCCTGAGACCCCAACTCACTGGCCTTCACTGTCTTTTGTGGGTTTTTTTAGTTTTTTTTTTTACTTTTTTTTCTTTTTAATACCCAAACCATCAATTTTCAAAGCTTTAAAAAAAATGTTCTTCTTTTTTTTTTTTTTTCACTTAAAAAAAAAATCTAAAACTGATGAGACAAGTCCCAGGCCTGGCGTTTCCACCTGGCAGGCCTGCCGTCCCACGGGCCACACCGCCAGAGCCCAGACCAGCACCGCTGGGGCGACTGTCGCGGCTGGCTCTCCCTGGACCCCTCCGCTCAAGTCTGGGTGGTACTGCCGGTGGCATCACCAAAAAAAGGGAAAGGGAAACGGCCCATCCTTCCTTACACAGCCCCCCATCAGAACTGCACTTTGTTGGGAATGTATAAGTTATCCAGAGGGAGGGGATGGGAAGTGGAGAAAAATAAATACCAAAGGCTAGGTGGGCGTCCCGGGCCTCTGGCGTCAGCTCGGCCTCTCGGGCACAGATGGCCTGGGGGAGAGGCCCTGATTGTCCAAATACTGCGCTCTAAGACATGGGTCTCTGATCTCCCCAACAGGCGCCCGCCCTGGGGCGCGTGAGTCTCAGAAGGAGGGAAGGGGCCAGCCCCTCAGGTACGGTCCCGCAGCCGCAGCCCAGCCGACCTCCAGCCCCAGGCTCCTGCCCTGGCAGAGGTCCGGCTGGTCGGCCCCGGCTATCTGCGTCCCGGGCCCCGAGGGCTCCTCGGACCCGGTGCTCAGCGGCCGGCCGGCGCTCAGGCCTGCTCCTTGTCGGCCCTCCACAGCCGCTCCTTGACCTCGGGCGGCAGCGTGTTGAACAGGTCCTCCTCCACCACCAGCCCGCTGCGCTTGAGCAGCGGGCACTCGCCCAGCTCCACCGGCAGGCACTCCAGCCGGTTGCCCCGCAGCTCGATCTGCGTCAGGTTGGTGAGCTCGCCCACCCTCGAGGGCAGCGACTGCAGCACGTTGTTGCCCAGGTGCAGGGCCCTCAGCTTCCGGCACTGGAAGAGTTCCGGGGGCAGCGCCTCGATCTGGAAGGGCAAGAGCAGAGGGCCAAAGTGAGGGGCGCAGCCCAGACCTGGGGCCTCGGCCGAGGCTTCTCCCCACCGCCGCCCTTCTCCCCAGGCACCAGCATCTCCTCTGAAGCCCGTTTCGGCTCCCTGGGCCCAGGCCGCAGCACGGTCTGGCCTGAAGCCTGGCTGACCTCCACCTGCATGTAAAGTCTCAACTCCGCAGTCACTTCCTCCGGGAAGCCTTCCCTGACCTCCTGGGCAACCTAGGGCACCCGTGGCCCCCAGCGGCACCGATCCCTCCGTGGCGAAGCTGCTCGATCACCTGTCGCTCCCGGACCAGGCTCTGAGAGGGCAGAGCTGGGGCCCCCTGGCTCCCCACTGTCTCCCAGCGCTTGGCACCCTAAGAAGCAAGTCACACTGGCCTGCTACTATTAACTCCACTCCCTCCTCCACTGTCCAGGGCTCATCAGGAGCCAGGCTGTGGGGTCTGCCCGGTTTAAGAACGATTTACGAAAGAGAGCGGCATGCTGAGGAAATCACACACCCCAGTTGCTGAGAACTGCGGGGAGCACTCCAATAGGGGTGGGGACCCCAGCTCTGTCACCTCCCTGTCCTGGGCCTCAGGCCCCTCATCTGTCAAGTCACACCCTGATCATGAGTGCAGGGAGCCTAGTATTGGCTATTCTCTTCCTGAGTTTGCAAAATCCGAATGATGGGCAACCACCCCACGCAGCTTCGTACGCAGCGGGCTCGCTCTGAGCACTGACACTACTCACTCATCCACCGTCAGAAGCACCTATAAATACCCTACAAACACCACTTCTGCCTTACAGATGGGTAACATTTGACCAAGGGGGCGCTAAAGAAGCTAACTGGCCCAGAGGTTCACAGCTGGAACGTGGTGGAGCCAAGACTGAACCAGGTTCCGCAGCTCGTGCTCTGGATCCGTCCACATCGTCGGCGGGGCCCGAGTGGGGACCCGCTGCGTCTCTGGCACACGGGAGAAGCTCCCTAGATGCCACCTCCTTCCCTGCCCTTCTGTGAGGGTCACCTCTAAACCCATGTTCTTACTGAACCTATTTGCCAGAACAGTCTCTTTTGGAAGTGCTGCGCGGCAGGGACCCCGCTCAAGCCCACGTGAGGATGACGGACAGCCTGTTTACTAACCCCTGTAAGGCGGCTCTGTCACTGTCCCCATTGTCCTGCTGAGGCCTGCAGAAGTGAAATGCGTGTCCAAGACGGCACGGCCAGAAAGGTCAAGAGAGGGTGTAAGTGAGCCTTGCTTCCTCTGATTCAGAGCCTGCGCTGTGCTTCCGTTCTGCCAAATATGGCGCTAAATGGCAAGTCCCTTTCCCTCCCTGGGCCTCAGTTTCCCCCTCTGTGGAATGCAAGGCAGGACTAGAAATGCCTCTTGCCTTCAGTGCTCTGTGGCTGAGGGCCTTCGGGCAGACTCGGATCTTGGGTGACTTGTTTTAAAAGAGTCCCCTGACCTGGGCCTCCAAAACCAGCCACTGTTGTGCCCATTGGGCAGGGACGGAGCCAAGGTGGCCTCCAGGTGAGCAGGACTGAAGGTTGGGGACACGAAGGTGAGAGGGCATGACGGGAAGTGGGCTCTGGCAGGACTGAGGGGCCTGAGCCTCCCAGAGAGCCCACCCCCCCCACAGTGGACTCCTCTGGTGACTCCAGACAGGGGTCAGGGCAGCACGAAAGGCCTAGCTCAGTGAGTGGCACAGCTGGGGTTCACGCCCAGAGCTCCCTCCCTAAAACACCCCCTCCCCAGCACCCCCTGCCCCAGCCAGTGAGCTCTCTCCAGGTCCCACAGAGAAAAGAGAAGGTGCTCCAGGGGCTCAGCGCCCCACCACAGCCACCCCTGTCCTTTGGACCTGTCCTCTTCCCGAGTTGTCACTCGGCTGCCGGAAACTTGGGGTCCTGTCCCATCACCCCGCTCCTGCCGTCTCCTACCTCCCAGGGACCTGGCTGTCTCCCCCATCAGCGCTGGAGTAGCCTCAAGTCCACCTAGTCTTTGAAAAAAGAGATGATCCTCCCAGAAGCCTCTGCAGCTGCTCCATCGCCCCATCCCCGACAAACCACATGGAAAAAAAACACGGTCTCTCTTCAGCTGTGATCCACCTTCTGCCCCTGTCCACCCCCGAAACTGGCCAGAATCAACAACAGTCCCTCCTAATCCAGTGGACCTGAATCCGTCCTTCACCCAACTGCCCCACGCACTGCAAGCCCACATACTCCCGCCTGGCCTCGCTCTTCCCCTTCGACCCCAAAGGCTTGAGCCAGACTCCTCTCTCCCTCCATCCTCTCCCCCGGTGATGTCGACAGGGACCCCTCTTCATCCAGGAGCCCGGGCGGGGACAGGGAGGACTCCTTGAACTTCAGGATAACTCAACATGGTCCCTTGGATGTCCCAGAGGCCCCGGACAGCCAACATGGGACAGACGCTCTCCTCTGTGAAAACCAGTGACGGCTCCTACATTCTGTTTCAATGACCCATCTTCCCAAGCAACCAAGTGAGAAACCCCGAGTCACTCAGACCTCTCTCCTTCTCCCCCATCCGATCCAGCCCCAGAATCTGGCTGATTCTCCCACCAAAGTCTCTCCACCCAGGGCAGCCTCTGTCAGTCCAGGCCTCACTCCTCCCAATGGCTGCACCCGGGGTTTCTGCCAGCTCTTGACCCCTCTCATCTTGCCCCTCAAACCCACCCCCTCACACTGCAGCGAGAACAATCTCTCCCAATTACAAGTTAGCTCGTTTCTTCATCTACTCAGAGAATTTGGTGAACATTTGCTGTGTGTCAGGCACTGAAGAAAAGAGCCAAGATCCGCGTCAGCGTCACCAGACGAGGGGAACAAAGAAGACCCGATGGAAACAAGCGGGAAGAACAGGACCCTCTTCCAGCCCTGGCCTCAGGGGCAAGTCCGAATTCCAGGGGCTGCTCAGCTCGTGCTCCCCCCTGCCCCGACAGAACCTACAAGACTCTCCATTTCCTCTTCATCCCGCTAACTTCCCCTCGTCCTCAGGGCCAGGGCAGTGTCCCTTCCTCTAGGAGGTTGGCCTGCCCGAAATCTGGGGGGATACCCCTGCTGTATGCACCCAGGAGCCTCCAGACGGGCAGCCAGTGTGTCCCCAACACCTTCCTTGACCCCAGGAGGGCTCAGAAAACATCTGCCAAACTGAGGAAAGGATGAATAAATGCATCCGTAGACAAATGAACACGTCTTCCGTGTCTACTGTTTTAACCTGGGGAAAGAGCCGCTAAGGGCCTGAGCCGGGTCACACCGACCCCGCCCCGTCTACCTGCAGCCATGGCTGGCTCACCGAGGAGGACGAGAGCCGCTCCAGCTTAAAAGGATGGGCCTGACAAGGATCAGCGCAAGTGAACTTTTTCCCCACCAAGGCCTCTGGCATTCCAGGGGTGGAGACAGGATGTGATTAAGCAGTGTGCTCACAGGGCTTGTGGAGGGTCCCCTTCCTGGGGCCAGCGTGCCTGTCTGTCGTGCCTGTCGCCAGCTCCCTTCCTGAGGGGTGACCTCAGCCAGCAGGGGGGACCTAACAGGCCTGCTGGGGGTGAGGAGCTGGGGGTAGGGGAAGGAAGTGCGAGCCAGGCTGGAGGCCTGACGCACCGTCCACCAGGAAGGAGGGCCCAGCAAGCCCCGGGTGCCTGTGCAGAGCCCGCGCAGAGCCTGTGGGCACCTGGGACAGAGCAGGCAGGTTACAGCCGGTCATGAGGTGCCTTCATTGCACCCAACTCCAGGGGCAATGTGGCCCCCACACTGTGCTCTGGGGGAGGGTCTGGGGTCTGCCTGGGGCTCCCCACATGTGGCTTCCCCCCAGGAGTCCCATTTTCCCGATCCGTGGCCTGCTCCAGGCCCCGGGGGCAGATTCTCCCACGCGAAGTGATCTGGGCTCTGACCTTCGTCCTTGGAAACTCACAGTCATAATCTGGGGGAGGAACATAGAGTTTGTGACTCTGATCTAGGAAGAGTGAGGTTGGTTTTGCAGGAGGAGAGGCTTAGGGAAGAGGGGAGGGGGCCCAGACCCTCCAATCTGAGCGACGCTGGAGAAGGTGTGTCCTTTCCTGAAGCAGGGGGCATTTCAGGGACCACCTGCCTCTGCATCTGAAGCTGCTGGAGAGTTCCTGTCGGGAGCATCGTGCCCCGCACAGCGTGGGCTGCTTCGGGCCTCGGGCTGCAGGGAGGCACAGACGTGCCGTCTGAACCAGGTCTCCAGAGTCCGCACCCCGGGCTTTGGGCTCCCACCACCACCTGCCCCACTGTGTCTCCACCCTGAAAGTAGGAACTGGGAACGGGTCCCCGGGAGGGGTGGGCCGGGGGCGGTCCTTTGGCAACCGCAAAGGCTGCGGCTTTGTTTACACTGCAGAGGCTACACCACAAAGCCACAGGAGCACCCGGCCCTCAACCCCACCCGCCTGCCTCTGAGAAGGGGCCCGTGGGTGGGGGGCTTCCCTGGCCAGGCAAGGGGCTGGTACTCGGGGCATACCAACGGTTCCCAGGGCGTCTCCAGGGCGTGGCCTCCCATACTGCGGGCCTGAAATGGTTTGCACAATTTCCTCTCCGGAAAGGCAGGTGGTGACAGGCAGAGGGGAAAGGGTGTGAGCGGGGCCAAGGGCTGCAGAGACCACCCGGCTCAGCCTCGGTGAGCACCAGCCACCCACGGTTTCTGTCCCCAGCGGACCCAGATTGGTGCTTCGGCTCCAGATGTGGTCTAGAGCGGGCTCCAGGCTAAGTCCCGGCTCCCACGACCCGGCCCTTGGACCTCTTGTCCCTGCACATCCCCAGTCTACAAGAAACCCGCCCCAGGTCACTTCGGGGGACAGACCCTGCCTGACCACACCACCCCTCCCAGCAGGAGAACCCTGCAACATCCTGTGGCAAAGACAGGCTCCCCGGCCCCCGAGATCCCGAGTTGGCCGGTCTGGGGCGGGGCGGGGGGCAGAATCTGGATTCCCCACGAGCCCTTCCCGGGTGGTTCTGGGAACCACGGGTGAGGACCCCCAACCCCGGAGCATGAGACGATCCCAAACACCCCGAGACGCGGCGCCTCCCAAGCCAACCCCCCGCCCGCCTCCGCGGAGTGGCGGCCAGGCCACTCACCCGGTTGGCCGTGACAGCCAGGTTCTGGAGGTTCTGCAGGAGGCCAATGTCGGCGGGGAGGAAGGTCAGGTTGTTGTGGCTGAGGTCCAGGTAGCGCAGCTTGCGGCAGTAGAAGAGCTGGGTGGGGATCTTCTCGATCTTGTTGCGGTTCAGGTAGAGACGCTCGAGGTTGGTGAGGTTGCCGATCTGGATGGGGATGTAGGCAATGTGGTTGTACCAGAGCTTCAGGCAGGTGAGGCGGTGCAGGTGCTGGAAGCTGATGATCTCCTCGATGGTCTTGAGGTTGTTGTCCTTGAGGTCGATCTCCTGCAGGTTGTGCAGGCTGAAGATGGAGTGCGGGATGCGCTCCAGGTCGCAGCGGATCAGCTCCAGCTCGGTGAGGTTGACCATCTTCTTGAGGCTGTTGAGCACGATGAGCTTGGTGCCCTCGTTGTTGATGGATAGCTTCTGCAGGTGCACGCCCACGTCGGTGACCACCTGCGGCAGCTTGCTCAGGTTGCTCTTGAGCCGCAGCACCTTGAGGCGCTTGAGCTCGCGCAGCCCGTCGATGACGATGTAGCGGTTGTTCTCGGCGCTCAGGTTGCCCGTCAGGTGCAGCTCCTCCAGGGTCTTCAGGCTGTAGATCCACAGCGGGATCTCCTTGATGTCCGTGAACTTGATATGCAGGGCGCGCAGGTTCTCGCGCAGGAAAGCCAGGGCGGGCGCCTCGATCTTGGCCGCCGTGTGGTACAGCCACAGCTCCTTGAGGCCCGTGAGCTGGGCGATGCTGGGCGGGATGGTCACGTCCGGGATCAGCTCCAGCTTCAGCACCTCCAGCTCCACCAGGTCGAACACGGTGTCGGGGATGCCGCTGAGCATGAACAGGTGCAGTTCCAGCTTGTCCTGCGCGTTCTTGGTGAGCCGCTGCCGCAGCTTGTCCAGCGTCCACTCGTTGTTGAGGTTCAGCTGCCGCAGCTTGTTCTCACTCACCTCCGAGAGGAAGACGGCGAAGCGCTTCGAGTAGAGCGGGTCGTACTGGTCGATGAGGTGCAGCATGAAGGCGAAGTCGTTCTTGACGTCGGGGATGTCGCTGTAGCTGCTCTCCTCGCGGATGGACTCGAACGAGTACTTCTTGAGGGAGCGCCGCAGCATCCACCAGAGCGTGTACACGCAGATGAGCCCGTAGAAGATGACCAGGCTGATGTAGAAGGACGCCAGGATCTTGAAGAGCGTAGCCAGGGGGTGCGCGCAGCGGTAGGTGCGGTAGCCCGTCAGGCTCTCGATGTCCACGGTGCAGTCCACGTCGAACTTGATGTTGTGCACGTAGTAGACGGTGTAGCAGATGATGAGGATGAACTTGATCACCTTGATGATGGTCTGCCGCATGTACAGGCGGTACACGATGTCCCCCTCCTCCACGTGCGTGCGGAACTTCTTCACCTTCTCGAAGAGCGCCTTGGCCTGCTCCCCCTCCTTCTTGTCCAGCACGCCCGTCTCCGAGCGGTCCACGATGCCCTGCTCGATCCGGGACTTGGTCCGCTGCAGCATGGGTACGGTGGCCTCCACGTCCTCGCTGACCGTCGACGACTTCTTGTCCATGGAGCCATTCATCTTGCTGAAGGCCGGCTTGGGGTCGCTCTCCTCCACCACCGTCTCGGACAGGGCCCGGGTGGTCCAGGGCGAGTCGAAGCACTTGAGCAGGATGGACACGAAGTGCTCCAGCTTCGAGCTGGTGCGTGGGAACTTGAACCAGAAGTTGCTGCAGGCCAGGAAGATGAGCGTGTGCAGAAGCACCAGGTAGGGGAAGTACTTGGCGAACCAGTGCAGGCGGTTCTCGTAGCAGACGGCGTCCACGTAGTTGTACTGGTGCCGGTCCAGGTCGTACTTGATGCCCGTGGGGCCCGTGCCAGGGGTCGGCAGCACTGTGGCGTTCGGGTAGGTGGGCTCCGGGCCCGGGGCCGCCCAGCCCCGGAACGAGTCATTGCACGAGTCCTTGGTGACCCACTTACAAGGCAGGCAGATCATCTTGTCCTGGGTGACCTGCAGCGTGCCCCCGAAGACCGCAATCATCAGCATGACAATGGAGATGTAGTCGGTGAACACGTCCCACCACGGCTTCAGGATCCGGTACGCTGGCTGCGTGTCCGCGAAGTAGCGGAGCTCTGTCACTGGAATCATGGCTCAACCTGAAAAGGACCCGCAGGAGGGGGTTACCACAGGGCGGCCTGGCTGTCCGGGACCCAGGAGACAACGGACCCGTTGTCCAAAATTCCACCTTGAGTCTAGCTGGAAGTCACGGCCTTGCCACTCACAGGGGGGCCCCACTGATCAGCCTCTCTCCGGAAACCATGTGGTCACCAGGTAGCTGGGAAACCACCACTGGGGAAGGCGGGAGCCTCCCCACTTAACAGACTTGAAGACTGAGCACTGAAGTCAGGAGCCACGCCGACAGATTGCTAAGGTGGCCTCCCCCTGCAATCCGGAGGGAGCATTCGGGAATTCCTGTCCGGACTCCATCCTAGTCATGATCAGACTGACCAGAAGGGCTTGTTGAAAACTCGCAGTTTACTTGGAACCAGCTGCCGTGACGCTGCCCCAGTGACCGGAAGACGTTCCCTCAAAGTGTGGGAAATCGAAATGTACAAGAGGGGGCTCGATGCAGACTCACTTTCGTAAAACAAATAGGGAAGTTTAAAAAATTCTGCAAAGGTGCATGTAATTATGTACATATAGGATTCTGAGGGGAGAGACACACACACTCCCCCCCCCCACACACACACACGCGCGTGCGCACACAAGGCAGGGGGTGGGGCCAAGCAGAGAAAGGACAAGAAAACAAGACTGGTCTCCGCCCCACGCTAGATGACATCACATTTATGATTATCATCGCTGGCTATGTGCAGCTACATGTGCGTGTAAGGCACTAAGCTCAGGGAAGTAAAGTCACCCGCCTGACGTCACTCTACTACTCAGGAAGGGTCAAGACCAAACCCAGGCCTCTCCTGAGCCCTGCTGTGCAGGCTCGCTGTCTACCTGACTATGCCAGGAGTGCCAAGAGACCACACCCCGGAGTCCACCTTCCCTGTCCCCTGGGTTCCCAGAACTCAGGTCACCACGGGGCCAGCAGACGCCACCACCCGCCCTGGGCCACCGGCTCCAGCCCAGAGGTCAGCCCTCCTGGTGAGGCCGGGACTCACAGGCCAGGGTGAACGGCCACCCCACAGGAAGGCCCGGGCCTCTAATGACCGGCTGGCTCCTCATACCACCCACACTCCTGGGAAGGGGGCACTCTAGGGGAGGGCCCGCTGAATCATGCAGCCGGCCTCCAGCTGAAAGAAACCCGGACACTTGTCCCTCCTTTCCCGGTTCCCCAAGTCCATATCCAGGCAGGCACCCAAAGGCTGGGGACAGGAAGGGAGGAGGGGCCAAGACAGAGGGCCTGAGGGCGTGCAACAGCCTGCCCCTGGAGTGTCCAGAAAGAGACGGCCAGGGCAGGATGCCAGATGCTGGGGGCGGTGCAGTTTATGACCAGGCAGGATGTGGTCGCAGCCTCACAGTTTTGGAGGGAGGGTGGGTGTGCCAGCCCAGCGGGGACACCCAGTCTCCCGGTGAGGAATTGCCTCTGGGCCCCTGCTGTCCCAGGGCTTGCTTTGCACATGTCGCCTCTTGACTTTCAAGATGGAAACTGTTCACTGCTCTGTGTACGGGTGAGGGCACGGGAGGCCGAGAGAGGGAGGAAACAGCCCTGTCCATTCCGTGCTGGTATGTCTGGATCTTACCCTCCCCCCACCCCAAACACCTGGTCTCAAGCACATCCTGAACTTGCTGCCAGCCCGCCCTTGGCTCAGCCCTCCGGGGACAATAAAAGTGACCAAGGTGTGTCCACGCCTCCGGGGCCTCTCAGTCCAGTGTCAGCGTGTGGGCAGCAGGGGGAGAGGCAGAGGAGTGTCCCAATAACCGAGCCTGAGACAGGGCGAGGGGCAGCCGTGGCTACAGCCCGAGAGACAGATGCCACCTGCCTGCTGAGAAGGGCTTCATGGAGGCTCAGGGGGCAGAGCCAGGACCCCTGGCTTGGAAAGGCAGAGCCGGGAGTCCAGTGCAGGACCGGCCTCGTGGGGGTGACCTGTCTGGTGGGTGGGGGTCACCCTCTAGCTGCACCGTGTTTCTGCCTCACCTCTGCCACCGACTCCCTGTGGAACTCAGGACAAGTCACGGCCCCTCCCTGATGGGGTTTTGGGAGAAAGCTGGAAAGATGATGCAGGCGCCAAACGCCAGTACTTAGTCCGCAGGGATGCCAGGGAAGGGGTGCCCGGCCCATGACCAGGCCCCGACAGGAAACAGCCAGGTGGCTGGGGCGGCCCACCCTCAAGCAGCTCTCGCGGAGGATGAGGGGGGAAGCCAGGGGCCCACAAGACTGAGCTGGCTTCTGCCTGCCTTGACCTCACTGCGGGGCCCTGGGTGAGGACCTCACTGGCTCTCGGCCTCCGGTTCTGCACAAACACCTCACGGCATTGCTGCGAAGCGTGCACAGAATCTCGGGCTTCTGTGGGCTCTGCGCAGAGTGGGGCCGGCAGGCGGTTCTGGCAGCTCCTCGTCGTGCTCCTTCAGGGCAGAAGTCTTCGGAACACAGCAGGTGCTCAATAAAATCAGGGGGTCTCAAGAGAGGGCGTGAGAGGGGGACAGGGCAGGAGCAGGGCACAGGGAAGGGCAGGGCCCGGGTGTGGCGGGGAGCCGGGGCAGCGGGGAGTTTCAGGTGGATGTGGGCAGGGCTGCACATCCTGACAGGGAGGAAGCGGGGTGGGGCCAACTCAGAGGGCCCCGGAGAAGGAAACAGACCCCCCCAGGTAGGAATCCCCACTCAGGGACCCGCCCCAGGAGCCAGTGACTCAAGGGCACTAAACACCCACGGGAGGGGCGGTGGGGGGTGGGGCGGCTGCCGTTCCTAGACTGAAGACTCACGGCCAAGTCAAGTCCAGGACGTGCACATTGTTCTGGCACCTTTTTTTTCTTTTTTTTTTTTTTTTTGAAGTAAGCTCTACACCCAACGTGGTGAAGTCATAGTCCTGAGATCAAGAGTCACGCTCTACCCACTGAGCCAGCCAGGCGCCCCCACCCATTTCTCTTCTCGAGATTTTTTTATTGCGGTAATCTCTACATAGCATAAAATTTCCCCCTTTAACCTTTTTTAGGTATGTAATTCAGTGTCATTAAATATACTTCCATCGTGCAGCCACGACCACCATGAGTCTCCAGAACACTTCCATCTGGCTAAACTGAAACCCTGTCCCCACTAAATTCTAGCTCCCCAGTTCCCCTTCCCCAGCCCCTGGCCACCACCATTCTACTTTTTTTTTTTTTTTTTTTTTTTTTTTTTGAGAGAGAGAGATGGGGTGGGAGACAGAGGGAGAGGGGAAGAGAGAAAATCTTAAGCACGCTCCATGCCCAGCGCAGAGCCAGATGCAGGGCCCGATCTCCCCACCCTGAGATCAGGACCTGAGCCGAAATCGAGAGGCGGACGCTTAACCCACTGAGCCACCCAGGCACCACTCTACTTTCTGTCTCTATAGAGTTGACTGCCCTAAGTAATTCATAAAGGTGGAATCGTAACAATATTTGCCTCTTGGTGTCTGGCTTATTTCGTTTACTAGAATGCCTTCAACGTTCATCCATGTTTTAGCATGGATATCAGAATTCCCTTCCTTTTTAAGGCTGAAATATTCCCCATAACCATTTTACAGATAGGGAAACTGAGGCACAGAGAGAGAAGCCATGTGCCCAACTTCACACCACCTGTAAGTGACTGAGGCCACCTTCAAAGCCAGCCCGCAGGGGAGCCGAGGCACGCAGCGGCTCCAGGGGGCCACACCAGTAGAGCAGATCCCCCGCACATCTGCTTTGGGACACAGCTGGTCCGGTCACGAGAGCACCATAGGGAAACGGGGCAGATCCCTGGAAGTGGGGATCTTTCTTCCCCGTTTCCTGCAGGCAGTGGGTTCATCCCACCCTGCACTGAGCCCTCCCTAACAGGTATGGCCTCCTAGCTGAGGCGTGGAACAGCTTCTCTCCCAGGGCCTGTTTCCCTGTCCCAACAGGAGCAGAGACTCTGCCGTGGATGTGACCACATTTTGTAAAATGTGGTCACGGTTCCCGGGGCGTGTGATCCCAGTCCTGTGCCCACCCTGGATGCCGCCCTCCCAACTGCGTCCCATCCCACGGTCAGCCAGTTGAGGCCACCAGACACCCCCTTGTCCTGGTCACCCCTGCCTGAAGCCGGCAGGGAAGGAATGGTATGTCCAGGAGCCAAGACTCCTTTTCTAGAATGTGGTACGTTGGTTTCCCCATCCTTAAACTGGGGGGGGGGGGGGGAGGAACAGGTGCCCTGCCAAGCTCTCAGGACTATCAGAAGTCACAGAAATGACGCTTCCCAAACTGCCTGTGTATGGCCCCTGGGTCAGGTGGAGAGCAAGCCCTGAGCTCCATGATGTGAGCTTAGCGCTGGAAGGACAGGCGGGCCAGTCGGGGTTCCGCCCTGGGTGGTGAGAGACCCTGGGCAGGGCTCTTCATGTCTCTGAGCCTTAGTACCACCCCCATCTGTGGAAAGGGGCTAAAGCAGACATGAGTCCGGGCCCCCAGAGCAAACCTGACGTCAACAGACAGTCAGGGGTGATTGAAAAGTGCACAGAACAGGAGCAGAAAGGAAGGAAATGGAAGAAGGAAAGCCACCCACAGGGCTCGCAGATACCTGGCAGAGACGCAGGTAGGCAGGGCCTGGCCCACAGTAGGTGGGTCGTAAGAACTTCCTGCCACGAGAATGCAACATGGGCTTTTCAATGGAACCAAGTAGCTCTGTACGTAATGCCACGGTGGAAAACAGCAAGATCCAGAAAAATAAATAAATACAGTCCCATGCTGATAAACCCTTGACCAATAGTCCCTGCACCGTGGGGAGGGACACCCTCTCAGAGTGGGAATAAGAAATAGAATGAAAGAAAACTGTGATTTTTTTTTTTTTTTTTTTACCAGCGTGCATTATCTTTGTGATTGAAAAAATAGTAGAGTTCCAAAGAAATAGAACAGAAAGCAAGCAAGCAAGCAAGCGGGAGCCTGGGTGGCTCAGTCAATTAAGTGTCTGCCTTCGGCTCAGGTCCTGATCTCAGGGTCCTGGGATTGAGCCCCACGCTGGGCTCCCTGCTCAGCAGGGAGTCTGCTTCTGTCTCTACCCACCCCTCTTGCTCATGATCTCTCAAGCTCTCTTTCTCTCTCAAATAAATAAAATCTTGAAGAAAGAAAGAAAGAAAGAAAGAAAGAAAGAAAGAAAGAAAGAAAGAAAGATAGATAGATCAGCCCTCAAGTATGGGGATCAGGTGTTCTTCTGAAGCTCTGAGAGGGCAGTTTGGGGAGGGCAATGTGATGTTGGGTCAGATCAGGTCAGGTCTCTGCCCCAAGAGGTGGGGAATTTGGAGAGGATCCTGAACAGAGGACAAAGATGAACGGGCTGAACTCAGGCAGCTGAGAAAAGACAAGAAGGCAATGTGCCTTGCTGTCCTCTGAGCTCCGGTCCGACTACTTCTCCTTTTTCTAGAACAGGGGCCTCACTCTGAACCGGAGACTGTGCCCTCCTAGAAGTCAGGGATTAACATCCACCAGTGAGGTGGGAGACCCCTGGCTGCACCCAAAAAAAGCACGGGAGGCCGTAAGAGGCCACGTAGGGGCCGGGGCACTCGGGAGGCTGGGAGTCCCGCAGGACAGCGGCCACTCCAGATTCATCCAAGTCCCGTGTGCAGAGCCCAGAATACGGTGGAGAGATCTGCTGAACGGGGCGGAGCCCAGGAAGGAGGTAGTAGGACAGAGGACGGCAATTGTCTGGGAAAGATTCTAGCACGAGAATCAGTTACAGGAATGTTCATCACAGTGTTATTTATGCCCTAGGAAAATTGGAAACCACCCAGATACCCGTTATGGGCTGACTGGTTAAATACTTATTAAATGACCAGATGATAGAATACTATGAAAAAATGAAAACACGTTAGAGCAAGAAACCCGATGACTTGGTAAGAGGAAAACTGTCCGGAGTACGTTACCTGCAAAAGTAGGTAACAGGGGCGCCTGGATGGCTCAGTCAGTTGAGCGTCTGACTCTTGATTTCAGTTCAGGTCATGATCTCAGTGTCGTGGGATCGAGCCCCACGTGGGGCTCCGCACTCAGCACAGAGTCTGCTTGAGATTCTCTCTCTCTCCCCCTCTGCCCCTCCCCCTGCTCATGCTCTCTCTCTCTCACACACACACAAATAAAATCTTAAAAAAAAATAGCTACAACAATTTGGAAGAATGAGGTGGGAGGAGACTTACTACAAAGCTACAGGAATTCAGCCAATATGGTGTTGATGTAGGGATAAATGGATGGACCACAGGAACAGAAGAGCAAGCCTAGAAACAAACCCTGAAATGTATGGAAATAGCGATAACAGTGTTGGCCTTGCAGGTCAGGGGGAAAGAACAGGCATCCGTGAACGGAGCGGGCTCTCAGCTACTCACGTAAAAAAGTATAGCCTCATCCACTTCCTTATATGAAAATAAATTCCAGGGAACTGACCTAAGCCAAAGCCTGAAAATGTTTAAAGAAAGAGCTAAGAGATCAACTTAGGACAGGAAAGGATTTTCTATCACAAAGAGTACAAATCCTTACAGGAGAAGATTGATATTTTGATCACATGAAGTTAAATGTACACGCATCAGAGAACGTAATAAGTAAAAAGAACCCACAGACTTGTTAGAGATATTTGCAATGTGCGTAAGTACCAAAGGATTACTATCCGGGACAAAGACAGAACTCCTACAGACCCAAGAAAGAGACAATCTGATAGAAAGAAATGGCAAAATACACAAATAGGGCATCTGGGTAGCTCAGTCGGTTGAGCACCTGACTCTTGATTTCTGCTCAGGTCACGATCTCAGGGTCGTGAGATAGAGCGGGAGTTGGACTCCGTGCTCAGCAGGGAATCTACCTGAAGTTCTCTCCCTCCCTCCCTCCCTCCCTCCCTCCCTCTGCCCCTCCCTTCAACCCCCCATGAGATCGTGCACACGCATGTGTGTGCACTCTCTCTCTCTAAAATAAATAGGGGTGCCTGGGTGGCTCAGTCTTTAAGCGTCTGCCTTCGGCTCAGGTCGTGATCCCAGGGTCCTGGGATCGAGCCCTACATCGGGCTCCCTGCTCGGTGGGAAGCCTGCTTCTCCTTCTCCCACTCCCCCTGCTTGTGTTCCCTCTCTCGCTGTGTCTCTCTCTGTCAAATAAATAAAGTCTTTAAAAAATAATAAAAATAAAAAAATAAAATTAAGTAAGTCTTGGGGGAAAAAACGAATAGACAGCCCATAAGAAAAAATGCAAATGGAAATTCATATATGAAATTCATTCTTAACCTTATAACTAATCAGGGAATGCAATCAGATGCCGTTTCGCTCCCCTGTGACGGGCAGAAATGCCGAATTCCTACATGAGGTTAGGATGCACACATCCCACAATCCAGCAACCTTTCTCCTAGTTCGAGATCTCAGAGCATCCTTTCACACACACATGGAGCCAGGGACAAAAACGCTCACTGAAGCGTTGTTCCTAATAGCCCCAAATCAGCAGCCAGCCAGCCATCAACGGGAGAAAGGACAAACCATCATCATTATGCAATGGAATGCTAAAGCCATGAGTTACCTGCATGTTCCAACGTGAACAGACCTCAAAAGCCATGCTGAGCCTAAAACCGCGCTACAGGATAAGACCTTAGGTATTATGTAAGGGTTTCTATAACATATGTAACCAAGCGCAGTAAAGCACGCACGGAGAGCCCCAAGTCAAGACAATACCCTCATCCAGAGAGGGAAGAGAAAGGGATTGGGGAAGAGGCTTCATTGTGTCTCAAATATTTTGGCAGAGAGAGAATATATCCGAAGCAATCAGTGTAAAACATTAAGGTCTGACAAAGCTGAGCCCTGGATACAGAGATATCTGCTCTGGTTTCAACCTTTTCTGTGTGCTTAAACGATTTCATACAAAATTTATCAAAATAATCATCTGTTTCTACCCCTCCTGGCGGGTCTTCTCTCCGGTCCTCACACCTGCCAGGCTCAGATGGAGGCAGCAGGTCCGGACCCATTGCCAGGGCAGCAAATTCAGCTCCTCCTTCCAACTGGCCTGCTCCTGACCGGCCCAGCAGCACCGTTGGTCTCTGAGGATCTGGTAGAAGGCAGTCCACCCCCGCCTGGTGCTGCCCTGCCCCCAGGGAGCTGCCCAGGTCGGTAGGAGGCAACCAGACCCTTTCCACAGCGCGGCACACACGGATGGGGAGAAGGCGGCCGGGTTCCAATGGCAAGGTTGGAGTATCCCTTCACCTGGGGGGGGGAGGTGGTCAGAGAAGCAACCCGGGGAGCCCCTATCTTCCCCTTGGTGGCAGGCAGATCTCGGGGAGGGCAAAGAGCAAGAGCTTTGGAGCTGCGAAGACATAGGTTCAAAGCCAGCTCTTGCCTGAAATCCTTCCATGACCCCGGGCCAATTATTAACCCCAGGCTCCGTTTTTACAACTTTCAAATAAGAATAGTGCTCCCTACCTCCTATCTCTGGATACAAGGACCCAAAAGATGTCCAAAGAGATATTAAAAAAAAAAAAAAAAAAAGATGCCGTGCAGTAGAGGAAATACACGCTTCGTGAAAAGAAGCCACTCACAAAAGGACAAATGCTGCCAGGAATCCACTCGTATGAGGTAAGCAGTCACATTCATTAACACAGAAAGTAGAAAGGTGGGTGCCAGGGGCTGGGGGAGGGGAGGGTGCGGAGCTAGTGTTTAACGGGTATGGAGTTTCAGGTTTGCAAGATGAACACAAAGTCTGGAGATCAGGGGTGGCTGCCCCTCGACGTGACGGCATTAATGCCACTGAAGCGACACCTGAAATGGTTAAGATGGTAATTTTCAAGTTACGTGTATCTTACTGCAATTGAACAAAATTAGGAAAAGAGAAGCATGATCTCATTCTTCTTTAAAAAAAAATTGTATCAGTAACTTATTACTGTATGCACAGAAAAATCTGGAAAGCTATACATAGAACTACGTGTAGTTAAGTCTGAGGGTGGATCAGATTGTAGAGGGTTGTCTACACTACACACTCCTCTACCATTTAAATTTGGTACTTCTATGAGAAGGAAAAATACCTGGGGAGAAAAGACCTTTCTCACCGTGTGGTTTCCGAGGATTGTAAAAGTTTACGAGAAGGACCTGCCATCTACTGTGTTAGGAGAAGGTTAGCCCGCCCTGCCTGCCCCACCCGGGTGACAGACACTCCACAGGGCACCGTCCTCAGTGGAGGGAAGCAGTGCTCAGGCTGGGTAAGCTCAGACCCCGGGGACAAACGACCTTTCCTCTGAGCCTCAGTTTCCTCAACTGCAAAATGGGAATATTGCCGAACCTACCTCAGAGGCTTACTGTGACTACTTAAATGACATGACGTATCCTGCCTGCGGCCCAGAGGAAGGTGTGCTATGGTTACAACCCACCTGCCACCGCAGAAAACTCTCCCGGGGCTCAGTGGGGGAAGACACCTGCGTGAGGGCTAAGCCACAAGGACACGCACCTGCAAGCACAGGCCAGACCACCCAGAGCCCTCCAGGACCTGACCCGTCACACAGGCCACACTCAAAAGCCTTGTACTTCTGGAGCGCCTGCCAGGCTCGGGACCCCAGGAAAGGATGGAGGTAGACAGGTGGCGATGTGCTCTCAGAACCACCCCTTAGGTATCCCTCGACATGGATCATTTCCCTCTGATGCTTCTTCCAGACGGGGAAGGGAGTCAAAGAAATGACCCGCTGCCCAGTCCAGCCCAGAGGGGGACCACCCAAGCATGCTCCAGCCCCCACGGCAGCCTGCAGGCCTTTGGCTTTCACACTCGGGCCATGGCAGGCAGGCTGGGCTGCGGGGACACAGGGCACAGAGAGCCTTTTGTTAAAGCCCAAACAGAGATGCTGGGCAAGCTTCCCAGGCAAGAGGGGAAGCAGGAGGCTGGCGCCCCTCCTTGTACCACACTTGGGAAGGCTGTCTGTCCCTCCAACGCTCTCCCAGGGAAGGGGGAAGGGCCATTCCCCAGAGGCCTGAGGAAGACAGCCAGTCAGTGGCCCTGTCCCGGAAGGGCTCCGGGCCTGTGAATCTGCTCCTCAGTCAGCACCCCCAGGCCTCCTCGGGTCCCAGAGCCAGGAGTGGGAGGAAAAGGCTCACCTCGTCATCGGCTGCACACAGCCCGCACCCACTCAAGAGCAGGCCATTGCCCTCTAGGTCCCCACACCCACTTGGGGTGAGTCAGCACCGGGCTGGGGGCACTGCCTGGCTTGGCACTCGCCCTGCAGAGAAAGGCACACCCTCACTTCCCGGGAAAGGAAGAGGGGAGATAGTCAGGGCAGGAGGGGGAAGGCACATGTTTCATTTGCAAACTCCTCTCACATTTGGGCTGGGCCTCCCAAACAGGTCCGTCCTCATGCAATCTTGCAAGGCTGTGGCCTACCTTACGGGGTGAAGGGTGACAGGTAAGAGACACCCACCTGTGGCTCCCAAGCCAAGCTCATGGAGCAGCAGGCCAGGCTGGAGGCCCAAGCCGCCCCCTCGCTCCACCAGGCCGCCATTAGAGCCCCCAGCTACTGACACGGACGACGGGCCAACCCTGCACCCAGCGCTTCCTGTGCCCCAGCTCCCTGTCACTTCACCACTGGGAGACCTTGGGAAAGTCATCTTACCTCCCAAGGCTCTGGTTTCCTCGTCTGTAAAATGGTTCATGGCTTGTAGTGAGGGCTGAACCACGGAGTCCGCGGAAAGCTCTGGCCCAGTGCCTGCCATGTATTTAAGACTACGATGGTAGCTGCCGTTATCGTTACAGCTGGTTTCACCAGTCCCTTTATGGGAGAGAGGTTAAGTGACCCGCCCAAGGCCACAGAGCTAGAAGGTGGTAGGACAGATCCCCACGGGGCTGACTTTCCACTGTGCAATCTGCCTCGAAGGCGAGCAGGTCTCCCTACCTGAGCACCCAGAACGCCAGAAACGCTTCCTAGAACAAGACCCCCTTTTCCTGAGGGGCACGTGAAATCAAGGCCTCTGCAGGGAACCCTACCAGATGCCTCTGGTATCTCCGGGATAGTTTTAAGGAGACTCAAGAAGGGAGCCCCACTCTGTTGGGTCTGGGCCCACAAGCCAGGCACCACATCTGGCCCCTGGGGGCAGAGGAGCCTCGGTCTGCTATGAGCACCAGCACTGCGTGCCCAGACCAGTTACGGAATGTGGGCAGGAGCACCCATGGGAGGCTGCAGACACAGCTACTGAGACCCCAGGGGACTGGGACTAAGGCCAAGGGAAGCTGCCCTTGGCCCGGCTCTCTAGGCTCAAGGGGGGCTGCCCCCAGAGATCGTGATGCAAGGTGCTGGGGGGGGGGAAGGGCGGGATCCCCATGTACCCAACCCCCGGTCAGCACGTTCGCCAACAGCCGACCCTGTCAGAGGGCGTGAGTTTGGTGGCGGCGCCTCTGAGGGTGTCCAGGTGGCACGTGAGGACTGTGGAATTTTACAGCCACTTTTCCTCCAGTGGAACACCACTCCGGGCAGGCGATGCGGCAGCAGTCCATTTAATTTTGAGGTTTTAGGCCCTCAAGAGACAGTTAAACATAGAACTTGCTACGAGATGCAGTAGGAACGCACTGGGAAAGAGAACAGGGGATGTTTGTGGCTGGGAGTGAAAGCCGTTCTAGAAACCTCAGTCCCACACATCCTTGAAGAGGGACGGTTAACCCCCCGCACGTACTGGGAAGTCACTAGAACTCCCAGTCCTGAGGGCAGCTCGGCCCTGCTTCTACACCAAGGGCTGATCACAGGGACGCCTTGGCCAGAGGCGGGGACCAGGGCTGAAAGCATCGCCCTGCTCAGCGTCTCCCGCCACAGTCTGTGGACCGCCAGCCTCGCGCCAGCCTGGGAGCATCCCCAAAATGCGGATTCCTGCCCCCTCACCCCCATCCCCGGCTTGGACTCCGCAGTTGTGTGGTGGGGGTCCCAGGGAACTCAGCACTGTACGCAAGACCCTGGGCAGCTCTAAAGTGCCTCTGAGCCTGAGAACCTGGAGAAGAAGAAAAACAGAAGGTGGAGTAGAAAAAGCAGAGGCTGGCAAGGCAAACAGATCTGGGTCCAAGTCCCACCTCTGCCACCCACGGCAAGAGCCCTCGTCCCTCCGAGCCTTGGCCTTGAGCCTGTAACACGGTGGAAGCACCTTGCAGAGGAGAGCTGCTATGTGCCCGCCCAGGGTTCAGACCGCGGCCACGGAGGACGACCGGGGACACGAAGGCTGCTAGGAGGAGGGAGAAGGTGGAGAGGCCAACTCCTGGGGCCAGAAGTGTCTCGAGCGAGAAGAAAACGAGACTGCGGGGAAAGAACAAGAGGAAGAAACACAGGTGAGGAAGACGGTCAGGCCAGTGAGCCCAACAAGGCCACCAGGTAAGGACACCTCGTTTCCAGCTCGACCCTGCCAGGCCGCAAAACCAGGCTGCCAGGCCTGAAATCCCTCCTGCCCCAACAGAACGTCTTTAGACCCAGGTCAGGGGGTAGCCTTCTCCTCACCCGCCCACCTTCAAGGTTAAAACCCGAACGCAGGGGGCGCCTGGCTGGCTCAGTCGGTGAAGCGTCTGCCTTCAGCTCGTCATGATCCTGGGGTCCTGGGATCCAGCCCCCCACCCATCGGACTCCTTGCTCAGTGGGGAGTCTACTTCTCCCTCTCCCTTGGCCCCTCCCTCCACCTGCTCATGCTCTCGCTCTCCCTCAAATGAATAAATAAAAAATCTTAAAAAAAAAAAAAAAAAACCTGAAAGGAGAGGGGCTCCTGGCTGGCTCAGTCGGTGCAGCGTGTGACTCTTGATCTTGGGGTTGTGAGTTCAAGCCCCATGTTGGGTGTAGAGATGACTTAAAAATAAAATCTTAAAAAAGAAAAGAAACCTGAAAGGAGCATTCCAAAGGGACTAAGACTTTCTCCGGGGAATGGCCGGGATAAATGAGTCAGGGCCATACTCAGGCCACGCAGCAACTCATGCGTGTCCCTCCCAACCCCCAACCTGGCCCCTGCCCTAGGCAGACAGCGGAGGCTGAAACCTCTCAGGCCGGCCCATGCCGTTCCCTCCAAGCTGTCCCTGGCACGGAGGAGGAATTCTGATCTCAGATAAGTAGGACCTGCTGCTTCCTGCTCATCCCCAGCCAGAGAGACCTCAGCCCAGGCAGGCCTCCCCTCTCCTCTCCGGGAGGCAGAGTTCCTCAAAACCAACAGGAAACTCCAGCAAGGCAGGGCTGGGGTTTGCTGACCTTGTCCCAATAAACAGGAGAGTCAACAAAATCACACACCAGGCACTTCCTAACCCCCCTCTGTGCTGCTGTAAATGCCTTCACAGACAGCTCCAAACCCCGGAATGGTGAGGAGGGGAGCAACAGGGGTGTGCCAACCGACAGGACTCACACAGATCCCCCCCTGCCTGGGAAAGAGGTCCTGGGGGGGCCAGGAAATGAAACGGGAGCAAACTGTGAACCAGCAGCCCTAACAAGACTTGACATGGGAAAAATAAGCAAATAGTAATAACACATGTGAATAATACACTCCTCCCCATCCATATCTGTGGAGATGGGGATCACAGGAGACTTTCGCTTTCCATGACATCAAAATCAAAACACTATAAAAACCTACAGCGAACATGCAACTATGTTGGTTAATTATCCAAAAAAAAAAATTACTATTTCTTTAAAACTCCAAGCTGGGGAGGGCCAGGTCTTCCTTACCCAAAAGCCGAGGTGACAGGAGGATGCAGGGAGGCCTCAGGCACAGAACAAAGGACCCTGACCCGGGAGTCTAGGATCTGGTTCCAGTCCCACAACCCTCCTTCCTTCCTGAACCCTTGGGCAAGCTGCTTCCTCCCTCTGAACCTCAGTTTCCACATCTGTAAACGAGGGACCAAGGCCACTGCCTGAGCTTCCTCAAATGGTCAGAGGAAATCATCGATAAGATGTGTTTTATAAATTATAGAGTAGTCCACCCAATGCCGCTCAGGTTCCAGAACACATCCTGGGACATCCTCTGTTAAGTGCCTTCCCTCTATCAATATATTTCACCTTCAAAATACCCTACAGGGAGGTAAGGTGCTAAAATGATCACCTCTTTACAGCTAAGGAAACTGAGGCTCAGAGAGGTAGGGTGACCGGCCCACAGCCCCTCACTGAACACATGACAGCAAGGACTCAAACCCCGGTCTATGAAGTCTGGGTCCTTAACCAGTACACTCTCCTGCCTGTGGGAACCGGTTTCCAAAGTGCAGGCCAAGGAACCCCAGTCCCCATGATCAAATAAGTGGGGGGACACACAACGTGCCGACTCCCTCTCCAAGGCTCTCTCTACAAGCCACCTCGCGCTCCCTTTGACGCAGTCCAGGCTAAGAAGTCCTGCAGCAGGGATAACTTGTTTCCCAGGGCTATCCAACCACTGCGGCCACAGAAACTGGTGTTCCATGGAACACACCTTGGGAAGTGTGGTCACAAGATGGTCTGGTTAACAACCCAGACTCACAAGATCTGCGCCGAGAGAGAAAAGCACCGGGATTCACAATGAAACTTAACGCTGGCATCTGAAGTCCAGCAGCCACATCCTCCTCAGCCGGCCGCTGAGTCGGGAGAAGGAAGAAGCATTCTGTCTCCTGCCACCTTTGTCCGATGCCCTGGATCTACAGGAAGAAGAGCGAAGGACTGCAGAGATGGAGACACTGCCCTTTGGCCCCTCAGCTGGGGGAGGCACCTGACTGGAGGCTGGCCTGGAGGGAGAGGGGCCCCATCCTTACCCCGCGCACGGCTCTGCTATCTGCGTGCTGGCTGTCGGTGCTGAGGCTGGCCCCCGTCTGTCTGGGCAGGGTCTTGGCATTCCTCTCGCTCCATGGAAGCTGCCTCCCTATGAGGAAGTGAGAGCTACTGTCAGCCGGGATGTGTGACCGCCAGTTACCCGCTGTGCTGCCAACATTTTCTGAGCACTTGCTTGGTGCCAGGCCCTGGGCTGGGCTCTTGGGGTGACAAGAGGGAACCAGACAGGCTACTGGGAGAGGCCGAGTCACCAAATACCGTTGGCTGTGGGGAGCCCAGGGCTCTGCTGGGGGTCCCTGGCAGCTATGGGAACACGGGAGAAGCACTAGACCCAGACCAGTGGGGTGAGAGAAGGCTCCCTGGAAAAGGTTTTGCCTGAGTTGACTGCTGAGGAAGAGCAGAAGCTGGAGAAAAAGTATTCCAGGCAGAAGGAACAGCACAAGTCTGCCTAGAAGGAAGAGAACGTGACATCTAGACAATGCTGAGTGGTTCAGTCTGGCTAGATGTCGGACCGGAGGTGGGAGGTGGTGGGGACAGGAGCCGCGGTGGGGCGAGTCGGGTCCAGGCGAAGACAAAGCCTCAGCCCAGGCACACGAGTTCGACTCAAACACAAAATCCAAACAGCACCTATTGGTCAGGGAACATTTAGGGAGCATCTGCTACATCCCAGGCACTCTGCTGGGAACCATTCACAAGATGGAAAAGGACAAGTCAGCAGGGTGGGGAGAGAAGTGTGATCAGAACACAGTAGGGGTGAGGGGCGGGGAGTATCTGAACCACCAGGAGTCGGTATGGTATAATGGTATACCGGGACAGGTGAAAGGATAAGTAGGAGTTAAGAGGAAGGAAGGAGTGCAGGTAGGGAGGGCACAAGCAGACAAAGGGACCTGAATGGCTCTGGGAGGGACTGTGGAGCCTTTTAACCACGTGTACCGGTGAGCATTTCACGCACCTATTCAGTGCTAGGCATCGTGCTGGGAGGAAAGAAGCAGAAGACTGTCCCCAGCCTGGAGGAGAGATAGGTCAATAACCCAGCAAACCCACACAGGGCGCTGGCAACTAGCAGGAAAGCACCTAGAGCTGTGAAGGCACAGAGGCCACTGAGCCAGGCTCTACCCCCACCCCGCGCTCCTCAAGGACGGGTTGTCCGCTGAGGCTGGGCAGCCCAGTCACCTGCCCATGGCACAGCCTGAACCAGAACTCAGGCCACCAGACGCCGTCACTGATTCTTTTAGTCCTCCCTCTTCCAGGAAATACACACTGACCACCCCCAACATATTCACCCAGAGCTAATGCCTCCTGCTCTGTAATATTTCTATTATTACAGTGGCCACCATGTCAATGTTTTCCTGCCGGCCTCTCCTCCCAGCTTGCAGCTCAGAGGAGCCCAGGGGCTGTATTCTCTCACATCATTCCTGGTCCAGGCCAGGCACTTACTAAAGAATGGCTAAATGGATGAACGGACAAACGAATGATTGAAGGATCAAGGGATGGAGAGATGGTGTGCTGGGCTCTAGGGCCCCACATCCATCCCACCCGACTCCTTTTGAGGTCTTAGACCATTAACCTGTGCCTCAGTGTCCCCATGTGAAAACCTGGAATCACCTGCACTCTCAGGAGAGTGAGTCAGGAACGAGGCTGACCCCTTCCCTCCAGCTCTTACAGGTGAGGTCCAGCCCAAGCCAGGCAGCAACCCAAGGCTCAGCCATTTCCCCAAGTTCTGACCCAATAGGGCAATCCTCAGGAGCCCCCTCTGCCCAGAAGGGCCACTCAAAGTTCGCAGGGGAAACTGCTTCCTACTGGATGTGTCCAAGGGATGGAGTACAAAAGCACATCACAGGGTTGGGGGGGAGGGGAGTCACAAACATTGCTGGGGCCCCTGCTCTGTACCCTGGAAGGCAGGGAGCGCTAGACCAGACCCCAAAGCACCTCTAAGACTGGGAAGACAGGAACGCAGATGCCAGTCATTCATGCCCCAGCATCTCTTCAGTCCGCCAGCACAAGTCATCTGTCCTTGCCTCCCCTCCCAAGCCAGAGGAAGACTTGACCTTCATGAAGGCAATGCCAGTGTGAATGAGCCATGGGCACTACCCAGTCCCTCTGAACAAACTCCCACTCCCCCATCCCCTCCACAGGAAAGATCACCAACAGCACTCCCCCTCCTCCTCCTTCCAGTCTGTCTGCCTGCCGGTCTGTCTACACAGAGAGGTTAAAGAAACTCCTAATGGAAAAGGTGGGTGAGGCCCATGGGAGCCTTTCAGCTCCACCAAATCCCTCCTCCACAATTTAGGCCCAAATTCCCTTTGCCTCACAAGCTCTCTCCCTCCTCATCCTCACACCTCATCCTCAAAAGGCTTCCTGGGATAAAGCCGAGGAAGAAGCATCAGGGGAGCGTGGTCAGCCCCACCCTTCCAGCCAAGTCCTAATCAGAAGGGTGTCAGGCACCCCCCAACCATCTCTCCTCCTTCCCAAAAAAGGCAGTCTGTAGCTGTATCAGCTGAGCACCAGCCCAATCTTGGTTCACTCCAGTCCAAACCAAAGGGGGAAAGCAGTCAACGAAAGACACAGAATCATCCTGAACCCCAACCACCCTGGCTATGCTCCTTCGGCCTGGGAACCAACTTTGCTGGGTCTCCAGCCCGGACCTCATCAGATCTGGCTCTCAGGCCCATATGGATGCACAGGACATGAGCAGGGCCTGGGGCCTCAGACCCTGAACCGGTCTTCCGGGGAACCCGCAGTCCACACGGGCCCCAAGATCTTAGCCAGGGATCCTGTCCCCAAGTCAGGGTACTGTTCCCTCCGGATCAAGAGGAGGGAGGGGTCCAAGGGAAGTGAAGGGGGCCAGGAGCCCAGGAGAAGAGAACAGGGAAAACCTTTGAAAACGGGGGGGGGGGGGGGGGGGACCAAAAAACTTGCCAAGGAGAGGCTCCCAGGTGGAACCTCTAGGAAGTGGGGAGTGTGTGCGTGTAGGGGTTAGGATCTGGGGGAACCCAGAGGATGACAAGGGGACCTGGGGGAGCCCAGGCGGAAACTCCCGGTATGTAGAGCGCAGGGAGGCACTGGGGTGCCTGGGAGGGGGCTCGCGCGCCGCGGCACCGGGGAGAGGGTGGGGCCCCGGAGACCTGGAGTACGGGGGAGCCAGGAGGTAGGCCAAACTGAGCTGCCGCGGGAGGCCCCCAGGGAGCCAGCCGCGGTGGGCAGAGCCCGAGCTGCCCGCGGCGCCCGGGGCAGGCAGCTGGCCGGGGGCGTGTAGGAGTGGGTTTCGAGAAGTGACAGCTCGCGCCCCTTTCCCCGCCCCACCCACTCACCTGGTCCCGCCCGGTCCGGCCGCCCAGCAGGCAGCCCCGCGCCCCCGCCGCTCCGTCCCGCCGCCGGCCGCTGCGCCCCTCCGGCGCCTCCTTTTGTTTGTCCCTCACTGCACCACTCAGCCTCCTCCGCCCCGGAAGTGACGTCACCACAGGCGCGAGCGCGGCTAGGGCGTCGCCATCTTTTTGATGGGCGTTCTCTTCGCGCCTTCACATCTTCGGCTCCCAGGTAGCGCCATCTTGGTTTGGGGCGGAAGTAGCGGAGACCGAGCTCGGCCCCCTTAAAGGGGCAGGGACGGCTGTAACCTTCGGGGTGCTCTGGGGCACGGAGAGGTGAAGTCGCTGAGGCGGGGGTGAGTAGCTGGTGCCTGCGCGTTGCTGCCCTGAGGCCGAGTGCCGAGGCCGGAGAACCTGGTGGCCGGTTCCGAGCTCGTTTGTGCCAGAATACTCGCTGCGTTTGATGCTGCTGATACGGCGGAGTGGCTGCGCCGAAATCTTAACCCAGCCTGGAGCCGCCCGCGGGGATAGATTGCGCGCGCTTGACGCTGACCCGCACTCGGATGCTGGGACCCGCCAGGCTGTGCTCTCTGCACCCACATCCCGCACCCCCACCCCCGCGACAGTATCCTGGGGAGGAAGAAGCCCAAGGTAGCTTGGCCAAATATTTAGGGGCAGAGCCGGAGCTGGAACCGGGACACCGCTAAGCGGAGCCCGAGTCCTCGCAGTTCCCACAGTGACAGTAGTAACGGCAACCACGTTAGGAAATAATCCATAGAGTGGAATGCTGTGCAGCCATTAGAACGAAAAATGTTCAATGTGAACTAACGTGAAACGACTTCCAAGATACCTTAGATGAAAAAATGGAAGGGGCAAAAGAGCTGCGTTGATCGGCGCTACAGTTTGTGGAAAAGAACGTGTGTGAGAGTGTGCGTGTCTGCGGGTGTGCGCACCAGCTGTCTGGTAAGATGCACAAGAAGTACTTAAGTGTGGTGGCCTTGGACAGGAGAACTGGAGTCCTGGGTACCCGGGCAAGGGGGGAGAATTTAATTTTTAAATAAGATGATGAGGATAGAAGGGCTTGCACCATCAAGACTAGAGCCACTGCCTGGGTTCCGCCCTCCTGCTGGGAGGTCTCATTTTCCCTCTCGCTCAGAGATTAGGGACCAGTAATACCTCTTGGCCAGGAAGGGGAGAAGCTGGAATTTGAGCCCTGGAGGGTTTTACAGTAATGGCCAGGGTCTCCTTATCCTACTTCCCACTGAGAAGGTTTTTGTTATCAACCACGTGACACCCAGCGTGGGGTCTGGCACACCGCTAGTATCCAAGTAACCGTTTATTGGCTGAACATGTTGCACAGACCGGAGACAACACGAAGTGTAGAATGAAGAGAGGAACACTGGAGGCCAGAGCCCAGACTAGAGTCCAAGGCTTGCCCCTTTCCAGCCTCGAAACTGTGAACCTGACACATCCCTCCCTGAGCCTCCACGTCCCCACCTATAGAACTAACAAGCATGACCACAACTGCCACCGGTGCCCCACGTGCCCTACTTTGGGCTTTGTGTGCAGATTAGCCCCATTTTACAGATCAGTAAGTGAAGCACAGAGTCATTCAGGAAGTTGCCCAAAGGAGGTCCCCATGAGGCCTTACTCCCCCTCTAACAGAGAGATTGCTGGGCTCCTGGGTCTCCCTCGGCCTCCAGGGATCATCTGCACTAATGCTTTGGGAGACCTCCGGTCCTAGTTGAGCTGCCAGAGGCTGAGGATCTGATGGAGAACAGGACAGACACACAGTTCCTGTCCCTGAAGTCTAGTGAGGGTGACGGACAACCCAGCAGTTAGCGTCTCTGATGAGCTCTGTGGCGGGCAGAAGCTCAGCCCTTGGGAGCACAGTAAGAAGAGCGTCTGGCTCAGCCCAGGGGGAGTCAGAGACGGCTTCTCGAAGTAGATAACTTTGCATCTGTGTCTGAAAAACACGTAGGATACCTAGAAGGAAGAATGATGAGGCTGGAGACCCAAGCAGAGGTGTGCTCATACCTCAAGGTAACTGACATGATCAGAGACCATGCAGGTTAGAAATGTTTCAGTCCAGCATCTGCATGAATCCCTCCTTCCTGGAGAATGCCTTCCCATGCCAACATCTGTGGCTTTCCACCCTCCGTCCTCGCTTCACTTTTGCACCTACTCCAAAGAGTAGGACTTCCCGATTGTATAATCCAGGTGGGGGCGACAAAGGAACACAGGAAAGTGAAGAACAAGGAGGAACTTCTTTACTGACACGCCCACCTCCCACCTGGACACCCCCACCCCCGCCCCCGAATTCCTTCCCCCTCCAGATTGGCAGCCAACTTGCTCAAACAGGAACTCTGCCCTTGTGAATCAAGGCGTCAGTGCTGGCAGCTCCTGTGTTTCCTGCTGTTTATGCTCACATGGGTTCTCAGGTTCCCGGTGTGCGGGGACATCCAGTTAGCCGTGACCCCTCCCTCCCCCTGCTCGTTGCCCAGCAGGTCAAAGTTGCTCCAGCTACAGTGGAAGAGGAATCACTGCCAGTCCTGTTCCAACAGACCTGGGGCAGTATCCCACTCCCAGATGGCACTGCCAACTCCTTGGAAAAAATAGCAAATGCTTATCCTACTTCCTCATTCCTGGACAATGGTATAAGCTTTGGATTTGCAGCTGAGGTCCTTTTGTGCTTTTCTGGGACTTTGACTTTGGGTAAGTCATTTCCCTGCTCTGAGCCTTAGTTTCTGTAAAACCGATTGGACTCTCTTTAATGTTCTTGCCAGGCATTAAGCATATAAATGTATATATATTTTCCCCCATGTGCAAAACTGCCTTAAAGAGTGAGATTTCAATTTTGGATCTGGATCCTGTGCCAGGAGGAGTAAGGAGTGGGCTGCCTACTGTGTGTCTCACTCAGGGTCTGCACTCACCCCCCCCCCCAAACCTGCAGTCTGGGCTCCACAAGTCATTTCTCTCCTTTGCTGATTCCAGGGTCAAGGGAAACAAGGTGTAAGTCACTATGCTTCCTAGATCTCTCCAGACAAGCTGTCTTCTCCCTTGGGGCAGAACCATTGACTCAACAAGTTTTTAGGAAACAATTGTCTTATAGGGACTCTCTGTTTAGACTGAGAAAAGAAAGAAAGAAAAAAAAAGAAGAGAAGGAAAAATCAGGATTCATTATCTGGCAAGAAACTTTCCTATATAGGTTTAAATCTCAACACCTTTTTTTTTTTTTTTTAAGATTATTTATTTATTTATTTAGAGAGAGAGAGCAAGCATAAGCAGGGGGGAGAGGCAGAGGGAAAGGGAGAAGCAGGCTCCCTGCTGAGCAGAGAGCCCAACACAGGACTGATCCCAGAACCCTGAGATCATGACCTGAGCCAAAGGCAGACGCGCTCCACCGGCCGAGCCACCCTGGTGCCCCATGTTAACGGCTTCTTCTTGACAGGTTCCATGGGCCAGGGCCTGTGCTGAATGCTTTCTGTGAATGACTGCATTGTGGTTACCCCTTGGACAGACGAGGAAGCTGAGCCTAGAGAGCTTGCAGCATGGCGCGACCAAGATCCCATAGCTGGTTCACAGTGGAGCTTGGGACCATTCTAGCCACATCCAAGCTTTCATTTTGGGGATTGTTCGTGTAACAGGCTGGTCTTGCCTGGGCATGGTCCTCCCCTCCCTGGGCCCCTTCTCCAAAGGCGGTATGGTTTGTGTCTTCTCCATAACTGGGGGCGCCTGACATTTTGAGCCCAGGGGATACTAAACATCCTTCCAGACACCAGATACATCTGCCCAGTAGAGAACTGACTCACCCCAAATACCAAGTGTGCCCCTTTTAAGAAACTCTAAAACCAACTCTCCATATTGCAAAGCATTGGCTTCGATGGCATGGGGCTAGGCGGCAACGCCGAGATTCCCTTGCCTGCCCTCGAAAGCTGCCATGTGGGGTGGAAGGGGCATGGCTCCAGTCCCCAAGGGCAGCTGGTCTGCAGGCAGGGGAGCTGTTAGAGGCGGTAGCACCCACCTCCTGAAAGAGGGATGTTCGGGGAAAGCCTTTGGACTATTGGGAACTGGCAAACCAGGATTTGAATCCCAACTCAGGCTCTCAGCTAAGTGAGCTTTGTTTGTTCTCCTCTGAGCAAAATAGGGATGATAATGCCTTCCTAGTAGGTTGTTTTGAAGATTAGGGAGCGCAGCACAGGGATCAGACATATAGTCTGAGTTCAGAGGAAGGCCCAGGCGGACACAGAGCCAGAGGAGGAGGAGCTGGGACTGCGTCCTGCTAGGGAGATGGGACTGGGGGGCATGCCAGGCAGGGGCACAGATGTCTATCCAAAAGCAAGCAAGGGGTACCTGGCTGGCTCAGGTGGTAGAACGTGCAACTCTTGATCCCAGGGTGATGAGTTCAAGCCCTACTTTGGGCATGGAGCTACTTAAAAAATAAAAAAGGCAGGGGGGTGCCTGGGTGGCTCAGTCGGTTAGGCGTCTGCCTTCGGCTCAGGTCATGATCTTGGGGGTCCTGGGATCCAGCCCCGCATCGGGCTCCCTGCTCAGCAGGGAGTCTGTTTCTCCCTCCCTCTCTGCCTGCCACTCCCCCTGCTTGTGCGCGCTCTCTCTACCAAATAAATAAATAAAATCTTAAAAAATTAAAAATTAAAAAAAATAAGAAAGGGACACCTTCCTGGCTCAGTCAATTAACTCTTGATTTCACCTCAGGTCATGAGCTCGGGGATGTGAGCTAGAGCCACTAGAGCCCGGCATCAGGCTCCGTGCTGGGCATGCAGCCTGCTAAGATTCTCTGTCTCTCTCCCTCTGCCATCCCACCCCCCTTCTCTACCGATCTCTAAATAAATAATGATAAAAATAATTAAAAACAAAAACAAAAGCAAAGGATTTGTATGTTCGGAAGAGGAGGGAGGTGGAAGCTACAGAGTCTAGACTCAGGTCAGCTCCAAAGGCCAGCTAATGAGGCTTTGGATCGGGTATCAGCACAAGCTGCTTGGCAAGGTTGGTCCGACGGGAGGTGTAATTGACATCAGCCACCAGAGGCTTGGTCACTGAGGCATTTCCTTAGGGGTCATTCACCTGCTGGCCAAGAAGGTGACCCAGTGGCTGCCATGGCTGATGGAGGCATGTGTTTTGGGAGGGCACTAACCCCTGGCAGCCGGCCCCTGGCCTGGCAGTAAGGAAGCCTGAGACCTTAGGTGCCTGGGGAGCTACCCTGAAGGTGTCCTCAAGGTCATCTGGTACATTTCTGCTCCCCCTCCAGGCGGGACTGGCTCCCTTGCTGCCCGCACTGCAGTACTTCTTCTCCAACTAATATTGGAGGAATAACAATAACGTGGATGGTGTTCGTGGAACACTGACTCTTTACCAGGCACTACGCTAAGTGATTTTCATGTGTCCTCTCACTGACTTCTCACGACAACTCAATGAGGCGGGTGCTATCATTATTCCGCATCAGAGATGATTCTCAGAAACTTTAATAATTTGGGACGCCTGGGTGGCTCAGTCAGTGAAGCATCCACCTTCGACTCAGGTCAGGATCCCAGGGTCCTGGGATCGAGCCTTTTGTCAGGCTCCCTGCTCAGGAGGGAGTCTGCCTGCCCCTCTCTCTCTGCACTCCCCCCCCCGGCTCGTGCTCCATTCTCACTCTCTCAAAGAAGTAAAATAAAATCTAAAGAAAAAAAAAAAGCTTTAATAATTTGCCAAAAGTCACCCAGCTAGTACATGACTTCAGTCCAAGATCTGTCTGATCCCAGAGCTGCACAGCCTCGGGGGGAAAAAAAAAAAGTTTTGAAGTTTATAAGACCCAACCCCATCCCAGAGGAAGCCACTATTAATAATTTAGCAGTGTCCCCGGAGACAGCCTTATACATAATCAAGCAGCCCTTGCTTTGCACAACAGAACGAGTTTCAGGCACCAAGGTCCAGCTCAATAACACCCGTTCCTCAACAACATGGTTCCGATTCCAGCTGCGATGTTCTGTTAACTATGAGTAATTGCACCAAGTGTGGACTCTGCTACTCTTTAGTCCATGAATCACTATGGAAATAGCACGTGTGCTTTGTGGTCCGGTGACTAATCACGTCACTCCTTTCAAAGCCTGTCAGTGATTGGTCACCGTGCATCCTATTCCGTTTACACACAGACACCGAAGCTCAGAATGAGTTGTGTTGCCTCCTGCCTCCCAGTGATAAACCCATGCGACAGGCTACAAAAATGGATCATCAGAAGAGGGAATTGGCCCCCAAAGACGAAAGCGCTGCAGAGAAATGCAGAGCGATAAGACAGAATGGGAAATGTGCATGGAACGTAAGTGGAGTGATGAAAGAAAGCCTGGCTGTGGGCAATGTTGACAGCGCAGTCCTCTGCTGTTCCAGAAACCAGATACACAGCCGGAGAAACTTAGTGAAGGCGGATTGACCAACGTACATGACGCACGTGGCTCTAACCAAAAGGATGAAGGTGTCCCAGAGGAAGGGCTGCCAAGCAGAGAGGTCACATCAAAGGGACACGCAGATATATTTCACAACATTGATAAGAGATGAAGCGTTCGAAGTTGATGCAAACTCAGAAAGAAGCAGGTTAACTCATCGATGCTGGGACAAGATGCTTTGTTCCCTATCCTAAGTTATGCAACTAGAAGGAAGCAAGCGCTGTTCACACTACTCTGGATAATTTCCCCCCAGATTTTTTAGTTACAATTAACAAGTAATATCGTCATACATTTAAAGTGTACTACGTGATGAGGGGACACCTGGGTGGCTCAGTCGATGAAGCGTCCAACTTGGTTTCAGCTCAGCTCGTGCTCTCAGGGTCGTGAGTTCAAGCCCCACGTCGGGCCTGGAGGCTGCTCGAGATTCTCTCTCCCTCCCTCTCTAAAAAAACAAAAAAACTTTAAAGTGCACAACGTGATGATTTGATACAGGTAGAGGTTGTGAAGTGACTCCCACCATCAGTTAGCACATCCATCACCTTACAGACCTACCTTGTGGGAGTGTGAGAACGTGGAAGACCTCCTCTCCTAGCAAATTTCAATTCTACAGTACAGTATAGTATCCTAGAGTCCCCATTTCCACGCTAGGGCCTCAGAACTTCCTCATCTTATAATGAAGTTTGTACCCTTTTATCAACCTTTCCCCATTCCCCTCACCCCGTGGCCCCAGCAACCATCCGCCTACTCTGTTTCTAGGAGTTCAACTTTTTTTTTTTTCTTTTTAGATCCCACATAGAAATGACAGCTCACAGTATTTGTCTTTGTCTGGTTTATTTCTGTTTATTTCACCAGGCATTACACCCTCCAGATTCATTCATGTGGTAGCAAATGGCAGGCGTTCCTTCTTTTTTAAGGCTGAATAACATTCCATTGTGTACGTACGCAGCCCACATTTTCCTTATCCATCCATCCATCCATCAAGGAACATGTAGGATGTTTCCAGATCTTGGCTGTTGTGAATAATGCTGCAATGAACACGGGAGTACAGATATCTTTCGAGATAGTGATTTAATTTCCTTTGGAGATCTACCCAAAAGATCATCCTTGATACTTTTTTTTTAAAGTAGGCTCCATGCCCAATGTGAGGCTCGAACTCATGACCCCAAGATCAAGAGTTGCACACTCTACTGACTGAGCCAGCCAGGCGCCCCATTGATACATATAATTTTGAAGATTTGTTTATTTATTTGAGAGTAAGAGAGAGCACCCATGCATGCACAAGCAGGGGCTTCAGAGGGAGAGGGAGAAAGAATCTCCAGCAGACTCCCTGCTGAGCATGGAGCCAGCCCCACAGCCCTGAGATCGTGACCTGAGCCGAAATCAAGAGTCAGATGCTTCACCGACTGAGCCACCCAGGCGCCCCCCCCACATTGATTTATTTTTATAAAGAAAGAAAACTTCCTTTCTTTAAAACTTTCTAAAACACTTTAATTCTTTTTTTTTTTTAAGATTTTATTTATTTATGTGACAGAGAGACAGCCATCGAGAGAGGGAACACAGCAGGGGAGTGGGACAGGAAGAAGCAGGCTCCCAGCGGAGGAGCCTGATGTGGGGCTCGATCCCAGAACGCCAGGATCACGCCCTGAGCCGAAGGCAGACGCTTAACGACTGCGCCACCCAGGTGCCCCTAAAACACTTTAATTCTTAGTTTCTAATTTAAATGACATTAGTAATTTAATAACTACTGAATTTATTATTTTTAGTTTTACTTTTTTTTCCATTTCCCTGTACATTTGTAACAAACCATTAGAGAGTTTTTAATGTTTGACAGCAACAATCATAATTTGTCCCACTAATTATTAACTTCTCTTTGAATGATCTCAGCTTACATGGTCATTTTTACAGTCCCGTGCTGCAGTGGGAGTGAGGACTGCCCGTGTGTGTGGCTGTGTACACACTATCACATACGTGCCTTCCGCTCTGCGATTTAAAAAAGGCAACTGGGGTTATATTGTTTTTCAGCCAGCTGTTTTTTTATTACCATACAATTTAAAAATTGAGGTGAAATTCACATAACACCCATTCAAGTGTTCTAAGGCGTACAAGTCAGTGGCATTCACGGTGTTCACGACATTGTGTGACCCCCACCTCTAGTTTCAGAACTTTCTCGTGACCGCAGAGAAACACCCTTGCCCATTAAATAATCACTCCTCATTTTCCCTCCCGTCTCCTGGTAACTACTAACCTTCTTCTGACTGTAAGGATTTGCCTAGTCTGGATGTATCACATGAAAGGAACCATGTACTATGTGACCCCGTGTCTGGCTTCTGTCCCTCAGTGTAATGTTTCCATAGTGCGGCCAAGTTGTAGAATGGATTGGTATGTCCCTTGTTCCATCGTATGGATACCACAACTTACTCACCCATTGATGGACACGTAGATTTTTTTCTACCTCTTAACAATTATGAATAACGTAGCTGTGAACATCCGTGTATGAGTTTCTGTGCCCACGTGCATTTTTATTTCTTTTCAGTATATACCTAGGAGGGAAATTGCCAGGTTGTAAGGTAATTCTATGTTTGGACTTCATACAAATTAAAATTCATGCATCAGAGGATATTATCTAGAATATGATCAAGGTCATTGATTATTTCGAGTCAATTTTTGTGGATGGGGTGAGATAGAGGTCCAACTCCATTCTTTTGTATATGGCTACCCAGCTGTCCTAGCATATTTGTTGAAAAGACTGTTTCTTCCGCCATTGAATCATTTTGGCACCCTTGTCAAAATCAATTCACCAGGGCTCCTGGCTGGCTCAGTCAGTGGAGCAGGCAACTCTTGATCTCAGGGTCCTGAGTTCAAACCACATGTTGGGTGTGGAGATTACTTTAACAAAAAAGACATATGGGGACACCTGGGTGGCTCAGTCGGTTAAGTGACTGCCTTTGGCTCAGGTCATGATCCCAAGGTCCTGGGATCGAGCCCCATGTCGGGCTCTCTGCTCAGCGGGGAGCCTGCTCCTCCCTCTCCCTCTGTCTGCCTCTCTGCCTGTGTGTGGTCTCTCTCTCTCTCTCTCTCTCAAATAAATAAATAAAATCTTAAAAAAAAATACCTATGTTTAAAAAAAAAGTCAATTGACCGTAGATGTTTGGGTTTATTTCTGAGCTCTCTATTCTATTTAAGTGGTCCGTGTGTCTATGCCAATACGGCACTGTTTTGCTTACTGCAGTGTTGTAGTCAGCTTTGATATCAACCTGCCTTTTTCATGTAACCTATATGTCTTTCCATGCTAGAATGCTAAGGGCAATCTCAATCTTACTCCCTTTGGTGGCTGCACCATTTCTCATTGCGTGAATAACTCGTAATATAGTGAACCCGCCCGCAGCTGATGAACATTGGACTGTCTCTAGGTTTTTCTGTCTCACGCGCAATGCTGCATTGATCATCTGGAGGTATATCTCTTTGCGTATATGTGTGAATATTCCTGTAAGATCAATTTCTAGAGAGAGGAAGTATCTCTAAAGTCAAAGAGTAATGTATGTTGTTATTGTGAAGTTGCCCTCCAAAAGTTACACCAGTGAACACTCTCTAACTTGGTGTTTCCCGGATCGTGGATTATAACCTCTTAGTGCATGGTAGTATTAATTTGGTGAGTCTCAATCTTCTTCTTTTCTACCCTTCTGAGAGGCAGAGAATAGTGTTTCATTTTAATTTGCATTTTGCTAATTATGAGTAATGTGCAGTATCCTTTCAAGTTTATTGACTATTTTCTTTTTGTGTGAATTTATAGTTCTTGCCCACTTTTTGTTCTGTTGAGATGTTGGTCTTTTGTTATTGATTTATAAGAACTGTTTGTATATTGAGGCTCATGCTAAATTAAAATGGCCTCATTACTTGTGTCCTTCATTAGACGGCGCACTCCTTGAAGAAAAGGAAGGTATCCTATTCACCGTTATAAACCTGGTGGCATAGGACATAGACATAGTGTGTAACGGAAGTTCAATAAATATTTGCTGAAGCAATGAAAAGATATGCATCTACTATGTGACGGGCCCGGAGCCAGGTGGTGATGATACAAAGATGAACAGAGTGGAGTCCTCATTCTCATTCTGACCAAGCTCACTGTCTGGCCAAGCTCACTGACCAAGCCCACTGTCTGGTGGGAGCAATAGACATTCGTTCTCTCACTCAACAAAAGTTTATGTAGCATCTAGTACTCTCTGCCTGGTGCGTAATGTCCATTGGAAGAGCCAGCCTCCTGGGATGAGAAAAATGCCAGGACTGTGACTCAGGTGACCATGTCCTGGTGGAATCTGGGCTGGTCATTTCCCCTCCCTGGTCATCAGTATCTCCATCCATAAAATGTGAGTGACTGGACCAAAATCCCTTATTTCCCATTGAGTATCTGTCTGTCTGTGCTTCTTTTCTTTCTTTCTTTCTTTCTTTCTTTCTTTCTTTCTTTCTTTCTTTCTTTCTTTCTTTCTTTCCTTTCTTTCTTTTTCTTTCTTTATTCTTTCTTTCTTTCTTTCTTTCTTTCAAGATTTTATTTTATTTATTTGAGACAGAGAGAGAACATGAGTGGGGCGGAGTGGGGGGGAGGGTCAGAGGGAGAGGAAGAGTGAGGAGCAGACTCCCCACTGTGCCCACTGAGCAGGGAGCCTGACATGGAGCTTGGCTGGATCCCAGGACCCTGGGGTCATGGCCTGAGCTGAAGGTAGATGCTTAACGGACTGAGTCACCCAGCTGCCCCCCCCCCCCCGTCTGTACTCCTTTCTGAAAGTAGAAATCTGACCCAAGGGGCCATGATGTCACTGCTCAAAGCCTGCCCTTGTCACACAGTGGCAGTGAGTATGGGCTTTGAAAAATCAGAGTCCTGAGTTGTTGGTTTTTTTTTTTTAAGATTTTATTTATTTATTTGACAGAGAGACAGCAAGAGAGGGAACACAAGCAGGGGGAGTGGGAGAGGGAGAAGCAGGCTTCCCGCTGAGCAGAGAGCCCGATATGGGGGCTCAATCCGAGGACCCAGGGATCATGACCAGAGCTGAAGGCAGACGCTTAACCCACTGAGCCCCCCAGGCGCCCGTCTCATAGGTTTTAAAGTGATAGAACCTATGGACTCTGAGAAACAAACTGAGGGCTTCAGAGGGGAGGGGATGGGGGAATGGGATAGGCTGGTGATGGGTAGTAAGGAGGGCATGTATTGCATGGTGCACTGGGTGTTATACGCAACTAATGAATCAATGAACTTTACATCAGAAACCAGGTATGTACTGTATGGTGACTAACATAATATAATAAAAAAATTTTTTTTAAATAAATAAATAAAGTGATAGAACCTCTATGGTGCTGGCAGGCTGCCTGGCACAGAGAAAGTGTGAAGTAATTAAAAGGCCACTGTCATTACCCTTAGGACAGACCTCAGGGCTATAGGGCAGTTGGCCAGGGAAGACCTGCTTCCCAGAAGTTGAGGGGTGAGGCATGGGGAGCTGAGGTGTGTGTGGCTTGGAAAGACAGCCTGCGGACCCCCCCCCACCCCGGGTGCCTGTGAAAGAGGTGTCTGTGAGGTCCCTGGGTCCGCCCAGGCAGTGGGAGGACTCTGGTCTGGAAGGCCAGCAGTCCCACCTCACCGTAGGCCGGGACCAGCACCCTCCCTGCTGTGCGCCTCCTCTGTGAAGTGAAGCCACAGCCTCCTGTTGAGGCGCAAAAGTCGCCCTGTGCCCAAATGTGTGGGGTTCCAAGGTCAGCTTAGCCAGAAGTCTAGACAGAGCTGGTTCCGCGCGCCCCCTGCTGGCAGCTTTCGGAACAACAAGCCCCCGGCCCCGTCCTTCTCGAGGGCACCACCTGGACACCTGCTGGTGTTTCTGGATGAGCACAACCCGCAGGGCCACCTGTGCCTTTCCTGCCCTCTGCTGGGACCCCCCAATGGCTTCTTCCTCCCCTTCAGATTTATAGAAACTGCTCCCACTACACCCGCATGCTCCTAGACACAGAGACGTGTGTATATGCTCAAAGGCAACTGCCCACATTTACACACGATATCATATCCACACACAATTGACCTACGTTCAAGGTCATAGTCTTACTTTCATGGGGGGGCCGCTTTCGCCATTAAAAAAAGTCAAAGTTATATATATTTTGGGGGGGGAGAGGCAGAAGGAGAGAGAGAATCTTTTTTTTTTTTTTTTAAGATTTTATTTATTTATTTGACAGAGAGAGAGACAGCCAGCGAGAGAGGGGACACCAGCAGGGGGAGTGGGAGAGGAAGAAGCAGGCTCCCCACTGAATAGGGAGACTGATGCGGAGCTCGATCCCAGGATTCTGGGATCACACCCTGAGCCGAAGGCAGACGCTTCATGACTGAGCCACCCAGGCGCCCCGGAGAGAGAGAATCTTAAGCAGGTTCTGTGCTCAGCACAGACTCACAGCGCGGGGCTCGATCTCCTGACCTTGAGATCATGACCTGAGCCAAAATCAAGTCAGATGCTTAATTGAGCCACCCAGGCACCCCAGTAGAAATTACATTTTACAACCAAGTGGTATAAAGGACTATCATCCAGGCTGGATTCATTATTATACAGTCATCATTATTATATTCCCCCTTTTTTTCTTACTTTAAAATGAATTTAAATTAGGGGCGCCTGGGTGGCACAGCGGTTAAGCGTCTGCCTTCGGCTCAGGGCGTGATCCCTGCGTTCTGGGATCGAGCCCCACATCAGGCTCCTCCGCTATGAGCCTGCTTCTTCCTCTCCCACTCCCCCTGCTTGTGTTCCCTCTCTCGCTGGCTGTCTCTATCTCTGTCGAATAAATAAATAAAATCTTTAAAAATAAATAAATAATAAAATGAATTTAAATTAAAACATTTTAATGGGCTTCTCAGAATATTGTGGGTCCTTAGCACTTGCCTACTGAGGAGGCCTTAGAGAAGTCAGCCCTGCCAAACATGAGTGAATTCACACACATCCAGCCCCACCTGTCATCTTATAGTGATTCATTAGTATTAACAAAGTGCCCACTCTGTTATGAACATCTGTCATTTACTGGCACCCTTTATGTGCCAGGCACTAAGGGATATGTTTTCCCTGAATTGTTTTCGTGGTTTTTTTTTTATTTTTTATTTATTTATTTTTAAAGATTTTATTTATTTATTTGAGAGAGAGAGTGAGCGAAAGAAAGCACAAGCCAGGGGAAAGGCAGAGGGAGAAGCAGACTCCCTGCTAAGCAGGGAGCCCGATGCGGGACTTGATCCCAGGACCCTGGGATCATGACCTGAGTCGAAGGCAGAGGCTCAACCAACTGAGCCACCCAGGGGCCCCTATTTTGTTTTTTTAATAGTCATTTTTATTTATTTAAGTAATCTCTACACACCATGTGGGACTCAAACTCACAACCCCAAGATTGAGAGTTATATGCTCTTCTGACGGAGCCAGCCAGGAGCCCCTGAATTATCTTATTTTTATTTATTTTATCCACAGGGAAATTGACATTCAGAGAGGCGAAGTGACTTGCCTCGGCTCATACAGCCAAGGTCTGAGTGATACCAAAGTCTGTGATCAAATCCTCTCCCCAGGGGACTATTCAGGGCCCAGTCCTGGGCAGGCACCGAGTTTGGCAACAGTAGGACAGAGCTGCCTCACAGATGGAACAGTGTGATGCTCGCTCCCATGCCCCCAAGACACCCCGGCACACACCCCAGCCACTCCCTGCCTGGGCAGTCTCCTGCAGTGAAAGCCGGCTCCTGGGTTCCAGCTCCAACCCCGAGGCAGTGAGACTGGGTAAGCCCATCCTCATCCAGCATGGGCTGTCTTTGCCTTCCGTGGAGTCGAGGGTGGGGGTGTCCAGGCCACCTTACCCCAAGGTACCACCTTTCCCCAGAGCAGGCAGTGCCCAGAGGAGGTGAGGGGCTGAGATTGTGGCAGAGGAGAGGGGAGGGTCGTGAGCTGGGCTCTTTTGCCTTGTGAGTGTGACCTTCTGCCCTGTGCTGGGCATTGGACGGCACCGACCTTCATCCCACCTCCAGGAGCTCAATATGAATGTTAGCTGCTATTTTATCATGATTACCAGTGTCTTTGCCTATTAATGGAGGTGAGAAAAGCACCTGCTTTCCAGGACTGTTAAGAGGGTCCGATGACATACGGTCCTTAACGCGGTGCCTGGTACAAAGTAAGCATTTGGGAGGTTAGAGCTGATGGCTGATTGTATTACTATTATTCCAGTGAGATGATAAAGGTGTAATTTAGGGCAGAGGCGGTACAGTCACTTTAGGAGAAAGGACAGAATTCATAGACGTGGAATGATGTGGGTGAGGGTGTCAGAAAATCAGCCTGCTGGACATCCGTAGATTTTGGTCAGGAGACAGAAGAGGGCCCCTCTGGAGGAGTCAGCAGGACATCAGGCCCAGAACAGGGGCAGCCATCCCTGCATTCGGCCAATCCGAGGGGACCAACGATCCCCATTTGCCCAGGATGGTCCCAGTCCCGCGAAACCCCTCACTCCTGGACAAGCAGGACGGTAGGTCCCCCTAGAATATGCAACAGGCTGCAGGTGCCTCCTGTGACCAGCACTGGACTCGGACCTGGCCATGGACTTCATGTCCCCTGGCTGAGTAAGGCTGAGGCACACCGACGCCTTCCCCCCGATGTGACACACGGTGGAATGTCCCTCCGTGGAATGTCCTTCCTCAGATAATAATCGCACTACCCTTTGTTGCTCCAAGCTCTGGTTCTTAGCTACAGCCATCAGGGAGTACTTCCTGCAGGGTTCCCCTGGGAAGTGACTCAGTTCTGAGAAACGAGAGCGTGAACTATGGCCAGACTGACTTCTCAGCTCCTGGCATCTCCCAGCCCTCTTCTACTCCTGGGCCTTTGCATCATCCCCTCTGCCAGGCACCCTTTCCCTGCTCTGGGACTCCGATCCAATGCCACATCCTCCAGGGAGCTCTCCCGAACTCCCAGGTACCCAGGCAGATGCCTAGAGCGCCCTCTGGTGTCCCATTGCGTTAGTTTCCAGGAGCTGCCAGCGCAAGTATCCCAAGCTGGGTGGTTTTACCCAACAGAGTTTTTCTTTCACCGTTCTGGAGACTAAACTTCCCAAATCAGGGTGTCAGCAGGGTCATGCTTTCTCTGCAGGCTCTAATGGTGAATCTGTCCCATGCTTTTCTCTTAGCTTGTGGTGTTAGCGACAATCCGTGGAGCTCCTTGGCTTGTAGATGGCTCCCCTCTGTCTTCACATGGCCTTTTGCCTGTATGTCTGTGTCTCTTCTCCCTTCCTCGAGGGACACCAGTCATGCTGGGTTAAGGTCCACTCTAATCCAGTATGACCTCATCGTACAGGGATTATAGGTACAAAGACCCTATTTCCATTCACAGGGACTGGGGGTCTTCAACATGCACTTTTGGAGGACACGGTTCAAACCATAACACGTGTCTTTGTGCTTGTCAGGAAATACTTGCCGGATGAATGAAGGAGAGAGTGCTTGAGAGCATCTCTCCTCCCCCCAACCCCTGACCCCCACCCGGGGAACGACAGCGCCTGGTCCCTACTGTAGCCTCAGCCCTAGGCCAGGGCCTGGCCCCAGAAGACGCTCTGGAGAAGCTGATGATTGCAGAACATTAGGAGAAAGTGCCCCACCTTTGGACAGATGGCTGATTGTCAGCGCTCTGACATGCTTTGGAAGACCCTGGGGGGAGAGGCTGGGCTGCCTCGGGGTTTAGGAGGGACTAGCTGGAGTCCTGGTCAGGCTGAACTTACTTCTTATAAGCAGGTGCAAGCAGCTATCTACTTCATGAAATATTCTAGAGTGGGCAAGCCTGGTTATGGCATTATAAATGATTTGCCTTTATTTCTCCTTTATAATTAAGTTAGAGCATTCTACTGATAATGACGAAATTCCGTGAACAGGCAGGTTACGTTGGACTTCCGGTTTCCAGTCGTGTGCGTAAGGAGCTCGGAAGTCATCCCCCCATCCTCACCAGCAGAAAGCTGAACAAACCGAAAAATCAACACTTCTTCTTAGGCCCATTTGAGAAGGGAAGTCACGGGGCAAACAGTTGCCCCCCAAAATTAGAGAGACAAACCAGCAGATACAGAGAATCATGACTTAGCAGAGCAGAAACCTCCCCATGGACCAGTTCAGGGGGACGAAAACCTAAAGATAGTGGACAAATTGCTGGAAGCTCAGTGTGGACACGTCTGAGAGTTCAAGACGCTCGGAGGGTCCACAGTCCGACCCTGGTCTGCCACCAGGGTTTGTCAATACAGCGTTATTTTTTTTAAAGATTTTTAAAAAAGATTTTATTTATTTATTTGACAGAGAGAGAGACAGCCAGTGAGGGAGGGAACACAAGCAGGGGGAGTGGGAGAGGAAGAAGCAGGCTTCCCACTGAGCAGGGAGCCCGGTGGGGGGCTCGATCCCAGGACACCGGGATCACTCCCTGAGCCGAAGGCAGATGCTTAACGACTGAGCCACCCAGGTGCCCCCCCCTTTTTTTGAGAGAGAAAGCGAGAAGAAGCATGAGCAGGGGAGGTGAGAGAGGGAGAAGCAGACTCCCCGCGGAGCAGGGAGCCCACGCGGGACTCGATCCCAGAACCCTGGGATCATGACCTGAGCAGAAGGCAGACTCTTACACGATTGAGCCACACACCCAATACAGCATTAATGACACACAAGCACACTCATTTGTGTGCGTGTGGCCCAGCCTGCTGCCCCAGTGCAACGGTACAGCTGAGGAGCGGTGACAGACACCGTGGGTCCTGCAGAGCCCACGGCATACACCCTGGCCCCGTACAGAAAAAGTTTGCTGCCCTAGAAGGAGAGTGGATAGAGGGCCGCAGGTAACAGGTAGGCAGGAATGGCGAGTGTGGCTGGGGGAACAGCAAGCAAAAGGGACCGTGGCGGGAAATGACCTAGGACAGGTGGCCTCCCATCTGATTTCAAAGGGTCTTCTAGTACATGGTAAAGACTTTGGGTTTTATTCTTAGGATGAGGATTTGGGAAGAGAAAAGCAGCCTCCGGAATCCAGGAGCTGGCCTGGCCCCCACAGATAGGACTTGTGCTGAACTGCACGGAGCATCAATATCAGACAAGGCCATGCCGTGACCATAATAAATCCAGGGGGAAAAACAGAACAAAACACCCTGCAGTACGTCTGAACACAGACGGACACGAACACTGTCGAAGCCACAGCAAACCCAGCGCGCCCCTCTCCTGGCACACGTAGGTGGCTGCTTCTCCCCCAATTACACCCAGCCTCACTTGAGCCTGCCTCCCTGTATAAATATGATTATTGTGGGGCACCTGGGTGGCTCAGTCGGTTAAGCATTCGACTCTTGATTTCGGCTCGGGTTACCATCTCCGGGTCCTGAGATTGAGCCCTGCCTTTGGGCTCTGTGCTCAGCGGGGAGTGTGCTTGTCCCTCTCCCTCTAGCCCCCCTGCCATGTGCGCGTACTCTCTCTCTCTCAAATAAATTAATAAATAAAATCTTTAAAAAAACATTAACGATCTCCACCCATAAAGTGATCCCTGCTTCTGAAAGCACCAATCCAGAGCAAAGTCCGGCTTCCCTGGACCCTCCCCCAAATCACTCCACCAAAGTCCAACCAAATCCCATAATAAGTTCCACCAGCCTCTCGCTGAGACCCCACAGCCCCCTGGCATGCATGTTCTCTCACTGCAACTTTTCAGTCTCGGCTGTGCTCTGGTGGTTTGGGGCCGAGGGCACAGACAGGGTTTACAGTTAGAGCTGATGTCCTGTGAATGAAAGAAACCGAAATAACAGCAGCTTGAACAAGATCCATTCCCCACCCCACCCCCCGCGCCCCACCCCACTAAGTCCAGAGATAACTGATGGTTGCTCGATCATTAGGGGCCCAGGCTCCTTCCGTGTTGTGGCTGTGACTTCCATCTCACGCACATGGAGCATTCGAAATATATACAAAACTGGAGAGTAGAGTATCCTGACCCTCCCAGTCTCAACCCATGGCCTGGCTTACTTCATGTGTTCCCCCATCCCCTTCCTACATCCACCACCTGGATCATTTGGGATTATTCTGAAGCAAATCCCAGATATTATGCCGTCCGTACTTCAAGAGACGTCTCTAAAATCTAAGGACTGTTAAAAGGAAAGGAAGAAATCCCCAATCCCATTAGCACAGCTAATACAGTACTGATTTCTTCATATCATACAATAGTCCGTCAGTGTTCACAAGTGTCCCTCAGACTCACCCCTAACGTTTGGCTCCTTGATGGAGCCCACACAGCGGATGTCTAGATATTTACAAGTCTAATGCACCTTTCCTCGGGCATTCCCACCCGGAGCAAGAGCCGGCTCCCCCGGGGACCACCCTTGAGACATAATGGCTGAGGATCCCGTGCTCTAACCCAACCTTTCCTGCCTGGCACAGATTCGAGCCCGAAATGAGAACTAACGAGTCCAAAGTAGTCAAGCTTCCAGGGGCGGGGCAGGTTTGGGAGGGTGGAGAGGTGTCCCAGGGCAGGTTTGGGAGGGTGGGGAGGTGTCCCAGGGAGGCCGGAGCACCATTTCCTGGGGAATCTGGGGTGGCTAGCTCCAAACCAAGCAGCCTCTTTCTCTCTGGTTCCCCCGGGGCAGAGGTGGGGTTTTCTCCACATGCAACCCCCAGGGTGTTCATTCTCTCTGTCTCTATCTCTCTCTATCTCTGGCTCTAAGCCCCACATCCTCAGGTCAAAGTCCAGTTTAGCTCGTTCTTCCCTTTCCTGTAACCCTGCTTGCTCAATCAGTTACCAAATTTTCCAGACTTTCCTAAGAGATTGATAAGAAATAAGCACCTTGTGGGGTTTTGTGGCGTGCTTGCCCTGCAGCGGGGGGTTGGGGGGGCAGGATGGGAACGGGGCACAATTTATAGCCAGTTTCTTGGACTCACAACCCCAGATGTCCACGCACTGCATTCGGTTGCCTCCTTTGCCTCTCAGCTTTCTGTTTTGACGAAGTCAAACCTACAGAAAAGGTGAAAGAATCACGCGGTGGCCACACGTCCACCCAGCACCCAGATTCAGCCCTTGCTCCCGTCGACCGCATTTGCGAATGCCTGTCTCTGCCCTGCCCCTGTATATGAATGTCTTTGCTGAATCTTTTGAAAGCAAGTTGCAGACATCCCGACCCTTCACTCCTAAATACTTCATGTGGCTCCTAAGAATGCCATCCCCCCCACATAAACACCCCTCACCATCACCCCTAAAGAAATTGACTAGTGATTCGGTCATGCCCTCTGACGGACAGGCCATATTGAGATTTCTCCAGCTATGCCACAGACACCTTTTGGGAACTTTCACTCTTCTTGTCGCCAATCCCAGATCCAGTTAAGGGTCAAATGTTGCATTTGCTTACTGGGTCTCTGACACTCCCCGCCCTGGGCCTCCAAACCCTCACCTCTTTTTCAATGCTGTGTTCTGACCCCCCTGGAGGAGAGAGGGAAGGAGGGAAGGCTTCAAGGAAAAGTCTCACACGGCAGTGCAAGTCTCAGAAAATTTCAGCAAGGCCCCCTGGGTGGCTCAGTCGGTGAAGCGTCTGCCCTCAGCTCAGGTCATGATCCCAGGGTCCTGGGATCGAGTCTCGCATCGGGCTCCCTGCTCAGCAGGGAGCCTGCTTCTCCCTCTGCCTCTGCCTCCCTCTCTCTCTCTCTGTCTCTCATAATAAATAAAGAAAATCTTTTTTAAAAAATAATTAAATAAAAATTTTTTTAAAAGAAAATTTCAGCAAAACCAATGGGAGTCCTCTGGAGTGCCCTGTCTCCCAGCAACAGCCTGTCTCGCTCTGTTTCAGACACTGGCCGAGCAGCCAGGGAAGCGCATGGAAACACGGCCTTAGTGCTAAGGACCTGGGGTGTATTTCTGAGCACACCTGTCTCCTCAGTCAGGCTCCTGCCGGTCAGAGACACACATTATTGTAGGCACCACAAGGGTACTGCCTTTTTTTTAAAAAACCTTGGTGATTTGTATTTTATTTTACTTTATTTTTATTTTTTGAAGGTTATTTATTTATTTGTTATTATTATTTTTTTTAAGTAGGCTCTGCGCTGGGCTTGAACTCACAATCCTGATATCGAGACCCGAGCTGAGATCAAGAGTCAGACACCTAACCGACTGAGCCACACGGGTGCCCCTAAAGATTTTTTATTTTTAAGTAATTTCTACACCCAGTGTGGGGCTCAAGCTTACGACCCAGAGATCAGGAGTTGCACGTTCCACCAACTGAGCCAGCCAGGCGCCCCTAAACCTTGGTGATTTTTAAAAACCGTTTTATTGAGATATGTTGATACACACATACTGTATAATTCAACCATTTCAAGTGTACCGTTCCCTGGTTTTTAGTATGACCACACCACGATCTAACTTTAGAACATTTTCATTTTTTTTTTTAAGATTTTATTTTTATTTGACAGAGAGAGAGACAGCCAGCGAGAGAAGGAACACAAGCAGGGGGAGTGGGAGAGGGAGAAGCAGGCTCCCCGCTGAGAAGGGAGGCCAATGTGGGGCTGGATCCGAGGGACCCTGGGATCACGCCCTGAGCTGAAGGCAGACGCTTAACGACTGAACCACCAGGTGCCCCTAGAACATTTTCATTTTATGCCAAAAAGATACCCAAGTAACTGTAGCGGTCAGTCCCCATTCCTGCCCCCAGACTCCCACCCCCAGCCCAAGGCAATCACCGATCTACTCTCTATCTCTAGAGCTTTGCCTATTTTGTGTAAATGGAATCATGTAATGTGTGGTCTTTCGTGATTGGCTTCTTCTGCTTAGCCCAGTGTTGTCAAGGGTCATCCGTGGTGCAGCAGAGGTCAGAACCTCATCCCCTTTTATTGCCGAATGGTATTCCATCACATGGACTTACCACGTTTCATTGATCCAGGAATGTCCATCAACAGGGTTGCTCCCACTTTGGGCTACCGTGAAATGCTGCTATAAACGTGCACGTACAAGTCTTTGTGCGGACGTATGTGTTCATTTCTCCGGGTACGTACCTAGGAGTGGAGTTGCTGGGTCATGTAGTAAGTAGCTCTCGGTTTATCATTTGGAGGAGCTGCCGGACCGTGTCACATAGCAGCTGTGCCATCTTACATCCCCAGAAGCAAAGTACCGGGGTTCCAGTTTCTCAACATCCTTGAAGCATATTTAAATATTCTCTGACTTTTGTGTTTGTCTTTTGCATGTGTTTTTTCCGGGTGCCCAAGAGTATTCAATGCACCCTCTGGCCATTGGGCCAAAGAAAGAGAAAGACAGCTTTTGGGGGAGGGGTGGCAATGCCATTTATTTTCGAAGTTTGATATTAAATGTAGCCACCTTGCTGAGTTCGTTAATTTTACCAGTTTGTATATTTGAGTTATTGTGTGTAGTTAACTGTATCCCCTTGCAAACAGTGATGGTATTATTTCTTTCGGGTCTCGTACATGGAAGTTCCTTTTCTTGTCCCACCAGCTAGGACTTCCAACACAGTGTTGAAAGGAAGTGGTGATAGAGATTTCTTTGAATTTTGTTCCTACTTTTCAGGAAGTTTGTGGGGGAGCTGGGCGGCTCCGTGAGTTAAGCATCTGGCTTCAGCTCAGGTCATGATCTCCAGGTCATGGGGTCAAGCTCCACGCTCAGCGGGGAGCCCACTTGTCCCTCTCCCTCTGCCCCCACCAACTCATGCTCTCTCTCCCTCTCTCAAATAGATAAATAAAATCTCTTTTAACAAAAACAATGGGGCGCCTGGGTGGCACAGCGGTTAAGCGTCTGCCTTCGGCTCAGGGTGTGATCCCAGCGTTCTGGGATCGATCCCCACATCAGGCTTCTCCGCTGGGAGCCTGCCTCTTCCTCTCCCACTCCCCCTGCTTGTGTTCCCTCTCTCGCTGGCTGTCTCTCTCTGTTAAATAAATAAAAATCTTTGAAAAAATAAAATAAAAAATGAAAATAAAAGGAATTTGTTTTGCCATGTAAGTTTCTAGCTGATAAACATAAAAATCCTTGAGACACGGGATTATCCCTGATATTTGTTGTAGACATCCTAGTGCGCAGGGAGTGGCATTTGCCCGATGACTAAGGATGTTGAGCGTCTTCTCATGTGCCTTTTAGTCATTTATGTATCTTCCTTGGAGAAATTCAGATTTATGATTCGCAAATATTTACCCCCATGCTTTTAGGTTTTCACTTTCCCGACAGTATCCTTTGAGGCACAAAAGTTTTTAATTTTGGTGAAGTTCATTGTATCTGTTTTTTTCTTTTGTTGCCTGTGCTTTTGGTGTCGTATCTAAGAAACTGTCTTCTAATTCAAGATCACGAAGATAGACTCCAGTTTTCTTCCAGGAGTTTTATAGTTTTAGCTCTTGTATTTAGGTCCATGATCCACTTTGAGTTAGTTTTGAGTATGGTGTGAGGTAGGGAGACAAATTCATTCTTCTGCCTGTGAATATCCAGTTGTCCAAGCACCATTTGGTGAAAGACTGTTCTTTCCACATTGAATTTTCTTAGCAGTCTTATCAAATGGCAAGTGACCATATGACCATTGACCATGACAGCGTCTTATTTCTGGACTCTTGCTTTGATGCCATTGATTTATATGTCTGTCCTTATGCTAGTACCATCCTTTCTTGGTTCTTGTAGGTTTTCAGTAAGCTTTGAAATTGTGCATTAAGTCCTCCAACTTTTTTTCTTTTTCCTTTTCAAGGCATTCATTTTTTAAATGTACGTCTTTTAAGTCTCTTTTAGTCTATCATGCCCTGGACCAAAATTTTTTCCCTTGCACCATATTTGTTGAAGAAACAGGGTCATTTGTGGATCACCTCTCCGTGGTGTCATTTAACACGTTCTTCTGTCCCTTGTGTTTTAGTAAACCAGTGGCATGATCTGATTTAGATTTGGTTTTAGCACAAGATTTGGATGTTGGGGGTCATCCATGATCTTCACCTGGATCTTTTTTTTTTCCCCATTAGAGGTAATTTACATTTTGAAAGGGTCACTCTGATTGCTGGGGGCCAGGGGGTTGTAGTTGTGAGGGATAATCATGCAAGAAAGCCCTTGTTGCCATGCCTGGCACACAGTGACCAGTCAATAAATATTAGCTCTTATTGTTGCTGTTGTTGTTGTTGTTAGAGCTGTGTGTGGGGGACCCACGCCCTGGCCTCAGAGCCATTTTTTGGCCAGTGTTCTCCTCCATCTCCTCTGCCCCTGGAGGAGAAGTCACCAGTGTCCCAAGGCTCTGGGAGGCATGTTCAGGAATGTGGCAGCCATCTATTTGCACCTGGCTGGGCTCCTCCAGAGAAAGAAGGCTGGAACTTCTCTCACTCGGTGCTTGCACCAGACTGTAAGTGCTCTAGCCCCATGTGTTTTGCTGCCCCACCCAGGGGCCCTGTGATCTGGCATGGTCCTGGCTTCAAAGCTATGCATGGCGCTCCTCTTTCTGGATGCCTTCCCTGACTGTAGCCTAGAGGGGACCCCTCCCTTGCCCTTTCCTCTAATGTCGAACTTGTAGCTCTGCACCCGAATGGTCTGCATGGTGCTGCTGCTCCCCATCATCCCCTAAGCACAGCCCAGTGTTCAGTACACAGTAGGTGCTCAATAGATGTTGGCTGAGGAATACATTATACATAAGTCCAACAACAAGCACTGTTTCCTCACTTACACAATTACTGTGACATCCTTGAAGGTCACGCCTTTGAGTTCCCCCACGTTTCTGTGGTCCCATTATATTTACCTCCTTCCTGTACTCATTCACCTCCATTCACCTCCTGTGTTCTCTCTCTCTATCTCTCTCTGTGCCTCTGTACCCCCTCCCCACCCCAACCTTCTCAAACTTCCCTCCCTCCAACCTGCATCCCCCATCTCCCCTCCCCCCCGAACCTCATCTTCACTGTATATATTTTTTAAGATTTTATTTTTGTCGGGGCGCCTGGGTGGCACAGCGGTTAAGCGTCTGCCTTCGGCTCAGGGCGTGATCCCGGCGTTATGGGATCGAGCCCCACATCAGGCTCCTCCGCTGGGAGCCTGCTTCTTCCTCTCCCACTCCCCCTGCTTGTGTTCCCTCTCTCGCTGGCTGTCTCTATCTCTGTCAAATAAATAAATAAAATCTTAAAAAAAAAAAAAAGATTTTATTTTTGTCATCTCTACACCCAACAGGGGGCTTGAACTCACAACCCCAAGATCAAGAGCCACATGCTCTACTGATTGAGCCAGCCAAGCGCCCCTGTATTTTTTTTAAATATGCTGCATCCCCAATTCAAAAGTAATTCCTTATAGCATTGAAACCATGATGCCATCAATGGAAGTTACACCGTTATTGTATGGACTAGTAAAGTGGGGTGGGGAATGCCAATGAGACTCATGCTAGAGATTCTGAGATTCCGAGAACACGCAAGGCAAAAAAAAAAAAAAAAAAAAAAAAAGCACATATTAGAATCAATCCAATATGGTGTGCTCACCATACAAAAACTTTGGAACCACAGAAAAGCACACACATGGGGCGCCTGGCTGGCTCCATTGGAAGAGCGTGCAACTCTTGATCTCAGGGTTATGAATGAGAGCCCCACATTGGGTGTAGAGATTAAATACATTAACTTGAAAGAAAGAAAGAAAGAAAGAAAGAAAGAAAGAAAGAAAGAAAGAAAAAGAAAGACACCTGAACTTAAATCACCTATAATTCCACCACTCAGAACCTTTGTTAACATTTTGATGTATTTCCCTTCCAAACTTTTTTTTGTCTGGTCATATATGGTCGTAGAAAAATGTGCGTGTGTACAAATACGTAGTAGGGTATATTTTTTACAAAACATAATCATACTGTGCCTACAGTTCTGTAGCCCCTTTTATTGATGTCAACATATCACATTGATAAATATTCTTCTCAGATGTGATTTTCTTGGGTACCTGGGGGGTCCAGTCGGGAGACCATGCGACTCTTGATCCCAGGGTCGTGAGTTGGAGCCCCATGTGGGGCATAACGTTTACTTCAAAAGAATTATTTTTAAAAATGTGATTTTTCTCATCTATAAAATGGGCCCAGCCAGATTGTTCTGAGTTTAGCCAGACCGTCCTAAAGGGAAGGTGCCGCAGTCACGTTGGTCACGGGGCTTCGCTTGCTGTCCTTCTCCTTCCTCCCTCCCTCCCTCCTCCTCCTCCTCCTCCTCCTCCTCCTCCTCCTCCTCCTCCTCCTCCTCCTCCTCCTCCTCCTTCCCCCCCCCCCCCCACCTGCGGGACTGGTTTGAATCTGGTCGGAAGCCGGTCTGAGTCTCAGGGCACGTGGAGCCCAGGCCGGTGGGTGGGGCCGGTGAGGCCGCCGGAGTGGGGCGGGGCCGGGCGCGGAGGCGGGCTGGAGCCCGTCGCGCGCTCCGAGACTGCTGATCTGCACCTTTCCCTCGAGGGGGCGGGGGCTGTTGTCAGAAAAGAGCCCCATCGCCACCGCTCCGACCTTTTGCTCGCTCTGTCTCCAGTTCGCCATGGCCAAGCGGCTGCAGGCTCGCAGGCTGGACGGGATTGACCACAACCCATGGTGAGCTGCGCAGGGCTGGGGGAGCGTGTGGGAGGATGTACGGGACAGGAGGGGGGAGTGCGGGGGGATGAGGGCCATGGGAGTCAGGACAAAAAAGGGCCTCGGGTGTGAGGGCGGGACAGGGCTGGGGGTGCCTGGCTTTGCAGTAACTCGGCGGTACCCAGGACGGCCACCGTGCCCGGACTGTGAGATTTGAGCAGCCACAGCCTGGGAGAGGTGAGACCGGGAGCAGCAGGCTGGAGTTCGAATCTCAGCTTCCCCCCACTTGGCTGTGGCTTGGGGGCAGTGACACACCCGCTCCGAGCCTCAGCTTCCCAGCTGCAAAATGGAGCTAATTACTTCGCCCTTGAAGGGCCTTGGGAGGGTAAGGCGAAATGCTGTCTGAAAGCAATGGCCATTACCCAAGCCCCAGGCTGGGGGCTTTCCAGGGATTGTTTTATTTCCCGCTTAGTACAGAGTAAAATAAACTAAGTAAAATAAGGTAAAATACAGGCAGCTCTGCACTGGACATGTGCTGAGGTTAATTTCTTTTCTCTGTTGACTTGTTCTAAATATCAAAGAAGCGTGTGCCCATTGTAACTTCTAATACAGTGGATGCAGGGGGACGGTGTGTAAGAAAAATGTAGGGATTTTTCCTAATCCCTCCCCAACACCTTCGGCCAGCAGCATAGAGGCTTAAACTCAGAAGATCCAGAGTCACTTGCTCTCACTTGCTCTCCCGACTGAGCCTGCCGGGCACACGACATCCCTGTACTTTCAAAAAAAGTTGTTGGCTGTTGTTTTTACAAAACATGGGACCATTTTTTTCTTCTTCTTTTCTTTTTTCTTTTTCTTTTTCTTTTTTTTGTTTTAAAGAGAGAACAGAAGTGCTCACGTGGGAGGGGTGGAAGGTGGGGGGGAGGGGCGGAGGGAGAAGGATAGAGAGAATCCTAGGCAGGCTCCATGTCCAGCACAGAGCACGACGCAGGGCTCAGTCTCACGACCTGGAGAGCAGAACCTGAGCCGAAATCAAGAGTTGGATGCTCAACCGACTGAGCCACCCAGGCCCTCCCCCCACCCCATTTTTTTCTTTCAAACTCCCCTCGTGTATAGCAATTTGTGTTTTGCAAAGATCTTCCACCTGATTTCCATGGTGTTTGGGACAGACGAGCCAGGCCCCAAACCCCTATAGCGTCCAACTGCCCCCTCGACTGCCCCCTCGGTTGTATCGCCTTCCGTCCTGTCTGGGAGGGAGGCTGGGCAGCCTTGTGGGCCTTTGCAGATAAGGTAGAGTCCAGCTCAGAGGGAGGAAATGACAAGGAGGCAGGCTGGGAGAGGCAGCAAGACTCTTTCCTGACCCACAGACCTGTAGACTGTTGAACCCTACACCCCCATTATACAGAAGGGGAGACTGAGGCCAAGAGAGACCGAGTCTCATGCAAAGGCAGGGCAGGGCAGAAGGAGGCCTGGGGAGGATATACGGGACAGGAGGAGGGAGTGCGGGGGGATGAGGGCCATGGGAGTCCGGACAAAAAAGGGCCCCAGGTTCTTGCTAACCCCAGAGTGGTGGCCTGAGGATCGGGACCTAAGAGACCCAACGAAGAGGTCAGCTGGTCTCTGCGGGGCACTGGAGCCTGGTTCCCCTGTCCCAGTCACCGTGAAACATGCCCCACCTGATTTTGCGTCTCAGCTCTGCTCTCAGCAGCTACGTGACTCTGGGCAGGTCACTAGCCTCTCTGAGCCTCAGCAATTTCAGAGGTATTGTGGGGCTCTGGGGAGAAAATGACAGGTTTTAGATGGAACAGTATTATTGTTATGCAAATTCAACGCAGCCTGGGTTGACTCCTCTAACCCCAGCCAACCCGCAGCCACGCCCCAGCCTCCTCTTCCAGCCTCTCAGCCTCTCTCTGTTTCCCTGAGGACATGGCCACCAGCCAGGGCCGGAAGAGAGGTTGTTGGGGGCCACCAATGGCAGATGGAGGGGCTGGTGGGTCGCCAGGCTGTCCAGGCTCATGGTCTGGAGCATAAGCTCTAGACTCACAGGCTGGCTGGGCCATGCGCTAACTGGAGTCCTCGGGCAAATCACTGCCAGCCTCAGCTTCTCCGTCCCCATCGTGACTCAGGAATAGGACACTTGTCATATGGATGGGAAGGTTATTGAGCATGCATTTCAAACTGCAGTTTGTGAAATCCACTTAGGAAGGCTCAACAAATATTTCTAAAAAATGGAGTAGGATAGGGGCACCTGGGTGACACAGTCGGTGGGGCATCTGGCTCCCGATCTCAGCTCAGGTCTCGATCATAGGGTTGTGAGTTCAAGTCCCATGCCGGGCTCCACGCGGGGCATGGAGCCTACTTTGAAAAAGTAGGACTCGGGATTGGCACAGTGCTCGGCCCACGTAATCCCAAAGCAGGGACCGGTTTTGACCCTCGCGCCTATCTCAGGTGGGGCAGATGCTAACCATCCAGTTTTTCTGGAATGAATCCAGTGCCCTGTTCATCCTACCCTGGGAACAGGTGGAAGTCCAGGTCTGGGTGGGCTGCTGTCAACTCTCCCTTTGTTGCTCAGGGTGGAGTTTTCCAGAATGGCCAGTGAGTATGATGTCGTGAACTTGGGCCAAGGCTTCCCTGACTTCCCACCCCCAGACTTCGCAGTTCAAGCCTTTCAGCTCGCCCTCAGCAGTGACTTCATGCTCAATCAATATACCAAGGCATTTGTGAGTCTCTCAGCCTCGCCCCGGGGCCCTGGGACACAGGCCTCAAGGAGGCCCTGGGGGAGGAAGGGTCAAGCCTGTCGGAGCATCAGGCCCACATGGGTGTCAGGGTTCTGGAGCAGAGCTCAGAGAATTTAGTGTGGCTGTAGTTCAGTGTTCACTGAGTGTCTCCTCTGTTCCCTGGGATAGCTCCTGGTTGGGGAAAGACAGACAAAAAAACCATGAGCTGGGAGCTCAGGGTCCAGTAGGAAAAGCGGGGGGTGGGGGTGGGGGGAGGCAGAAAACAAAGATATTTGATATGCTGTAATAGGGGAGGATGGAGTGCTGTGGGAGCAGGAAGAAGGGAATGAAATCTGGGGAGACCAGAGAAGGCTTCCTGGAGGAGGAGACACGTAAGCTGAGTCCCGAAAGACAAGCTGCTGACTGATCTGACTCTAAATCCAAACTCTTCCTGTCAAGGTCACAGAGTAAATATTTGTCAGTCCTTGGTTTAGTAGAACAATAAATGCTTCTTAAACGTTGGTATGCATCAGAATTACCTGGGGGAAGTTTCCTCCAGTTCCAGTATCCAGAGATAACTACGACCAATAGTTTAGACTTTTAAATTTTTAACTTTTTAAAGTGCTTATATAAACACACACACACACACACACACACGCATATACCTAATATATGCGATTTGCGTTTTTTAGCACAAATGGACTCATAACTGTAATGCTCTGTAACCTGTTTATTTCACTAAACAGCATGTCATGGGCAACTTTCCATGTCAGAATAGCCTCATTCTTTTCAAGGGCCACATAGTATTCCCTTGTCTAGCTGTGCCATAATTTATTGACCCAGCCCTGCGCTGATGGGCTGGTTTGGCTATCCCACTATATAAGCAATGGCACAGTGAATATTTCTGTGTGTCTATCTTTGTACACATGTGTGAACGTTTCTCTCAGACAAATCCCTGCAAGTAAAACTAGAGAGTCCAAGGGTGTAAGCATTTAAATATGTGATGGATGTTGTCAGACTGCCTTCCAAAAAGATGTACTCAACGCCCCCACCAACACACGGGGCTCATACTCTTGCCAGCCGTGGGCATTATCAATCTTTTTAATATTGATATATTCTTACAGCAATATTTCATTGTTGCTTTTATTTGCTTTTCTTCTATTATTATCCTTTTCGTATGTGCATGGGGCATCGTCCTTTTTCTTTCAGGACCAACAACATTTTTTCGTTTGGGTCTTTATCTTCGTCTTGTTGGTTTATAACAGCTCTTTATATATTAAACATCTTACTTCTTTCTCTTAGTTTGCAATGTTTTGTCTTTTAACTTTGCTCCTGCTATATTTTGCCATGCAGAAATTTTTAATTTTTACATGATCAAGTCTGGTTGAGTGAATTCTTTAGTGAAGTTCTAGACCTTGGGGTTTCAGTCCTTTGGCTTAGCCTCCAGTGTTTTCTAAGTGTCCTCAGCAAACGAGCGTACAGATCCAACCTTCCTCTTAAAGTGGGGTGCTTCCATAAAGTCCTGTTCCTGCACCTCAGCTGTGCATGACCTTGAGCAAGCCATTTCCTGTCTGTGGGTCTCTGTTTTTCTATCTGTCAAATGGCGGGGGTCAAATAATACGTGTCTCGCAAGGCTGCTGGGATAAGCAGGTGCATGGATGTGCTCCTTAAACTGAGAGGGAGGGGGTTAAATCGTGGAGCTGCCACTGCTGCGGGGCTCCTTCCTACTGTGCTCCACGAAGGCTTGCACTCTGTCTGGTTCTCTGCCAGATTCTAGCCCTGGGTGTTGGGCCTGCACAGAACAGGCTCGATGGCCAGCGCTGGTGGAGGACATGAAAGGACTCCCCCTACAGGAGCCCACTTTGCCTCAGGCCTGCTGCTGGAAAGTGCTAGAAGTGCCTGGACACAGCTGAGCAGGAGGCTGGGCCCCAGCTGAGCCAGGCGGCTAACCGCTGCTGTCTTGGCAGGGTTACCCACCCCTGACAGAGATCCTGGCAAGTTTCTTTGGGAAGCTGCTGGGACAGGAGATAGACCCGCTCAAGAATGTGCTGGTGACTGTGGGTGCCTATGGGGCCCTGTTCACAGCCTTCCAGGCCCTGGTGGACGAAGGAGATGAGGTGAGTGAGCAAGGCTCGGGCTGGGTAAGGATGAGGGGCAAGGGGTGATACTGACCCCATCTAATCGGATCCTTTTGCCAGGTCATCATCATAGAGCCCTTTTTTGACTGTTATGAACCCATGACATTGATGGCAGGGGGTCGCCCTGTGTTTGTGACCCTGAAGCTGGTGAGGATGCTGGTTGGGGTGTGGGTAGGCAGAAGGGGTCCAAGGAATGTGTTGTGTTGGCCCCTGGGAGATGGGAAAGAAGGGAGGAAGGAAAGGAGACCGGTTTCTCCAGAATGGGGAGGGGTATCCGGAGCCCCAGAGGAAAGAGAGTGGGGACAGATGACAGTGAAGGAGGACCAAATCCTTGGAGCTGAATGTCAGGTGGGTAATTAATTGCTGCCCCCTTCCACCTCCTCTTTCAGAGCCCCACCCAGGATGGGGAACTGGATTCTGCCAGCAACTGGCAGCTGGACCCCACAGAGCTGGCCAGCAAGTTTACCTCTCGTACCAAAGCCCTAGTCCTCAACACACCCAACAACCCCTTGGGAAAGGTACCTGAGAGACCTCCTCCGAGGGACCCCTCCAGATTGGGTTCAAGTCCTTGCTGTGTTGGGCCTCAGTTTCGTCATCTGCGAAGTGGGAGGGCAACTTGTAATGACCTCTGAGGACCAAGGCTCCCCAAGGTCCCAGGGACAGGGGCAGGAATCCCCTTGGAAGGTGTAAGTGCTGGTTGGTGGAGCAGGCTAGGGGCTTCCATGACCCCGGAGACCCTGGGAATGGTGACCCCACCTCTCGCTGTTTCTTCTCATGTGTAAAATGGGAACACGACAGAACTGAGGTCGAGGAAAATCCAGTTGCCCAGCTGGGTGTCTCTGCCCTCATATGACCCCTGCACTTACAACACCGTAAGTGGGGAGCCCCACACCCAGCAATTGTGCGACACCAGCTGGGGTAGCATCAGATCCCACAGGTTAGGGCCCACCCTTCAGATGCCCGTCCAGCTGGTCACCGGTGCTTCTGACCGATGGGCTGTAAATTTGAGGTTCCCACCACGCCCTCCTCGGATCCTATTAATTTGCTGGCGCAGCTCACAGAACTCAGGGAAACACTCAGGCTTAATAGTTTATTAAAGGAGTTGGGCAAGGATGCAGATGAGAAAGCAGACATCAGCCAGGTGAAGAGATACACAGAGCGAGGTGTAGGAGGATCCCGAGGAGCTGGGGTGCGTCACCTCCCAGGATATGACTGTGCTTACCAATCTGGAAGTGCTCCAAACACTGTGCTCTTGGGATTTTATGGAGGTCTCCTTACATAGGCATCATTAATTATTATAATTTTTTAAAGATTTTATGTATGTATTTGAGAGAAAGAGACAGAGGGTGCGCATAAGCCGGGGGAGGGGCAGAGGGAGAGGGAGAAGCAGACTCCCCACTGAGCAGGGAGCCCGACACTGGGCTCCATCCCAGGACCCTGGGATCATGACCTGAACTGAAGGCAGAGGCTTCACCGACTGAGCCCCCCAGTGCCCTGTGATTAATTATTATTAACCCCATTTCCAGCCCCTCTGCTCTCTGTAGGATGGAGGTGGGACTGAAAATTCCAAGCTACTAATCATGGCTTGGTCTTTCTGGTGACCAGCCCCGGTCCTGGAGCTACCCACGTGCCCACCCAGAGTCACCTCGTTAGAACAAAAAATGCTTCTAGTGCTCTTTTTGCTTAGGAATTTACGAGGGCTTTAGGAGCCCCGAGTCGGGGGTCAAAGACCGAATATTAGACCAAGAGATGCTCCTAGTGCTTCTGTCACTGAGACATTTATGAGGGCTTTAGGAGCGCTGCCTGCAACGGGGCAGAGACCAATATGTATATTTTCTGTTAGTTCAGAGCAGACCTCCCAGGGTCAGTGTCGCAAGGGATTCAATAGGATGAGATGGAAAAGCCCTTTGCAGCGAACTCGGTGGTGTCCGTTCATCTCTGTGAGCAGGTTTCTCTGTTTGGGGGTGGTCCCCACAGGTGTTCTCCAAGGCAGAGCTGGAGCTGGTGGCCAGCCTGTGCCAGCAGCATGACGTGATATGCATTAGCGACGAGGTCTACCAGTGGCTGGTGTACGACGGGCACCAGCACATCAGCATCGGTGAGCCACGCCGGCCGGGGGGCCTCCAGTCCCCTGCACACTTGTGGCGGGGCCCCGAGCCCAGTCTGGGAGTTGGCGCAGGCCCCGGGTTTAGGTCCCGTGGGTCGGGAGCCACGCAGGTCGTGTGACCCGGGGCAGTGGCTTCACCTCTCTGAGAGCGGGAGAGCACAGCGCCACTGCCTCCCGGGGTTGCCGTGAACGGGAGCTGAAATGAGCCCTGTAAATAGCTTAGCACAGAGCAGGGTCCGGGGTGTCGAGAGCCCGAGTGCGCGCGGGGGGTCCGGCCACCACCCCTCCCCTGCCCCTCACCCCCATCTCAGCAGCGACTCTCTTTGGCCTTGGGCAGCCAGCCTCCCGGGCATGTGGGAACGCACCCTGACCATCGGCAGCGCTGGCAAGAGCTTTAGCGCCACTGGCTGGAAGGTGAGTGGGCGAGGATCGGGTCGACGCCTCCCCCCATGATCCGGGGCGGGGGATGAACGCGCTGAATGCGCCGAAGGGCCTCACCCCCTCCCTGCGTTTCTGGTCCAGGTGGGCTGGGCCCTGGGCCCGGACCGGCTCCTGAAACACCTGCGCACGGTACACCAGAACACGATCTACCACTGTCCCACGCAGGGCCAGGTGAGCAGAGCTGGGTGAGCCGGCCGTGGGCGGGGGGGGGGGGGGGGGGCAGCCGCGGAGCCCCGGGCCTGATCAGCCCACCCCTGCGTGCGCACCCGCCCTCCGCAGGCCGCCGTGGCGCAGAGCTTCCAGCACGAGCAAGCGCGCTTCGGCCAGGCCAGCAGCTACTTCGTGCAGCTGCCAGAAGCCGTGCAGCGCTCCCCGCGACCACATGGTTCGCAGCCTGCAGTCGGTGGGCCTGAGGCCCGTGATCCCCCAGGGCAGCTACTTCCTCATCGCAGACATCTCAGACTTCAGTGAGTGCGACTGGCCAGGCTGGGCCCGCGGCGGGGTGGGGGGGGGGGGGGGAGGCGCTGGAGGGGCGGGGGCTGGAGGCAGCCCAGGGCTCAGCGTGGCTTCCGTCCCCCAGAGAGCAAGATGCCTGACTTGCCAGGCGATGCGGAGGAGCCCTACGACAGCCGCTTCGTCAAGTGGATGATCAGGAACAAGGTGGGCGGGGCTCGGCCAGGGCCCCGTGGGTGCTTTTAGAGGCCGGGCCCCCAATCCAGCCCAGCTTCTGCCATCAGCCCTAGTACGGGGGTGCATCCCTGTCTGGAATTTGCAAAAAGATGCTGTGCGGGCGTCCCGGGGCCTGGGCCATCTCGTCTATGCATCCAGCTCATCAGGCTCAGAATTCTGACCCTAAGGCTGATTTCTTCTCTGGCTTTGCCCTGACCGGCCACGTGCCAAACCCCCCCCCCCCCCCCCCCCCCCCCCCCGGCAGCCTCCACCTCCCCACCTCCCCACCTCCCCACCTCCCCACCTCCCACCTCCCCTCTGTACACAGGGAGGGACTAGGAACCATGCTCTGCCGTTCTTTTCCTCTGACCTTGACCCAGCACTGGGAGGTGCTGCAGGAAGCTAACCTTCCCTGCCCGGCCCATCGTGGGAAGCTCTCTGTCCCCCAGCGCCAAGGCCTGCCATGCTGTGGGGTGGCGTTGACACGTGGGCTTCCTCCTCCCCAGGGCCTGGCGGCCATCCCAGCCTCCATCTTCTACAGCATGCCACATCGGAAGCACTTTGACCACTATGTCCGGTTCTGTTTTGTGAAGGTAAAGGACAGGGGGCTGGAGGGGAGAGAGGGCCTCCTCAAGCTCCCCGTGGCCCCCTGGTGCTGCGGGGAGAGGGGTAGGACCGATCGGTGTTGGTGCAGGATGAGTCCACGCTCCAGGCCATGGACGAGAAGCTGCAGAGATGGAAGACTGAGCTCAGGCCCTGACGTCGCCGTTCGGCCCGGCCCCACCTGGCTCCTGCGTGCCCTTTGTCCGGGTGTCAGCCCTTCCCAGGTTGGCCGTACATGGAGCTGGGGGGCCCCCTTCTCTGCGACACAGGATGTCCCTGGGGAAGAGCCCTCCTTCGTGGTCTTGGTGGATTCAGGAGCGCTTCCCACAGTACCTGTAGTTGTGTCACGGTGGTGCGGTGGGCCTGACCTGGGCCTCCCCCTGCTCCTCGCTAGGCTGGGTCATAGAGTCTTGGGTCCCCTCTGTGTTCTCCCCAGATTTACCTCTTGACTCAAAGGACAGAGTCCAGCAGTGTACTGGCCTTGAGCCCCAGCCCTGCCCCGGCCCCAGCCCTGCCCCGGCCCCAGCCCAGGCTGCGGGATCCCTCCCTCTCCTTATCTGCTTAGATAACCTTGGGAAGTGGTCTTTCGGCTTGAGTCCTCAAGCCAGTACTTGGCACCCATAATAAAGTCTTAAGTTATTTAGACCCTTATTGGCTGCTTCTCTCTGCTTCGCACGGTGGTGCTGATCGCTGATGGGGACTGGGACGGAGCGGAAGGCACCTCACTGAAACTTAGATCCCAGCCCCTCTTTGTACAAATGTGTTTCGTGGAGTAAAACTGAGGCCCAAAGCAGGGCTGGGACTGGGGACTTGTTCGAAGTCACGGTTAGTGGTAAAACCAGGCCTAGAACCCAGGGCTCAGATGAGGGGGTTGTGCCTGTGGCACGTGTGCGTGTGCGGCCTCCGTGGAGTGTCTCACAGGGAAACACAGGGGTCAGAGTGCAGCCCAGGGGGGCCACGGAGTTTAGGCAGAAGGGGAAGAAAGGAGCTCATTTAATTGTGCACCCCCCCCCCCGTGTCAGGGGCTTAGATGCCCACCATCTCCTGAAACAAGCCTCTGAGGGGCGCCTGGGTGGCTCAGTCATTAAGCATCTGCCTTCGGCTCAGGTCATGATCCCGGGGTCCTGGGATCCAGCCCCGCATCAGGCTCCCTGCTCAGCGGGAAGCCTGCATCTCCCTCTCCCACTCCCCCTGCTGGTGTTCCCTCTCTTGCTGTGTCTCTCTCTGTCCAATAAATAAATAAAATCTTAAAAAAAAAAAAAAAACCAAGCCTCTGAGATGGGAGTTACTGTCTGTATTTTACAAGTGAGGACGCCACTTTGGAGGTGATGTGACTTGCCCAAAGCCATCGGGCTGGCAAAGGGAGAAGCAGCTTTGTTCCCAGGGGTGAGTGTCTCCCTGGAAAACCACAGTAGCTCCTGAATTCATTCGGAAGGTGGTGCTGGGGACTTGAGGTGGCCTTACATTGCCGGCCCATGTGTTTGCTCATACGATACATTTAACTGGGGGAGCTGATGGGAACATATGATATAATAAAATGTATTTAGTCTTTGTCCCTGGTTCTTGGCACAGAGCTCCTAAAACCCTTATAATTCCGTAGGAGATAGGACTGTCTTTTGTTTTTGTCTTTTGTTTTTTCCTTTTTAGAGATTTTATTTATTTGAGAGAGAGAGAGACAGAGAGAGATGAACAGGGGGTGGGGAGAGGGAGAAACAGGCTCCCCGGAGTAGAGAGCCAAGAGCAGGGTTTGATCCCAGGACCCTGGGATCATGACCCAAGCCAAAGGCACACACTTAACCGACTGAGCCACCTAGGCGCCCCTAGGACTGTCTTTTGTATTCACAATAAGCCCCTTTGAGTATGTCATTAGAGGGTCAGAGCTTTCAGTCCCAACCCCAGGCCTGATGGAGGGAAGAGGGACCAAATAGTGAGTTCAGTCACTTCCCTTGGCCAATGCTTTAAGCAATCATACATATGGAATAAAACCCCACCTAAAAAAACCCTGAATCAGTGAGGCTCGAGGAGCTTCTGGGTAGGCGAACACATTGACGCGCTGGCAGGGTGGTGCGTCGGGAGAGGGCGCGGAAGCTCTGCACCTCCCTCCCCCAAAACCTTATTCTGCGAACCTCTTCCTTTTGGCTGTTTCTGCGTGTATCCTTTATAGTGAAATTGTAAGTACAGCACCTTCCTGAGCGCTGTGAATCATTTCATGGGATTATTGAACTCCAGGGGAACGCTGGAAATGCCCCAATTTGTAGCCGTCCAGGCAGAAGTGTGGGTAGCCTAGAGACCCCACTTGCTGCTGGCATTTGAAATGCGGGGGGCGGTCTGGTGGGATTGAGCCCTTAACCTATAGGATCTTTGCCAACTCTCAGTACTTATGGTCAGAATTGAATTGAAGTGTAGGATACCCACCTGGTGTGAGAGATTTGCTGTCGGAAGGCATGTCGCACTATGGCATAGTACACTTCCCTCCCTCCCCTTCCAAACCAGGACTCGGTACTGACGCCCACAGTTCCAAAGTCAAGACTGTGAAACAGAATACCAGCTCAGAGGCTCAGGCTCGGAGCCCCTTCGCCATACTACACATAGCCTGATGGCCAGGAAGTCCCTGGTGGGGTAAACTCATAGATTTCGTGGGTAGAACCACCCCATCCAAAGGTTCCATGTCTCATGACCCAATCTATAATCTGCCCATAACTCCAATCTGTACCTCCACAGAAGTCCCAGATCTTAGATTGAGTCACCTCAGCCAGCCTGAGGTGCATAAATCATTCAGATCGCAGAGGGAGAGGCTGGGGAGATAAACACACCCCTGGAATGTCAACACATACACTGAATTAGAAATTAATCTCTCCCAAGGCATCTGGCTGGCTTTGTCGGTAGAACGTGTGGCTTTGAGTTCAAGCCCCACATTGGGCCTAGAGCTTACTTACAAAATTTAAAAAGGAATTTTTTATTTTATTTTATTTTTTTTAAAGATTTTATTTATTTATTTGACAGAGAGAGACAGCCAGCGAGAGAGGGAACACAAGCAGGGGGAGTGGAAGAGGAAGAAGCAGGCTCATAGTGGAAGAGCCCGATGTGGGGCTCGATCCCATAACGCCAGGATCACGCCCTGAGCCAAAGGCAGACGCTTAACTGCTGTGCCACCCAGGCGCCCCTAAAAAGGAATTTTTTAAATTAAAAAATTAAAAAAGAAATCAGTGTCTCCTCTGTTTGGTTGTAAACTCCAGACCAGCATCTGCTTTTGCTTATCATTGTGTCCCTGTTCCTGATGCAGGACTAGGGAGTCCCTGCTTGATAACTACTTCTTGATTGAATAAATATTGACTCAAACTTGTTTATTATTTTTATATATATTTTTTAAGATTTTATTTATTTGAGAAAGAGAGAGCGGGTGCGTGTGAGCATGAGCCAGGGGGAGGGGCAGTGGGAAAGGGAGAAGCAGACTCCCCACTGAGCAGGGAGCCTGACCTGGGGACCTGGGGCTCAATCCCAAGACCTTGAGATCCATGACCTGAGCCAAAGGAAGACATTTAACCGCTTAACGGACTGAGCCACCCAGGCACCCCTCAAATTTATTAACATAAAAAAGAAAGCTTAGCTCATTCATGGCTGGCAGGAGTGCAAATGGTCTAGTCACTTCGGAAGATAGCCTGACAGTTTTTTACAAAGCTAATCATAGTCTTAACTGCCCAATCCAGCAATCGGGCTCCCAGCTCTTTGACCAAGTGAGTTGAAACTTCCTGTCCACACAAAAACCTGCACATGAAAGTTTACTGCAGCTTTATTCAAAATTGGATGCAATCAGATATCCTTCAAAAGGTGAACGGATAAACAAAGTTTTGGCATACCCGTGTAATGGAATAGGGTTATGACTTCGGCCTCGTCTTGGGTGTAGACCTTATTTAAATAATTAAAAATAAATAAAAAGATTACATACTTTGGTTCCAACTAAATGATATTCTGGAAAAGACAAAACCATAGACATAGTGAAAAAGATAAGTGGTTGCCAGGGGCTTGGAAGAGGGTAGCTGGAACACAGGATTTTTAGGGCGGTGGACTTACTTTGTACCATACTGTAATGGTAGATAAATGACATTGTCTTTGCCAAAACCTGTAGAATGTACAACACAAAGAGTGAACCCTAATTTAAACTATGGACTTTAGTTAATAATACTGTATCAATATTGGTTCATCAATAGTAAATGTACATAGTAAGGCAAGATGTTGAGAGTGGGGGGAAATGAGTGGGGGAGAAGGGTTATATGGGAACTCTGTACTATGTGCTCAATTTTTGGTAAACCTAAATCTGCTCTAAAAAATAAAGTCTGTTAATTAAAAAACAGTAAATGAATGCCTCTATAAAAGAACTCTATAAAAGAAATTCTAAGATCATTTCAAGCTCTGGGCCTCAGGTTCCCCATGTAGAATAAAATCGAGCGGAGTTCTAAGTGTCGCGCTCGTGCGGAAACGGAGGGCGGCTCTCCAGTCGTCCAAGGATCCAAGACAGCACTGCACAAGGTGCCCCTTTGGACCTCCGAGGCCGGTGACAAGACCTGCACCCTACCTCGACCCCACCCCCTACGCGGACACTGCTCACCCAGCGAGCGCGTCCCAGCCCAAGCGCTTGCAAAACCTCCAGTCGCCTAGGCCACGCCCCCGCGCGCCATTGGCTCTCCGATTGGACGGCTAGGTGGAGGTGTGGCCGGAAGGGGTGAGTCTGATTGGCAGGGCGTGAACGACGGCGTGCGGCGAACATGGCGGAGCGCGTGAAGAAGCGGCCCTGCGGCCCGGTAAGTGGCGGGTGGTGGGGCCCCGGGACAGGACAGGAGATGGGGGCGCGAGAACGAGCCGCGTGGGGGCCCGTGGCGGGGCCGGGCCGCGCCTCCCGCTCCCTGCTTGTCGCTGATCCGAGGCCGGAAGCCCCGAGGTCCCGCATGCTCGTGGCCGCGTGCGCCCCTGCTTGGATAAGAACCGGGGGTGGGTGCCGGGGTCCGAGCCAGGGCCGGGACAGCGTCAGGTAACCCGTTGCTGGAGCCCCTTGCAGCTACTCTGACCCGGGCGTGGATTCAGGAGATGAGACCCTGCCCGCCCTCTCGAGCCCTTTCGAGGCGTATCTCTTATGACTCCCAGGGCGACTTTCCCCCTGAGCTTCAGTTTCCTCTTCTCTCCTGTCAGACTCGATTCAGCAACTTATTGAGTGCTTGCTATGTGTCAGACCCGGTCCTAGGCACTAAAGTATAGCAGAGCTCTGCCCTCCGACGCTCTCCCAGCAGCGGCAGTGAAGGGCCGATCCGTGGTTTCCTCACCACCCCCATTTATAGGCAGGAAGTGGGACTCCCTTCCAGTTGTGATCATTAAGCCTCACTCCTATACCTCTTCCCATTCCTACTCTAGGGTGAACATGGCCAAAGGGTCGAGTGGCGAAAATGGAAGCAGCAGAGTAAGTAAAGGGGTGGGGAGGAGTGGATCTATTTAGCCTTGCCCGAAGCCACTCCAGCAGTGCACTGCTGAACCTGGGGGAGAGCCTCCAGGTTTGTCCCTCTGGGTCCCCCAGCACCCAAAATGGGAAAGAAGGGGCCACGGAGTTTCCTCTGGCTGCTCGCTAAGCAGCTCTGGAGAGCCCAGGCTGATGGTTCTGGGAGGACACCATCTCCTGGATTGCTCCGTGTCCCTCTCCCTCCAAGTCCCTCTCCCCTCCACCAACCCACATGTCCTCTTCTCCAGAGAAAGAGGAGAAAAAGAAGTGGAAGGATCTCAAGCTGATGAAAAAACTGGAGCGGCAGCGAGCACAGGAGGAACAGGCAAAGCTCCAGCAGCAAGAAGAGGCGGCTGCTCAGAGGGAGGACCAGGGTGAGCAGGCTGGGTCCTGGGCAGGGGAGAGAATGTCCTGTCTGGAAGGGACCTTAGAGACCCATGGGTCCAAACATCTTGTCCTGAGGGAGAAACTGAGGCCCAGAGAATGGGAAGACCCGAGTCCTAACGTCCTGCTTAGGTAGATTTCAGTCTTTTGGGACATAAGCGTCCCATATCATAACTTCATACCTCCAGAACTCAGCATCATCACGACAGTTTTTGGTGTTGTTTTTTTTTTTTTTACTTTTTTATTGAGCACTTTCTGTGTGCTTTAATCTAGTTTTTCGTTTATTTATTTTGATTTTATTTTTAAGGAAGCTCTACACCCAACGTGGGGCTTGAACTCACCACCCCGAGATCAAGAGTTGCGTGCCCTACCGACTGAGCCAGCCAGGCGCCCCTTATTTTGATTATAATAAGAATTTGTCTTTTTTTTCCTCGTTAAATAATACTTGTTCAAAACAACCCCTCCCCCAAAATACAGAAAACTATAAAGAAGAGAAATCCCAGCAAACACTGCGGTGAGAGTTTCTCCAGATGTTATGTTATATCCACTCATACATATGTAGAGAGTAGACAGATACGGTTGTACAAAAGTGAGATCGCTTTACCCATTTGCTTCTGGACCTGGTTTTTCTCATTCCACATTGTGCCCTGCGTGTCCCTCCACATCCGTACGTCTGGATCTCTCCTAACAAATTGTATCTTTTCTTCTTGTCTAGACCCAAACCTCAGGAGGGTTAGGGTGTCATAACGTGCCCTCTAAGCCCATTGGCTACCAGTGACGAGGGTGACAGTGGGAGCAGAAACTGAGCATGTCAGCTGTTTCAGACACCAGGGAAGTCCTTCCTGGGTGTCCCTTCACGTGGCTCCCTTTGGGTGACTTTGGGAGAGAGAATATGGTGTTCCCCCGGAGCTAGACAGCCTGAACCCATATCTCAGCTCTCTTGCCTTTTGTGTGACTTTGGGCCACATGTTTGATCTCTCTGGGTCACAGGGTTCCCACCTCTCGATGGGGATCATAGTAATACTTGGGCTTATGAGGCATATGCACACAGAAAAGGCCCTAATAATATTAGCTGTCTTTAGTCTCCCCATTGGACAGCTGGAGAACTGAGGCAGTAGGGGCAGAGCGAGCATAGGAACTTGGGCCAGTGCCTCTAACCACTCTCCAGACTTGCCCTGTGGTGTGCCCTGCTCCTGGGAGCGTTGGGGACCAGTAGATCCATTTTCCTCCTGGGTAGATTGAGGCCTGGAAAGGGGAGTTGGAGCTATTTTGCTGGCCTCAAAATTGCTCCCAGAGGGAAAGTTCTCTAACTCTGGGCCCTGGGATTCGAGGGAGGGAGGGGAAAGCACGGCCCTAGCCTCTCAGACTGACCGTGAGCGCCCCTCCCCTGCCCAGGTCGGCCCTACACCCTAAGCGTGGCCCTGCCAGGCTCTATCCTGGACAATGCCCAGTCACCGGAGCTCCGCACCTACCTGGCTGGCCAGATTGCCAGAGCCTGCACCATCTTCTGTGTGGACGAGATTGTGGTGTTCGATGAAGAAGGCCAAGATGCCAAGTGAGGGGGCCATCCAACAGGGCACCCGGGCTCAGGGAGGAGGGAGGGACTGCTGGGATTGACTTGGCTTCATCCTCGTTGCTGCCTACTTACCTGGGCTGAGAAAGCTGCCTGAAGTGTCCCCGGGGGGTCTGGTGGGAAGAGTCGCAAAGCCAGGGCACTACAGGGGTCAGATTGGGTGGAGGAGCTCTCGAAGGGAGCACAGTAGGCTCTGGAAGCCCTATCTTTCTCTCTCCAGGACCGTGGAGGGAGAATTCAGGGGAGTCGGCAAGAAGGGGCAGGCATGCGTACAGCTGGCCCGGATCCTGCAGTACCTGGAGTGTCCACAGTAAGGGCGTGAAGGGCAGGCCCTGAGCGTGATGAGGAGGAGGAGGTGACGGGGAGGAGGAGGGGTCGGTCGAGGTGCAGGTCAGCCAGGAGGTAGCCTCCCCTGGGAACTGCCTGAGATCCACGGTCTTTACTAGGTATCTAAGAAAGGCGTTCTTCCCCAAGCATCAGGATCTCCAGTTTGCAGGTAAGGCCGGAGGGGGTGCTGACCTCCCTTTCTCATGGATTATCCCCCAGACCCTGAGACATTGCTGTGCAGTTGAGAAAACAGGCCCAGGCAGGGCAAGGCCTGTGCCTGGCGGCAAGCAGCAGGTCTGCAGCAGGCCTGGAACTCGGAGCAGGCCTCCAAGGTTCCTGCCATACCACCGTGTGCCTTTGCGCCTCCCTACCCACAGGGCTTCTGAACCCCTTGGACAGCCCTCACCACATGCGTCAGGATGAGGAGTCCGAGTTCAGAGAAGGCATTGTGGTGGACCGGCCCACCCGGCCAGGCCATGGGTCCTTTGTCAACTGTGGCATGAAGAAGGTAGGGATTGGGAGAGTGGGTTGGGACATACGTTCCAGACGTACCCAGGCCACAGAGGGCAGGCAGGGTCCTGTGAGCGGGGAGCCCTGGCCCCAGGCATCTGTGCCTACAGTCACCCCACTGATGCAGATTTGGGCCAGAGAAGTGCCCCCAAACAGGGCTCAGTAGATAAAGCCAGGAGCAAATGTACTGTTTCTTAAAAAGTCACTGAACAGAAGGTAGTCCTCATGCTCAGACCCAATCTGCCCCAGCCAACACCCTACAAAACAAGTTCCGAATCCCTCTGGGGCAACTCCAGCAGGATCCGGAGCCATGCCGGGATTGGCGCATTCGTCTGCCACCTGCTTCCTCTCAAGTCTTCCGGAGTCAGAGACAGAAACATTTCAATGTGGAGGGTCCCCTCCCCTCAAAAAGAGTAGACCAGAAATGAGGGGCTAAATGCAGACCAGGATGACCCAGACGAAAGGAGAAAACAGGAGAAGCCTCAGAAAGGAAAGAGAGGGCCCTATCCTGAATTCAGAATTGGCACAAAACAGACATCGGGTGTCATTCATCACAGCTCCCACTGACCTCACGCCGGGCCCTGGGCAGCGTAACAGGAGCTGTTGTTTATGGAGAGTTTGCTCTTCGACAGAGGAGGGCACCAAGGCTCGCAGAGGTTAAGGGGCCTACCCAAACCCGTGTAGCTAGGAAGTGGTGTAGCCATGTCTGTTCAAAATGTAGAAGATGGGATTTCATCTCGCGAAGGACTTCCTGCTCTGTGCCAGGCCCAGGGCGCTCGTCTTTGCCCAGTGTCCTGTGGTGCATGTTTGCAAGAATGGTCTCTTTTTTTTTAAAGATTTGTTTATTTGAGAGAGAGCGCATATGTGCTCGCATAGGGGGCAGGGAGGGGCAGAGGGAGAGGGCGAGAGTCCTCAAGCAGACTCCCCACTGAGTGCGGAGCCCGACGTGGGGCTCGATCCCAGGACCCTGGGATCTTGCCCTGAACCAACACCCAGAGTTGGCTGCTTAACTGACTGAACCACCCAGGCGCCCACAAATGGTCTCTTGAGAGCAGGTCTGGCCCAGGTGCCAGAGAAAGGGGACAAAGGACCCCTTTGACCTGGACCCCTCAGGGACCTTTCCCGCTAGCTGCCCAGAGCCCCCTCCTTCCCCAGCATCTGGGAGAATGATGACACCTGCTGGCCCTCTGGGGAACAGCACCCATTTCTCCTGACTTCTCCCCAGGAGGTAAAGATTGACAAGAACTTGGAGCCTGGACTTCGAGTGACGGTACAGCTGAACCAGAAGCAGCTCCCAGGTATCTGGAAACTTCCCAGCCTGGCCAGCTGCAGGGCTCGGAACTGCCTCCTGCCACCTCCTTGTCCTTTGCCCCATCTTCACCATCTCCCTGCTTCCTCTCCAGAAAGCAAGACCTACCGGGGAAAAGTCGTGTCATCGCAGGACCCTCGCACCAAAGCTGGTCTCTACTGGGGCTACACGGTCCGGCTGGCCTCCTGCCTCAGTAAGGACAGAGCTTCCTCCTTTGAAGAGTTGACCCCTCTCTGGGAGGCCACAGAGAGCCTTGTTTGACCCAAAAGGCAGACCAGGGTCCTGTTCCTGCCACCTTACTGTGTGTCGGTCCTTAAGTGAACGCCTTTCCTTCTCTGGGCCTTGGTCTTCCTGACTGCACTTCTTGGAACACCGTAAAGGACTTCTGAGGAAAAGGATCGTGATTCGTTAGTAATGTCTGCCGTGGGGTTGGGAATAGGACAAGAGGACCAGATAGGTCCAAGGTGCACTATGAGTTCTCAGAGCTCAGGGCTCCTTCCTACCCACCTTCTGCTTTGTTTCCTCAGGCTAGCACAGGTGTGGTTTCTCCCTGCTGAGTCCCGGACTTTCCAGAAATGGTGGATGTGTGTGGCTGGGTGTGGCCGCCTGAGTCCCCTTCTCCACCCCTTCCCCGCAGTATACAGACACACATAGCCAAATGGCTCTGGCATTGGACCAGGACCCCCAGTGAACCAGTCTCTTCCCCCAGGTGCTGTGTTTGCTGAAGCGCCCTTCCAGGACGGGTATGACCTGACCATTGGGACATCAGAGAGAGGCTCGGATGTGACCTCCGCCCAGCTTCCCAGCTTCAGGTGGGTACGGCCTGGGGCAGGGGCCGGGGTAGGGGGAATAGACCTGGAAACCTGTCTGGTAGGGGCAGAGCTGTACAGACCGGGCCCCTGCTGTGTCCCGGGAGTGGGGGGCTGAGAGCTCTGGGAAGCTGCATCCAGTGTGGCCTTGGTGAGCAGTGACTGATCCCCCCTGTGGGTGCCAGGCATGCTCTCGTGGTGTTCGGGGGCCTCCAGGGGCTGGAAGCTGGAGTGGATGCTGACCCCAACCTAGAGGTGGCTGAACCCAGTGTCCTCTTCGATCTGTACGTCAACACCTGCCCTAGCCAGGGCAGCCGCACCATCCGCACCGAGGTGAGCCTTCCTGCCTCCCGCCTCCAGCCCCAGGCTGTTCTCAAGGTCCTGCCGCCAGCCAGGGGTCTGTCCGAGCGGGGGTGCCGTCCCAAGGCTGTCTTGAGCCAGCCTCCTCTGGAGTTGGTTTCCTGACAGCCTCAGCCTCTCACCACCGCGAATTCCAGCAGGGACGGGGTAGGAGTGAGCTGGGACTCAAGAATCCTGGGTGGGTGCTGGTGCCCGTCCAGCTGCTCCCAGGCTGGGTGACGCAGGAGACCCTGGCCATCCCAGCTCTGGGCCTCAGTTTCCCCAGCCATACGCTCAGTGTTCCACTTCCTCACACGTGACCGTGGTGGGCAGGGCCACCCTCCCCGCTGGGCCTCACTGGCATCTCAGTCCTGTGGCAGGCAGTATGCAGCCAGCTCTTGGAGCCTCAGTCCTGGGCACCCATGGGACCAGTGGACCCACTTCTGAGGTCCGCACACTAGAGACACTTGGCTTCCAGTAGTCTCAAACAGGGTTGACTACACAGGGGGGCAGCTCCAGTCTGTCCCTGACGGCCCTACAGGAGCCACACCCTCCCCGCAGGAACCCCTGCACCCACCCTGTCCTGGGGCTGAGAACTCCCCTAATCCTGACCCTGACCCTGGGAGGCAGGTATTACCATGAACACGTTTTACAGAGGGGGAGAGTGAGGAGCAGAGAGGGAGAGCCCTTCCCCAGCAGGGCACGCAGCCAGCCCGTGGCAGATCGGCAGGGTGTGGCCGAGCCTGTCCTGAATGTCCTTGGGGCTCTGTGGAGGGCAGCAAGCCCCTGGGGGTTGGTCCCGGGTGGCTGAGCCTGGCAAGGCCCCAGCCCACGGCCGCACTCCCCTCCAGGAGGCCATCCTCATCTCCCTGGCCGCCCTGCAGCCTGGCCTCACCCAGGCGGGTGCCCGGCCCAGCTGAAGGTCCTGTCAGGCCGAAGACAGCGAAGAAGCAGCAGGAAAGCCTGAGGCTCCTGAGCGGCCCCTGGGACAGACACGGCCAAGACTTTCGTCTCCAAAAATCACCACCTTTAATGCGACCCAGTCCCCAGTCTGGCAGGGTACGGCCTTCACTTGCAGCCTGCAGTGATGGACTTGAGGCTGCCTGCCCGTGCCAGAATATTTGGCACAAAGAGCAGCCCCGAGGCCCGCTCAATGCTCTCGATGGGCACCAGGAAGCGCTCCAGCGGGACCGCCTCATCCACAGGAGCATTGGGCATCACGTAGGAGCGGAGTTCGATCTGCCCGCCTGCTGCCTCCAGGATCAGCACCTTGAAGAAGTGGGTGGGCACCGCCACGTGGTTCTTGCCGATGACCTGGTACTTCACGTAGGACTTGCCGTCAGCCTCCGTCCTGCAGGCAGACCGGGCACACGCGGCTTTCAGAGCTCTCGAGGGGTCTGGTCGGACCTGAGGCTATACCTCCAAGAAGCCTTCCCCGACCTGACTTCCACCTTGCATCAGCCTGTAGCACTGCGCCCTCAGCGGGAGGCTTCTGTGCCCTCCTCGGCGCTCCCTGCAGGGTAGACACTCCCCTACCCTGTTCTCCTCGGGCCCAGCACTGGGTCAGGCAGGGTGGGTGGTGGCAATAAACTCTGCTGAGAGAATCAGGCCTCGTGGGCGTTCACCTGCACTCGTGCAGCACAGGGCATGGGGCCCAGGACACGGGATGGGTGACTTCCAGTCTTCCCCTTGGCGGGGCGACCCCATTCAGCAGGCACCTGCTAATTACCAGTGCCTTGGCCAGCCCATGCTGACCGCTTCCTCCAGTGACCTCCACCACCCCCCTTTCACCCCTAAGCAACCATGAGGTAGGGAATGGCTATTAGCCCCACTGTAGAGGAGAGGATATTGAGGCCATTTGCTCATGGCACCCAGAGACCAGGTGACAGGGCCTGGGTTCCATCTCAGGCCTGTGGATTCCAGAGCCAGCAGCTTTGCCACAACCCTTTGCCTCCCCGATCTCAGTCTTCAGTGGGCTGGAAAACTCAGCATGCCCAGAGGAGCTCAGTCCCTTCTACCTGGGAGACAGGGCTGCAGAGGGACAAGAGTGAAGGCTCAGGGTCAGGGAGATGGACATCAAACCCCTGGCTCCAGGAGATGGGTGAGGAAGGGTGCTCCAAGCAAAGGAGACAAAGCAAGAGCCTGGTGCAAGGCTATCTGGACAAAGGGAGTCAGGTGCATGTGGCAAGAGGGGAGGAAAGAGAGGAAGAGAGAGGCAGGTTTGGGGCCTGGTGCCAGGAGCAGAAGAGACAGTCTTGGTGGGTACCCCACAGGTCTCCAGCTATAGAAATGCAATTAGGGGGCCTGAAGCAGGGAAGAGACAGTCTTGTCAAGAAACCAGATGACGTGACTTGGCACTGCGTGTGGACCCGGAGGCTGAGGCAGGCCTGGATGGTGAGTGACAGGAGGGGGCCTCTAGTGAATGGGAGGCCCTGGCATCCCCAGCATCCCCCACCCCACCCCCAGTTCTAGCCTTACCTGGGCAGGAAGAGTGGCCCCGTGCATACATAGACATTTTGGTAGGTGCGGGTCAAGCTGCGGCTGTACTTTTCCAGGTTGTTCCAGGCATTCTGGTTGAGATGGGGCACCTGGTTGGAGAGGTGGGGCTCAGACTATGGCTGGGGCCCTTCCCCCATTGTCAGTTGGTCAAGAATTGGCACCAAGCCGGGATAGTCCGATGGGGAGTGGAGTGGGCAAGCATGCTGAGGTAATGGGTCCAAGGAAGGAGAGACGCCTTCAGGCCACCTGGCCATGAGGGTGCAGCCAGACAGAGCTCAGGGGGTGCTAGCCCGCCCCCATCCAGAATGGGAGGACTAACATCCCAGGTCTCAAAACCGTTCCTCAGCTCCAAAGAGCCACACTAAAGAAAGGGGCATTTCTCCCTCTTTGGAGAGAAAAACAAGCCTCCCCTGACCCCCCCAACCCCAGGGGCTCATGGGAAGGCCAACTCCCCAGGCCTACCCTCTCTCCTTTCTGAACTGCAGGCAGAGCCCAGCAGCTGGAAGTCATGGGTCTGCTCTTGACTCCCCACTCTTGAGTTCTCCAGTGTCTAGTCAAATGGGCAGGGAACTGTGATGCTGGGAGAGCAAAAGTCAGATGGGAGGCTCAGACCCCCTGGGCTTCACCCAGAGCCCCAGGTCAAGTCTCCAGGCCCTGCTTGAACTGGGCTTGAAATAGGGCACACAGTGACTGCTAACTGCTGACTTTGCAAATTACTTTCCTTTGATTCCTGGGAGGCAGGCAGGGAAGGCCAACTGGCTGAAAGCTCAGGGTCCTCTAGACAGACTGCCTGGGTCTCCTGCTGTGTGACAATGGGCCAGTCACTTTGCCTCTCTGTGCCTCAGTTCCCTCATCGCAAATAGTAGGTGCTGAATGCATGCCTGGCCCAGGAGGAGTGCTCAGTACTTTGGGATGCATTGTTTTCGGTTCCTCGGCGCGGCGCTGCGAGGAAACTGAAGCTCAGGGAGGTGCCCAGAGGCCCACAGTTAAAGTCGGACCGCAGAGCGGGTGCTGGGTGGCCCCGTGCTCGGTGCCTCCCGCCTGGGACGCGCGGGGTGAGCAGCCAGGCGCCTGACCCGGAGCGCGCACTTGACAGCTTCTCTGCTCCGCAGAGCGCAAGCCGAGGCTCCGAGAGGCTCCGGGGGGCCGGGGCGCGGGCGCTACCTGGGGCGCGACGTTGCTCAGGTAGAAGGTGTCCTCCATGGCCTTCTGGCTCCAGCGGTGGTTGGCGGCGGCGGCGAGGTGGCCGCGGTCGAAGCCGCTGCCGCGGTAGTCGGCGTTGGTGGCGCGGTGGTACGCGTGCACCGAGTCGTCCTCGCGGAAGTCGCACGAGCGGCGGTCGCCGTCGCCACGGAGGCGCTCGGGCCGCAGCTGCTCCACCACCCAGAGCGCGCCGCGGGTGCGCGGGTCGTAGCACAGCACGTACGACTCGCGGCTCTTGAGCTGCGCCAGCCCCGGCAGCCCGTACTTGGCCAGCTCGCCGGCGCCCGCCGGGGCCCCGGGCTTCGCGGGCACGGGGGGCAGCTCGGCCGCCGCGGCCACGGGCAGCACGGGCAGTCGGCCCAGCAGCCCCGGAGGCGCCCGCGCGTCCACCCGCCGCCGCCGCCAGCCCTCGGCCGCCGCGCCCAGCCCCGCGCCCAGCGCCAGGGTCAGGCCGGCCCGCAGCGCCTGCATGGCGGGGAGCGCGGCCCGAGCGCAGCTGGAGTGCGGCCCTCTACGCGCGGGGAACGCCGCGACCTCCGGCGTCCGACCCGCGAGGCTCTTAAAGGGGCCGCACCGGCCTGCGGGGCCCACCGCGGGGGAGGGGGCCGGGGAGGGGCGCGAGAGGGTGAGACGCTCGTCGTTTCCACTCACGGGCGCTTCGAACAAGGGACCCCAACAGAGCGGGTCGGGACTGGCGCGGAGCAGACGTCCCGGCGCCCTTTCTTTGCACTTTTAAGACGCGCACGAGGCGCGGGGGGGGGGGGCGGGGGGCACCGGGTCACTCCCTCCTGGTTCGTGACTGGCTGCCACCGCCCGGCTCCGCCCCGCCCCGCCCCCTCAGTGGACTGACGGGGACCTTCCGCGCGGGCTGTAGGAGCTCGACTAATGAGGCGAGGACGTGTCAGGCACTGACCTCAAGCGCTTCCAGTACTACCTGCCTTAACCTTCAAAAGAGCTCCGAGAGGACGTTCCTAGTTGGCAGAACAAGAAAACAAGAACAAGACCCCTGGTCTGCCTGACACCAAAATTTACTCCCCTAACCACTACACCGTAAGTCAAAAGTTCTAGGACATCGGTAAATATTTTAACACCGGACAAGAGGACAGGGATGCAGGCAGCTGATTGGAACAGAAACGGGCACGATTCTAGAAGGCAGTTTGGCAGTATGTGTAACAACCTTAAAAAGTTTCATACCTTTCAACCTAGTTAGAGGACTGAGCTGGGGAAATGAACCGGGAACGCAAGGATTTTAAACAGGAAAGCTTCCCCACAACGGAGGCAGAAATAAGCAAAATATCCCAAGATAGGGGCTGGATTCAGACATTTTCAGCATATGAGAATGCTATGTAGCCCGTAAATATATTTTAACATCATACAGCAACTTGCTTACCACCTAACCTGAGGGGGGAGACAGTATACAAAACTGTATCAAGAAAATGACAACGATGTAGCAAAGACTAACACGTTCTCGGTGATTTTCTCTAGATTGTGGGTAGTACGGATTTTATTTACTTGAATTCTCAAAGCTTTATCAACCTCAAAAATAACTTACTTGTAATCAAGTGTGTAGTGCCTCCTTCCCTAGCCCACTGGCCTTTTGCCTCCAGCTGCAAATCGCAGTGGTCGAATGAGAAGACTTGAATGGGCTCGTCCAACAAGAATTTCCCAGCCTTTTTCTTTGCCCACTTTCACAGTCTCCTGACCACCCCTGCTCAGACTTTTCCTTGTTTCAGGCCATCATAGCACCAATGCCCATTGCAAAGAACACATGATTTATTAAAGACAACTTGTCATCAACAGCATTGATTCAAGGAAATAAAACTGATGAAAAGAACAAAAGCAGACTCACATTCTGACCCCCAAGTGAGACCTGCTGAGTTCATTTTGCCCAATCTATAAGCGTCCAAAGTCCTGGGGGAAACTTCCCAGTGGGGAAGCCTCAGGCACTCTGGCTCTCAGGGCACCTCCCCGGAGAGTCTGGGGTGGGGGAATTACCAAGGGCCCTTCCTGTCTCCAGGCAGTATCCCACTGGGGACCACAGCCTCATCTGGACAGGGTCCCTGCTCTTGACCCTCATCCCAAGGTCAAGGAGAGAGCACTGGACCTAAACCTGTCACTGAGGCGAATCAGATGCAGTGATTCAAGTAGTATGGCCCCAGGAGGGAAGGCAGGGGACAGGCAAGAGGGAATGCATCAGGTGTCCTGGGCAGAGTCTACTGGGTCCCAGGCTGGGGCCCAAGCCTCAAGCTGTGAAGGGGTCAAAGTTGGGACTGAACCACCAGCTGACAAGTTCTGGGAAGAGGCTGAGCTAGGCTGGTGGGAAGTGTCTCTGCGCCATCTGGGGTCTAGCAGTCCGGAGACGATACCAGCCCTCTCGACACCAGCCCTCCCGTAGCCCTAACCCTCAGTTCCAGTACAGAGCTCACAGCCCTCCCAGCCAGGACCTGCTGGAAAATCAGGAAGGTCCCAGAGGCAGGGGGAGAGGATGTGGACTCTGACCTTGGAAGGTCAGGAAGACTGTCTCCAACTGCTTTTTACCCTCCTGGCCCCACCCTTCACCTCCAAATCAAGCACTAGCCAGTCTGCAATAAATAACCAGGAGTCTGAATAAATAGTAAAAAATCTCCCAAATACTGTGTGTTGGGAGAGGAAGAGGCAAAAAGGCATGTGCATAACATCCCAGCAGCATCCAAGGTACAACCTGGTATAGGAGCCACTTGGGGACAGCTTCTTCCTGGCCCACAGCCAGGCCTGGGCGGGCAGCACAAAGTCCTGCCTACCAGCTCGGGAAGGCTTTAGGGACAAGAGGGCCACCACTGGCCAGTCTGAGGAGAGGCTGAGGACCCCTGCCACATTGCCCAGCCTTCCAGACCCAAACCACCTGCCTCCTCACTAGAGGAGGAGGGGCTTGGTCAAAGTAAGCCCGCTCCTCCCACAGCCCCAAGGCAAGAGAAGAAAGCCGCTCCTGCTTGGGTGCCCCTGCCCCAAATCCCGGGAACAGCCCAAGCAGGTGACCAGGGAAGGGCCAGCAGCTCCTTCACCCTGCTTGCGGGAGACACACCTTTCCTCGCACCGACAGGATCCAGGGCTGTTAAGCTCAGCTACCCCAGGCCCAGGGAGGCTCCCATTGGTCCCACCTGCCTTTGTATGGGCCTCACCGCTCTGGGCCAGGATTTGGAGGCCGTGGGAATGACTACTCTCCTGAAGCACTTGGATCCCAACCCCTGGTACAGTACCACTTTCGTGTCCTTTTCCTTCAGGAAACAAAGGCCTTTGGGGGGAATCTCTGGAAGACCCAGCTCTCTCTCTTCTCCTTCCTCCAACCTTGGGCAGAAAGGACGGTAAGGGGCCCAAAGCCTTGTGGGCCATCATTTCTCAGCAGCTTTCCGTTTCCAAGATTTCTGTCGGGAGCAGATTCGGGGCCCTCTAGTGAGGCACTGGGACTCCCTCCCAGTCTGTGGGACCTGGGGGGCCTAGGGCTGGGGACAGGAACAAGCCAAAGTTGACCCCCAGGGACTTAGCTAAGCCAGACTCCTCATTCTGTCTCTGGGGTTCATGGAATGGGGGGGGGAGGCTGGGGATAAGGCACCCCAAGAAAGAAGGGCAGAGGGAGAATGGAGAGAGGGGCAGACAGAGCGAGAGAGTCACACACACTCTGTGAAGGGAGGGAGACAGAGAAGAAAAACCTCAAGGGACCAAAGATACCCCCACCCCCCTCACACACACACTGACAGACACACACACAGGAGCAGCAGACACCTGGGGGAGGAAGGGACACAGACACACCCATCCCTGACTACAGACAGAAACACACGCTCAGTGGGAGAGGACCAGAGGGTGTGACCTGGGCCTGGCAGCTTCTTAGCTCCTTCACAGTGTCACCTTCCCCATGGAGAAGCCTAAGCACCAAGCCCCAGAAGAAGTGGTTTCTGGCTCATTTGCCAAGCACCTCCTGCAACCAGAGCCCAGGAGAGCCGAGCAGGAGAGGAGGAAGGGAGGAGCAGAGCAGAGGCAGGGACGGACCCTTGCCAGCTCCCAGTGCCCCCAGTGTGCCTCAGCCCCAGGAAACCACCTCATGAGCTCCAGCCTTGCTCAGCAGCCTGGGCAAAAGGTCCCCGGGTCAAAGAGCAGGGAGGGAGCCAGGGCTGGGTGGTTAGAAAGGAGCATGGCACAGTGTGCCCCCAGCGGGGAGCGGCCTAGGGTGAGGGAGCCAGATGAGGAGGCCTGGAGTGGGCCAGTCCTGCAGCTTCCCCTCGGGCTGGCTGGGATCCCAGAGGCTCCTGCGTGTCCCAGAAGCCAGGGCATAGGGGTCGGTGTCTTCTCTCCCAAACCTGGGCCTCTTGCCAGCAGGCTACTTTGAGTCTTGGAGTTCCTTGGCCTTCTGAAGGATCTGGCAGACATCTGTGATGGGGTAATCCTAGCAATGGGAAAGGTCAACGATATGCCTCTGAAGTCAGCTCACCCTTCACCACCTCTGCCACACCCACGCCCTTCCCACGGGGCCCCGTCACCATGCTGGGCCCTGGGCCTCAGGGACAGAGACCACAGGCTACCAGACAACATTGGGCATTCTGCCCAAACCGCTGCATGGAGCAAACACTACACCCACTGCAGCCCGAGCTGACCCAACCCAACCAGCACCAACCAGTATCACAGCCCCTTCTCCTCAGGAACCAGGACTCCCCCATCTCTCTCCCGCCCTCAAACCCGAGTGCCGTTCATAACGAGCCTGAGAGTGGGCCTGACGTTGCTCACACACTAGTTCAGTGGGTTGCCTCATCAGTCTGAGGAGAAAGCGACTGTGACTAGGCCTGATCAATCCGATTACTGCAAACCCACCCCAGGCCAGGCGTTGAAGAAAGCGAGGCCTGGAGAGGTTGTCACTTGGCTCAGGTCACGTGACTAGCACAGCGGCACAAAGACGTGGACCCTGAGCTGTCTGCTTCTGCACCCACGTTCTTAACCACTATAGTCCCCTCTCCTCCCCCAGGCCCGAGCACTTGCACCCCCAAGCGCTACGATGGCCCAGGCGCCGCTGTGTCCCAGGTACGATGAACTTCCGTAGAGCGCGTGGTCCAGAGACGTCTAGTCATTCACTCAGGGCCACACCACACGCAAGGGGCAGAAGTGGGATGCAAACCCAGATGCAAACCAGATCCGCCTCCGGAGTCTGGACGCTTCTGCCTTGCTCCTGACCCAGCCTGTCCCAGCAGCCGGCGTGGGTGGCTGCTTGGTAAGTACGTGCCTCCCGGCTGAAGACGGGGCTCGCCGCTCCGAACCCCATACCTGCAGGAGCCGCATGTTCACGGTGAAGTCCCCTTCCAGCAACTGCTCCCGGATCAGTCTGAGGAAAACAAGCAGCGAAGGTGCTGGAACCCTGGGCCGCAGAGGGCAGGCCCAGTGGGCCCCTTCCCGCTCCCTCCTCACTCCCCACGAGGGCAGTCCCTGCACGTGCCCCTCTGCTGGCTGTCACACTCACATGAGCATGGCGCAGCAGACCAGGAGGAGGAAGTCGAAGCGGTTGTCGTCGGCGAAGAGGGAATCCCAGATCCGGATGACGTCGGGCAGCAAGAACTCCTGGGACAGCAGCAGTGTCAGCCAGCGGAAGGCGAAGAACTGGGGCTTGATGTTCTGCTCTTGCTGGGGAGACAGAGGCGTGGGGTGGGGTGCTTGGCTGCCACGCAGTGCCACGCAGCCCATCACACCGGCCACACGTGTCCGTGCCAGGCACACGGAGTGGGCAACGGCACTGGGGCACCTGGAGAGCCCCGGCCGGCCGAAGGGGCAGCCACGGCTTGCTACCGGCCGGTGCTTCCAATATTTCAACAGAAGCCAGAAATCCAACCTTTTATATAAGCTCTCCAGATTTACAAACGATGGCTTTAATTCTTTCAAAATACGGTGTGGATTATAACCTTGGATTTAGGGCCAGACAGACCCATTACCAGTCACTTACTGATAAGCCTGGCCTTGTGCTTAGTATGTGCAATAGACCGTTTCACTTACTGACTCCACACCACAGCCTTACGGGGCCGTCATTCCCCGAGATGAGCCCTCCGGTCAGGCCCAGTGAATAGTAACTGAAAAATTGTTACAAAACAGCAAAAACGTATCTGTATCAGTTTAAAAAGACCTGCTTACATGTTTTTTTTTTTTCAAATGATTTTTGTTTATAGAGTTTCTCTTCACAAAACTGTTTTCTGAAATAAACAGGGAATGCCACTCCCATAACTTTCTAGAGGATTTTTAATTTTTAAAAATGACGTTCGTCCTTTTTTCCCGGAGGACCACCACCGGGCTAAAGTCATTCAGATATGGTAAATGCCCCGCGCCATGGCTGGCACACGACGGGCACCCTACCAACTTCCTCTTCAGGCCCAGCCTGCTAGGCTCCCACGTCAGCTGCTGCCTTGGTCTTCCGGTCGCGCCACAGCGCTTGGGCAGTGCTCCCCAGCGGCAGCAGCCACTGTCCATCCCCAGACTCCAGCCAGACCTTTCCCCAGGCCTGGGTGCTCAGGAGGCCCGCTGTCTGTGCCCCTGCCCGCCTGCCCGCCGTGGCCCAGGCGTCCTGGCGCCCCTCACCAGTTTCAGGTAGAGTTCCACGTCCTTGGCCTTCAAGGTGCAGTACACCTTTTCCATCTTATAGGTGATGCCACATTGTGAGTCGTCCAGGCTCTTGATGAAGTTGTCCCGGATCTCAGCCATGAGGTTGGTGAAGCAGAAAAAGGTGTCTGCCTCGGCGTGCTCTGGGCAACAGGGACGGGGGGAGGGTAGCTGCAAGAACACTGATGCTCTCCCAAGTCCCACCCCATCTCTCACGTGTGTGACGGGCCACCCACCCTCCTGGTCAGGCTAGGGCCCTCCTCTATCCTTCACCATGCTCCTCCCCTACGCTAAGGACATGATGTCTTCTCACGTCTTCTGGCAACGCTGTACTTTCGCTCAGCAACTATCACATGCTCTTCTGATGACATTCTTCCGATCGTTACTCATTTAATTCCTTGTCAATCATTCAGCTTCCTGTATATACATCTCATCTCCTCTACCAGAATTTCGGTTATTTTTTTTTAAAGATTTTATTTATTTGTCAGAGAGCGAGCGAGCATAAGCCAGGGGAGTGGCAGGCAGAGGGAGAAGCAGGCTCCTCGCTGAGCAAGAAGCCCGATGCGGGACTTGATCCCAGGACCCTGGGATCATGACCCGAGCCAAAGGCAGATGCTTAACCGACTGCACCACCCAGGCGCCCCCAGAATTTCAGGTATAAATGCTGAGAGATCAGTAAGCTTCCAACATTCTAGAAAGCCTGAGCTGCAAAGGATCTTAGGAACCATCCAGGTCAACTCCTCACATCTGATGGAAGGGAGATGGAGGCCCAGAGAAGGGAAGTGAGCTGCAGAGCCCAACAAGGCCCATCAGCCCAGCTTCCCTTGGTCCATTTTTCTAGGGAGCCACAGGAGGGATGCGGGCAGCCAAGAGCCCTTTTACCTTTCCACTCGCTGTTGGGGTCGGTGGCAAAGGTATAGTAGAGGGGCCCCACGATCTCATTCATGCCCTGCACGTAAGCGATGCCAGGGTTGAGCTTGGCGTAGATGAACAGGATACGCTCCACCACCTCCCAGTGGGCCTCGCAGCCGTTGGGCAGCACCTCATACTCATTCAGGGAGGACGGCGCAGAGTTCTTCTGTGGGGAGCTCATCTGCGGGAGGACAGAGCCGGTAAGGCGGGTGGCGTCACAGATAACGTGTTCTCACCAGAAAAGCTTACCCTTCCAGCCTAGACTCAACTTCCAGCTTACGGGGAACACACGGCAAAGCAGGACGTGTCCAATACCGTAAGGAGAAATGGGCAGACAAATCCAGAATGTGGGATATTCCACAAGACAGCTGGACTACCGTCTGATTCACGGTGATAAGAGCTACAACAACACTTACCTCTGAGGTGACGGCGTACTGACTGGGAATGGACATTAAGGAACATTCGAGATGATGGAAATGTTTACTGTCCTGACTGACGTGCCAGTTACAAGATATATATGTAAGAAAAAGTTCATCCAGTTGTATACTTAAGATCTCTGCATTTTACTGCATGTAAGTTATACTTCACTTGTTTATTTATTTATTTAATTTATTTTTAGGTTTTATTTACTTATTTGTCAGAGACAGAGAGAGGCAGAGAGAGCGCACAAGCAGGGGGAGCAGCAGGCAGAGGGAGAAGCAGGATCCCCGCTGAGCAAGGAGCCCGATGTGGGACTCGATCCCAAGGACCCTGGGATCACGACCTGAGCCGAAGACAGACATTTAACCGAATGAGTCACCCATTTTAATTTTTTAAAGACTTTATTTATATATTTGAGAGAGAATGAAAGCAATCACAGAGGGAAAGGAATCACAGAGGCAGAGGGAGAAGCTGACTCGCCGCTGAGCAGGGAGCCCGGTGCAGGGCTCAATCCCAGGACCCTGAGATCATGGCCTGAGCCGAAGGCAGACGCTTAGCTGACTGACCCACCCAGGCGCCCATACTTTACTTTTTAAAAAAACCTTTAAGTAGGGGAGCCTGGTGGCCCGATTGGTTAAGCATCCAACTGCTGGTTTCAGCTCAGGTCATGATGTCAGGGTTGTGGGATCCAGCCCCGGGTTGTGGGATCCAGCCCCGCATCAGGCTCTGCACTAAGCAGGGAGCCTGCTTGAGATTCTCTTCCTCTGCATCTCCCCTGCGTGCACGTGCACTCTCTCTCTCTCTCTCAAATAAATCTTAAAGAAAAGAAAAAGCTGGGAGATAAATAGAAGAGGATCCCTGCTAGAGGGGGATCTTCTTGCAGCAGAGCAGAGGTCTCCAGCAGGGGTGCCAGCAGAAGCCTCGGGGGGGCTCTGCATTCAGGTGCCTGCCTGGGGTTCCCTGTGTGAGAGAGCTACAGGCTGACGCAGGCAGGGACGGTGTATGGAGCCATCCTGGAAGCACGGGGTCCTGAAGACGAAGTCCCTCTCCCATCATACACACGTGTACATGGGCGCTCACACACACATCACTAACATGTACTGAGAGCTTTCTAAGTGCAAGACAGTGCTCTACAAGCATCCTGCCATTAAATCCTCTGTACAATCTAGAATATCGGCTCAACATCATTTTCAGGATGAGGAAACTGAGGCTCAGAAATGTTAGGTCACTCGGGGTGCCTGGGTGACTCAGTCGGTGAAGCGTCTGACTTCGGCTCTGGTCATGATCTCAGGGTCCTGGGATCGAGCTCTGAGATGGGCTCCCTGCTCAGTGGGAGTCTGCTTCTCCCTCTGCCCCTCCCCCTGCTCGTGCTCTCTTTCTCTCTCACTCTCTTTCTCTCAAATAAATAAAATCTTAAAAAAAAAAAAAAAAAAAAAAGGAATGTTAGGTCACCCATCAAAGGCTCACATTACATGGTGGCACTAGGACTCGAACCCAGATTGGCTGACTCTGGAGCCTGAAGACGAGACCTCAGAGAAGTGCTTTCCAGTCTTCCAAAAATCTGCAGAGCCATGACCTCATTTCATCCTCTTGGCAATTCAAAAGCCAGGAGGATGGAAATGATTAGGCCCAGCTTATAGAAGAGGAGACGGAGGCCCAGGAAAGTGAGCTGGTATTACTGACCCAAGGTCAGATGGGTGTTCAACTTGAACTCAACTGTCCAACCACAGGCCTCAAGGTCCAGGGATGAAGCTTCTGGTCAGGTTCTCTGCCACCAAGACCAAATCGAAACCTAAAGTGGGTAAGAGCTTGGCTCTCACACCCCAATTACTATAGTGAAATGAATGAAGTCAGGTCCCCACCTTCCCTGGACCCAGAACATCAGCAGTGAGTAAGAGGGTCGCCCACAAAACCAAACATTCTGCGCCCTCCGACCCACGCAACTCTGTCCTAGTTACAGTGGACGCTGGGATCAGCTGTAACTGCCCTTGTCACCCTGGTAGCAGAAAACGGCTGCTCTCCTAGAGACACAGAGACTTGACCACTCATTCTACTGGGGGGAACAAAAGCTTCTGCAATATCATCTGTCACTAGCTTGTGAGAGCTTACAGAGAAGGGTTGTTCCACTGTTGGAGGACAATGAAACATTCTGAGGAGCACGTTGGGAGTTCCACGTACCAAAGCATAGGTATAAATTAAGGAATAAGGTAATGTGCTTCATCTGGTTACAAGCAGCTTCTCCGAGTTCCAGGAATCTGCTAGAAGAATGGGACTCAAACACTCGGCAGGACTTGGCCAGCACACGTCCTCTCAGTTCTAGCGCCTGGGGCGCCTGGCTAGCTCAGTCAGCAGAGCATGCGATTCTTGAGCTCAGGGGTGTAAATCTGGAACACCCGTGTTGGGTGTAGAGATTACTTAAAAAAATAAAATCTTTAAAAAAAAAAATTCTAGCTCCTAAGTCTCTCAGCTCCACACCCCCATTCTACCCTGGCCCTTACCCACCTTTGCCTGGACGATATAGCCGCCTCCTGACCTCCGCTGTTACCCCCCCCCCCCCCCCCCGCCGATCAATACCCCCCAGGGCCCACACCAATCCTTTACAAAGGTGGACCCGAATCATGTCACTGGCCTGCCTAAAATGCTGCAAGGCTCCCCAGCCCTCGGGACAAAGGCCCCAGGCAGCCTCACCCCCACTGATCTTGCCAGCAGCCTCCAGCAGCCCTGCCTCTAGCCAGGCTGGACCCCACTATTCCCTGAACGCACCACACTCTCTCCTGCCTGAAGCCTCCAGGTATGCCCTCCTCTCCACCTGGAATGAGCTTTCCTCGTAGTTCTTGGATGCTGGGCTTAAATGTCACTTCCTCAGGAAGTCTTCCTGGACGCCCAGGCCCAATCAGCTCCCCACCGCCATCACTGCTCCCACCACACTTTCCCATCAACGTGCAATTACTTTTTCAAGTAATTCACCGCACAGCACGGCCCTCCCCCAGTACCCCTTACACCCAGCTTTTGATACCTGACTTGCAGAAAGAACCCCAGAGGCGGACCTGGCAGGACCACATTACCCAAAGTCCCTCTGGGTAACTGTCAGGGCAGATGGTCATAGGCCCAATGGCCAGTGGCCAGGGCTCCAAGGGAAGCACGGAGGAAAAGGCTGTCCTAGGACATCCCTGCGGCCCCCAGGTTGGCTCTCACATTTGTGACTCCACTCCGGTTCCGGGCCACTGTCTGGGATTTCAGCGTTGTCTGTTCCACCCGCTTTCGAAGGGTCTCGAACTCATTCTGGGGGTCGAGGATAAGGAGGCAGGGGTACTCGGTGGCTCTCTGGAAGAAAGATATGTCTGGGCACAACCTCCTGTCAAGAGGGAACAGGACAGAGTTCTGTTACTCAGGGTGGAAGCCTGGGGCATTCCATCAGCACCCTACTGCAGGGAGCTCCAGTATCCCAAAAGGCATCTTCTGGGTTTTTTAAAAAATAACATTTTATGTTTAAAAGTTTAGTTTTTAAAGAGCAATACACTTATTATACATGCATATATACACACACGTACACACGCAAAAATATACCCATATTCTTATGTGTTATTTGCAAAGAGATACACATACAAATTTTTTAGGTGTCCGTATGGTCTTATAATCCAACTCTTCTCTTAAACCACAAACATCTCTCCACGTCAAAAACATTTATCTAGGGACGCCTGGACGATATAGTCGTCAAGTGTCTGCCTTCAGCTCAGGTCGTGATTCCAGGATTCTGGGATCGAGTCCCACATCGGGTTCCTTGCTAATCGGGGAGCCGGCATCTTACTCGGCCTGCTGCTCCCCCTGCTTGTGCACGCGTGCGTGCACCTGTGACAAATAAGTAAAATCTTTAAAATTTTATCTAATGTGCACAGGGTATTAAGTGTAGCGTGGCTCGAAATGGCCACATTGCACATTGTATAACAGGACAGCATATACAGCTGACATAGGAAGATGTCCAAGACAGGGGGAGAGGAAAAATCAAGGTGGGAGACAGTTTCTAGAATGTGATCGAGCTGGTATTGTTGTTTCCGGGCTGACTAAGGTATAACGGACACACAGCGCCGTGTGAGTTTAAGGCAGCAAGTTTTTCTCGTGAACGTACAGCAGCAGAGGCACATTTTCCAGACGTCTTACACAAAGCACATTGCAAACGCGCCCTCCAGAAACGCTAGGGACGTGCTACAGTCGCTACCAGTGTGAGACGCGAAACCGTTTCTCTAGAACGGGTTTAAGACGTGGTTCTTGACTCCCAGCTGTTAATGCACCTTGTGGACAGAGGCTGGCCCAACACCAGCTTGAGAACACAGGAGACGAGCCCCCTTTTGCACCCTGGCTGAGCCGCGCTGGGCTGGGCGTCCACCTGGGGCCTTCTGAAGATGGGCCTGGGCAACATGAGCATAGAAAGAGGAGCGGCCCCCACCCAGGGTGGTGAGGGCCTGGAGACACAGCTCACACCCGCTGCAGGAGGAACTGAAACCAGGCGAACAGATTCCAGAACTCCAGCTCTAACCACTCAGCCCCGCTGCACACAACCTCCGTTCCGGCTCCTCACGCAGCCCTGCGGGAAATCCCGCCCGCTGCCAGACCCGCCAACCCCACGGGACGGCCCAGGAGTGTTTCCACATTTCTCTGCCAAGTGGAAAAGCACACCCACGTACGCACTATAGCTCACAATTTTTCAAAAAACACACATTTGACCCTGTCCCTCCTATGCTCAAAACCTTTGCACGAATGCCCCATGTCCTCGGGATCAAGTCCAAGGTCCGACCCCTGCCTCCCTCTGGCGTGGCTTCGAGCACGCTGGCGCTCACGCAGCTCCTCGAACGTGCTTCCGCGGGCTTTCCAGGGCCTTCCCACAGGCAGCTCCCCCCAGCCACGACCCTTCCCTCCGTCTTCCCCCAAGGCCTCCCACTCCCGAGACCTCAGCCAAGGCTTCCCCCAAACTCTTTAAGCACCCTGAACGCTCCCCTCAGAGCATTTACCACAGACGCTAATTACTCAGAAGATCGGTCTTGCTGAATGACTGTCTTCCCGTCCTCCCCACCAGGTTCTAGGCTCCTAAGAGGGACCATGTCTGTCGACGCCATGCTCAACCCGGAGCCTGGCACAGAGCCTGCTGTGCAGTAGGGCCGCAATGCCTGCCGCCGGAGCGGTCAGATCAACCCATACCCGCCTGGGGCACCAACGCCACCGGGGCAGGGAGAAAGGAGCGTCAGGCCCTCGCCCCGCTTGCAGCCCCATTCACAGGCCCATACTGCTGGCCTGTGGGCCTGGACCCACCTGCTGGATGACCCACCAGTTCCTCAAACACCTGTGGGCGCGGGCTGGAAAGTACGGGACTGGAAACTCCCCAACAGTCCTACGGGCCAGCTCCTGAGCCCCAGGGCCCCACTTACCGGACGTCTTTGTCGATCTGCAGCAGCACCTCATTGTCCTTGAAGTAAGTGTTCCACCGGCTGTCGGGGTTGGGGTTCAGCGGCTGTGGGGAGAGGATCAGCTGCTCTGTGCTACGTCAGACTAGGACGTCAGCGGGCAGACTCCAGCCTGGGGGCCTGAGCAGAGGCCCCAAACCAACAATCCCACCAGAGGCCCCGCCGAGGCTCTGAGACCGCCTGTGAGCTACGCGGGGAGCCTCCCACATCACGTTCAAACTGCAAGTGCGGTCCTGCAGTGTGCTCCGAGGGCGTCCCTGCTGGCCAGGGAGCGCCCTGTCTGCGGCTGCCGCTCTCGAATGCTGCCTATACCAGGCGCTCGCTGAATGCTTGCTGGATGAATGAATCGCCCATCCTAATCCTCGGAGCGTGGGCCTCCGTCCATCCATCCCCACTTCCTGCACGAGGGGAGGGGCTTGGTATTTGAGGAGAGAACGAGGCTTCCTCCAGGCCACAGGAAGATAGTCTATTCTCACTCCTGCCCTGCTCTGACTTTCTTCAACTATAAAATTAAAACCTTTCCCAGGACAAAGAGGTGAGGAGGAAAGGAGACAGAGCCCACACGGAGGACCGGGCTCAGTGCTATGCACACACTCGGGAGCCCAAGCTATGACTTACATTTCTGACTGGGGCCAGGGCCTGGGAAGCAGAAGGGAGAGACAACAGCCTTCACAGGCCAAGCGGCCCGACACAGAAAGGAGGTACTGGACGGGCCCAGGGGACCCAGATTGGCTACACCTGTCCTCTGGGGTGGGGGGAACCTGCCAGCTCCAAAGCCTGTACCCCTCCCTATTCTGTAGCCTCACTCCCTCCTGCCACCCGTACTTACATGGTCCTCAAAGGTCACATCCTCCCTGGACACACCCATGTTGGCCTTGGCAATGCCAGGCTGGATGATCATTTCCCTCAGGAACTGGGAATATAGCTCCCTGGGGAGAGAAGAGGACAGACACATGACCCCAAAGGTCCCGTCCAGGGAGCCCAGACCAGAGAAGCAGCAACAGGAGGCAAGGCCTGTTGTCTGATACAAAGGCCCTCCCGTCATCCCTTCCTCATGGTCTCACCTCTGCTTGGCCAGGATGGAGGTCCATGAGGCTCTTTCCAAGGGGAGGTAGTTCAAGAGAATCTGCACAGAGGGAGGGGACAAAGCTCTGGCGACTCTCCAGCTCAACCCCAGACAGTAGATGGAGGCTGACCGGCCTCCAGGAAAACGTCTAATAAAGCCCAGAGAAAACCAGATGGGCTGAAACCCACGAGTGGAGGTGTGGGCTGGGGATAGCCTCCCCTTTGCTCTCCACTGCCTCCCTCCTCCTTTACCCCAAACACCAGCCCTTTCTGCTGCTTTCTTCACACAGACTCTTCCAAATAATAATAAAACCTGGTGCTCCAAGCGGCTGGAAACCCAGACACTGGGCTTTGGCCCCCACCTCAGCTAAGAGCCGTGGGCAGAGCATGGCCTTTTTCTGGTCCCATGAAGCATCACTTCCGCTACACTGTATGGGCCAGGAAGGAGAGGGCTTCACTGGCACTACAAAGCGTTCCATCCCCAAGGGGATCCTGGAGGGACACCAAGAAGAACAGAAAACCCACAACTTCCCAGAAGAGTTTCCTCGAACAAGCAAGGAAAGGCGTAGAACAAGAAGGGGCCGGGGTGGCGGCAGCCCATGCAGGAACCCAGGGACTCTCGGCAGAGCAGACGCCCCAGGCCAGGCACACCCACCTTCCAGCAGAGGCACCGCAGTCCGCCCTCACAGGGGATGCCTGTGGACACAGCAGGCAAGAGTCACGCCCCAAGCCAGAGCCCCCGGACCCCCCAGCCCTCCACCTCAGAGCCAGTTGGCAGGGAATGGAGTGGGCAAGAAGTACTTCTTCAAGGATCATCTTCTGTCAGAAAGATGACTGGACTGGATCCTAATCCTGTGTATTTCTCCCCATGATCCTTGCCCCCAGCCCAGAGCTCCCTCTGTGTGGAATGTTCTTTTGAGGATAACACCTTCTTATTCTTGGTCATTCTTCCTCAGAGCAGCGTTTACCCACCATCATCTCTTCCCAATGAAAGTCAGATCTCTTGTTACAAACGATGACGGATCCGTGGCTTCTCCTTCATAGCGTCCATCACAGTCGGGATTGTATAACATAGTTGGTGTATTTATTTAACATCTGTAACCCCGACCACCGGGTAAGCCCCAGAAAGAGAAGAACCAAATGCGTCTTACAGTCCCCGTCTCTACCATGGGGCCCAGCACACAGAAGGCATACCACAAATATTTGTGGAACATAAATTAAGCTATCAGTGGTAAGTGCTTTGTGCCTGATGGACACTATTTCACTTAATCCTCATTAAAACCCTAGTAAATAGGGAAGATTAACATAGTTGTCTGTAAAGACAGAGCAATCAAGGACTCAAACACAGGTCTGTCTTAACTCTACAGCCCAAACTCAACCACTCCTGCAGAATGGCTCCCCCGAGGCCTGGTAGATTCTTGAGCTCAGTACACATCCCGTGACCCCTCAAGGCCTTCAGGGTCTGAATATCACTCCTGAACAAAACAAACCCCTCCTGCAATACAGTCAGGAAGCTCGCTACAGCAGCCGTTGCTCCAGGACCCCTAATACCATGAACAGGAGCTAATGCCCCCACCTCAGAATCTGCCCGGGCAGGAGAAGAGCAACTCAAGAATTCCTTGCTGACAAAGTCACAAGGGCCGAGCAGTAACAAGAACCACACAGAACACCCAGGATATTTTAAAAGATAAGCAAAAATCTCCATGCTGGAAGGTTCACCATGCTGGGGAGGGCAAAGTCAAACATTGCTGAAGTCCAGCTCCTAGAGTCAGGGTCTCAAGGCCTTAACCAAAGTTCACTATTGTCGGAGTCAGCTTTGATCCCCAAGCCTAGGGCAGAACCAGGAACCGCTCTGCAGCTTACCAAGTTCCACAACACAGGAAGTGGGCTGAGGAGTGAGGAAGACACTGCGCGGCTCCAGGCTCATGTCTCCTCCCGCTCCAGCCTCCCAGCCTGCCGCGTTCAGCCTTCTCCAGTTACTCTCTGCCAGCAGCAAGCACCACTTAAACGCCAGGAAACATCCTAAGGCCCACAGGCCTGCCCTTGGTGGTCAGGGCCGTCAGGGTTGTTCAGAGTCACAAGATCTGGAGAAGTCCCCAGGGGGCGGCCTGACCCCAGGACTGACCAGATGTTGGGGCCTTGGGTACCTTTCCCTCCATTCTAAACACAATGCTGCTCTAGGGAGACCCTGAACCCAGAGAGCTGCCGCTTACCACTAAAACTGAGTTCCCGAAGCTTTTCCAAGGCGATGGTGGGCTCCTTCAGGACATCATGGAAATCTGCAATCCTAGAAGGCGGGATGGGGAGGCAAGTGAGGCACACCCAAACCCCACGGTGACAGACTTAGCGATCACTCCTGAAGCCCAAAGCTCTCCTATCACCAGTCTTCACCCTGCTCCTCCCGTCCCTTCAGGACAGAAAGGCAGCAAAGCTGTCAAGGTCCTGGCCAAAGGCATCCTTGGGGAATGACAGAACTACAGATCACTTCTTCCTCCAAACCCAGAAACAGAGAGATTCTTGTCTAGAGGTTCTCAAATGAACATCATGAAATTAGACACATTTCTAATATTTAGTGAGCAAGCATTTATTGGGCACTTCCTGCTGGCCAGGCCCAGCCCACAGGGCCACTATCTGAACTCAAGGAACCCTAGGAACCAGGAGTAACATGATCCCTAGACAAGGGGCCTGTGTCATCTGCACGCAGCTCTCCAGGCTCAAAAATATAACCATTAGAAGACCTCTGGGCTAGCCTGCAGGCAAAGACCAAAGGGTTAAAGAACAAGTCCTGGACGAAAATTGAAGAGTGAGCAAAATTTGCTGCGGGATTTGGCCTGGGGGAGGGAAGACTGGAGAATCCAGGTTCTCCAGCATGCCTTGTAAAAAACGTGCCAGGGGGACAGGGAGCATTTGGAGGGGAGGGTACTGGGGCAGAGAATTAACAGGGGAGACAAAAACTGGGGGGGGGGGAGCTGGAGAACGGGGGGCATCCAGGCCTTGGATGAGGAAGACACGAGGGGAAGAGGGAAACCCGGGGTCCAGGATGAGGGAGAGAGATGGGGTGACACCAGGGAGCAAAAGAGGTGCGTCCGCTCCGTGCCCTCTTAGCCCCAGAGGCAATGAGGTGTGAAAGTGGGCGCCCGAGACCCTCTACCGGGAGGGGGTCCCCGACTCCTGGCCGCACCTGCGCCCCCCTCTGCAAGGAGGCAGCTTGGCCGAGAGTGGTGTGGCTGGGTCGGCCCCATGGCCCTTACCTGCTCTTGTGCAGACTCGACATGGTGTTGACTTCCGGATCCCCCCGCTGCCTCCGCCGCCTCCACCGCCGCCGCCGCCCCCTAGGGAAGCGGGGCGCTCTGCAAAGGCCTCCGACCGGAAACGCAGCCCCCGGCGCGCGCGTTCCGTCTCGCCCCGCCCCTCTGCCCGACTCCGCCCCGCTCACGTGCCGCCCATCCCCCCACTGCCGCGGTCGGCCCCGAGATTGCCGGGAGCGGGGTCCCGCCGCCCAAGTTAGGGACGCGCCGGTGAGCGCGCAGGCTGTGTGCCCGAGGCCTGTTCTTTGCGCTTCCCTGGGCCTCAGTTTCCATCTATGCAGTATACTTGTCACCCTGCCCTCTTCCTTACCCGGTCCTCGCCGGCGGTACACTGTGGCGTCATTGTTTCGGGAATGTGGACCTTCCCTGCTAAACTACACAGGCCTCCAGGCTGCTCTTTTTACTGCTGAGTCCTCGACGCCTGTGACAGCAGCGCCCGCACCGAGCAGACGGTTCAGTAACTGTCGGATGGAAGAGCAGGACTACAGTTCAGTGGCTTGGCTTTTGGAGTTGATGAACGTGAAATGTACCGTATCAGCACAATAGAAAAAGAAAGCCAAGATTTCAGGATCCTTCCCGAGAAAAGACCCAACTGGCAGCCTCACAATGATTTTTCTCTACACAGAGGTGCGCATATATGTATAATTGTCCTTATTTTTTTAATTTGTCCACTGATGGGTGAAAACGTTGTCACTGGACCGGGAAACCTCAAACCCACCCTCAAGCTCTCAGGACTTCTCCGCTCCATGAAGCCCGCACACAGATACCTATCTGTTCCTTTATTCGCCAGTCCCACGATTGCTGCTCCCACTTGTGTGCTAGGTACCGAGCTAAATGTTTCTGTAGGCTGCAAAGATTACGTTCTTGTATGAAATACAAGACCTAAATGAATACTGTCATAATTGCACAACAGGAAAGGACTATTTTTCCGGATAAAAAGAATAGCAGTTGGTTAGGAAGACAAGGAAAAACACAATGGTATGTTAAGAAAATGGCAGACTGTGGGCTATCATTTAGAAAAAAATAAAGTCCTATTTCTACCTCACATCTGACAGAAAAATAAATTCCAGATGAATTAGAGCTTTTCAAGGGGAAAATCTATGGGATTAGAAGAAATACACAGAAAAATGTTTATAATTTTAGGGAAGGGAGACACAAGACCCAGAAGCCATGAAAGATAAGACAAATAACTACCAGAAATTTAAAACCTCTATGTGGCAAAGTAAAAAACAAACATCAATAGGGGGAAACGTATGCGCCCTTTGTGATAAAATGTGAATCTTCCTAACATATACGGAGTTCGTTTTTTAAAGATTTTATTTATTTATTTGATAGATCGAGAGAGCACAAGCAGGGGGAGCGGCAGGCAGAGGAGAAGCAGGCTCCTGACTGAGCAAGGAGCCGGATGTGGGACTGGATCCCAGGACCTTGGGATCATGGCCTGAGCCCAAGGCAGACACTCAATGGACTGAGCCACCCAGGAATCCCAGAGTATTGGAATTTTAAATAGTGGGGTCTGGCAAGCTGCTCTGAGGTGACATGTAAAGAAACATCTGAAGGAGGTAAGAGAGCCAAGCTTATAAGTAGGCACTTCAAAGAAGAAATAACAATGTTTCACCAAAGCCTGAAATGACATTAAATTGGGCTTACGCTGAGATGAGTATGAATTGAATAACCGTCTTCTGCCTCTTGGATGGGTAAAAGGAATCAGCATTTACTGGGGCGCCTGGGTGGCACAGAGGTTAAGCGTCTGCCTTCGGCTCAGGGCGTGATCCCAGCGTTCTGGGATCGAGCCCCACATCAGGCTCCTCCGCTGGGAGCCTGCTTCTTCCTCTCCCGCTCCCCCTGCTTGTGTTCCCTCTCTCGCTGGTTGTCTCTATCTGTGTCAAATAAATAAAATCTTTAAAAAAAAAAAAAAGGAATCAGCATTTACTGCACATACCATCACTGGGCTATGGAAGAACAGGCCTCTCTCCAACGAGTTTATTTATTTTTTCTAAGATTTTATTTATTTATTTGACAGAGATAGAGACAGCCAGCGAGAGAGGGAACACAAGCAGGGGGAGTGGGAGAGGAAGAAGCAGGCTCATAGCGGAGGAGCCTGATGTGGGGCTCGATCCCGCAACGCCGGGATCACGCCCTGAGCCAAAGGCAGACGCTTAACCGCTGTGCCACCCAGGAGCCCCTCAAACGAGTTTAAAGTGAATTAAACCAATACAGCTTTTTCCCAGAGCAATTTAACAAGTACTAATACGATTTTTTAAATTTGTATTTAACTTTCTATATTGAAATACTATAGGTTTGCAGGAAGCTCCAAAGATAGTACAGAACGATCCTTTGTACTCCTCACCCAGTTTCCCCACTGGTTTCATTTTTATACAATTTTACCAGCTTCGAGATATATTTGATGTGCCCTAAGCTGCCCATATTTAAAGTGTACACTTACATAAGTTTAGAGATATATATAGGTATATATATATACACACACAACTGTGAAACCGGCACCACTATTAAAATAATAAGCATATCCTTCGCCCTCAAAAGATTCCTCCTGCCCTTCCCATCTTCTGCCTTCTTCCTCTTTTTGTAAGCCCTCACCTCCCCCTCCCCCCCCTCCAGGCAACCGCTCATCTGCTTTCTGTCACTATAGATTAGTTTGCATTTTCTAGAATTGTATATAAAAGGGAACATATGCTGTGTGCTCCTTTTTATCTGGCTTCTGTCACTCAGCATAATTATTTTGAGATTTTGCATGCTGTGGCATGTATCAGCACTTCACTACTTTTAATTTTGTTTGTTTATTTTCAAAAGACTTTATTTTTAAATAATCTCTACACCCAACGTGGGGCTTGAACTCACAACCCTGAGATCAAGAGCCTCATATTCTACCAACTGAGCCAGCCTGGCGCCCCCACTTCATTTCTTTTTATTGCTGTGTAGATTCCATTATATGAATACACCATTGTTTATCCATTCACCTGTTGGTGAGCATTTGGGTCGTTTCCATTTGTTGCTATTAATCTAAAGCTGCTATGAACATCCACGCACAGGTCTTTATATGGACATATGCTTTCTTTTTTTCTTGGACTGGAAAGGCTGGATGAATTTTAAATTTTTAAGAAACTGCCAAAAACAGGGGCGCCTGGGTGGCTCAGCTGGTTGAACGGCTTCCTTCGCTCAGGTCAGGATCCCAGGGTCCTGGAATCGAGCCCCACATCGGGCTCCCTGCTCAGCGGGGAGCCTGCTTCTCCTTCTCCCTCTGCTGCTCCCCCTGCTTGTGCTCCATCTCTCTCTCTCTCTCTTTCTCTCTGTCAAATAAATAAATAAAAATCTTAAAAAAAAAAAAAGGACGTGCCAAACCATTTTCCAATATGGCTGTATCGTTTTTCACCCACACCAGCAGCGTGTGAGAGCCCCATTGTACCACATCCTCACCAACACTTAACATGGTTGGTCTTTTTATTTTATTTATTTTTATTTATTTTTTAAAGATTTTCTTTATTTGACAGAGAGCAAGAGAGTACAAGCAGGGGGAGCGGCAGAGGGAGAGGGAGAAACAGGCTCTCCTCTGAGATCATGACCTGAGCGGAAGGCAGACGCTTAACTGACTGAGCCACCCAGGCGTCCCTGGTTGGTCTTTTTAATTTTGACGTTCTAGTAGGTGAGTATTGGTATCTTATTATAGCTCTAATGTGCATTTCCTTAAGACTAATGATGTTGAGTATCCTGTCATGTGTTTGCCATTCATGTATGTTCTTCGGAAAAATTATCTGTTCAAATCTATTGCCCATTTTTTGTTGAATTGCCTGCTTTCTTACTGAAATTGAGGGTTTTTTTTTTTTAATGATTTTTTATTATATTATGTTAGTCACCATACAGTACATCCCCGGTTTCCGATGTAAGGCTCGATGATTCATTAGTTGTGTATAACACCCAGTGCACCATGCAATACGTGCCCTCCTTATAACCCATCACCGGTCTATCCCATTCCCCCACCCCCCTCCCCTCTGAAGTCCTCAGTTTGTTTCTCATAGTCCATAGTCTCTGAAATTGAGGGTTTTTTTTAAAAGAGTTTTGTTTGTGTGTGAGAGAGAGAGCACAAGCAAGGGGGAGAGGGAGAGGGAGATGGAGAAGCAGGCTCCCCTCAGAGCAGGGAGCCTGATGCAGGGCTCGACCCCAGGACCCTGGGATCCTGACCTGAGCCGAAGGCAGAAGCTTCAGCCACTGAGCCACCCAGGCGCCCCCTGAAATTGAGTTTTGAGAATTCTTTAGATTTCCTAGATACAAGTCTATTTGATTTTGATTTTTAATTGTGATAACATAAACAAAGTATAGAATTGACATCTTAACCATTTTTAAGTGTACAGTCAGTAGTGTTAAGTGTATTCACAAGGTTGTGCCAATAAGCTCAGAAACTCTTCATCTTGTAAAACTGAAACTGTGCTCACTAAACAACTCATTCTCTCCTTCTTCCCCGCCCCCCTGCCCTTGGTGATCCCCATTCAACTCTCTGTCTCTATGAATTTGACCACTCTAGGTACACGTAAGTGGAATCATGTAGTATTCTTTTAGTGACTGCCTTATTTCACTTAGCATGATGTCTTCAAGGTTCGTCCACACTACAGCATGAGTTAGAATTTCCTTCCTTTCTAAGGCTGAATAATACTCCCCATGTGTATGTATACGTTGTAGATATTATATACTACAATTGTTTATCCATCCCTCTGTCCCAACATGGGTTGCTTCCACTTTTGGGCTGCTGTGAATAATGCTACTATGAACGCGGGTATACAAATATCTCTTCAAGACTCAGTTTTCTGGGGCACCTGGGTGGTTCAGCCAGTTGAGCGTCTGACTCTTGATCTCAGCTCAGGTCTTGATCTCAGGATCATGAGGGCAAGCCCCACGCTGGGCTCCATGCTGGGCATGAAGCCTACTTAAAAAAAAAGAGAGAGAGAGAGAGAGACTATTTTCAATGCTTTGGAGTATATACCTAGAGGTTGAGTTGCTGGGCCATATATAGAATTAACATTCTATTTTTATTAATTAATTAATTATTATTAAAGATTTTGGGATTTTTTATTTATTTTTTAAAATATTTTATTTATTCATTTGACAGAGATAGAGACAGCCAGCAAGAGCGGGAATACAAGCAGGGGGAGTGGGAGAGGAAGAAGCAGGCTTCCAGCGGAGGAGCCCGACGTGGGGCTCGATCCCAGAACGCCGGGATCATGCCCTGAGCCTAAGGCAGATGCTTAACGACTGAGCCACCCAGGTGCCCCGATTTGGGGATTTTTTAAAGTAATCTCTGCGCTTAACATGGGGCTCAAACTTACAACCCAAAGATCAAGGGTCACATGCCCTCTGGCCTGATCAGCCAGGTACCCCCATTGTATTTTTAATTTTTTGAGGAACAACCATACTTTTTTCCGTAATGGCTAAACCCATTCACATTCCCACCCACAGTACACAAGGATTCCAATTTCTCTGCATGCTCACCAGCACTTTCCTTTTTTTTGATCATGGCCATCTTAATGGGTACAAGTCTTTTAAAAGTATGTGATTTGCAGATATTTTCTCCCAGCCTGGGCTTGCCCTTATATTCTCTTAAGCAGTGTTTTCAAAGAGCAGAAGTTCTTAATTTTGATAAAGTCTGCCATTCCTTTGACGTCATAGCTAAGAAACCTTTGCCTAATTCAATATCACAAAGATTTTCTCCTTCATGTTCTATAATTTTAGGTCCTACATTTAGGTCTATGATCCATTTAAAAATGTTACAATCCATCTTGAGTTAATTTTTTTAGAAGTTTTTTTTTTTTTTAAGATTTTATTCATTTATTTGACAGAGACAGCCAGCGAGAGAGGGAACACAGCAGGGGGAGTGGGAGAGGAAGAAGCAGGCTCCCAGCGGAGGAGCCCGATGTGGGACTCGATCCCGGAACACCAGGATCACGCCCTGAGCCGAAGGCAGACGCTTTAACGACTGCGCTACCCAGGCACCCCAGAAGTTTTTTTAATTTATTTGTCAGAGAGAGCACAAACGGGGAGCAGCAGACAGAGGGAGAGGCAGGCTCCCCGCTGAGCAAGAAGGCTGATATAGGACTCAGTCCCAGGACCCCGAGATCATGACCTGAGCCAAAGGCAGATGCTTAACCGACTGAGCCACCCAGGCATCCCTTGAGTTAATTTTTGTAAATGACGTGAGGTAGGGATCAAAGTTTATATACATGCATATCCAACTGTGCCAGCATCATTTGTTGAAAAGATTACCCTTTCTCCAACTAAATTGCTTCTGCACCTTGGTGAAAATCAATTAATCTTATGTGTGGGATCTATTTATGGACTCTATGTTTTGTTGATGTCTTTGTCTACCATTTTGGCCTCACAACACTATGTAAGTAACTTTGTAATAAGTCTTGAAGCTCCTTTATACTATAATTCTGTAGCAATATGATAAGTCTTGAACTTGTTAGGTGGGGGTATAACTCCATCAACTCAGTTCCTCCTTTTCAAAGTTGTTCTGGCCTTTGCATTTGGTCCTTTGCATTCCATATGAACTTTAGAATCAGCTTGTGAATTTCTAGGTAAAAGTTGCTGGAATTTTTATTGGGACTGCATTGAATCTATGGATCAATTTGCAAATAATTGATACCTTAACACTACTGAATCACCTGCTCCATGAACATAAAATCTCTCTCCATTTATTTAGGTCTTTAATTTCTCTCAGCAGTGCTTTGTAGTTTTCAGTGTAGAGGTCTCGTACATAATCAGTCATATTTATCCCCAAATATCTCATATTTTTTTGATGCTATCATAAATGGTATTTTTAAAATTTCCATTTCCAACTGTTTTTTTTAAAGATTTTATTTATTTATTTGACAGAGAGAGAGCCAGCGAGAGAGGGAACACAAGCAGGGGGAGTGGGAGAGGAAGAAGCAGGCTCATAGCGGAGGAGCCCGACGCGGGGCTGGATCCCAAAGCGCCGGGATCACACGCCCTGAGCCAGAGGCAGACGCCCAATGACTGCGCCACCCAGGCGCCCCCCCATTTCCAACTGTTTAATACTAGAGTACAGAGATACCATTGTTCTAAATTTTCTTTTATTATTATTTATAATAACAAAATGAATTAATTTTTAAAAGGTTTTATTTAAGTAATTTCTTTTTTTTTTTTTAAAGATTTTTATTTATTTATGCGACAGAGAGACAGCCAGCGAGAGAGGGAACACAGCAGGGGAGTGAGAGAGGAAGAAGCAGGCTCCCAGCGGAGGAGCCCGATGTGGGACTCGATTCCGGAACGCCAGGATCACGCCCTGAGCCGAAGGCAGACGCCTAACGACTGCGCTACCCAGGTGCCCCTATTTAAGTAATTTCTATACCCAACATGGGACTTGACCTCACAAACCCAAGATCAAGAGTCACATGCTCTATGTACTGAGCCAACCAGGGATCCCTAATAAAGTTAATTTATAATAAATTATTATTTCTTACTTTTAACTGCTTTTGTTGATCTTGTATCCTGAAAACTTGCTAAACTCACTCATTAGCTTGAGAAGCTTTTTTGTGGATTCCCTAGAATTTTCTATGCAGACTATTGTTTTCGTTTCCTCGGACTTGTGTAAAAAATTACTACAGATTGTGTGGCAGTCTATTTTATTGAGAATTCAATTTATTTTGTTAAGTTTTATTTTATTTTATCCTAACAAAATGCTTGTATCTATATTCACAAGGGATAGAGGCACCTGGGTGGCTCAATCGGCTAAGCGTCTGCCTCTTCGCTTTGGCTTAGGTCATGATCTCAGGATCATGAGATCAAGCCCCAGAAGAGCCCCGTGTTGGGCTCTGCAGTGGTCGTGAAACCTGCTTGAGATTCTCTCTCTCTCCCTCTGCCTCCCCCCTCCCCTCACCGCTTATGCTCGTGAACTCTCTCTCTAAAACAAATAAATAGGGGCGCCTGGGTGGCACAGCGGTTGGGCGTCTGCCTTCGGCTCAGGGCGTGATCCCGGCGTTATGGGATCGAGCCCCACATCAGGCTCTTCCGCTATGAGCCTGCTTCTTCCTCTCCCACTCCCCCTGCTTGTGTTCCCTCTCTTGCTGGCTGTCTCTCTCTCTGTCGGATGAATAAATAAAAATAAAATCTTTTAAAAAAAAAACAAAACAAAAAAACAAACAAATAAATAAATAAATAAAATAAAACATAAGTGCATTTTAACAACTTTATTGGGATATAATTCATAGACTACACATTTAGAGTATATATTTAAAGTGAACAATTCAGGGGCACCTGACTGGCTCAGCTGGTAGAGCATGGGACTCTTGACGTCAGTGTTGTGAGTTTGAGCCCCATGTTGGGCGTAGAGTTAACTTAAAAAAAAAGAAAGAATAGAATAAAGTGAACAATTCAGTGTGACCATCAAGGTCTTTCTAGCTGGACTAAGAATCAAATTGACCTAAAACAAATGAACAGGAGAAAATTAGACTTAATTTCGTACATACAGTGAATCCACACACATGGAAATTCCAAAAACAGAGAGGCAAAGTGAGATATAGATGTCATTCTGACTGGGTGTTATACACAACTAATGAATCATCGAGCCTTACATCGGAAACCGGGGATGTACTGTATGGTGACTAACATAATATAATAAAAAATCATTAAAAAAATGTCATTCTGAACCAAGGAGAAGGGGGTAGGAGTCTGAGACTTCAAAAGGAAGAAATGTAATTTGTAGGAAGATGAAAAAGCATAAATGTCTGGCAAACAAGTGTTTGCTGAGCCACATAGAAACAATGGGGCATAGAGGACTCGGATCAAACATGCCTTGCTAGGTTCCTCCCTGTCTACCATACGTGGCTCATAGTATAATGTAGTTATCTATCTATGGTCCTAGCTCTCTTCCCAGAGCAGGTCCTCTATCAATTCTTTTTAGGCAGTTGCTGGGGCGGGGGAATCTGCTGGGTTTTGATTGCGTAAATAACGTTTATGCCAATGCAAACTATCTTGGGACCGCCTGCCCTTGGCCTCTACAAGTGATTTTCACAATATTCACACAGTCATACATATAGAACTATCGTCCATCAACCATGCAACCATCATCCCTATCTAATTTTAGATCATTTCACCATCGCAAAAAGAAGCCCTGTACCCACTGGCAGTCATTCCCACCCCCCCCCCAGACCTAGGCAACCACTGGTCTACTTTCTGTCTCTATACATATGTCTATTCTGAACATACGAATAGACTCATATAATGTATGGTCTTTTGTGACTGGTTTCTTTCATTTAGCACATTTCCAAGGTCCATCCGTGTTGTAGCACATCAGTACTTCATTCCTTTTCATTGCCCAATGATATTCCATCGTATGACCGCATCATGCCATATCATTCCCATCTGCTAGTTGATAGACATTTGGGTTGTTTCCACTTCTTGACTATTGTGAATAATGGTGCTATGAACATTTCCTTTGGAGTATATACCTAGGAGTGGAATTGCTGGGTCATGTGGTAACTCTAACTTTTTGAGGAACTGCCAAATTGTTTTCCAAAGCAGCTGCACCTTTTGAAATTCCCACCAGCAATATAGAAGGGTTCCCATCTCTCTACATTCTCAGCAATACCTGTCATTGTCTCTTTGACCAGATCCATTCTAAGAATATGAAGTTGTATCTCATTGTGTTTTTTTTTAGACTTACTTTAGAGAGACAGGTGGGGGGAGGGGCAGAGGGGGAGAGGGGAGAATCCCAAGCAGACTCCAACCTGAGCACAGAGCCCGACACCGGGCTTGATCTCACGATCCTGAGATCATGCATGACCTGAGCCAAAACTAAGATTCGGACACTTAACCAACTGAGCCACCCAGGGGCCCCTCTCATTGTGGTTTTGATTTGCTTTTGCATGATGACTAATGATGCTGAGCATCTTTTCATGTGCTTGGTGGTTATTTATATAACGTTTTTTTAATTTAAATTCAATTAGCCAACATAGAGTACGTCATTAGTTTCAGATTTAGAGTTCAGTAATTCATCATTTGCATATAACACCCAGTGCTCATCACATAATGTGTCCTCTCTAATGCCCATCACCCAGTTACCCCATCCTCTACCCACCTCCCCTCCAACAACCCTCGTTTGTTTCCTGTAGTTAAGAGTCTCTCAAAAAAAAAAAAAAAAAAGTCTCTCATGGTTTCCCTCTCTGATTTTTCCCATTTAGTTTTCCCTCCCTTGCCCTTGATTCTCTGTGCTATTTCTTATATCCTACATATGAGTGAAACCATATGATAGTTGTCTTTCTCTGATTGACTTTCATTTGTATAACTTTTTTGGAGAAATGTCTATTCAGCTCTTTTGCCTATTGTAAATTGGGTTATTTGCCTTTTTGTTATTTTGTTGCAAATTCTTTACATATTTTACATTGCTAGTTCTTTATCGGATATATGACTTGCAAATATCTTCTCCCGTTCTATGGGCTATCTTGTCACCTTCTTGATGCCCTTCGAAGCATTAAAGGTTTTAATTTTGATGAAATCCAATTTGTTTATCTTTGTCATATAAGAAACCCTTGCCTAACTCAGTCACAAAGACTTACTCCTATGTTTTCTCCTTAGAATTTTATAGTTTTAGCTCTTACCTACACATACATATATAATACACACACACACACACACACACACACACGTGTGTGTGTGTGTGTATATACATAAAATAAAGGACTAAGGGGATCCTCACCAAACTGCCAAGAGTGGTCATCTCTGGGGAAGGGAATGAAATTGAGGTTGGGTTCGGGTTTGAATGGAGATTTCATTTTTCTTCCCACCATACATCCCTGAATTGTTTGAATTTTTTTTTTTTTTTGCAAGTATGTCCTCTTTTGGTAATCTGAAATCATCAATAGACTTTTCAAAGGATTCAAAATTGTACAAACGTAGTTGCATACGGTGGAAGCCTAAAAGATACAACGCAAAAGAAAAAACGCGCGCCAAAGTAGTCATGGCATCATAATTGGCGGGGTGGGGGGGGCGGGCGGGGGTTGTGTCAAGAAAGTAGCTTCTAAACTGAGATTAGGAGGAGGAAGAGAGAGCGTGTTGGATATAGATATAGCAAGAAGAGCGTTCAGTTGGGAAGAAATTTTTTGAGCCTATAGAAGAGAAGGAGATCATTACAAGAACCAAAAATGCTTTAAGCTGTGTGGATTGGAGAATGGAAGGAAGGACAGATGAGAGGAAGACGACCAGAGGCTGGAGAGGTGACCCTAGTCGTCTGTGTTAAGGGTTGCAAGCAGGGGAGTGCGCTGATGTGCTCCAAATTCGGGGGAGAAAATCCCTCTGGGACCGTGGAGGGGAGGGCGCGTGCGGAGGCTGCCGCCGGGATGCGGGGAGGAGATGTCGGTGGACGGAGCCGGGCACTACTGGGAGGACAGAGGCTGGTCTGCGCGATCGTCGGGACTTGGCGACAGGAACCGGAGCTGAGGGAAATGCAGGGGCCAAGGCCGACTCCCACTTCCCCACGTGGCGGCCCGTTAGGTAGCTGGCTAAGCCGGCGCGCGTCGGGCCGCGTGGGCGAGAGCTACCTGCGAGGCACCCGCGGGGGACGTTCAAAGGGGCGCCGGGGCTGGGGTGGGTGGGGGGGCGTCCAGAGAGACGTCGGTGCTGACGCGGGAGGTGGAGTCCGTCCCGCCCGTCACCACTGCCCGGGCTCTCCCGGCCCGCAGGCCAGAGCGGGCCCCAAAGCCGGAGCGACACAGCGGGTGCCCCCGCAGCCAGGGAGCACCCGGAGCAGCGTGCTCGAGTCCCGGTGGGGCCCACCCGCACTCCGCCGCCCGCAGACCGGGCCCGGCCGGGAGAGGAGCCGCCGCGCGCCCCGGAACCTTCGGCCGCCGCCGCCCGCATTCGCCGCGGGACCCGTCGGAGGAACCCGTTCTCTGTTGCTAAGGGGCGGCCCCGGAAGTGACGCGCCCCGGGTTTGTTGACAGCGGAGGCGGCGGCGGCTGCAGGCTCCGAGCCTCAGGAGCCGGATCGGGGGAGGGGCCGGGCCCCGGAGCCAGCACCCGGCGGCCCTCAGCCCCGCCCGCAGCCCTAAGGGCAAGGTAACGGCCACGGGATCCCCCCTCTCCGGCGCGACCCCCTCCCGCGCGGGGCTCCAGTCCCCGGGATCCCAAGCTCCGCCCCGCCGACCCCGGTCTCCCGCAGACCCCGGCCCTGGCCTGGCGAGATCCCCTGTCTCCCGGGCGCTCTGGCCCCAGATTCCCCCGGGTCACATCCCCGGCTTTCCTTGCAGAGGAAGCAAGCATCCCGTCGGCTCCCGGTGCCGAGGGTATTTATCTGCGTCCTCCCCCTTTCCCTTCTGCCTCAGGCGCCCGGGCATCACCGCTGCAACCTCTTGCACAGGTCCATTTCGGCCAGTGGTGGGAGGGCTCCTTTCTCTGCCCCTGCTGCCAGGTTTGGGAAACGTGCCTTTAAAACTGAGCTCCCTTCCTCCGGAAAGAAAATGACGCCCTGTCGGATGCCCCTACAAAATGGGGGATCGATCTAGGGCCAAAAGGGCCAGCCTCTGCCCCTCCTACCTGTTGGATGAGCTTAAGTTCCTCCAAAGCAATGCTTAAAAGCTCAGGGACGGCTTGGACTCTGGAACGGGTCCCAAAAGGGATGACAAGGTGCAGGAAATCCAACAGGATGAGAAAGGGATGGGC